>NC_045634.1:10697966-11316949 GCF_009829155.1 Mustela erminea
AGGTATTACAGAAACTGTTGAGGTCCCTTTACACCCCTTCCCAGTCTCTGCTCGATGTCAGCGGCTCAGACGGCATTGTAATAAACTCTAGCAATAGTTTGTCTTGCCAAAGTGTGGAGGATGCATCACACTTCCTCACAGGGACCTAATAATAAGAGCACAGCCATCATACTTCAAAGCAAGGGTGAACCGTTGCTCTGCATTTTTCTCAGTCCCTCTTACAGAGAAGAAAGGGAGCTTCCCTCCTCAAATCAAAGGACAATGGTATGCATTTTTCTCCACTCACTTTGTAGTCTAGCACAAAGCAAATAACTTCTGTGGAATGTAGGTATTGCAGGGCTTCCATTACCATCACACATGTGGGCCTTCTTGTTTTTGTGCTCTTGGTAAATAGAGGGGAGAATAAATCAAGTATCTTACTCAGACCAGGTCTACATTACATCATCACAGCCAGCTGAAAGGCTGAATGCTTATTTAATCATCTGGTTAGTAAATTATTCAGCTGGCTTTCAAAAACAGTTTAATATGGAAAATTTCAAATGTTTTAAAAAATATGGGAATAGTAGAATAAACGTCTTGCGCAATTGTCCAACTGCAACAATTATCGAAGCATGGCCGTTTTCTCTCTAACCCTACTGATGTGGGAAACAAAGGCCAAAGAAAAGATTAAATATCCTTAGAACGCACAACCCACTGACAAGTCCTTGAGACAGGCAGAGTGACATTCATCTAGGGACTCAGTTACCTCCATGTTAATATTTTGCTACCAGCAAAAGGCAATCCTAGACTGACGCCCCAGGATCCTGTAAGTCTTCTTTAACATACAAAAATTCTTTTGGAAACTTCTTTTATCTCTACCCCCCAACATATATGTTGGCAGTTATCCCCCCAAACCTACGACCCACCGATACATATCTGAAGGGTCTCATGATTAAGGTTGTACTGGACAGTAATAAATGACCTTTTCCTAACAACATCTAACCCCCTCCAGGTCCTTGAAACCTTGTTTCCAAAATTCCTTAGAGATTTACACTATCCTAACCCCCTCCCAACTTGAAAGTATGTAGCTCTGCCTGCCCATGCGTCCTGTCCCTGTGCTTTAATAAAACCACCTTTTTGCACTGAAGATGTGTAAATAATTCTTTCTTGGCCATCAAATTTGCACCCCAACTATTTCCTATATCACTACCTCTTCCGACCACCACTGTGTAATTACGAAGCAAGTATCAAACACTGTGTAATTCCACCCATAAATATATCAGCATGAATCTTTAAAGGATAAGGATATTTGAAAAAACACAATCACAAGAAAAATTAATATTAATTTTATCTTAATTCATATATTAATATTTTCTTAATATTATGAATTATCAAGCAGGGTTCAAGTTTTTCTGATTGTCTCACTTTTTTTTTTATAGTCTGTTTGCTTGAATTGGGTTATAAAATCTGTATCTCGCCATTGGTTGACATAGTTTTTCAAATCCTTTTCAAATACTTTTTTTTCTTGTGATTTGTTATTTTTGAAGAAACCAGGTCCTTTGTCTTATGAAATATCCCACACTGGGATTTTGTTGATTGCATCCCAGTGGGTTCCTGTAACATGTTCTCTGTCCCCTGTATTCCTTGTAATTTAGAAGTTAACAGATCTAGAGACTTGATTAGATTCAGGTTCAATTCATTATTTTGTTTCTGGACCAAATGTGACTGATTTTAAAAGTGGGATTGATTAAATCAGTATATGCATAAGTCAAGAGGGATGGAGAGAGAGGGAAAGGGGAATTTAACGAAAGAAAAAAATCCGTTTTCTTCACAATTATGGTCTTGTGAATTCCTCCTAGATAGGAATTTGGATGTATCTAATATCTTTCAAACTGATCAGATTTTTTTATAGGTAGGACTTGGCAGTGAGACATCATCAAGGACACAGTTGCCTCTGTGATGCATGTGAGAATGTGATCTCTCAGTCACATTTTCTTTCTTTCTTTTTTTTTTTAAAGATTATTAATTAATTAATTTATTTGACAGAGAGAGATCACAAGTAGGCAGAGAGGCAGGCAGAGAGAGAGGAGGAAGCAGGCTCCCCACTGAAGCAGAGAGCCCCATGTGGGGCTTGATCCCAGGACCCTGGGATCATGACCTGAGCTGAAGGCAGAGGCTTTAACCCACTGAGCCGCCCAGGTGCCCTCAGTCACATTTTCTTGTCACAATTTCTTGTCTTTAAAATCAGGCTCACAGTGACCATTCCATAGCATTATTTGGGTGCTCAAATGGAAAACAAAGAAGAACATGGAACAGAGTATAAATCTAAATGTCATAGCGCTCATGGTGTGGTAGCCTTACCTAATGCAGAGATGAATCTTCCGTGGTCCTTTCTATCTGTAATAGGATATTGGAACAAGACAGTAATGTGATAAAAATCAGGTACAAAAGAGAATGGGAAGCAAACACATGTATGCAGTGTTTAATCAAGGAAGTTTCAAGTACCAGATCTTCAACAGTTGAATCCCCTTCACTTAGTTTGGGAATACAAAATGGTGAGGAAAGATTTTTGAAGAAGATATCTGTAAAGAGTGATAGGCTGTGCAATGTGTCTGTCATCTGGTGAAGGAGACTTGCAGGCAGTTACTTAAGGACATTATGTGACATCCCATCCCCTTCCCCAGGTGGCTGAGAGGCAGAGTAGAGCAGATCTGACTTCTGACTTTGGAAACACAGAGGCCAAGAGTCAAGTAAAGACTTCTTTGGTGGTAGAGCCAGGAGAAAGTTGTTATATTGGGAAGGAACTACCTGCTTCCCAGAACTTGTCCAGATATCTAGAGTGACAGAAGGTCCCTGCACCAGGAAGTTGGAGGAGAACATTGAATTCTTAGGTGCAGCAGAAAACATTTCGAGTCACAATCTAGAGCTAAAGATGGATTTACACAAGAAAGGAACTATAAAGCGAGATTACCAGAAAATTTTTGTGGAACTCAGGAAAGGGAACTCAGGAAAGAGAAATAATTAGCTTTACGTACCTGGCGTGCCCAAAGGGCACACGTGAAAATCAGCTAGAGAGCAGGTGTGATGGGGTTACCATCTCTGAAATTAAAAATTTTAAATTAAAGGAAGTATGTTTTTGATGCTCTCTTCACAGCATCCCAATTATTATCCTTTATATTTGTGATGCTTTGCAGTTTCTATGTATTCTCTCTTTATCTCCCTCTCTCTCTCACATTCATTTCTTGTAATTTTCCTGGCCAATAATCTGCAAAGAGTAGACACTATTTTCTCCACTTTATAAATGAGAAAAATGAGACCCAGAGGATTAACTGCTGCCCAATATTTTATGTCTTTGATGTGATAAAGTTGGAACATGAACATAGGTCTTTTCACTTCTGGTCTGATATTCTGTATTTTGGCTTTTCACTAGGTTTGATTATTTAATTACAAATCTTCACTCCATTTAGTGGTCTGATCTCTCTTGAGCATTCCTTTCAGAAAGGGTTACACTGAAGAAATATTAGAGCCTTAAAAATCTGATTCAGACTGTGGCTCAGGGATTACTGCCAAAGTTTTGCAAAGTACTTTTCAATAATTCATAATTCCTTAAACATGGAAACCCACTGCCTAAATATAGCGTGAAAAAAATGTGCTCTGGTGCTTAGTTAAGCCAAAAGTTTCGTATTTAAATACATTAAATTTCTCCTTCTCCTCATACAAACACATCCAATGTCACCCATTCATTTGTACAGTATGCTTTAAAATAACCTTAATTGAAATATGCAGGTACTTGATATGCCATTTTGTGGGTTTGTCATATTTGTGCTGCATTAGAGTTTTGCAATTTCAGCACTCAGAGCTTTCTTTTTCTTTAGTTTGGCAAGACTCTATCAAGTACCTTGTTAGAACCTCTGCCTGAGATCCTAGAAGGTCAAAGGAGAAAGTTAATGGTGTGCTCCAAGGAATGACCAAGGGGAAGACATCCATGCTATTGGAAACCCAGCTTTTCCCAGCAAGTAAGGAACTTGAATTCTCCAGGTGTACTTCACATCTGTAGAGGGGCTGTAACACTCTGGGCCAGCTTGGGCTCTGAGGGCCTCAGGTGGATGAAGACAGGATTTTGAAAAGAGGGTATCAAAGTGTTAATAGACTTGATCTCTTTAATGTTAATGAGGGCCTATCCTGAGAAGGTGTCCTTATAGGAAGATGAAAGACTTTTCATTATTTCAAAAGCTCACAGAATCTGTAACTGGAGTTGGCCTTCCATCCTAGCTTAGAGCATCTGTGACTTGACTCCTATCTGATAACCGAGCCCTGAACTCCTGATCTCTGTCCCTATCTCTTCATGATAAATCTCAAGAGTGTTTTTTCTGCTCGTCCTGCAGGTACAAGTAGCCATATTTCTACCTGCTAGAAGTAATCATTCTCACCGTATCTAAATCTCTCCCACAGGTTTCATTTCATTCTCTGGTTTCAATTTAAGTGGTACTTATGCAGAGCAAATTTTCTTGACCACTCAGTCTAGGCTAGTTTCCTCTCTTATTATTGCAGGCACCTGTGTGGTCACCCCCCATCCCATTGCAGTTGTCACCGTTTGCATCTGTTGATTTGTCCTTTACTTTATTTCTGTCTCCCTCCCTGCACCGCATCAGGTGGGTAAGAGAGGGCTGCCCCTTCTATTAAAACAAGGGTCAGCCCTCTCTTATCCATTGTTGATCCCTGTTAATTAATAAAATGCGTGACTCATGGTAGGTGCTTTGTATTTGCTGAATAAATGGTTGAATGAATTAATTCTTGCCGTGTGTCCCATCTAAGTCTAGTCTGTTTGTCAACCTTCTATTGAATCCCACCTAACAGAACTTACGACAAAATGTAGTAACTACTCATTGGAATTTATGCATGCTGGATAAAGGACATGGCTCACAGTGAGTGCTCAAGAAATGCTGAGTGAGTGAATGAATGAGAAGCCTGAACTTAGCTGATTGAAATAACAGAGCTTTATTCTACACACACAGGCTCTTTTATTAAAGCTGTTGAATTTAACAACAGTAACCAAGTAAACAGGTCATTCTTTTTATGAACACATATTAGTTTTATTTGACAGAAAACCAATACAACTTGAAAATGGTTGAGGCAGCCTTGGGAAGCATTTGAACCTAGAAAAATCTCTCTGTTCACTCTCATTTATACCATATAGCCACCTTCTTTAGGCAGATAATTTTTTAGAGGCATTTTTAATAATGCCACTTTTCGGGGCGCCTGGGTGGCTCAGTGGTTAAGTCTCTGCCTTCAGCTCAGGTCATGATCTCAGGGTCCTGGGATCGAGTCCCACATCGGGCTCTCTGCTCAGTGGTGAACCTGCTTCCTCCTCTCTCTCTCTCTCTCTCTGCCTACTTCTGATCTCTGGCAAATAAATAAATAAAATCTTCTTTAAAAAAAAATAATGCCACTTTTCCTTATAAATTAATTATAAATTATAGATTGGAATTTAAACATCTTCCTGCGTTGTCTTTAACCTTTGGGTTTGCATAGCATGAGAGGATGCCTAGGCTGAAAATAATGTTTCTGTCTTCTGATACAGGACAGGTATTTTCCTGGCATGGACTGAGCTACTTAAACAGAAGTATTTACTTGATTTTCTAGATCTTTCAGTAAGAGGTGCTACTAATGTCATTTCCATTGTGCATCATAGAAATCTGATCTTCCTTATTTAATAGTTTTAAGTCATTTTTGTGAAGAACCACTATTTGTCACCAGCCCCCATCTACTTCAAAACTCCAAACTTCGCCTATTCCTGTTTATTCGGCATAAACATCCCCAGGGGAATCCCACACCCCTTTGTTTGCAGTAGTAACAGCTTCCTTTCAGCAAATTTTCCTACTTGTATCTCTCATGCTACAAAAGTTAGTCAATACTGAGAAGAGAGTTGTGATCCAAGGATCTCTGGGAGAGGGAGGCTCAGATGGTTATCAGGTCAGGATCTCAGGTTCCTGGGATGGAGTTGCTCATTGGGCTCCTTGCTCAGCAGGGAACATGCTTCTCCCTCTAGCTGACACTCACCTTGCTTATGCTCTCTCTCTCTTTCTTTTTCTTTTTCTCTCTCTCCCTCTTTCCTTCTTTGACAAATAAATAAAATCCTTAAAAAAAAAAATCTCTGGGAGAAACTCTGTAATTCCAAAGATAGCTATAGGGTTATGTTATCCTAATCTAGATTCTGCAAGAAGGACATGAGAAGGACACATACCATTTAGTTCTCCCACTCAAGCATGCTCTTTTCCTACTGAAAACTGGAAAACCTTGCCTAGGAGGCTCTTCAAGTTCTTACTTCATGGTACTTACCGTTTGCCCACTCTGCTATTCCTCTTCTTGGGCTTACAATTTTTCTATACCACTCACTTAAGCTATTCCTCGGTTTCTCCTTTCTGCCTGCGGCTCTATACTGATCACCCCGTTTCTACTTATTTCAATTTTGACTTCTCAGTTTACCTGTGGGACATGACTTCTGTCCTCCATTTCACTCAGTGACAACAGAAAGAGGAAATCCGTCTCCAGGCCCCTAGCCCAGACAGCTGTCTCCTGTCAGACTCCATCTGATGTGGTAGGGAAACCGGGGAGTTGTGTAGGGTCTTAGGAAAGGTTTGCTGGAGGAGATAATGGATTAGAAAATGAAGAGGAGGAAAGGCATTCCAGGAATAAGAATGGTAGGAAAAAGGCAAGATAATGGGGAAGAAATAAGACACTTGGGAAGTTTGTAGTGTTTATTTATTTGGGGAAGAATGTAGAGAGATTATGATAAAGTTCTAAAATATGAACTCAGAAATGTAGGCAGGGCTGAAATCCTTAAATATGCATAACTATAATAGCAGGCTTTACATAACGAAGGGCCTTGTGTGAGGTGGGATGCTCTAGGTGTTTATAGAGGTTGTTCATGACCAAGATGATTAGGAAAAACACAGAGAGCAACTGATATTTGAAACTGAGCCTTCATACAAGGATATGCAAGATTTTTATATCAGGGGTAAAAGAAAAGGATAGAAGGAAAGAATTTGCATTCAAGGATGAACAGTGACCAATATTCAGTATAGCTGGGCATTTTGAAGAGGACATGCCTTTTACTATGCTAACACGTTTTTTGACCTGAAGCCCAAACAGTCTCAGTCACATATTTTCTTTAACCTCCGCAGTGCATCATCTTTATCTTTTTGACAGACACAACCATTTTGTTATTTGCATTCTTATCTCCTTTGTGCTTTAAATTCCTTAAGGGCAGGGAATTTCTCTCTCTCACCTTGGTGTCCCCCAGCAAAGGCAAGCTTGGCCATAGCATGCACACAGCAGGGCCCAGTAGCTGTCTGTTGAATGTATAGATAAAGACCCAGGGTCTTCTTTATTTATTACTATCATTTAGACCACCTCTTTCAACTCCATGCAAATACTGATTTTTGGTTGGAAGGGAAAGCATTGGATTCCAAGCCAGGAGATCCAAGTCCCAATCCCAAGCTGTACTAACTCCTTGTGCAATACCAACTCTGACCTTCCTCACCTATAAAATTAGGTCAGTGATCTGGATTGTTTTTCCCAACACTTTAGCCAACAAGAACTAATCTTGAGTCATTTGTTCCTTAACTTTTATTTTTGCTTATACAATCATGACGATTCATTTTGCATTAACTAATCATGCCTGCCAAATAGAGTCTCTGATGGAAGTGGAGTGAGTGATAAGGACATGGATATAAAGGTCCCGCTGAGGTCATTGGGAGCAGTGGAATGGCACGGAAGTATAAAATCTCCACTCTGCTTTTTTGAAACATTTAAAATAGCTGATAGGACTCTAAGAGTCTGAGGACTATAATTTGATAACACTAAACTACACGGTCCCTCCTGACTCTAGCATAGATTTTTTTTTTCCAGTGATTTTCCCAGCTTGATTAAGGAGGCCTGCCTACCACAGCATGACTTCAGAATCTTCTCTTTTCCTCTAAAATCATTGTTAAGACATATATTTAAGTATTTTAAAGTGAATATGAAATAAGAACAATCTGCTTTTAACCATTTGAAGGAAGTATACACTCCTGTGGTAGAAAATTAGAGACTTCCCCGAATGATAAGGAAGCCAGGATAAGAATGATCGTTAGCAGCACTTGTCTACACGGTGTAAAGCCTGTTGAGGAAGACCGGATACAAGAGACTTCTTTTTTTTTAAAGTTTCTTTTCTTTTTTTTTTTGCTGTCGAAAATTATAAACAGGCAAGCCAGGCTAGCAATTGTTCTAGCTCATTTAGGATTCCTTCCCAGTCCTTCCTTCAGCTCTAGGCTCCTTTTTCATGTCAGTCAATGCCCCCCACGTTCCAGTAACCCCTGAGAGGAAGTTGAATGTGCTTCTCTTTGCAGCACAAATTTCCACTTCTGTCGGAAGACAAGTCGAGCAAATTGGGTTACAAAGGAGAATGACATTAAGGTGTCAGTGGAATAAGTTCTTATTTAGTTTTATCAGCTGCCTTAGAAAGTGCAAACTTCAATAGCCATTTACACTCTCATGGGCCACAGTAAGTCTCTCTTGTGTTTTATTTTTAGCCTTGACAAGAAATCTGTCTTTGCCAATTTGCCTCAAAACAGGTGATGGATGTAATATTTATCCTCAAGGAAAGTTGTAGCCCGAGTAACAATAACCTATATTTATATAGTGCCTTTTCATATTTTATATCATTTGATCTTTGTAGCAACTCTGCAAGACAAATTGGCATTACTTCTCCTAAATGAGGAACTGAAAGCTTGTAGGGGTTCATTGTCCTGTTTAAGGTCACGCAAGTGAGTCAGTAGAGAAACCAGGATTTGAATTCATACCTGTTTGTTACCAATACCCATGATTTTCCTCTCTAAGATGTTCCTTTAAGATCTGTTTTTACTGGGGCATCTGGATGGCTCAGTTGGTTAAGCGTCTGCCTTTGGCTCAGGTCGTGAGTCTAGGGTCCTGGGATCGAGCCCATCTTGGGCTCTGTGCTCAATGGAGAGCCTGCTTCTTTCTCCCTCTGCCTACTGCTCCCCCTGCTTGTGCTTTCTCTCTCTGTCTTTCTGTCAAATAAATAAATTAAATCTTTTAAAAAAATCTGTTATTCTTTGCTCCAGGGGCAGGAAGGTTCCTCTGCATGGTATGCAGATTAGGTGACCCATAGGCAGGATGCCCTGCATAAGCATTGAACCAAAGTGAACAAAAGAAATGGTACTGCTTGCAAAGTGTCATTAGGTTTAGGGGAGGCTGACAAAGGGACAAATAAATCTATTAACTCGGTTTTAAAGAGGCAATGAATATTAGTGGAGGCAAAATTGAGGCAAAATCATCAAAGGAGTGGTGTTTATTTCCCACATACAAATGACCCATATGAAAATTATTCAAGCTTAATAGCTTAGAAATGCAAATATAGAAAAATGAGAGATAAATTAATCCCATCAAAACGGCAAAGATTCTTAAAAATTGATAAGATGCAGTTTTGTTAAGAATGAAGGGAAATGAACCTCTTGTAATTGCTTGTGGGGTTATAAATTGGTGTAGCTGGCAGAAGGGCAATTTGGCATATTTATAAAAAACCAGAGAAGTTTGCATTATCATATAATGTCTGGCTTCCTGTGCTAGGTATTATGTTAGATAGCAGCAATATGACGGCAAGCAAGATATTGCCTCTGTCTTTTTGACAGAGGAGATAAGCACCTAAGCAAATAGAATAATGTCATTATTTCATGAAGGGTATATAATAGATATACTTATTATGCAATAATAGTATACGTGTATGTCTATGTGTAGGATATTAAATAAACTAAAAAACCACAAAGTTTAATGGTATTTGTCTCATCTTTGGATTGTAGAATTTGAATTACTTCTTTTCATTTTTCATATTTTTCAATATTTTTCAAATGTTCCTTTAATGTGAGTGACTAGAATAATAATATGAAGTCATAAATTCTTGCCTTTTTTATTAGCCATGAAAATCAATCAGTTCATGAGTCAATAAGAATCAGACCTGTTAGCATATGAAAATCTGGGATTTTATGCCTGGCATATTCTGGACAAGACTTTGTGTACCTACCTGAGATCTAAATCATCTCTTACTCCGTTCTTCTTTCCTGTACTGCATTCTGGCATCTGGGCTGCTAGTATTCAGACCTAATTACCATTACTGGTTTCCAAAACAGTTGATCACTGGGACAGGAGTTTAACCTTGAACTTAAGCTCAATTGGCTAATGCCTTAGCTCTCCCTGAGGGAGTTGATCACCAGGACTCCAAACTGCTGACTAAATATTTCTAGATACAGCTCTGTGAATACTTGAGAAACTCTTAGGGCTTAGGGTCTAGAGGTTTTTTTTTTTTTTAAGATTTTTTATTTTATTCATTTGACAGAAATCACAGGTAGGCGGAGAGGCAGGCAGAGAGAGAGGAGGAAGCAGGCTCCCCGCTGAGCAGAGAGCCCAGTGCGGGGCTTGATTCCAGGACCCGGGGATCATGACCTGAGCCTAAGCCAAAGGCAGAGGCTTTAATCTACTGAGCCACCCAGGCGCCCCGGGTCTAGAGGTTTTTTAGAGCATTCTGTTGCCTTCTGCATTAAACTCAAGTCAGTTCTTGCCTCTAGGCTTGGAGATTTGGATTTTAAGGACCTGCCTCCCCTCCAGGGATAGGAGCTCACATATTGAGTTAGTTCCATCACTTGACACCATGGACCATCCCTTTGCTTCCACTGCTTTGTTGGGAGACCCCAGAAGGCATTGCAGAGTGTGGTATACCACAAAATCCCACTCCAGTTTCTTTTGTTTGCTCTCCACCTGGCCTATATTGAGCCATGAGCTCTCTCTCAGTAATACCTCAAGCTCCTCATTAAAAATCTTCACTTTTGTACTCCGGCTGCACAAAAACTTGATATTTATGACAATTGGCAAACATCATTTTTTCCAGAAGTTAAATTAAATAATCACAAGGTCATGGGACTCTAAATATACTTTTTAAGAAGTGATAGAATATCCTTATTTGGACATTATAAAAAGTAAAGTATCTTGCAAGTCCTAAAATTTTTGTGTTGCCTGATAGTTCTATAATTTAAGTAATGGTTTATTTCACTTTATGATCCACTAACAATAACAGAACTAAATTAAAAAAAAAATTGAAGAAATAAATGCCTATGGTAAATATTCTTGAGATATTTCAAAACAAAAGATAAAATATATCTAGATGTTACTGTATCATTAAATGAATTTCAAAGTTAACTTATATATTATTTAATGTTTTTGGAATGGAAACACATTTCTTCTGAATGTCAGAAGTCCCCTTAGCTAGTTTTACAATGGGATACAGCCTTTGGTCTCGGAAAGAGGAGGAGAGTTGTGGCACAATATTATTTGAGAGAACATGCCAGTAATTGTTTATCAACGTTTTGGTGAAGTTCACTTATTTGCATGAAATAATTAAAAACAGGGGAGCCTGGGCGGCACAGCCAGTCTGTCTGACTCTTGCTTTCAGCTCAGGTCGTGGTCTTGAGGTCATGGGATCACGCCTTGAGTGGGGCTTCCCACTCATCTGCTTCTCTCCCTCTGCCCCTCCTTCTGCTCCTCCCTCTGCTCCCCTGCTCTCTCTCTCTCTCTCTCTCTCTCTCAAATAAATAAAACATTTTTTTAAATGTGAGAAATTTCCTGACTTAAAAAAAAAAAAAGAAATAATTAGGAACAGTGATTCTTCAAGTTACTTATTCCAGAAAGATCAATGACAATGTAGTATTATAGGGTTTGCACTAAGTGAGGTCATATTTGCACTAGGGATCAATGGTAGACTGAAAGTATGCAGGATTTTCATGAAACTCAGTGGGACTTAGACTCCTGTATTTGCATTTCTATGCTATTAAGTCTGAATAGTTTTCATATGGGCCATTTGTATTTGCAAAACAAATAGGATTCCTTCAATGATTTTGCCTTAGTTCTTTCATTATGAGTATTATTTATTGTCCTTTTAAGTCTTGGCCTTTTTTTTTTTTTTAAAGATTTATTTATTTATTTATTTATTGGACAGACAGGGATCGCAAGTAGGCAGAGAGGCATAGAGGCAGAGAAGCAGGCAGAGAGAGAAGAGGAGGAAGAAGGCTTCCTGCAGAGGAGAGAACCCAATGTGGGGCTCGATCCCAGGACCCTGGGATCATGACCGGAGCCGAAGGCAGAGGCTTTAACCCACTGAGCCACCCAGGCGCCCCAAGTCTTGGCCTTTTAAAATTGTTCCTTTTTCCCTTTCTCCCTCACATCTTAATTTCTGGCCATCTCATTTCTTATCATTTCCTGAGTACATTTGTTACCAATTATCCAAGCAGCAAAAGAAAAAAAAATATTGACTTTCTGTGCTAGAGATTTGAAATTCTGTTTGTATTTCCTTAAGGGTGAAAAAACAAATTTCCTATTCAGCCTATCTGACATACATTCTTATGCACAGAAACCACCCACATGTTAGCTTCCTTCCCCTTAAGAATCAACAGCTTCCACAAGTATATGTGGGAAAGAAAAAGGATTTGTCTTACATTTAACCCTGAGTTCTTCCTGTTGAAAGAGCCTTGCCTGCCGTTGTTGCTGTCCTATGTTTCTGGCATCAGGAGTTCCCCTGAATGCCAGGACTGCCTTCCCAGTAGGGTTAAGGATGTGGCTCAGTCGGCCTTAGTGGGAGGATGAAATGAAAAGGCCATGCTTCCATTTATTATTTGTTGTTGATCTGCACCATTATTTTGATGACCCAGTCTTGGAACCTCTTCACAATATTTGGGGAATCACTGACCTTTTGAGGCAGAGCTCGTTTTTTCACTCTGAAGTATACTGGCTATCCCCATGACCCTTTGGGGCGAGGGTTTTACCACGTGGCCCAGCCACCATCCATTGGATACACAGACTGAGTCAGAAGTTCTTCTGGGGTCTGTGGAAGCAACTGCTGGAGGCGGCCATGACAGTGGTGTCCTGTGTCTGTGCTGCGGGTGTTGGAAACTGCGGTGTTGTGTTCCGTGACAGCAGTCATGATGTCTTGGACCAGTTCTGTGGCATTTGGGCTTTATGCCTGGCTGCAGGGCCCCAGAGCCCAGCTCTCTGGAGATTATACAAGCAAACCCAATCTCCTTTTTATTAAGTTGTAAATTTTCATATGACTTAAAACTGACAGAAAATTTGCAAGAATTTGCAAGCAATCCCTATATATACATTCCAATATACTCTTGGTTTTGGTTTATTTTTTTAAAAATCTTAAAATTTTTTTTGAAGTAACTTCAGTCTCACATAGAAGGTGCAAAAATAGAAAAGTGGAGTTCCCATATATCCTTCATCCATCTTCTCTCAGTGATAATAATTTACAAAATCATAGCATGATTATCAAAACCAAAACATTGATACCAACCATCTGCTAAACGATTTGGATTTCACTAGTTCTTACATGTATTTTTAAAAACTATATAGTTCTACAAAATTTTATGTATATACACAGTTGGGATACCAAACTTCCATCACCCCAGAGAAACTCCTTTGTGCTTCCGTTTTGCACTATCCCCCAAACCTCATCCTTGGCAACCACTAACCCATTTTTTGGTCACCATTTTGTTATTTCTAGTATGTTATGCAGATGGAGTCCATCATACGCATCTCCTAAAGGCAAATAATTTGGCCCGACTCCATCATAAGGACGAGACACATTTTCTGAACACAGTATATTCAGGATAGATTCCCCTACTCAGTATCTCCACTTTGGAAACATTGCTTCGTCTTATCACGCAGAAGCATCTTGGTACCCACCTTCTGTCAGCAGATGGTGGCTAGACAGATGGTGGCTAGACAGCTCTGTTTCCTTCATCTGCCAGACAGAGAGATTCAGGTATACCTGTCATCCTCTTTAGGTACATAAATGGCTCAAGAGAGGCTTTGAAATGGCCTTTTTCTTTTCTTTTCTTTTTAAACTTTGACCCATATTAAATGCTTTGAAATAGCATCATTCTCATTAATTTCTATTCATTAATATGTGGGGGGAAAGGGGAAAAGTTTTGTCAGTAGCAAACCTCACAGGGCATGAATCTGTCTGGGTGTGTTCCTTCAGTTATGTGTGTAAAACACAGTGAGCTCTTTGGTAATGATATTAGTTAACAGCATAATACACCAGCACTCTCTTCATATTGGTACCAATACATGTCCTCTTTGATAAGGGAATGTTCTAATCGTAGCTGACTTAATGTAGCAGAAACTCATGGAATTGTCCTTGTGCTTACTAAGATACATTCATCTACCACAAATGTGTCTTCTAGTCTTTGTGGTAGGCTTTTCTTTACCTCATTTGGCCCCTTGCTATCCCTTGATGTATGCCTAGTATTCACTGTAGTGTCGAAGTGCTGGGTGTTGCAAATTCATTGCAGGTAGGGGATTTAGAAAGACAAGAGACATATGAAAGACATCATCTTACTTATCCATTTATGAGTGTTGAAATGATTTTTATTTTAAAAGAACACTAGTTGGGTGCTTGGGTGGTTCAGTTGGTTAAGTGTCTGCCTTTGGCTCAGGTCATGATCCCAGGGTTCTGGGATTGAGTCCGCATCAGGCTCCCTGCTCAGCGGGAAGTCTGCTTCTCTGCCTCTCTCTTCTCCCTCCCTCTCCCAAACACCCTCTGCCAGCTGCTCCCCCTGCTTGTACTCTCTCTCCATGTCAAATAAGTAAATAAAATCATAAAAAAAAACCAGTTATTATATGGTGACTATTATTATATATGTGGCTATTAATGTATGAAACTAATTCCCTGTAAGCAAGTATAGAACTTTTATGTGAATATGATTACACAATTTCAGGGAAAAACTGATAATCTAAGAATGGTGGGAAGGGTTAGAACTTGCCAGAATTTTTTTTATGAGAAACTTTGTAACAGTCACTCTTAATAAAGAGGGGTGTTTCCCCTCCCAGACAGGCATATCAGAATGACTTGCATGAATTTTTGAAAATATACAACTTTATTTATAAATATTTGGTGGTCCCACCCCACTGGGTTGAGCATCATCTTTGTAATGATTCTTCCCAGAAGAGCATGCTGTTCCTTGTTTGCGTGAAGGCCGAAACAGGATTAAGAATCACTAGGTTAGAGCTTTATTTATTTATTTATTTATTTTTAAAAGATTTTATTTATTTGACAGACAGAGATCACAAGTAGGCAGACAGGTAGGCAGAGAGAGAGAGGAGGAAGCAGGGTCCCTGCCAAGCAGAGAGCCCGATGTGGGGCTCGATCCTACGACCCTGAGATCATGACCTGAGCCAAAGGCAGAGGCTTAACCCACTGAGCCACCCAGGTGCCCCTAGTTTAGAGCTTTAATAACCTCATTTGATAACATTCAGATGAAACTGGGGCTGAGGTCATGCACTACAGGTGGATAAATTTAAAGCTAACTTGTAAGGCTTTTTGTCAGTTGTCTGTGATAGTTCAGGAAAAATGCAGAGGCCATAAGAAATTAACCTGTCTGTGCTTATGTAGGAGTCAGAACAAAAGTTTTGCTGTAAATCAGCTTTGAGGGACCCAGGAAGATGGGACTCACACTTCAGGGTGGGAGAGGGAACCAAGGTCTGTGAAGATTTTACTTAAAATATCAGAAACCTCTACTTTATTTTTTAAATTTTTTTTTTTAAGATTTCATTTATTTATTTGATACAGAGTACAAGCAGAGGGAGTGGCAGGCAGAGGGAGTTGGAGAAGCAGCCTCCCACCTGAGAGGGGAGCCCAAGGAGGCTCGATCCCAGGACCTGGGATCATGACCTGAGCTGAAGGCAGACACTTAACTGACTGAGCCACCCAGGCACCCCCAGAAATCTCTACTTTGAATGTGACTATTTTTAGTCCGTTGTTACTGTCTAGAATAATTTTTCACTTTCCCTTTAGTATTGAAAGTCATTCTCTTGACATCATTTTCTTATGTGTTAAGTAAAACTATTTTTGTCCATGTTAGGCTCTTGGGGAATTCATAGAAGTTGGTAATCCAGTAAGAATTCTAGTGCTGTCCAAAAGAACTTTCTCTGACAATGGACATATTCTATCTCTGTGCTGTCCAGTATGGTAGCCAGTAATCACTGGCTACTGAGCATTTGAAATGTGACTAGCTCCACTGAGGAATTAAATTTTAAATTTTATTTAATTTTAATTTAAACAGCCATAAGTATCTAGTGATTACACTGTGAAACAGCACAGCTCAAGAGGGAAAATAAACCAAAGTGAGAAGCTCCGGGCTTATTTAAATTGTAATTCCTCTCACCTGGAGATCTTTCTAGAGCATTTCCTTCTATAACCTTAAACATTTTATAATTTGTTTCATTGAACAAGGTCATTCATTTATAAGCTCTCTGTGAATTACTTTGCTCTATTATTTTAGAATTTAAATGTGCAAGATTCCTTTACAAAGTGTTCTTTCAAGCATGCCTGTGTGTTCCTTTCTTTTTTTCCCCTCCTTGGTTTAAATTATTTTTTATTAACATACAATGTGTTATTTGTTTCAGGGGTACAGGTCTGTGATTAATCAATCTTACACAATTCACAGTACTCACCATAGCATATACCCTCCCCCAGTGTCCACCACCCAGCCACCCCATCCTTCCTACACCCCTCCTTTCCAGCAACTCTCTGTTTCCTGAGATTAAGAGTCTCTTATGGTTTGTCTCCCTCCTGATCTCATCTTGTTTCATTTTTTTCCTTCCCTACCCCCACTACGACCCCCTGCTCTGCCTCTCAAATTCCTCATATGAGTGAGATCATATGATAATTGTCTTTCTTTGATTGACTAATTTCACTTAGCCTAATACCCTCTAGGTCCATCCATGTCATTACTAATGGCAAGATTTCGGTTTCTTTTGATAGTTGCATAGTATTCCACTGTGTGTGTGTGTGTGTGTGTGTGTGTGTGCGCACGTCTGTGTATACACCACATCTTCTTTATCCATTCATCTATTGATGGACATCTAGGCTCTTTCCATAGTTTGGCTGTTGTGGACATTGCTGCTATAAACATTGGGGTGTACATGCTCCTTTGGATCACTACGCTTGTGTCTTTAGGGTAAATACCCAGTAGTGTGTGTTCCCATCTTTGACCTGATCATATTTCATTTTTCTCCATATTCAAGAGACACACAGGAGCAAGGACATAGGAAATATGTAAGGAAGGTTTTCTAGATATAGACATAGGACATCCTCAACTTTGGCATTTGTTTATTCTTGAATTATGGTTTGGAAACTTGGGATAGGTTTTCCTATCATCTCAGGGCCCAGGAGCAATCTGCTGAACTCATTTAACCCAAAATGTAAGTGAAGTTATATTTGCTATACAAAAATAATTGAAAGTGATAAAGTTGTCATCCTAACACAACTAGAAAACTAAAAATAAATGTGACATTTTTCTGTTTGGGTGAGAGATCAAAGGCCAGAATGATGGTGAGGTTTCCTTGAGAGCAGGGGAGAATAAGGATGTGGGTGAGGAAGGCTTTAGATGAGAGAGCTCAGCAAGCCACCTGTGAGGTAGTACTCTTGTCACCTGTCACCAGGAATAAGCACAAGTCATGGGAAACTGCCCACTGATAGATACTGAATCTTTCTGTGTTGACTGCTGGAAACCAGTTGGGATTGGGGGTTGAGGGGTAATACCTACACTTTCAGTAGCTTTTTATTCTTTCAAGGATGACCAAACAAAACCAAACAAAAAACCCTCCAAAACCTGAATTACATAGGACTTAGCTTCTTCTCAATAAACTCTAGGAATTTCTCTTATCAAGCAGGCTTGGCAGGCCCTTCTTCCATGGGTTTGAGAAGAAAAGTATGCAAGGAATGTCTTGGCTGTAATCGCATCTCCAGCAGGTAGTCACTAGGTCTAACAGAGGTGGGGAATGTGGGTTGCAGAATGGTTGGGCGAAGGCTATGGCTCCTGTGTAGAGTTCTTTTTCCAGGACGGAGATGAAACAGTGGCTCTGTGACCTGTGGACACTTGTTTGTACTCTCCTGGGAGTTAAAGAGTACTACTATTTTGCCTTTAGAAACTAAATGTTGACAGAATTTCTTTAGGCTCTTCTGTCAAGGTGGACTTAATGTCTATATTTATGTCTTTGAAGTCAATTATAGGTACAACTTACAGAAGCTTTTACTTGTATTGAATTCTAGCACTTCACTAAATTTCTTTGGATCATTAGTACCCTCTCCTATCTCCTTTCTGTCTTGTTGTCTAATCCACACATTTTTAAAAAAGAGATTTTATTTTTAAGTAATTTCTACACCCAGCATGGGTTTAGAACTCACGACCCTGAGATCAAGAGTTGCATGCTCCACTGACTGAACCAGCCATGTTTCCCACACACATTTGATAAATAGAAGATTCTAAGAGGCTTGCCATCAAACTGACACCTACAATCAATCTCTCTTGGGCCGTGTCTGAGAAGGACCTGGAAAAATGCAGCATTCAGTCAACCATGGGAGTGGGCAGCGATTTTTCATGGTGTGACTGAAGTTCTATTTGTCTCTTCACTGCTTCTTGGGGATGCACCCATCATTTTCAGATAGAAAAATATCTAAATGAAGATTCTGAAATGGATTGTTTTGCCTTGAACCAGTTTGCCTAACACTGATTTATCTAAAATTTAATTTCCTTTGAGAATTTCAGCATCCACTCAGGTTATCCTTTTTCCCCCTGTACTTTTGAAACTTTATATTTTCAAAAAATGTTTTGGTCCAATATACAGGGCTGACTTCTGCTTTTAGACAGCAGGGAATATAGCAAGGGCCACATTTATCCTCTTGATTATCTTTTTTTTTTTTTTTAAAGATTTTATTTATTTATTTGACAGAGATCGCAAGTAGGTAGAGAGGTAGGCAGAGAGAGGGGGAAGCAGGCTCCCTGCTGAGCAGAGAGCCCAATGCAAGGCTCGATCCCAGGACCCTGGGATCATGACCTGAGCCAAAGACAGAGGCTTAACCCACTGAGCCACCCAGGCACCCCTTGATTATCCTTTAAAAAAAAAAGACAAAGTATGTGAAACAGTAGTATTCTGATATGGGATATCAGGCAGCAGGAGGCAGTGGTCCCTAAGAGAAGTCAAACAAACAATCTGAGCCTGTGATTGCCCCAGCTTACTTCTTAATTAGAGTTTTGGGCCACTGTGTAGGAAGGTGGAACCCAAGTGAACTGATTATAGTCAATTTCTAGATAGTCCAGTTTTGCAGTTGGATTTTGTACTACAGATATTTTCACGAAGGTTTATGTTCTGGCCATGCCCACATCCTTCTGCTGGGGAAAATAGCATTCTCCCCTTCTTTCTGCCTGAAATTGCAATTGTACAACATGTGTGATGATTAACCAGTGACTCTATTCCTCGTTTCTGGTTTTGACTGATGGAACCAAGGAGCAGTTTTCACGCTTAGGTAGAAAATAAAGGCATTGTTTGTCAAGAACTTTTCCCCAGAATTTTGCTCCATGTTGGATAGTCACTAATTGAGCAGTTTAGATCTTTTCTTTTGGAAAGCACAGATGTCCACAAAACAAGAGGGCTCCTGGAACTCAGGAGCTATTATTTTGGTTTTGCATGAGACCTGATATATATTCCAGTCTTTTCTCTCATAATAAATTCCTGTCATCAAAGATAATGCCTTTGTGGTTTTTTTTGTTTGTTTGTTTTGTTTTTTTTGAGAGAGAGAAAGAATGAGCAGGAGGAGGAGCAGAGGGAGAGGGAGAAGCAGACTTCCCACTGAGCAGGGAGCCAGACATGGGGCTCGATCCCAGGACCCTGAGATCATGACCTGAGCCAAAGTCAGAGGCTTAACAGACTGAGCCACCCAGGCACCCCCTTTGTGTTTTTTCTTATACACTAAAGTGGTTTCTTTATTCTTAACTAATGATAGCTGTGGTTGACTATGCACCATGAACTAAGCTCAAATATAATAGCATCAATATGACAGTCTTGTAGGGAATTATTATTATATTATTATTATTATTATTATTACAGTTTTACAGATTATGGCCCAAGGTCAAGTGGTTGTTATGTATCAGAGCTGTGATTTAACTCCAAGTTCGAGTTCATATGACCATTAATTTATACTCCTTTTCTTCCTCCACTAATGTACTTCCACCTATATTTCTTCCACCTAAGTTAATTAGGACACCTAAAAAAGATGAAACTCTGGTCATATATTTGAGTCAAAACCTGTTTTTAATGTTTCTTCTTCTTGGATAATTATTACTAAAATTGGATCTGTTTTCCTTCAGTGATTTGTCAGTTAAGTCCTATTAAAATTCTTATTAGAATGTACGTGAATAACCATTTTTGCAAGTAATTAAATAAGAGATTATCTTCTTTTTGAGAAAATGTTAGCTGCCAGCAAACATGTTTTCAGCTAATAGGTTTTAAATTAAATTCATTGTAAGTGGTATTTTACCGCTATGTACAAGAACTGAATTCTTATCAGAAAGACTAATAAGCAAAGAAACACACACATAATTCTTACCTTCAGGTAGAAGCATTTTAGAAAAGTCTAATAAATAAATAGATTCCGAAGCTATTTAAACTAGAGTTGAACAAATAAGTGTAATCAAAGCAGAGTGGAAAGTTTCAAAAGCAGATGGTGTGACAGAGCAGAAAATGGGACGGAAGGAGGAGACACTTGGACCAAATGGGAAAACACAGTATTTTGAGGCCATTCAGTATAGTGTCAACTGGACTTATGCCTGTCCACATCCCATAAACATGTATTTGAATTTCATTATATTATGATATTTTGTTTCAAAATGAGAGCATCAAAAAAAAAAAATAGTGACGATGTCTTTAGTCATGAGGGAATTGTGTTATAAATTTTATAGCATACTAAAAGCTACTAAACTGAAAAGCACATGTTAGCGTATATGGTTAGGATTAAGCCGTATTAGAATATTTGAATATTCAATAAATCAGAATTGCGTATTGCCTGGTGATAATATGTAAAGAAACCTTATTATAGCTTAGTGGTATATTTATTCAGGCTGTCAGAGTCCCCTCCAAAGAGTAATTGGGACTGAATAGATGACAAACTTAGAAAGATTATAAAATTAAAAAGAAGAGGAGGTAACACACATGAAATAAATTCCTAATCCTCTGCTCAGGAAATGTTTAGTCTTATGGTGTCCAATAAATCAGGGAAGCACAATCAAAATGTCAAGATTCAATAAAAGCATCATTTTCTCCGTAACTTATTCTTTTTGCTTTCCCCATTTTCCTTGTTCACAATAGTTGTGTTTCTGATTTTAACTGGACCAAATCTTTTTTGCATCTCCATGTATTTTCAGTCACATAGACATGAAGGGGTGACTGTAGGTTAAAAGAGAAGAGAAGGAATGAAATTGGGAAGTAAGAAGGGAGGGCTAGCAGCAAGGAAGGAGGGACAGGAAAAAAGGAAGGAGGGACACAGGGAAGGAAAAGGCAGTGGAAAACAACGGCAGAAGCAGGGGCGCCTGGGTGGCTCAGTGGGGTATGCCTCTGCCTTCAGCTCAGGTCATGATCTCAGGGTGCTGGGATGGAGCCCTACTTTTGATCTGTCTGTCAAATAAATAAATAAAATCTTTAAAACAAAAAAACAAACAATGGCAGAAGGATGCCATAGCACAATGAATGGACACTAGCAGTTCCTCAAGTTTGACAGGCCCTTTAAAAACATTTTTTTTGAAAAAACAATTTTTTTTTTTATAGAGAGAGAGTTCACAAGTAGGCAGAGAGGCAGGCAGAGAGATAGAGAGAGAGAGGGAAGCAGGCTCCCCCTGAGCAGAAGGCCATATGGGGGGATCGATTCCAGGACCCTGGGTCATGATCTGAGCTGAAGGCAGAGGCTTAACCCACTGAGCCACCCAGATGTCCCCAAAACATTTTTTTGTTCAAATAAGGACACATGTTGGTCTCTTATAGATTCACAGTGCACATTAGCACACCCAGGACACTGAGAAGAAATTGGTTTAGCTTTAACTTGACATTTCTCAAATGGATGTGCTCATGGTTCTTTGGGTAATGACCATTAATGGCTACAGTAATTTGATTCCCATGGCACACACTTCAGTAAAAAACGGCAGTTTGCCATTTTTTTGTGTGTGCGTGTTTTTGGTTTATTTTTCTTCCTCTTAAGCACAACTTCTCTTACCATTTTTTCCAGCTTTGTTTGAAGGGATGGAATTGACATATAACATTGCATAAATTGAAGGTGCACAACAGGTTGGTTTGATGTACTTACCTATTATGAAATGATGACCACCATAGCATCAGCTAACATCTCCACTGTGTCACATAATTACTATTTACTTTTCTGTGGAGAGAACATTTAATACTTATTCTCTTAGTAATTTCCCAGTATTTAGTATAACATTATTAACAGTACTCACCATGCTGTACATTATCCTCAGAACTTCTTTGTTTAAAGTTTGTATTCTTTGACCACTTCTCTTTAACTGGATGTTGGGCTGTGTTGATTGTGATGCACGTCTTATGTAATACTCAATGTAGCAGCTCGTCCAGGAAATACTGCCAGCTGGGTCTATATATCACATGCTCTCTAAGCCATAGTTCTATAGTCTCTGAAGATGTGTTTTGAGTAAAAAACCCAATCCGTAGTCCTTTATTTTAGAAAGGTAGATATTGTAGGCAGGGTAATGACTTCCAAAGATGTTCATGCCCTAATGCTTGGAATTTGTGAGTGTTACCTTACATGGAAACAGGGACTCTGCCAGTGTGATTAAGTGAAGAATCTTGAGATGGCGAAACCATTTTGGACTATCCAGCTGACCCCAACCTAATCACTTGAGTGCTTAAAAGTAGAGAACAACCAGAGAGAGGGGAGCATGATGAGGACTCAGTCCACCATTATTATGGTGGGAAGGAGGACCATGAGCCAAGGAAGGTGGGCAGCCTCTAGAAGCTGGAAAAGGCCTCCAGAAAGGAACACAGCCCTGTTTATTTTTTAATTTTTTAAAAAGATGTGTTTATTTATTTGAGAGAGAGAGAGAGGGAGAAAGAGCGCATGTACATGTGAGGGAGAGAATCTCAAGTGGACTCCCTTCAGCTGCGAGCCCCACACATGGCTCAATCTTACCACCCATAAGATCATGACCTGAACCAAAACCAAGAGTTGAAGGCTTAACCACCTGAGCCATCCAAGGGTCCCAAACACAGCCTTGTTTATATCTCAGTTTTATTCTAGTAAGAACTATGTCAGACTTTTGACCTATAGAACTATAAAATACACTTGTAATGTTGAAGTCACCAGTTTGGGGGAGCTTATAATGGTAGCAGTAAAAGACTAATACCATAAATAAGCAAGGTAGAAGAGGAAGTATTTGTGTTGAACAACCTCCTCTACAAAAATATTATTTTAAAACATGCATTCTGGGACAATGGTGGACCGAATTCTAAGACAGCTCCAAGATTACTGGTGTTTACACACTTTCCCAGTTATTTAAACATTACTGTGGGTGCTGCTGCAAAAGGATTTTGCAGAGGTAATTAAGGTCCCATATCTATTGACCTTAAAATAGGAGATCATCCTCTATGGGACTGTGTAATCAGCTGAGCTCTTAAAAGGGAGGAGGCTTCTCCTAGTAAAAGAGATTCAAAGAGAGAAATTTAACACCAGGGAGGGTCTCCATTGCTGGCTTTGAAGAAAGGGCCTGTTGCTCCTTGCAAGTTTGGGGGTCATCTCCAAGAGCTGAGAGTGGTCCCAGTGGACAGCCAGTGAGGAAATAGGAACTTTAGTCCTACAACCACAGGAACTGTACTCTGCCAACAACATGAATAACCTTGGAGAGAACCCATAGATCCAAATGAAAACATAGTCAGCCAACATCTTGATTTCAGCCTGGTAAAATCCTGAGCAGAAAGCCCAGTCATGCTATACCCAGAATTTGACCTTTAGAACTGTTACTTTAAAAAATAGGTCTTGTTTTAAGTCACTGAATGTACTGTAATCTGTTACTCAGCAATAGAAACAAATGCAGGCATATTGAAAGAATTTTTAAAAATTATATAAAACTCCATTTCATTCAATGATGGCATTTACATTCGGCCCAAGGGAAGCACTTTCCATAAGATCATATACCTCTGAGGGTAATTATTTATCCAAGTATGTGTCCCAGAGCACATCCTCATCTATAGACTCGAATGAATAGGTTTTGATTTGAATTATCCCATTTCTGTTGGGGACCATTTTAAAGGATCTCAACAATAAGCAGCTTCACTCTTAGGATGTTCATTTTCTATTTCCATTTGATAAAGCAAGTCTAGTTTATCTATTAAAAAGTTGACATGTGTTTCCATCAAAAGACTAGTACTAATCACATCGTTCAGGTCTGAGAATAGACTTCAGGGTACTGAATTGGGAAGAACTACATGGGAGACATGGATCTGTCTCCATTGCTCAGTTGGTGGAAATGCTCCAGTGGGCTTGCTGATATTACTAATACAAATGAATAGGATTTATTTATTTATTTAAAGATTTTTTTTATTTATTTGACAGACAAAGATCACAAGTAGGCAGAGAGACAGGCAGAGAGAGAGGAGGAAGCAGGCTCACTGCCGAGCAGAGAGCCCGATGCAGGGCTAGATCCCAGGATCCTGGGATCTTGACCTGAGCCGAAGGCAGAGGCTTTAACCCACTGAGCCACCCAGGCACCTCATGAATGGGATTTAGTGAGAAAAATCTCAAAGGGCATTTAATCTGAACTGGGTATTCACAGTTCTTAAAAGCACAAATACTGCCTACTTTTGTGTCTTGATTGGTTCTCTTGGTCATATGCTAAGAAAAGGGACTCAGAGGAAGAGGGAGTAGGCAGATGATTCTCAGGAATAAAAGGATAATATTAATGCTGGCATCAGGATCCATGTCTAAGAGGAGAAGAGCATGCCATAGTGAGCTGAGAGGAACATGGTCCTCTCAGCTTGCTCATTTGTGAATTCAGGGTTGATGAGAGAGCCCAGAGAGATCCCATTTAACATACAGCAGCAAAGTTTCTCTTGGGTGGACCTCAACTCGAATCCTAGGTTGCAGATAAATAGGGAGCTGCAAAGGAATATTTGTGATGGAAGTAATAGTCTTTCACAGCTTTCTCTATTCCAATCAGAAGCAGAACACATGTGGAATAATATATGTTGTGTGAACATTAGATTTAACCTGCAGTATTAACGTAAAGTATTTGAATGGATAACAAGACTTAAAATAGAGTTTTCTTTTTATACATTCATTTAAAACAGTTTGTATCTGACAAAATGAAGAACTCATAACTAGGAGAGTAAATGTACATGTAAATGTATCCACTATGGCAATAGAGATTTTATTTTATTTTTATTTCTTAAACATCTTATTTATTTATTTGACAGAGAGGGACATGGCGAGAGAGGGAACACAAGCAGGGGGAGTGGGAGACAGAGAAACAGGCTTCTTACTGAGCAGGGAGCCCGATGCGGGGCTTGATCTCAGGATTCTGGGATCATGACCTGAGCTGAAGGCAAATACCAAATGACTGATCCACCCAGGTGCCCTACAATAGAAATTTGAAGTCTGTGAAGAACTGATATCAAGTGGAAGTCTGTCTAGATCAACTCTCTACATGCAGGACAATATTTTAAAATCACTTAATCAGGTAATTCAGCGAGATGTCTTTACTCTAACCTGAACATCTCTTTAGAAAACTCAAATCACAAATGGGGATATTGGCAAAAGATAATGATTTGTTAAACCTACAGGACAATTGTTTTAGAGATTAACATAGTATATAGAACATCAGTTGTTTGGAGATCTGATTATAATGGCAAGTTTACTTTGAGTTTAAGAAGACAAAGGAGAGGGATGCCTGGGTGGCTCAGTCATTAAGCGTCTGCCTTCAACTCAGGTCATAATCCCAGGGTCCTGGGATTGAGTCCCACCTCAGGCTCCCTGCTTCTCCCTCTTGTACTCCTCTGCTTGTGTTCTCTTTCTCTCTCTGTGTCTCTTTCTGTCAAATTAAAAAAAAAAAAAAAAAAAAGATGAAGGGGAATCTTTTTTGTATGCTTTCTTATAGCACATACTCTTTAATTTTTTTTCTTTTAGGGGTGCTTTTAAAAAGCATTACCACAACCAAAAAGTGAAAGTTACTTGTTATCCAGAATTTGTCCAGTGTAAAGTTTGGACCTGTTGTAATCTGAGTCAAAAATGAGTGCCCCTTTTTACCTTAAGGGAGAAAAAAGCATCTCCCAGGTTGGAGCTCTGGTTATTAAAATGATTCTTAGAGAATAAAATGAAATGATTTTTTAAAAAGATTTTATTTATTTATTTGAGAAAGAGAGAGAGCACAAGTTGGGGGAGGGTCAGAGGGAGAAGCAGGCTCCTCACTGAGCAGGGAGCCCAATGATGGACTTGATCCTGGGACTGTGGGATTGTGACCTGAGCCAAAGACAGACACTTAAGGACTGAGCCATCAAGGCGCCCCAAAATGAAACAACTTTTTTTTAGATGCACAGTAACTTATTTAGAAAACATAAACACTAAATAATATATGCCCTACATTTAACCTTTGGGAGTCCAGTGAGCTCTAAAATATGTATTGGCTCTGTGTGTGGTGGTGAGGGATGCAGAGATGCCCAGCATCGGGACAGGTCTCATTGCAAATGTCTTTACTGGAGTTGTGGCTTTAGCAGGCAGAGTCTGTGTGGCAGTAATAATAAGCCATATTTGGATTAATTTCACATTCTCCAATTGGACTAGTTTTTGAGTGAACAAATCAGATCTGGATGTTACTATACTCTCAGTTTTGTGCTAATTGCATCCTTGGTATGCCTTAATTTTCTCTGATGTTAGTAATTGGGTGTCATTACTGTCACTTTGTGCCTGTGTGATAGTGAGAGATTTGAGTGATACCAGGTAGTAGGTAACCAGACAGCCATACCAGAAGTACCAGGTTGCGTCCCTGGTTTTCCCTTTAATTTAGCTACAGTCCTTATGGGCTTGTCCCTGCCAAAGGCTCAGATCTCTAATAATTTGGCATGGGGGAATGATGCACAAGTTATTAAAACATACAAAAGCTTAGACAGAGGAAGGAAGGGGCTACCCCCTCTACAGCTGAATCTGTTATAAAACAAATAACTTCCTAGGAATTTACTGAATACAAGTTTGGTGGGCCTCACATCTGGCTATGACGAGGTGGAAAATATGAAATAACAGTTAACAGTGTTGCAACGCAGACAACGGAATCTAGAAGAGCTTATTTTGGAGAAGACTGTTTTCTCATCTTAGCTTCCTGTTTGGACTTATGACCACTAGCTGGCGTGTGGATGCTATTTAAACTAGACACTGTTTTTATAACTTTTGTGCATATTGTTCTCAATTTATTCTCAGTGCTTTTAGAATGTCAATAAAAAGGCTGACCGGTAGCTGTCAGCTGATTTTAGTTCCATGGTCAATTAAGTCTTCACAGAAATATATTAAAAAAAAATTGAGTCTCAATCTAAGGAGACTGTCTGAGACCTGCCATTCTTGATAATTCCAGTGATTCAAATTTCTTCTAATTTAGAATTCACAGGAATATATTTTCACAATGGACATACCCGTGAGCAAACATTTTTTAAAGGGATAATCAGGACCCTCTGAGATTTTTGCCTGTGGTTCAGAAAACTTTAATGGCCTCTAGGATTGGCAGAAGTCTCCTCTAAAGAACTCAAAATTCATTCCTGCTGGCACGGCTAATTTGACCAGATTATGTTTTGACCAGTCATTGGCTGGGCCTCATATAGACCCTGTTTGCATAGTTAACTGTCAGCATTGGTCCCTTCCCAATTAAAATTAGACTAATTCCACTTCCAACAGCTCAGCAACCTGCCCCTTGAGTCTACCATCTGTCTCTTTTGCTGCTTTACTAGATAAATCCCCAGATCTCAGGCTTAATCCAATAAGAAGGGTATTTCTTGCCCATGTCGCTCTAAACAGGTGCTCTAATTGGCAGGTAGCATCTCACAGGCAGTGATATTTGGACTCAGGCCTCATTGATCTGCAACACGTGGTTTCCAAGTTGGCTGTCTAAGGCTATAAAGACATAAGAGAACGTAGGATTCATGTATATCTTTTTATGAGTCAAGGCTGGAAGTCCCTCCTCTTCAACTCACTACTGTTAGACCCAAGTCAGTCACATGGCCATACTGAACTGCTGGGGAATCTGGGAAGTATAGTCTGTGTTTGAGTGCAAGAAGAAAAGAAATTGGGTTTGATGACTAGGTGATCTCTGTCACACATGTAGTTATCCAACTATTCTAATAGTATTTAAATTTTTTTTTTTTTTTTTACTTTTGCCTTTGTTGTTTTACTTGTGATTTCTCACACATGAGTTTCTTAAATTATTCCAATTTTTATCTAAAATATCTTTATTAAAATTTGGTTGTATATTTTTTCAAGATATATATGTATGTGTACATACAGATATATATGTATGTGTACATACATATATATATGTGTGTGTATATATGTGTGTGTGTGTGTGTGTATATATATATATATATAATGTGTGTGTGGTTATGTGTATGTAATTCAAGGTCATATAGAGCCATATCTGGAACTTGAAACCAGAATTTATAACTTCGAGTCCACTAAATTATTTCCTCTTATTATACAGGCAATCCTTGACTTACAATGGCTCCTCAACTTACAACTGTTTAATTTTATAATGGTTTGAGAGCAATATGAATTCAGTAGAAACTATACTTGGAATTTTGATTTTGGATCTTTTTCTGGGCTACTAATACACAAGATGACTCTCTCCTGATGCTGGGTAGGGGCTGCCCTAGGTCCCAGTCAGCTGTGTGATCATGAAGGTAAATAGCCAGTTCTTCTACAACAGTTCTGCACCCATACAACCACTTTTTTAACTTTCAGTACATTGGTCACTATATTACATGATATATCCAACACTTTGTTATAGTATATGCTTCATATTATATGATTTTGCCCTACTGTAGGCTAATGTTTAAGTGTCCTGGGCACATTTAAGGCAGGCTAGACTGTTATGGTCTCCAGTAGATTAAGTCGATTAAGTACCTTTTTGACTTACGATATTTTTAACTTATGATGGGTTTATCAGGATGTAAGGATATAACCCCATCGTAAGTTGAGAAAGATCTGTACTTCAATCTCCAATTTGTGGAGAAGACATAAGGTCCATGAATAAACACTTTTGATTATAATCATCTGTACTTTAAATTCCAGCAATGGGTAGTGAATATCTAAAAAAAATTAAAAAATAACAAATAGAAAAACCTTAAATTAGAGGTTTGAAGGCATCAGATGTTCAGATCTTTTTATTATTACTTCTGCCACTTCTTCCAATTTTTTTGCTAGTATTAATTATTTCTTTATAAGATTAGTTCAGAGATGTATTATAATCATCCGGGAATTTGAGAAGTTAGAGAAAGGCATAGACACATCCATAGATAGATAGATCAATTAATTGATCAATAGATACGATGGATGGCTGAACTTTCTAAAAATCACAAAAGTACGTAGATCAAGCCCACATCATTCACCTCTTTTCCTCTATATCTAATAAAGGACATACAATGGGAGAACAGCAGAAAAAAACCAATGGTATCTGTCAATACAAAAATTGGACTTTGGATCAGAAATCCAACTGCAAACCAACAAAAGGAGAGGGTTAATCTGTGTAGATATGACAAACTTTGAGCCATGATGATGACACCAGTGTCTTTATGCCAGTTCCCAGGGTGGACAGCTGTTTCTTGTTATTGCTGCCAAGTAGGAGTCCAGGAAAGAGCAGAAAATCCAAATGTGGTGTTCATAAAAAAACGAACCGAAGTTCAATAGACTCAGAAAGGAATTAGCTATTCAGTGAAAAACACTAAAAAGGCAGAACCACCTGGTGTAGGAAAACCTACCCTACAAGGGACTGTCAACATTACAAACAGCAAGAAGAACAGATAGTCTCCCCAGGGCGGAAGGAGGAGAGATGTTTTACTCCGGCCTGAGAAGGTGAGTAATATGGAAGGCTTGCTTCCAGGCAGCTGCTGCCCATTAGGGAAGGTGGTGAGAGACTCCACGGAGAGCCCATCAGACAAAGTTATGTGAAAGTATGTGCACACCAGAAACTCTATTGAAGATATTAGATTGATCATGCTCCAAGTTTTATTGTGGCTAGAATGTTTTCTGGGCAAAGGGAAAAAGTCCAGGCTTGGATTGTCCATATGTCTTAAACACTTAATGAAAAATTATATTATATTAATTCCTTTATATCATCTGTTACTTGTCCAAGAGAGTAAATGTGATTCAGATTGTCTTTACAGGCTTCTACTGATTGAAATAGACATTTCTTGGCTTTCCTTTTCTCTTTCAATTCCCTAATTTTATTTTTTGAATTTCCAAGTTAGACTTACTGAAGGTAGAACCAACACTTTTTGATTATTTACTGTGTGTCAGTCCTTATCTAAATATTTTGTCTCTTGCCATCCTTATTACAACCCTGTAAAGGAGATAATTATAAGAACCACATTGCACAAATGAGGAATTGCTTTGCTGAAGGATACACAGTCAGTAAATGGCAGAACCGGAGCATTTATTGTATTTCTCAGGTCAAAGGTCATGCTGTTTCCCCTAGAAGTGATTTAAGGATCCCTGACATTGGGTTTGAGCTTCACTGGTCTTCTGCTCTTCCTCTGACAATTAACAAAGCAGCTTTTTCAATTTTCTTCCACTTTACGCTCTTGGAGGCAACACTGGAGCCCGGGTCACTGTGTTCTTTGTAATCTTGGGCATGCACTTTACCTTAGTTTCTCTGATGGTGAAATGATGGGTTTGGACTAAATGAGTTCACCCATCATTTCTAGCTTTCTGAATCTCTAGCCCAAGGACCAGGACCAGGACGTACCATCCTCTCCACCACACTCCTCACTGGGATAGCAATGAAGAATCTGAGAGAGTCCTTTCCCTTGCTAGGTATTGCCACCTTCACTTCTTCTTCACTGTAGGCAACACTTTTAAAAAGGCAGAAGTGGGGAAACTTCCCTGTTTGGCATACACACTCAAAAAGCTGGGCATGACGGTGCACATCAGCTTCCCATTCATCAAGCTGAATTCAGCCCTTATTATCAGTAAGTTTGCAGCCGTTGCAATCATCAGGAAGGTACCTAAGTCACAGTAGGAAGATTCATCCATTTTTCCAGAAAAAAAGAAAGTGTTTGCCTCTTTTTTTTGTACCGGCTGCTGACTAAAAGTGCTTATCTAAAACACCACTGCTGAAAGGAATGATATCTAACCATTCCCAGAAACCTGGCTGCATATGTAAATGTATGCCTCTGTTTAGCCCTCTTGACCCATTAGGTGTTTTTGAGACATTTGTCTCATTGCAGGAGCATGTCATAGGCAAGCATGGTAATTTCACTTCCCCATGTCATGCAAGCAGTTCTAGAATGGATGTCTTTCTCAGTCGTGACTATGAACACTCTTTCTTTCAGGATAAGATCCTCTAAACCTCATGTGAGGTGACCTATTTGCTCAATCATGATTCAATAGAGTTAAGCATCGATTTAACACATTTAAGGGCAAGTTACTTCTCTGATCATAATTTCATTACCTATAAAGTGGCCCCAAATCATATGGGCTTATAGAGTCATTACATGAAGTAATTAAGAAAATGCTTGGAAATGCCTCCCTTCTCTGTGGAAGGCACTTGTCCGTCATTGTGCAACATTTAAAAAAAAAAAAAAAAGAGATGACTTTATAAGGAAATGGATCAGGTCTTCAAGAAGTTACAGTCTGGTAGGAGATGTAAGGTATGTTCATAAATCACCCAAAGTTAGAGAAGAAAGAAGCATGCATGTAAGAAATACAGATAAACCGTATTTGGAGGAGTTTGGAGGAGAGAGAATACTTTTATTTTTTTATTTTTTGAGGATTTTATTTTTATTTATTTAATAAAGGTCACAAGTAGGCAGAGAGGCAGGCAGAGAGAGAGGGGGGGAAGCAGGCTCCTTGCGGAGCAGAGAGCCCAACTTGGGGCTCAATCCCAGGACCCTGAGATCATGACCTGAGCTGAAGGCAGAGGCTTTAACCCACTGAGCCACCCAGGTGCACCGAGAGAATACTTTTCCGATTATAAGACACAGTGTTTTGCATGAGGCATTTGAACTCACCTCTTCAGAATGAATAAGATTTGGCCATATAAAAATAGGCAAAAGAAAATATCGTTACTTCCTAAAGGTGAAGGGAAGGGAACAGAACTAAGAAATAGCCGTGAAAGGAGAATAATCAATGGTTTGATTTAATTGGAGTGTATGGTACACAAGGGGCTGAATGGGAAATGAGGTTGGAATTGCAGGTGTGGGCCAGATTGGAGGTAGATTTGAACAGCAACCTAAGCAGTGCATTAATTTTGGAGATCGAAGTTTAGGGTGACATTAATAAGAACAGAGAGGCTAAGAGTTAGAGCCTGCATATAATGGAAGAGAAGAGAAAGTTTGATAAGGAGTAGAATCCACAGACTAGATTTGAAATGAATCAAGGGTCTTCTGATTGAGCTGCTAGAGGGGACTTGGAACTGGTGATGCTGGAGGAGAGAGAACTGGACAGGTAGAATTCCCATGGCTGTACCTTATATTAAGCAACTTCCAGTATAATTCAGTAGAATAGAACAGCCTAATAAGATTTTGGTAAAAACCCTACATTAGCAGTTCTAGTGGTTCCCTACATTAGCAGTTACCCACCTAAGGCAATACATGTGACAGAGGAAGTGAGAGTAGATGGGAAATTTGAGATAAAACTTAAACTTACTGAAGTTATTAATAAAAAGAAATAAGTAGTGCTATACTGCATACATTTGGGAATCAATTTATAGCGTGTTCTTGATAGTATGGATAGTATGGAGGGAAGAAAAACCCAGTAAGCCTTCCAACAATTAAGAGAAATAAGTTATTGATAAGAACAAATAATGGTGCAGATAATACACCTTAACTACATTAAGTACAAAGAGTAATTGCAAGATAAAAAAAATTACTGATATGTGAAAGGCAGTAAAATCCAAAGGAAAAAAATTAGGTGCTAACAGGTTGCTAGTGTTTATATTTTAATGTGGTAAGTTGTCATTCCTCTCAAAGGATTTACTGATTTAAGGATCAAAAGGAAATTTCTGGCAGCAAGAATTATTGAGATAGAAAATTCAAGAGAAACAGCAAAAACCCCATTACCACCATGTCAGTGAGCCTTATCTGTAGTTTATTTTCTGCAGCTTGATTTTGTGGATGCAGACTGGTTACAAAGATTAGGAGCCATAAAGATAAGAGAAGCGATAGAAAGGGTAACCTGAAAACAGTATACGATACGGCCGACACAGCAGAATAATATCATAGCGCCTTGGAACACTGAAAATATCAAAAAAAGACTCCCTGCCATAAAGCCTGGGGAAAATAACTCTGTGCAGTAAAACTGGGAGAATATTATTGCAAGTATCAAATTTCTTCACAGGCTTTGGGCACATTTACTGACATAATACAAGGCAGAAATCTCTGCCATTATTTCTTAAAATCTCGTGTCTAACAATAAAAGAACTTCCTATAAAATATGAGGGCTTAGATAATTCACTTACAGTGAACTCTCTTAGAAGGTCAGAAAATGAAGTCAACCTAACTCTTTACTCACTTGTTTGGAGTCTGAAGTCAGGAGGACTGGCTTACACCAGCCTTTGTGTCCACCCTGTGAGTAAATTGTAGGAGCCAAGATCTTCAGAGGCTTTGAAATCCAGGTTTTAAACTTTTTCGACTGTACTCTTCTGAAATAAATGGGCAGTTATGTGAGGTTGTGTGATGAGCAGTAGTATGGCCAAATCTGTATTTTATGAAGAATTATCTGGTAGGTACAAAATAAACTAGACTAAGGAGGGCTTTGAGCCAGTGAGAAAAGTTAAGACGTTCTTATAAAGCCTGATCTAAATAGTGTCCGAGAGGACGGTCTGAGAGGTGTTTTTGAAGTAGAATGATAGGGTTAGAGAAGAAAAGAAGGAACTGGAATGGAGGATGTCACTGAGAGAAATAAAACAGGATAGAAGAAACATGTTTGCAAAGAAATAAATGCTTAAAAATATTTTCTTTTCCAATGGAAATTCTTTTATAGAGAGTTTTTGACTGAAAGTTGAGGTAGAAGCTAAGGGAAAGTTAACTCATGGTACCATCTGAAGAAGCTTTGTGTTGGATAACCAAGGCGTCCACAGTGCCTCAAAAGGCCTTGGGACTTGCGAAAGGATATTTTACCTGGAAGTCACAGGGCAGGCCCAGTCGAGGTAGCTAAGAGGGTAAGATAGAAGGATATATGGATGTGGGCAAAAATGGGAATTCCAGAAGAATGTAAGTAACGCCCTGCTGGGCTCCCTGACACGAGATCCTGCAACCTTTGCAGCTGAGATGTCTTAACTCCCACACATAGCTTTATTAGTGTCCAATCTCTGACTGATGCAGATTTTAAACAGGGAAGACTTTTAAAAATGATTTAGACAGCATCAATTCAGTCTCCCTATTTATCCTAGTCCAAGCAAGTAGTTGGCTCCATTTCTCATAGTCTTTACTTAAGGTACTGACTTAGTTACTTGACTTCTGCTTAATATTACACAGGACTTGAATCCTTTTTATCCTTTAGGACCTGTCAGGGCTTTGAGTCCTGTTCCTAAACCCCAGCAGCCACAGGGGACCTTGCTAAGTATACTAGATATCCCAGGTGCCATTGTCTTAACCATTTGCTTACACACCCCACTGCCTGTTGATTACCACTCAAGTTAACTTTGGGCTAAAGTTCCTATAACCCAGAGACCCCAAAATATAGAAGCAAGACAGAACTTTATTTCTCTCTAAAGTAATAGTCCAGGGAGAGATGGTCCAGACTGGTAGGACAGCTCTTCTCTATGCATTCCTTCAGGGACCTCTGCCTGTTCCATTTAATATTAACTAATTAATTATGTTAATTAATTAACACCTTCTGGGGTGTTTCTTGAAGCAACATCACTGTTATAATGATATTCCAGCTCAAGCGGAGGAGAAAGAGCAGAAGTCAGGACAAGCAATTCCCTTTGAAGCAAGCGATATAGAATTTGCACATATAATTTCCACATTCCGCTGGAAAGAAATGGAATTAGTCATATTACCACAACTAGTCACAAGGGAAGCTATGAAAAATATAGTTGAGCTGGGCCATGTTGTGCTAAATTTCTACCATAGAAAGAGAAACGGGCTTTGGAGAATAATTAGGAGTCAGCCACACCAGCCCCAACATTGTTAGTTTGGGTTCATAAAGCTCATTCTTTAATTAATCAAGCATCAATGAAGAGTGACAATATTCATTTTAAAAAATCATTACAAGAATGTCATCCTACAAACACCCACCTATTAAAATAAGCAAATTTCCTGCTCTGTTTTGATTGGGATATGTATATTTATTTGAAGCTACTGTAGTTCATAGTTCCAGACTTGAAATTTTCAACATAGTGAGTATCTTTAGTGATTATTGCTAAAATTGAACCCTCGGCACAGGACTGGTAACTCCATGATGTGTAAGCCACGATTCCTCTTTGCTTATGGCAGATACTGCTCATGCGTAATCACAGTTTTCCATGGGACATGCAAGCAGCTTCACAGTCATTTTTAGCATAGCACTTCAAGGAGTCACAGCTAACTAATTGGGGTTGGCGTGGGACATTAAAATAATTTGCCATCTCCAAGTGACTGGAGACCCCTTAGGTTTCAGAAATGATTATTGATTCAGTGCTCTTACTTAAGGCCTACCATGGATACAGATGTCTTTTGTTTTTCCTGTTTTGAATTTTAGACATTCCTTTGGCAAACGGTGGGGGAAAACCTCTTTCTTTAAGTAAGAGATACTCAAAATTCTCCAGAACCTCCTCGGCCAACTCAATTTCTATATATGACCAACTAAGGAAGATGAGGACACTGCTGGCAGACAAAGTCCTCCGTAGGCTTGTTCTCCAGAGTTTTATCAGTAAGAACCAAAAATGTTAAGAACCTTTTATTCAGAATGCCCTGCAGACACATAGAGACCACAGAAATGGTGGGGTTTGTGTCCAAAAGAAAGAATCTCACAGATATTCAAGTTTGCAAGGCCTTTGGGTTCCCGCAAAAATTCTCCCTCAAATTAACCTGAAGTCCTCTGCTAAGGTAAGCAATGTGTATCATATATTAAATTGGTCCCTTGAGATTCTGGACAGGTGGAACAAAAGGGGACAAACCCTCAAAAAAACAAAACAGCAGAAGAAAACACTGAGATACTTAACATATAAACCTGTTATGACTACATGGCCAGCAACAAGTTTCTACCTTCTGAGATTTTTTGGAAAAAGGAGTGAGCTCCATTTCTGAAGCAAAGACCCTTTCACTTTTATAGTGAGGATAACCTGGTTTTCTAACTCTCATCCAAAAAAAAATTAAAGCTTCCTGCCCACCCCTCCCCCAATTTTTCAAATCTTTTTTACAAATTCGGTCTCTGAATACTGCCAATCGCTAGAGATAATTCCATTATGTTAGCAAGTGTGTCAAAAAAGATGATTTCTGTGGATTTAAAAATGACCACTTAAAATGGGTAAGTTATGATGATCTATGATTATAACATCGCCTGGAGACTACCCAGATAATTATTTTTTAACCTCTGGGGCAGTTGACTTAAACATAAGGAGCTCTGTGTGAGAGAATGGTTAGTTGAGAGGTGAGCAGAAGTAGAAGTAATTTTCAAAATCATCTAGGTTAGGTACCTTCCAATTATTCAGTCTCTACTACACATAGTTGAAAGAAAAATTTAGTGTTAAATATTACCCCCTATCCATGTCTAGATCTTGTATTTATGTGAAAAACATAGTGTAGAAAAGGACATATAGTGTGGTATCACCATTAGCAGAAAAATCTCTCTGTCCAAATATACGTATGCACTCATAAATCTATCCTTGGAAAGCTAAACGTGAAACTGGAAACACTGGTGTCTTGGGAAGGAACCAAATGAATGGCCGTGACAGGAAGACTACTCATGGTAAACCTTGTAGACACTGGGAATTTGTTACCATATGAATGTAGAACCTACCCAAAAAGCTAAATACACATTAAACAAATATCTCTGATTATGGTTATGTCTTTTCAGAAATATTCTCTAAGAGTTCTTTCCGTAAATGTCAGTATATAGCTTTTTCATTTTTGGATAGGATTTTGCTCTATATGTTAAAGAACAGGTAACTGAATGTAAAATTCTAGGTTGGCAGTCACTGTCATGTAGCACTTGGAAGATAACCATTCCATCATTTTCTGGCCTTTGTTGTTGATAAGAAGTTTGTTGTCATTCTGTAAGTGCTTTTCTTTGCTGGTATTTATATTTTCTCTTTATTCTTGACGGTATACATTTCACTATGTGACCAGATATAGATATTTATTATGTTTTATTTATATGTTTTATATATGATTTATTTTTATGTTCTGCTTGATTCTTTATCTTTCTGTTTAATTATTTTAGCAATTAATTCTTCAAATGTAAGCTGCTACCTTTCCTTCCATTTTCTGCTTTTGCAGTTTCTGTTAAGCATTAGCTGTTGGGCTTCTCAGTCTGTCTTTTGTGTTTCATCTTAATTTTTTTTCCCCTTGACTTTTTGTTTGTTTCAAATTCTTATTCAAATTCTTGTTAGTTAACATATAGTGTAATATCGATTTCAGGAGTAGCGTTTAGTAATTCGTCCCTTACATGTAACGCCCAGTGTTTACAACATCGCTTTGACTTTCTATACTGCATTCTGGATAAGTATCTCAGAGCTATTTTCCAAACCCACCAATTAGCTTCTTCACAGAATCCAACTTAGCATTTATCCCATCTTTTGCAGCTTCAAAATTTCAACAGTTACTGTAAGTTTGATGTTGAAATTCATTGATTCACATGATTTCATTTTATTTCTGCCTCTTTCATTTCAAAATTTTATGTTCTTATCAAGATGGCAGTTAATGCCTTTGTTCGTTTCCTTAAACTTACTCAATGTACTTATTTTCACTATTTCTTTTTTTAAAAAAGATATTTATTTATTTATTTTTTAGAGAGAGACAGAGTGTGACAGGCGGGAGGGGGAGAGGGAGAAAGAGAGAGCCCTCAGACTCCCCGCTGAGCACAGAGCCTGATGCAGGGCTCGATATCACCACCCGCAGATTATGACCTGAGCTGAAATCAAGAGTTGGATGCTCAACTGATTGAGCAACCTGTGTACCCTTCAATATTCCTATTTTAAACTTTATATACTAAATTGTTCAATAAAATAAATTTCATTTGAGTAGATTCTTATTTTAATAATTGCAATGGTTTTTTAGCATTGGAATTCTTCATATGTTTTATAATATTGATTTGTAGGCTACATACACATAGACACAACACACAAAGTGTTCAAAGTCAGCTCTTTAAAATAAATAAAAGAATGCAGAAGAGTTACCAATTCAAGTTTCTCTTGCAAGGACTGATAGCTTGGTAGCAACCTTAAAGGTAACTACTGATAATTTTGAGAAGTCTATGAAACTAATCTCTTAAACTCAGCATCTTATATAGCATTTGTCGTGTGGCATGCACTAAATATTTGTTGAACTAATTCTTACTAACCATGCTAAAGAAAATTACACAACCACCCCAACCTGCAAAAGGAAACTAAAGCCCAAAAAACAACTTAGAGACTTGCAAAGGCTACCTTTTCCAGAAGGAAAGAAAATCAAAGAAGTTTCCTGAAACTATGAACTCAAGTCTGAAACTGCCATACTGTCTTTTTTTTTTTTTTTTAATTTTTATTTATTTATTTGACAGACAGGGATCACAAGTAAGCAGAGAGGCAGGCAGAGAGAGAGGAAGGGAAGCAGGCTCCCTGCTGATCAGAGAGCCTGATGTGGGGTTCGATCCCAGGACCCTGGGATCATGACCTGAGCTAAAGGCAGAGGCTTAACCCACTGAGCCACCCAGGAGCCCTGAGTCTGCCATATACTATCTTAATAAAGTAACGAAATAGAGCAGATATGACCAGGATGTGCTCATTATCAAAGTTTGGGAATGCAAGCCCCATAGATAAAAGTTGACAGCAAGAGTGGAAATGAGCATTAAGGAAGAATTAAGAAGGAGATTCTTAAGGGTGTATATGAAAAGGATTTACAAAGGATTGGAGATATGGAAGCTCTAGTAAAAAATGAGACTGACTAAATATCCATAGAGAATATCTATATGAGACATTAACCAAAGGTCTGGAGAGATTTAGGGAAGAAGGAAACACAATAATAATAAATATAATACATTCTATTTGTACAGCAAAGTACCTTTTATGAAACACTTGTATAAACTTTATCCCATTTGAACTTTACAACCACCCTGTGAAACAAAATTATTGTTTAGATTCAGGCAGAGTAACATACATAGAGCACCTTCTTTATGCTAAGAATGTCTACCTGTTTGTACAATTTAATTGGAGCCAAAGTGCCTGTTCAGATCTTAGCTCTGCTGCTTATAAAGTAGGAGGCCTTGGGCAGGTTTCCTCACATAAACAGTGGATCTAATAATAGTTCTTGTTGAAAGGCTTGCTGTGAGGCCTAAATGAATTAGGACATTTTAAGCACTTAAAAGAGAGCCTGGCACATGGCAAGGGCCTTTTAATGTTATCTATGAAAATAATGATGATGATAACCATTTTTTTTTTTTTCTGATGAAGACACTGTGGTCTTGTGAAGTTATATGCTTGATCAAGGTCACATTAATTACTCATGCCGAAAACTCAAAGCAAGGTTCTCTCTCCAAGTCCCACGCTTTTGGAGAACACATTGCATATTGCTCTGTTCAGTCCCTGTTGTGGAGATGTTAGGATGTTAGGATAGTAAACATAAAGAATAGAAGAATATTTTATGTGTGAAAACAAGCTTGAGACATCCATTGGGAGGAGAGTCCTCAGGTAAGGTAAATATGTTAGTGAGTGTAGCTAAAGATCCTGAAAGAGCTCTTTTAGCTTTGTTCCTTAGACCTTGGTACTGTACTCAATACCTCCTAGCTTAAGTGGAATTTTTACCTTCGGGGCCATTTACTAACCATTCCCCATTTAAAATCAGGAACTCCAAATGGTCTTTGGGAAATCACTCCTTACCCACTCTCAGCCATGTTATTTGGGTGAGAAGGATTCCCGACCACCTTCCTGTTCCAGGGGTGGATGCTCATGATTCAACTCCTCAATATCCTATTTCACCTGTCATGGCAAATGGCCATAAATGATATGTAAGTCCATTGAAGATAAAGAAAACTAGGGAGAAATTTGCTGGATTTGGCAGGAGGAAGTTTTATTTCCTCTTGGAATTACCAGTCAGTGCCCTTACACTCATCTTGGGTAGTCCCTGTGAAGATGTGAAGGCTGAAACGGCTGGAGCCATTTTGCTATTATTATTATTTTTTTAAGATTTTATTTATTAATTTGACAGAGAGAAATCACAAGTAGACGGAGAGGCAGGCAGAGAGAGAGAGGGAAGCAGGCTCTCTGCTGAGCAGAGAGCCCGATGCAGGACTCGATCCCAGGACTCTGAGATCATGACCTGAGCCGAAGGCAGCGGCTTAACCCACTGAGCCACCCAGGCGCCCCATTTTGCTATTATTTGGAGAGCATAAAAGAGAAGAGAGAGAGAGAGAGGATAACTAGTTTTTAGTGACATCAACTGGTTTTTGTGTAGCCTGAGTCTTATCCGAAGCCAGTTCTACTTCTGGACTTTTCAGTTCCTAGCTTTTTAAAATCAGTATATGTGGGGCACATGGGTGGCTCATTTAATTGAACAACCAACTGTTGATTTTGGCAGGGGTCATGATCTTGGCATCAGGAGATCAGGCACTGGATTGGGCTCCATGCTTGATGTGGAGTCTTCTTGAGATTCTCTCCCTCTCTCTCTACCCCTCCCCACTACTCACATGCATGTGTGCACTCACGCTCTCTCAAATAAATACATGAATAAAATCTTTTAAAAAGAATCAATATATGTTACTTTTTGCTGTTATTGTAACTTGTAATACCTAGAGTCTTGATACAAAAGAATTTTGTAGTTTATTTTACATAAAATAAGTTAATAAACTTGGTACATTAAAAGCTATTGAAAACAATTTAGAAAAGCCAACAACTTGACAGAAAAAAAGAGCATAGTTCACTAAAATGAAATGCAAATGGCTCTTAGCCAATTTTAAAAATATGCTTAAACTTGCTCAGATCAGAAGATACACAAATGAAAACTTCATTGAAATACAGTATCTCACCCATTAGATAGACTAAAATCCAAATATTTAATATTTAATGGGCACTTTAATACATTTCTGCAGGGATTCCAAATTGTTACACCACCCAAGGAGGGTAGCTGGCAGGATCTAGCAACTTTACATATGAATTTTCCTTTGTCAGCATAATCTAGCCCAGAGCTAGACTGGCAAAAAAATACAAGAAAGATTATATGGACAAGGGTATAGATTGGTCTGGTTGAATATAAACAATAATACATATACTCAATAGAATACTATACAGCTAGAAAAGGGAGTGAGGAATACTTCTATATCTTAATATATCTAACATATTAAGTGAAAAGGGGAAGTAGAGAAAAATGTATGTAAGAGGCCAGCAAATGACATAGAAGGAATATATTCATATATACATATGAATATTTGTTTATATTTTTAATAGGTGACAAGCTATGCTTTTTAAAAAATTGTTACCTATAAAGAAAAGTAAGAAGTATGGTGAGGGTATTGAAATTCAATTTCTTCTAGCTTTGTACAGTGGCAGTATCATAGCCAATGAGGTTTATTCAAGGCATGATTGTGGCTAATTGAAATTAGATTTCTTTGAATTTAACTTTGATGGACAATACATTAAATATTTTACATAATTAAAAGCCAAAATTAAACAAAAAAAAACCCCAAAAAACAGATCCTATCGGCACCTGGGTGACTGGATTGGTTAGGCATCTGACTTCAGCTCAGGTCATGATTTTGAGGTCCTGAGATTGAACTCTACGTTGGGATCCCTGCTCAGCAGGGAGTCTGCTTCTCCCTCTCCCTTAGCCTCTCCCCCTACTTGTGCTCGTGCTCTCTCTCTCAAATAAATAAATAATCTGAAAAAACAAAAACAAAAATAGGCCCTAAATATCAAAAGTGAAATAGAATAGCTAAGCATTTTGAATGTATAGCCTATTGGTGGCATAACTATACAAAGTAACTTGCTTGACTTTAAAACACGGTCGTTTGTATATCCCTAGTGACAAAAACCACAAAAACTTGACCCTCCACGCTCCCCTGAAAAATCATAAACTGTTTTCAGCAATCATATTGTTAGTGGTAGTGTTGGTATTCTAACACTTCTGTGAGTAAGATGAGGGATCCATGGAATAAGTGTTTAAGTTAGTGAACCAAGATTTTCAGCATGGGAGAAAAGAAATAACAGATGAATTCTTGAACTTGACAGAAAGTATGGAATCATAATGCACTTTAAAAAATTATATATTTCCTACCTGGTGCATTGGAAAGGCCTGGAAATAATGACAAATTAGTAGCAGTGAATCCCTTGTGCTCAGATAGTGATTTCTAAATATCATTTCCCACTAAAAAATACTCAAACTCTGTGGGAAAATTCAGAGTTCAGGTCCGAGGTTGGAAATGGGTAATATGAATGTGGAATATCTTGCCATAACAGGAAGCAAAAAAAATTATCAAAGACTATGTGTATCATGTCAAAGTTACATAGAAGCCAACTTGGATAGGTACCCACTGCCCAAAGATGGGACAGTTTATCAACAAAGATAACAATCACATTGAATTAAAACACATTAAATCAAATGATTTCATGTGCTACTCAAAAAAATTAAATAAATAAAAATAAAAATAAAGCCCCTGGCCTCACTAACCACCTTTGCTGTATGGTATCCAACTTCTAACTCTGAAGCTAGTAATAAATGGATAGAACCAAGCATTTTTTCCTGCCTTACATTACAGAATATATGTTGGATAGTAAAGTGTGTTATAAAAACATTGTATTTGAATCTGATGAAATCTCTAGATTTAACTATTGGTTTACAAAGAATACAGAAAGAAGACTGTTCTTAAGGATACTATGGATGCATAGTATAGATGCAACTGGCTGATATTTTGTTTTTTCAACAAAAATTGTAAAGAGAGAGAGAGAGATGGAGAGGCAATTAATAGACTAAAGAGACATATATATTTATATTTCAATTATTTGAAACATATGGATCTTACCGAAATTCTGAGTCAATTATGTAAGTGTGAATGTTAACTGGATTTTAAGCATATTAAGGAAAGCTTAAGTTTTTAGTCTTATAATAATGGTATTAGGTTTATGATTTTTACAAAAACAGAGTTCCTACCTTTTATAGATAGATAAAAGAATTCTTGCAGAGGGATTAATAGGAAGTCTGGGATTTGCTTCAAAATAATGTGTGTGTTTGGTGGTGGGAACCAGGTGGAAGGACAAAGGAAATGAGATTGGCTTAGATGTTGTAACTTGGTGATAATGACATGAAGATTCATTGCATCATTTTCTCCACTTTGGTATACATTTAAAATTTTTAGGGCACCTGGGTGACTAGGTTGGTTAAAGGTCTGCCCGAGATCATGACACAAGAAGTTACTTAACTGACTAGGCCACCCAGGCACCCTGAAATTCCCTCTTTTTGATTCTATGTGGACTTCTTGAAGACAAGAACATCTTATTTTTTGTATCCCTAGCTTCTTTCATAATGGCCTTTCATGATGCACATGATTGGCCTTTGATATTTTTATAGTTTAATGATCAGCCTTTTTGTCTAAAGATGTAAAGGTCTAAAGGCTCTGAGGCAGGCTGACAGTATGCAAACTCTACCACTAACATTAATGACCTCAACCAAGTCATTTCCTCATAGAGAAGGGATTTTAGTAAGTATAAAATAATGTTATATGAGGACTGATGAGATAATGGAAGTAAAACACTAGAGCAGAGTGTTTAGAAGTAGTATGGTTCAGTCAATAGTAGTCTTTTTTTTTTTTTTTAGAAATGTAAATTTGAAAAAAAAATTTTTTTAAATTTATTTTTAAAATTTCTTTTCAGTGTTCCAGAATTCATTGTTTATGCACCACCCAGTGCTCCATGCAATACATGCCCTCCACAATATCCACCACCAGGCTCACCCAACCTACCACCCCTCTCCCCTCCAAAACCCTCAGTTAGTTCCTCAGAGTCTACAATCTCTCATGGTTCAGACAAATCAGTCAGTAGTATTCTTAATCATTTGTTAGCTCTTCATCAGCCTTGTTTTTTCCAAGATAACATATATTGATGCCACATGTCATCTTTTCTTTGAGACAATATAGAAACAGTTTCACCTACTGGATCCTCTATGATCACCTGAGTGTGCATGTTTCTGTCTTAAATATTGTTTTTGTTATCCAAAATCTGGATGAGATTAGTATTGTTAAATTAAGAAATTAAGATTTTTCTCTCTGGATATATATAAGATAATCCCTGAACATTATATATAATAAAGATAAGAAGACTCTAAAAGGTGAAGGGAAAAAGGCAGATTGGCTAAGGGCCTCAGGATCCAAGTTCCTCAGGATCAGTAAGTTCCCTGTGTTTTCTTTTTGGTTCATGCATCCTGGACTGGATGCTGGAGAGGCCAGAAATGCCAACAAGCACAGACAAATAAAAGCAGTAGGAAAATCCCGGTGTCTCTAGCCAAAAACCTGGCAAAGATGCATCCTAGTAAGACAGAAAATTTGTAGACAACTCTTCTTGACTCAACCATCATCCTAGGCCCATCAGCCAAGGTTGAATGAAGAACATAGACTCCCACTCCTGCTGACTATTTGTTGCAAGGACCCCTCACCCCTACTAGGGTTGTATCAGAGATGGCCAAATGGGGATTTGGGACTTTTACTACCATCAGCAGTAACAGGGACTCTTCCTGCCAAAGTGAGGAGTAGTAACCATGCACTCCTATCCCTCCGATAAGATGCTTGTGAAGAACCTGAACTTTCACCCTCACACAGTATAACAGGTTGTCTCTCCCCAGCTGTGATGTCAGTGGTGACAAGTAGAGGACCTGGACTTCAACCTGCATTGGGCACTAATGAGATACCATCTACAGTCTCTTGCTGTGTGGTTTCAAAAGACGCCTGCTAAAACACAAGATTTAAATAAGAACCATTGCATTACAACATAATTCCCCAAATGTCTAAGATTCCAATATAAAACAATCATCTTACAAAGAACCACAAAAAGCTCAACTTCAATGAGAAAAGACAATTAACAGATGCTAACACTGAGATGACGCAGACACTATAATTATCTGACAAGGATTCTAAAGCAGCCATGATAAAAATGCTTTAATGAGAATTTATGAACACATGGCGGGGGGGAATCTCAGCAAAGAAGCGGAATATATAAAAAAATAACCAAATGGAGAGGCACCTGGGTGGCTCAGTTGGTTAAGCAATTGCCTTTGGCTCAGGTCATGATCCCGGAGTCCTGGGACTGAGTCCCGCATCAGGCTCCTAGCTCCACGGGGATTCTGCTTCTCCCTCTGACCTTCTCCCCTCTCATGCTCTCTCTCACTGTCTCTTTCAAATAAATAAGTAAAAATCTTTAAATTAAAAAAAAATTAACCAAATGGAAATGTAATAACTTAAATAAAAAACTTAATTGATGGGATCCAAAGCAAAATGGAGAAGACAGAAGAATGCTTCAGCAAACTCGAATAAAGGAAAGTAGAAATTACCCTGTCTGAATGACAGAGAGAAGATAGACTGGGGAAAGAAGAAACACAGCTTGGATGACCTGTGGGAATCTAACAAAATATTTCATATTAGTGTCCCAGAAAGTGAAGAAAAAATATAGGCTTGAAAAAATGAAGAATGGCTGAAAATTTTCCAAATTTGGTAAAAGATATAAACCTACAGATTCAAGAAGCTGAGAAAAACCCATACAGGATGAACCCAAAGAAATTCATGCCAAGACATATCATAATTGAACTTCTGAAACTAAAGATGCTTGAAAGCAACCAGAGAAAATGACACCTTATCTTTAGGAAAAAAATAATTCAAATGACAGAAGATTTCTTATCAGAAACATGGAGGCCAGAAGAAAGTGGCACAATGTTTTTCAAGAGAACTGTCAGCCCAGAGTTCTGCAACCAGTGAAAACAATCTTGAGGAATAAGAGGGAAATCAAGACATTCTCAGGAGAGTGTAAACTAAAAGAAATTGTTGCCAGCAGATCTGCCCTGAAATAATGGCTCAGTGAAGTTCTGGAAACAGAAAGGAAATGAAAAAGAAGAAAAAATAAATGAAAAAAAAAAGAAAAAGAAGAAAACTTGGAAGAAAGCACAACAGAAAAAGTAAAATTGTGGGTAAATACAGTAGGCTTCTCTGCTCTTTAGTTCTCTTGATTATATTTCAATATTATAAATAAGCAAAATTTATAACACTTTGTGATGTGGTTCTCAATAGAGGAAATGTTTTAGATACTTATAACTGGGAAAGGGTAAGAGATGTAAGAAGAGGTATGATTTCTATACTTCATTTGATGACAAAATGTTGATGTAAATATAATACCTTGAGCTATCACAAAAAAGGCAATACAAAGGGATATATTTAAAAACACTCCAGGTAAATAAAAATGAAACTCAAAAAATGTTCCGGCAACCTTTATGAATGCAGGAAAAAATAAATGAAAATTGAAACGAACTAGCAAAAAACCAGATATACAGAAAATTAAAAAGCAAAATGGCACACACAATCCTTAGTATATCCATGATATTTCAAAGACATTATGCTGAGTTGGGGGAGGAGATTATTTCAAAAGATCACATACTGTATAAGTCCATTTATATAACATTTTCAAAATGAAAATTTACGGGGCGCCTGGGTGGCTCAGTGGGTTAAAGCCTCTGCCTTTGGCTCGGGTCATGATCCCAGGATCCTGGGATCGAGCCCTGCATTGGGCTGTCTGCTCCGTGGAGAGCCTGCTTCCTCCTCTCTCTCTCTCTGCCTGCCTCTCTGCCTACTTGTGATCTCTGTCTGTCAAATAAATAAATAAAATCTTTAAAGAAAAAAAAATGAAAATTTACAATGATAAACAAGAAATTAGTGGTGCCATGGCGTTGGGATTGTGGGAGTGGATGTGTATGGCCACAAATGGGTACCATGAAGGAGGTACTTGTGGTGGTAGAATAATTATGTAACTTGACTGTGTGGTGGTTTCATGAGTCTACAGAAGTGATGAAATAACAAAGACATTGTACCAATGTCACTTTCCTATGTTGATATTATACTATAGAAGATGTAACCACTGGGGGAAACTGGATGAAGGTTACAAGGGACTCCTCTGCACTACTTTTCAAGTTCCTGTGAATGTATAATTATATCAAAGTTAAAAAGTAAACAAATAAGTTATTGAAAATAACATCTTAAAAATTATGAAGTAAATTTGCACAGCGCTGTGGTAATGAGCAGACATGAGGGTCTAATTCATCATCAGTAAATCAGGACAACTTGACCAAGGAGGTAACATTGGCACTGACCCTTGAAGCACAAATGTTTGTCAGACAAAGCTCAAAGCTGACCAGGACATTTCAGGATTATGGAATTGTTTGTGCCCCAAAGAGGAAAATGGGAGGGAAGAGCACATCTGGACAATGACATGTGGTTCCTTGTGAACAGATAAGTGCTACCATTGGAGAGCAGCAGGTGTAGTGAATGAACATGGTTATGTCTACAAACATTAAATGGAGACAAGTTTATTTGCCCATATGTACACAGACTTATGTCTTTCCTTCCCAACTGTATTCTGTGTCACTATGACTTCACAATTAAATATTGAGAAGCAGGAATTTTTTTTTTTTAATTCTTATGCCTCATGCCACAGTCCTCCAATCATCCTTTTTTACCATGCACATATGCTCAAAATTATAATAGAAGGAAGAGGACAGATGAGGCCAGTTAGATACTGAGAAGAGGTGGAAGTGGATTTTAAACACTTATTATTAAATAATCAGTAAAGTCACCATTCTACCAAAAGGCATTGATTCTGTGGGATGGAGAACATATAGAGTACCCATCAGTGGGTGTGCACAAAAGGCAGGATCATGGCTTTGTCAGAGGCTTCGTTCAGGGACCCAATGTGCTCTGGTCATTCCCTGGATCCTGAGTGAGCTACCATCAGAAAATCAGTACTAATGCCAGATTTTTCTTCTGGTCTCAGCTTATATTCAAATGATTAGAAGGAATGGCCTGCATCTCTAGGAAAAATGAATGCGGCTGTTGACTCTTTTAGTCAAATATTTAATTAACTCACCCTTTAATTTATCAAATATTCACTGAGTACGAATCATTGTATGTCAGGGCTTTCTTCTAAAACACAGGGCTGTCCAACGCTTAAAAGCAATGAGAGAAATTTGCCACCTGAGAGTTTCAGAATTTTTGCATGTTAAAAATAAAAAGATAGAAAAACAATTATGATATTCAACAAATTGGGGGAAATGTTTGCCAAAAATAGGAAAGACAACAGTTACTATCCTTAGGTTACAAAGAGCTCATATAATTTTGCAGCTGAAAAATTGGTATAAAACTTAAAAACAGATAATTCAGAAAAAATATATAAATGGTTAATAAGTATGGAAAGTGACATCCCCCAAATTAATCAAAGAAATACAAATTTAAACAAAATACTTTTCATTATTAAGGGGAATAAAATATACTCTGCTACCAAGGATGAACGAATATATGCACAAATTTGTTCAAATTTTTGAAAAGTCTTCTCTTGTGCTCAATTTGGCAACACATATACTAAAATTGAAAAGTATTTTCTCAGTATGGGTTGAGTCTAAAAATATTTAATAAGGCGAACCTGACTGGCTCAGTCAGGAGAGTGTGTGGACTCTTGATCTCAGGGTCATGAGTTCAAGCCCCACTTTGGGTGTGGAGCTTAGTGAAATAAAAATATTTAAAAAATAAAAAATAAAATAAAAATGTTTAATAACTTGTTCTAGAAATAAAGTAGAAATACTCTAAGTATTTGTCATGAGGAAATAATAAAAAGGCAAAGAATTATATATGTAGTGGTTTATTTAGATATTAAAAATAAAAAATGTAAAACAACTTGAATCTCAATTAGGCAATGATAAAGTAAATAACAGTGCATTCACAAGTTGAACCATTATGTAGACCCTGAAAAAAAACATTTCAAAGACTGATATGGCAAAATGTCTAATCTACAAATGGGAAATTAAAAAGTCAGGATCTATATGTATATGAATTTTTTGTAAAATACTATTATGTCTATTTTTGTTTTCCTTTTTATAATTTTCTGTTTCTTCTAATTTTTCTACAATAAACATATTTTACTTTTACAATTGACAAACCAGTTCTAATTTTAATAGAACCATGTAGCAGTTCATTCAGGAATTATATATCAAAATTAATTTTTCTCATAATGTTTCAGTACCTGAATATATGTTTCTTCATAGAGAACTATTAATTCACAATTATTATGTATTTATTTATCAGCTGTCTTCCTTAGTAGAATGTCAGCTTCTACTTCTGCTTCTGTAGTGTAGTTCTATGTAACTGAACTTTCTGCTCTGAAGGAAATTTTCTGTATTTGTACTGTCCAATAATGCAGCCACTAGCCACATGTAGTGATTAAATACCTGAAATGTGGCCAGTGCAACTGAAAAGCTGAATATTTAATTTTTACATAATTGTAATTAATTTAAAAATGTAAATTTAAGGGTGCCTGGGTGTCTTAGTCAGTTGAGGTATGATTCAGCTCAGGGGATGATCTCTGAGTCCTGGGATCTCTGAGCCTCAGGCTTCACAGTTAGCAGTGAATCTGCTTCTCCCTCTCCATCTCTCTCTCCCTGTGCCCCTCTCCCCAGTCCTGCACTCTCTCTCAAATAAATAAATCTCTAAAAAGAAAAAAAATGCAAATTTATATAGCTACATACTGCATGGGAGAGTGCAGTTCTAGAGCCCAGAATAATACCGGGCAGATAGTAGGTGCTAAATAAACATTTGTAGCCAAAATTATATGATGATTTGCCATCATTTGACGACAGTGGAAAAGAACAGAGATACAATTTGGTATTATCTTACATATAAAATTAATATGAAAAATGGACAAGTTTGGAATTTGTTGGCCCTAATACCAAAATGAAGTGAGGAAAAGTGTCTCTAGTGATATTAATATTTATTAGTGTGCTTAATTGCTTTATGAATATGAAATCATTTCATCCTCCCAATCCCAAGAAGTAAATAATGTCATTTCTTCTCATTTTACACATCAGGAAATGCAGGCACAGAGAGGCAAGGTACCTTATTCAGGGACACATAGCTGATGGAGCCAGGGTTCAAGACCGGGTGGTCTGGGTTCTTCTGTACGCAGCCTCTGTAATCTGTCTAGATGAGCAGATGCCCTTTCTAATGGCTTCAGTGGTATTTGATGTAAAAGCTGCAGGTCTAACTTTACAGTGGATTTCCGTACAAGAGCACAATGAAGAACATAATGCATAGTGCCTTTGTTTTGTTTTCAGTGCATACGCACGGACTCTTAATAAAGTCATCCAACGAACATGCGCTGCATGAAGCTAAGCGCGGGATATTGTAAGGGTCTGGAGCTATGCATTTGAAGAAGCTCCGTTACCTTCCCTCCAGGAGTCCAGACACCAGTAAAGATCTGTGAAGAGGGAATTTGTGGGGTAAGCACAAAGATGAAAATGTAAAAAAATAGCATTCTGGGAGCAGGGTGGGAGGAGAGAGGGAGGGAGGAAGAGAGAGAGGGAGGGAGGGGAGGGTGAGAGAGAGAGAGGGAGGAAGAGAAGAAAAGGAGGAGGAAGAGAGAGAAGGAGGAAAGGAGGAGAGAAAATATTTGGAAAGAGTTGATACTGAGGGGTAGGGCGGTCTCTGTTTCCACTCTACCTTTTGCTCGGCAAGTCCCCTGGCTCCCGTTCTTGCTGTAAGACACCCATGGATCATGGACAGAGTTTGATTTGGGTTTGACCCACATCTATGATTTTTTAGCTGGTGACTTCGGGGCAACTCATTTCTAGGTTTACATAATGGGTTCAAACATCCCTACTCCGAAAAATCTCATGGTTTTTTTGTTTTGTTTTGTTTTGTTAATGAAAGTCAAAATGAAATCCTGGCTGTTGCAGTCGAGTGCAAAATGTGAAACCAATGCCAGTGGCAAGCATTTCTCTGATTTGTTCATCTGTGCCACCTAAGGAGGTGGAAAAGCAAGCTTTTATCTTCAGAACCTTGGGTGACTAAATGGCAGACCCATGCATAATTTAATGAACGGAGTAGGCTCCCTGGAATGTGTCTAGACTTCAGGGAAATATCTGATTTAGCATCCCAGAGGATCTCATGTGCAAACACACTGTCAGTGGCTACGTGGGCACAAGTGGTGTTGCGTTTCACAAGTCTGCCTGGAAGATGCAAGATTATGGATGGCAAGAATGATGTCTGGAGGGGTCCACAGGTGCTAGCTAGGTCCATATTTGATATTAGTGAACCACAGGGAGGGGAAAAGCAGAGAGTCCAGGAATATTTGAAAAATAGAAACCTTCGAGCTAGGACTCAAAGCTCCTCAACTTGGCATTAAAAAATCACATTTATGAAACATGTTACAGCTTTAAACTATAAGTCAAAAAGATTTTCTCCTTAAAATCCATCTATCATCCATCAATCCATCAGTCCTCGATAACACTGACTAGTTTGTTAGGTATTACTGCCTCCATTTTATAAGTAAGGAAACAAAAGACCCAGAGAGGTTAAATTATTTACTCAAGTCTGCTCAACAAAACCAACAAATAAGAGGATATCTCACCTGAATTCTGGTTATTTCCACTATACTGTAGAAAATTGGTACAGTCAAAAAAGAAACGAAGTTGGCCAAGTTGTTGAATGACTGATTTCACGGGAGAAAGTGAAATTGCTTTCTAATAGGAGAACCATCATGCCCGCACAAGTTACTGTGGCATAACACCAGGGATCTAGATCAGTCTCAGATCTACTCATTATCCTCTTAATTGGGATTCACAGTCAGAATCTATGCACGATTTTCAGTGACCTATGCATGATTTTCAGTGATGTGCTCAGGAAAATAAATAGAAGACAGCTTTACCTTGTCAACCTTCAACCAGATTCAAGGATTTTGGGGAAGGACTTCATGCTTGGCCTTTCCACAGGCAAACTAATGTTCCTGCAGCAGCTGTCTGCAAGGGCCCGAGGCGGTCTTCTTTTGTCAGTGCACTCTGAGAATTTGCCTTGAAACAGAAGTTCCTCAGGCAGCCCTAGGGAACCCCGCATCTCTTGAAATCCTCTAATCAAAGAGAGCTTTGCCTAAAGCTCTAACTAGCTTATAAAAGGCGAGGGAAGATAGTGGCAATTATCCAAGTGATTCAAGCAAGAGAAATGAATTTGATCTTCATTACCTAACTTTTCAGGCAAAAATCTTGTCCCAGCGGTGTTTCTCCTGTTCTTATCATGCAGAGAATCACCTGGGGATCTTGTTAAAATGCAGATTCTAATTCAGGAGGTTTGCAGATGGAGATTTCTGCATTTCTAACAAGCTGCCTTGGATGCTGACCACAGATTTAGAAGTGAGGTTTCAGGTTTCAGAGCACAGGCTTACCCCCAAAGCTCACCCCAGTTCTGCATGTGCTGTCTTTGGAGCAGAGGGTCTCAAACGTCAGGCCACCATTAGAATCACCTGAAGAACTTGGAAAAAGGGAAAGTTTGACTTGGTTGATCTGGAGTTGGCTTTTCTAACAAGTTTCTCAGTTGCCCTGAGAGGCCATTCTCTAAGAAATGTCTTAGAGGAAGCACAGGGGTAACCCAGGGTACCCAGATACACTCAGCGAGGTCTGTCCACAGCCTTGGGAACCAATAAACTCTTAGCTACTAAGAGGTTTCTTTAATGGCGAAAATACAAAATTCACTGAAAGTTCAGCCTATAAATTCAGCAAAATAAGATAAAGCTAATGGGAGCACTCACACAAACTTCTGCATTGCTGAGTGGGGAAAAGGAGTCTCAGATCTCTTGATTATACCCACTTGTTATTTCCTTCTGAAGGACCCGAGATGTGGTAAGAGCAGGAGCAAGCTGAGGATTACAATGACTGTTGGGTCCCCCAGTAATGGGTCCATGGTCGAAGGAGCGAGACTGATACAAAGCGAAGGTCAAGCAAAGCTTTATTTCGCCAAGCATCAAGAATTAAACCGACCGTCAAACAGACTGGTCGAGGCCGCCTCTTACAAGGGAGGGCGACCCCTCCTTGCCTCACAGACTAACTTTTATAGAGCAAAGGCCATGTAGTTGTGTCTGGCCACACACAGGTGGCCAATGAGATTGTAACACACAGAGAAAGCTGCACAGTGAAGCTAGGTCACACACACGGGTGGCCAATTGAATTACAGTCCACCCCATAGTAGCTATTTGACCTAGTCTATCACCTTGGTCAGAACTGGTGCCCAAAAGGCGGGGCCCACACTCCTTGGTAGCTAGGGAAATAGTATGTGTGCCCCACTGATTGGATGTTTCCGCCTGACCCTACTCATCCCTGCATTTGGGCTGTTATCTCCACCTGACCTGACCCACCCTTGTATTTGGACTTTGTTACCTGGGACTGGTTTCCCCGACTTGCTTTTAAGTAAGTTCCCCTGGGGGGAGCAGGGTGAATTTAAGTTTTACTGCATAAACAACAAAATGGCTGTTCAACCGAGGGGGGCCGCTCTGGCTAAATAGGCCCTTACAATGACTGGTACCTGAGACCCAGAAAAGGTCCAGACAGCCCAGTAAGAAGTACAAGGACACATGCAGCTCCACAGGCAAAATGAAGTCATATTTTTTTGTTTTTGTTTTTGGAAATGGTTTCTATGGAAACTTACTAGAAAGGTTTCTCAGTCTGTAGACTGAGACCCTTTTGAGGGATGTATGTTTTTTGGTGAAGGATTAATTATAAAGTAGCAATATAAAAATGAACAAAATGGACCCACAGTGCAAACAGAGTTCTCTTCCTCTACAATCTCCTACTCACCTTGCTTGGATGGCTTCTTGTGGGAGAAAGGGATGACTCGGTTTCAGGGGCTCATCCTGAATTATAAGAGGATATCACGTGATGGAGAACAAGGCAGAGCTGAAAGGGCGGGGAATTCAGACCCAAATGAGAAGTTGCAGCCGTGGCCCAACTATGAAGTGGCTGTGACATCTTGCACCATCACTTACCTTCACTGGGCCTTCATGTCCATCACATACGAGAATGGTATTAAAGTTGATTACACATAGCCCCCTGCCCCCCACCCCCAGCATGGAAATTCTGTGTTTTCATCACTGGAGCAATTGTTTTTTGATCACAAATGCCACAGCGAACTAAGATGATCTGGGAAAACTCTTAGAAGCCCTTCATTCACTGGAGAACTCATTGCATAGTGTCTGTTATGACTGCTGTAGGTGTAGACTTAGTGACCTATCCTCTGATTTCATTATGACCAAGTTCCATGTTATGAAAGGCCTTCTCCTTGACAACTCTACCTTTTGTTTTCTGTTCTTTCCGATGCAGTCATTGCCATAGACCACATCCCTGTTCTAGAGCATTGGAGTCTCTGATCTGAAATAAATGGGTGAAACTTGGCTCCTTTTTATAATGACCTTTTTAATTAATCTGTCCTAGACTTTTTTGGTTGGTTTGTTTGTAATATTCAGATCATTTTGTTTTTGTTTTTATTTTTCAAACTCTTATTAGCACAATGATAATTGCTGATATCTTCCAATTCTGGAGCTTGGTAGTTAGTTTACAGAATGGATTTAGACCCTTTGGATACAGATATCTGAAGTTTAAACCTCACCTTTTTTTGTGACGAATGCTTTGATTCCCTTAAATCAGAACTTTTTCTTCATTTTTGAACCTATAAATCATTGCTCTTTCCCCCACTACCCTTTAGCATATTTCTAGGTGTAACAGAGCAATTTTGGATAATATGTGATACAAATTTATACGAAACACTGAAATAATTGGGTAGATTAAAATAAGTACAAAAAGCATACAGAGAACTTGGTAGGGATCTTTCCGTTGGATGAAACACGTTTCATAGGAAAATTATGGTCTTGGTCTGAGAAATCTGGGACCCTTGGGGAAGGAGATGGACAGGTGGAAAGGAGGAATTTCTCATACTGCAGCCCCGCGCAGCCTACATGGATTACGTCCACTTCCAGCTCAGACACTACCAACTCTATGAGCTTAAGGGAGCTTACTAACATCCCTGATTTCTAGTTATCTCAGTTCTCTAAAGGAGATAATACCAAGCTCCTAGCATAGACAATGAGATGACACATGCACATAAAATCTAACAGAGGCTGGTTTGGGAATTCAGTCAATACAGTAAAATTGACTTTGGAGGGCAGTACCAGCTGAAGATGACTGGGGGTCGCTCTACTGGCAGGTGGGACAAACCATGGAGATAAATTCTAGGGCCAAATTAGGCAAGAGTGAAGTCTAACTTGGGAATAAGGGTCATGGGACATTTTCTGAAGTTAGCTGTTTAAGTACGTTCAATCCACCACTCTTTCAGTCCTCATTTGTCTGAAAGCCATGAGGGTTAGAAGCGACTGCCTGATTATTATGCTTTACATCACACACTCACCAGAAGAGATGGAACTCAATAAAAGGGAATAAAATAATTGGTAGTATTTCTTTCTCCAAGGTATAAACTCCTTATTTTGAGACATATAATTATTAAAATTCTAATTGGCTATTGGCAGGTAGAAAATTGGAAGCAAAGAAAAGCATTGTGAAAGACTGGAAACTCTGTGGATGATTTTTATTCTTCTCAGTAGTTTGTGCTACTTAGTGGTTTTCAGAGAAACAAATCAATAACTATTATTTAGAGTTTCCCTCTGGCTTCCAGTGTGTTAGGAGCCTTTTCTCTATCAGTGATCCTGTAATTTCATCAATATGGTATCATTAGCACTCCACTGTTAGCAATTAACCTTTATCCAACACGCTCAGTTATAGCTTTAGGAAAAAAACTGTCAGTCCCATGGAATATGCTCAGATTTCAGTGGTATGGCTAGTTCTATTTAAGACAGATGAAACAGCTGTTAAAGTTAGAGTTAGAGCTTGAGTAACTATTGATTTGCAAGAACCAATTTCCTGTTTTTAAGGCAATCCAAGGAACCAAGGGGATATCTGTATCAGTTGTTTTTAATCTTGGTAAGAAGTAAAGTAAGAATTCACTAAGAGGGGTACCATCACCACATTCTAGTTTCTTGCAAAGCTCATTAATGACAGCTCCGTTTTAGAGACCAAAACATGTATTAGTATTCTGCTAGTTACACTACAGTTGCTATATATGTAGACTGCTTTCACACAATTATATCAACCCATGAACAACACAGGTTTGATCTGCACAGGTTCATTTACATGCAGATTTAAAAAAAAAATAAATATGGCTCAGTGTTGTAAATGTATTTTCTCTTTCTTATGATTTTCTTTTTATTTTTAAAAGATATTTATTTATGATAGGAGGAACAAGATGGTGGAGGATTAGGAGACCTAAATTTCGTCTACTCCTAGGAATCAGCTAGATAATTATCAAACCATTCTGAACACCTATAAACTCAAAAGGAGGTCAAAGAAAAGAACAGCAGTAATTCTATGAAGGGAAAAATGACCACTTTCTGGAAGGTAGGATGTGTAGAGAAGTGAATCTGAGGAGATATGCAAGAGGGCGGAGGGGAGCCTCTGTCAGCCAGCTGTTGGCAAGTGATAGAGCAGTGGAGCACAGAATTAGAACTTTTAGAAGTCTGCTCCATGGAGAGACGTCACTCCAGGGCTAAGTGGTGTGTGTGTGTGTGTGTGTGTGTGTGTGTGTGTGTATAATCCTCACTGGGACAGGTGGTATCAGGACTTGGGGTAACAGAAAGACCAGGGTGCCTGAGTGCAGCAGAGCTCCCAGGTATCAGAGAGGGGAAGCCAGCTGCAAAGACAGAGTCAAGGAGGGGGCTTTCAGCTTGGGGTTTCCATAAACTATAATCTGTGGCACATTTGGACCACTACTCTTTGAGCGGGACCCCACAAGAGGCAGATCCAGGGAGACCCTGCCCTTTCTCCACCAGGAAGAGTGGCATGGGAGCACTCTGCAGAATCTGCTGGGTAGAGAGTCTGAATGGGGCTGTGTGCCAGAGATAGAAATGCTCAGTCACAGGCTGGGTGAGCACAGAGCGTGGCCAGAGACCAGGGAGATAGGAGTGATTGACTGCTCTTCTCTGAGGGCTCACCAAAGAGCGGGGCCCTAAGTGCTCGGCTCCTACAGGGCCAGAGATTGGGAAGCTGCTATTTTCATTCTCATCTTCTAAAGATGTACAGAAAACTGTCAGGGAAGAAAAGCTCCTGAGAGCAAAACCAAGCAGACTACCTAGCCTGGCCCCTGACAAGGGAGGTGTAATTTCTCCTCTAGCAAAGACACTTGAGAATCACTGCAACAGGCCCCTCCCGCAGAAGATCAGCAAGAACATCCAGCCAAGACCAAGTTTACCAATCAATGAAAACTGCAAAACTCCAGCCCTAGGGGAATAGAGAACATAGAATTATGGCTTTTCCCCCATGATTCCTTAGTCTTTCAAAGTTAATTTTTAAACTTTTCTTTATTTTTTCTTTTTCTATTTCTTTTATTTTAATTTTTCTTCTTTCCTTTTTTAACCAACATCTTATCATCAATTTCTTCTTTAAAATCTTTTTAAATTTTCATTTTTATAGTCATATTCCATCCCTTTCTCATATTTACCCATATTTTTGTACATATATGTTTTTCTTTCTTTTAAAATTTGGGGAAGCAGTATCTTCTAACAGACCAAAGGACACCAGAAATCCAGTGTGTGTCTCTGTTCTATTCACCAAACTCACCATATTCTTTTCTCTCTCTCTCTCTTCCCTCCGGTTTCGTGTCTCTTCTGATTTGGTTATGTATATTTTTCTGGAGTCATTGTTACCGTTTTAGGATTTTGTTCGCTCATTCATCTATTCTTCGCTGGAAAAAATGACAAAACAGAAAAACTCACCTCAAAAAGAAGAACAAGAGGCAATACTGACTGCCAGGGACCTAATCAGTATGGATTAGTAAGAATCAGAATTAGTGTTCAGAATGATGATTATAAAGATACAAGCTGGGCTTGAGAAAAAGCATAGCAGATACTAGAGAATCCCTTTCTGGAGAAATAAAATCTAACCAAGTCAAAATCAAAAAAGCTATTAATGAGGTGTAATAAAAAACGGAGACTCTTACTGCTAGGATAAATGAGACAAAAGAGTGAATTAGTGATATAGAAGTCCAAATGATAGAGAACAAAGAAGCTGAGAAAGAGAAAAACAACTACTGGATCATGAGGGGAGAATTCGAGAGATAAATGACACCATAAGACAAAACAATAGTAGAATAATTGGGATCCGAGAAGAAGAAGAAAGAGAGAGGGGGGCAGAAGGTATATTGCGGGAAATTATAGTGGAGAACTTCTGAGCAGAGAGCCTGCTTCCCTCTCTTTCTTTCTCTGCCTGCCTCTCTGCCTACTTGTGATCCCTCTCTGTCAAATAAATAAAATCTTAAAAAAAAATCCAAGAGGCACAGAGAATTTCACCCGCCAAATCAATAAAAATAGGTCAATATCCTGACATCTAATAGAAAAACTTACAAAACTCAGAAACAAAGAGAAAATCCTGAAAGCAGCTTCGGACAAGAGGTCTATAACCTACAATGGTAGAAACAGCAGATTGGCAGCAGACCTATCCACAGAGACCCAGCAGGCCAGAAAGGACTGGCATGATATATTTAGGGTACTAAATGAGAAAAATATGCAGTCAAGAATACTATATCCACGTAGGCTGCCATTGAAAATAGGAGGAGAGATAAAAAGTTTCCAGGACAAACAGAAACTAGGAGAATTTGCTATCACCAAAACAGCACTACAAGAAATACTGAAATGGGTCCTCTAAACAAAGAGGGAGCCTAAAAGTAACATAGGCCAGTACATAACATAACAGTACACAGTAACAGTCACCTTACAAGCAATACAATGGCACTAAATTCACATCTTTCCATAGTTAGCCTGAATGTAAATGGGCTAAATGCCCCAATCTAAAGACCTGAGCTAGCAGACTGCATACAAAAAAAAAATCAAGGCCCATCAATATACAGTGTGTAACAGTCCCATTTTAGACCCAGATACCTCCAGATTTAAAGTGAGGGAGTGGAAAACCATTTATCATGCCAATGGACATCAAAAGAAAGTGGAGGTGGCAATCCTTATATCAGACAAATTGGATTTTAAACCAAAGACTATAATAAGAGATGAGGAAGGACACTACATCATACTCAAGATCAAGAAGATCTAACAATTTTAAATATCCATGCCCCTACCATGGGATCAGCCAATTATATAAACCAACCAATAGCAAAATCAAAGAAACACATTGACAATAATGCAATAATAGTAGGGGACTTTAAAACCTCCCCTCACTGAAATGGACAGATCATTTAAGCAAAAGATCAACAAGGAAATAGGGCTTTAAATGACACACTGGACCAGATAGACATCACAGATGTATTCAGAGCATTCCATCCCAAAGCAACAGAATACACATTCTTCTCTAGTGTACATGGAATATTCCCCAGAAAAGATCACATCCTGGGTCAAAAATGAGGTCTCAACCAGTAACAAAAGATTGGGATCATTCCCTGCATATTTTCAGACCACAGTGCTCTGAAACTAGAACTCAATCACAAGAGGAAATTTGGAAAGAACTCAAACACATAGAGGCTAAAGAGCATCCTACTAAAGAATGAATGGGTCAACCAGGAAATTAAAAAAGAATTTAAAAAATTGATGGAAACAAATGAAAATGAAAACACAACTGTTCAAAATCTTTGGGACACAGCAAAAGTGGTCCTGAGAGGAACGTATATAGCTATACAAGCCTTTCTCAAGAAACAAGAAAGGTCTCAAGTATGTAACCCAACCCTACACCTAAAGGAGCTGGAGAAAGAACAGCAAAGAAAGCCTAAACCCAGCAAGAAAAGAGAAATAATACAGATCAGAGAAGAAATCAACAAATAGAAACCAAAAGAACAGTAGAACAGAAACTAGGAGTTGGTTCATTGAAATAATTAATAACAGATACACCCCTGGCCAGACTTATCCAAAAGAGAGAGAGAGAAAGGACTCAGATAAAAAAAATCATGAATGAAAGAGGAGAGATCATAACCAATACCAAGGAGATACAAACAATTATAAGAATATATTTTGAGCAACTATATGCCAACAAATTCGACAATCTGGAAGAAATGGATGCATTTCTAGAGATGTATAAACTACGAAAACAGAACCAGGAAGAAATAGAAAACCTGAACAGATCCATAACCAGCAAGGAAATTGAAGCAGTAATAAAAAATCTTCCAACAAACAAGAGCCCAGGGCCAGACAGCTTCCCAAGGGAAGTCTACCAAACACTTGAAGAAGAAGTAATACCTATTCTTCTGAATTGGTTCCAAGAAATAGAAATGGAAGGAAAATTTCCAAACTCATTTTATGAGGCCAACATTACCTTGATGCCAAAACCAAAGACCAAAAGACCAATTATAGACCAATATCCCTGATGAGCATGGATACAAAGATGCTCACCTAAATACTAGCCAGTAGGATCCAACAGTATATGAGAAGGATTATTCACCATGACCAAGTGGGATTTATTCCTGAGCTGCAAGGTTGATTCAACATCTGCAAATAAAGCAATATGATACAATACATTAATAAAAGAATGAACAAGAACCATATGATACCCTCAATAGATGAAGAAAAAGCATTTGACAAAGTACAGCATCTTTTCTTGATCAAAGCTCTTCACGGTGTAGAGATAGAAGGTACATACTTCAATATTATAAAAAACCATCTATGAAAAACACACAGCAAATATCATTCTCAATGGGGAAAAACTGAGAGCTTTTCCACTTAGGTCAGGAACACAGTAGGGGTGTTCACTATCAACACTGCTATTCAACATAGTACTAGAAATCCTAGCCTCAGCATTCAGATGACAAAAAGAAATAAAGGTATCCAAATTGTCAAAGGAGTAAAACTCTCACTCTTTGCAGATTATAGGATACTTTATGTGAAACCCCAAACACTGCACTCCAAAACTGCTAGAACTCATAAAGGAATCCAGTAAAGTGTCAGAATATAAAATCAACGCACAGAAATCAGTTGCATTTCTATACACCAACAACAAGACAGAAGAAAGAGAAATTAAGGAGTGAATCCCAATTACAATTGAACCCAAAACCATAAGATACGTAGGAATAAATCTAACCAAAGAGACAAAGAATCCGTACTCAGAAAACTATGGAATATTTGTGAAAGAAATTGAAGACACAAAGAAATGGAAAAACTCTCCATGCTCATGGATTGGAAGAACAAATATTGTGAACTAGTCTATGCTACCTAGAGTAATCTACACATTTAATGCAATCCCTATCAAAATACCATCCAAATGGCCAACAGACACATGAAATAGTGCTCAACATCACTCAGCATCAGAGAAATACAAATCAAAATCACAGTGAGATACCACCTCACACCAGTCAAAATGGCTAAAATTTACAAGTCAAGAAGCGACAGATGTTGGCAAGGATGCGGGGAAAGGGGAACCCTCCTATACTGTTTTCAGGAATGAAAACTGGTGTAGCCACTCTGGAAAACAGTATGGAGGTTGCTCAAAAAGTTGAAAATAGAGCTACCTACAACCCAGCAATTGTACTACTGGGCATTTGCCCCAAAGAAACGAATGTAGTAATCTGAAGGGGCACATGCACCCCAGTGTTTACTTTTAAAGCAGCAATGTCCACAATAGTCAAACTATGGAAAGAGCCTAGATGTCCATCTATCAACGAATGGATCAAGAAGATGTGAGATCCAGGGCGCCTGGGTGGCTCAGTGGGTTAAGCCGCTGCCTTCGGCTCAGGTCATGATCTCAGGGTCCTGGGATCGAGTCCCACATCGGGCTCTCTGCTCAGCAGGGAGCCTGCTTCCTCCTCTCTCTCTCTCTGCCTGCCTCTCAGTGTACTTGTAATTTCTCTCTGTCAAATAAATAAATAAAATCTTTAAAAAAAAAAAAAAAAAAGAAGATGTGAGATCCACACACACACACACGAATATTATGCAGCCATCAAAAAATGAAATCTTGCCATTTGCAATGACAGTGGAACTATGGAACTAGAGGGTATTAGGCTAAGCAAAATAAATCAATCAGAGAAAGACAATTATATGATCTCACTTATATGTGGAATTTCAGAAACAAGGCAGAGGATCATAGTAGAAGAGAGGAAAAAATGAAACAAGATGAAACCAGTGAAGGAGGCAAACGTAAGAGACTCTTAATCTCAGGAAAAAAACTGAGGGTTGCTGAAGTGGACAGGGGTGGGAGGGATGGGGTGGCTGGGTGATGGACATTGGGGAGGGTATGTGCTATGGTGAGTGCTGTGAGTTGTGTAAGACTGATGAATCACAGACCTGTATCCCTGAAACAAATAATGCATTATATGTTAATGAAAAAAGATTTATTTGAGAGATAGAGAGTGAGAGAGAGAGCATTGGGGGGTAGAGGCAAAAGGAGAGGGAGAAGCATATTCCCCACTGAGCAGGGTACTCCCCACTGAGCAGGCTTAATTCCAGGACCTGGAGATCATGACCTGAGCCAAGGGCAGATGCTTAACAGACTGAGGCACCCAGGCACCCATCCTATGATTTTCTTAATAACATTTTCTTTTCATTAGCTTACTTAATTATAAGAATACAGTGTGTGATACATAAACATATAAAATATTTTTTAATTCACTGCTTATATTAATGACAAGGCTTCCTGTCAATAGTTGGCTATTGGTAGTTAAGTTTTGGGGGAGTCAAAAGTTAGATGTGAATTTTCAACTGCACAGGGGTTGGTGCCCTGAATCCCCATGTTTTTCAGGGGTCAGCTGTGCTTCCAATGATCCTCACAACACTAGGAAGTAATGATAATTATGTCTTTTTTTTTCCTGACTGATCCTTTGAACCAAAACATCTTCCTGGATCTTTGCCCCAGATCTACCAGGAAATTTCTGTATGACCTCCGAAGTTGCCTCTCTGTTCCTCAGTGTCTTCAGGTGTAAAGTCAGGTGGAATAACAGGCAGTTGGTTCAATGGCTTGAAGTTCATTTCTAGATATCAGATCTGTGATTTCAGGCATCTCCAAATTAACTTTGTATCTCAGCAAGAGTACTTTATTATTAATTATTGATGAAATCACATCATAATGTCTTAGCCATTTTCCTAGTATATTTTGTGCAAATCATAATATTTTTAGTAATATGAGCACCCTGTGTAGCACTTGTTTTGAATCTTTGCAAATAGATTTGTTGACTTCTTTTCTTTACAATAGTGTAGAAGATTTACAAGTCACACTTACAATAATATTAAACTAGATCTAAGTATTGCTTTTGACACGTATTATAAATAACTAGAATTATTTAAATAGTCAACACACAATAATTAAGAGGTGGACAGAGTAGTTATTCATTCATATTGTTTACAGTAAGGTGAATTGGCTGGCATATAAAATGTAATTACTGAAGGGGAGGAAGATTCCAAAGACAGATCTACAAATAATCTAGGTGTCAGATAAAAAATTACAAGTAGAGAAAGAAATGCTCACTTTGATTTGTCATAAACTAAATTAAATACAGAAAGCAATATAAGCTTTTGTTAAGAAGATTAACCCTTTTTCCCTCAAATATATGGGGATAGTTGGTCTCAAAGATTAAAACTGAATACAATCCAGTAGTGAAAGAAGTGACTTTTTTTTTTTTTTAAAGATTTTATTTATTTATTTGACAGAGAGAAATCACAAGTAGATGGAGAGGCAGGCAGAGAGAGAGGGAGCAGGCTCCCTGCTGAGCAGAGAGCCCGATGCGGGATTCGATCCCAGGACCCTGAGATCATGACCTGAGCCGAAGGCAGTGGCTTAACCCACTGAGCCACCCAGGCGCCCCAGAAGTGACTTTTTTTTAATCCAGAAAAAAATTTATAAAGAGAAAAAAGAGAAAACAACCTATGTAATAAATTTAAAACCTGGGATAATGTTTCTTGGGTGGTCTAGCTCTTGGAGAAGCTCTTGAGAAGCCATATAGACCTTGCTCCTCTTTATCACTAGAGATGAATGTGGAAAGCAAATTAAATTATCTTCAGTTGCATGATCTACTTCCAGTCATGAGGTCTGAAAAGGGTTTAGATGGAATGGAGGAATTTAGAATTCACTGATTGCTTTGATTTGGGGCACTTTGTTTTAAATGATGGGGAAAATTTTGGTGAGAACTTTCCTTGAGTCATTTATTAAAAATTCCATATCACTGGTCTTTTTTGGTTTTAATAATGATGTACACATATAGATTAAGTGCTATTTTTTCCATACAACTGACAAGCTTTTTTTTGATCTTTCACATCTAGTGTTGAGTTATACTGTTATAGTCATCAAAGTTATTATTATGGGGGGATTCAAAGTCCTCTTAAAAGCAAGTTTCATAATTCTAATGTTAAGAGTATCAAATTTAAGAAGTATAATAGTTCAGTATATACATATGTATGTGTCTATATATGTGTATATATAAACAATTATTCTTTTATTAAAAATCTTTTCATGACTTCAGTACACACCATAGTTAAGTGTGATAGACATTTTCCCAGCAGTGGTTGAATTGGGAGTAAAAAGCCTAGCTAGCGCCCCTTCTTCCCTCATCCCCAGGCGCCCCTTCTTCCCTCATCCCCAGGTGAAGTCACTGAGACACCACTGTGATTTGAAAAGCAATAGTGTAGTTCACATCCTTCCCATTTACACACAAGGAAACTGGGGCCCAAACATGGGGCCCAGATCCCCCCCTGCTGAGACCCACTCATCTCCCCCCCACCCCCAAGGCCCACCCCGAGCTCAGTGATAAGATGATGGCAAACTCTTTCTCTGAATATCCAATGTCCTGTTTTCTAGTAACACAGAGCGACTGATTTGGGTCTGTGACCTTGAACACATCAGTTGACCTCTTTGAACTGATGTATTCTTATCCTAAAACTGGAAATATGCTAGTAAATATTAAAACAGGCAGAGGAAGAGCAAATCTTCTACAGGATACTTGTATTTCTACAAAGTACTCCAGGAGGAATCCTCCAGAAATCACCAGAGCCTTCATCTACAGAAAATCAAATGGAACAAAGACACTAACAGGAACTTCAAAGGAAGCAAACACTAGGAGAAACTCACTGTTCCTCTGGGCATCTGCAGTGATATATTCCTTAAATACAGAATGGAGCATTTGCAGTAGAGTAATGTGTGTTTTAGCACTTCAGGCCTTGTTAAAATTTTCCACGGGAGTACCTCTAACAGGAGAGAAATGGGATTAGCCCTCCTACCCTTGAACACCAATCCAGTGTATAATTTGATGTGGCTAGTGGCAAACACAAAAATTAATTACAGCCTCATATTTTACATAAAAGGTATAATCTCCAGCATTTCACTTTTAAAATTTTTCCTTTTGTACTTGAAATTATGAATTAATTTTAATAGAAAATAATATATGTCCACTTATACTGCTGAGTATTATAGCAAGACTGTGGGGAGGAGAAGAGGGTGGAATAAAGAAAAGAGACAGATCATTCTAAAAGATCTATTATTTCTATGGTTAAATATATACATGGAGATCAGAGGATGGTACATTTTCTGTATGACTCACCTTTCTGTCCATACTAATTTCACATAAGATGAGTGAAGATGAATCCCTTCTCTTGCTCTCCTTTGATCCAACAGATTATTATGTGCTGATGGACATTAATAAATATTTTCTGAGGAATTTATTCTTCTATACCCAAATATCCTTCTACACTCAAATCTTTTAGCATTTCCTATCTAACACATCCATATCTGTATAAATAAACATCTAGAAAAATATAGGTTAGATGCACATAAATACATAAATTTGGCTTTGCAAAGCATTACGTGTTCTTTAAAAAGTTCTTTCCAGCTATATGTAGAAGAATGAAACTCGACCATTCTCTTACACCATACACAAAGATAAACTTGAAATGGATAAAAGACCTCAATGTGAGACAGGAATCCATCAGAATCCTAGAGGAGAACATAGGCAGTAACCTCTTCGATATCAGCCAAGGCAACTTCTTTCAAGATATGTCTCCAAAGGCAAAGGAAACAAAAGCGAAAATGAACTTTTGGGACTTCATCAAGATCGAAAGCTTCTGCTCAGCAAAGGAAACAGTCAACAAAACAAAGAAGCAACCCACGGAATGGGAGAAGATATTTGCAAATGACACTATAGACAAAAGATTGATATCGAGGATCTATAATGAACTCCTCAAACTCAACACACACAAAACAAGCATATCAAAAAAATGGGCAGAAGATATGAACAGACACTTCTCTAATGAAGACATACAAATGGCTATCAGACACATGAAAAAATGTTCATCATCACTAGCCATCAGGGAGATTCAAATGAAAACCACATTGAGATACGACCTTACACCAGTTGGAATGGCCAAGATTAGCAAGACAGGAAACAACGTGTGTTGGAGAGGATGTGGAGCAAGGGGAACCCTCTTACACTGTTGTGTGGGAATGCAAGTTGGTGCAGCCACTTTGGAGAACAGTGTGGAGATTCCTCAAGAAATTAAAAATAGAGCTTCCCTATGACCCTGCAATTGCACTACTGGGTATTTACCCCAAAGATACAGATGTAGTGAAAAGAAGGGCCATCTGGACCCCAATGTTTATAGCAGCAATGGCCACGGTCGCCAAACTGTGGAAAGAACCAAGATGCCCTTCAACGGACAAATGGATAAGGAAGATGTGGTCCATATACACTGTGGAGTATTATGCCTCCATCAGAAAGGAGGAATACACAACTTTTGTATCAACATGGATGGGACTGGAAGAGATTATGCTGAGTGAAATAAGTCAAGCAGAGAGAGTCAATTATCAGATGGTTTCACTTATTTGCAGAGCATAACAAACAACACGGAGGACATGCAGAGATGGAGTGGAGAAGGGAGTTGAGGGAAATTGGAGGGGATGATGAACCATGAGAGACTATGGACTCTGAAAAACAACCTGAGGATTTTGAAGGGGCGGCGGGTGGGAGGTTGGGGGAGCCAGGTGGTGGGTATTATGGAGGGCACGTATTGCATGGAGCACTGGGCATGGTGCAAAAAACAATGAATTCTGTTACGCTGAAAAGAAATTAAAAAAAAAAAGTTCTGTCCATTGTTTTCAATCAAAAGAAAAGTAAATGCATATTAGACACACGCATAAAGGCATAAGTAATAATTACTTAATTATAATTAAGAGCAAAACTTTTGCACAAAGAAGTACATTTCTACCTGGCTGAATCAAAGAGTAAAAGAAAAAAAAATGTGGGTGATGGGGTGGAAGTGTGCTGAGAGGACTCCTACAGGTCTTTGAGATTGAGTCATGCACAAACCTTCACAGATTTCTTCCAAACTGTTCAGTGACATCATATTGGTAGTTTTAATCAGTGTAGGTGGGAGTAGTGATAATTACTACAGTGGGAATCAGCAAACATAATCAGTTTTTGTTTCCCCAAGCTTGGATCAGTAAATATGAATCCACACATCACTATTTAAGATCCTAAAGAACCCAAGGAGGACTTTTTCAAAACTTGATCAGTTGTCAAGACTCCTTAATTTATATTTCGTACAGGTAGACTTACTTTAGTACTTTTCTTGCCTTCCAGTTCCCTGGGTTGATACTTTGAGATGTATTTGCAGTTAAAATGCTGCCTAAAAACAAATCCTGTTGTGCTATATTAAGTATCAGAATGCTTCAAGAAAGCAATAGTGACATCACACGGGGTTAAGAGAAAATAAGTGATAAATATTTGAAGAAAGGTGGGAACTGGTTTGAAGTAACATCAGCAAGATGGCTAAGTAGGAAGCCCTGGACCCTTGTTCCTCCCACAAACACAATAATTCAGCAGCAACTCATGATAGTTCCCTTAATAAGAAATCAGAAAATGTAAATTGTGGCAATGACACTAAAGTGTGGGGGGGGGGGGTAGGGGGAATGATAAAGTGTAGAATTTTTTTATGTGACTGAACTGAAGCTGTCACTATCTTAACATAAACCCTAGTGTAAACACACACACACACACACACACACACACACACACACACCCTCTATAGAAGCTACACAAAAGAAAAGAGAAGAAAATCTAAGCATATCAATTCAAAAAATTGACAAAGCACAGAAGGTACCAAGAGAAGGAGAGGCAGAAAAAAGAGCAAGACTAACAGAAAACAATAAACAAAATGGCAATTGTATATCCTTCCCTATTGGTAATTACTTTAAATATAAATGGATTAAAAGCCCCATCAAAAGATAAAGAATGGCTGAATGGATGGAAAACAAACAAACAAAAAAAAAAAACAAAAAACAAGACCCAGTGGATTGAAACAAAGTAGAAGTTTGTTTCACTCTCTCATAAAAGAAGTTGGAATGTAGGCAGTCCAAGACTTCCATGGCTGCTCAATTATCATCAAGGGCCAAATTATTTTTATTTTTTGTTTTACAGCATTTTTATGTGCCTTAGGGTCTGACGTGGTGCTTGAGCCTCAGTCATTATTTTAGCATTCCAGCAAGCAGAAAAAAATATACTGAGGAAGCAGTGAAGAGAAAAGAACGTACCCCTCCCTTTAAAGACACTTAAGAAACTCCTTTAGAAGTCCCACATGATAAGTCTGCTTATGTTTCTTGTCTAGAACTTAGTCACATTGTCATACTGGACACAAGGAAAACTGGAACATGTATGTACTCTTTATTCTGGATAGCCATATAACCAACTACAAATCAGGGGGTCTATAACTAAGAGAAGAATTAGGACTACATATTAAGGTAGGAGAGTAGTAATCTTTTCCATAGCTATGCATGCAAGTCCAATCTATAGCCTTTTAAAACTACAGGTAAATGGTGTTTCAATTACCTGTTGCTGTGTAACCCCCCCCCAAAAAAAACTTAGTGGTTTTTAAATAACAAGATTTTCTCATTTCTTACAATTCCATGTTTACAATTGGTTTTGCTCAGTTAGTTGATTTTTCTGACCTACATGTTATCTGCTGAGAGCACCCATGAGGCTAATTTCAGATGAGAGCTTGACTGGCACTGGAATGTCCAAGACAGCTTTCCCTTTGGAGGGAACATGGAGATGTCTAGAAGGCTGCAATCTCACCCTTTGCTCCATCAGGATGGCCAGGTCTCTCTATATGGTGACTCCCGACTTTATGAGGGCAGGTTTAAGCCACCAGGCCTCCAAAACCTGAGGACTAGAACTCTCACAATGGTACTTCTACTGCATTCTACTGGTCAAAGCAAGCCACAAAGTTATCCCAGATACAATAGCAGGAGTTGAACAGACTCTACCTTCGAATGGTAGGTGTGGCACATGCACAGAGTGAGAGGAAGAATTGCTGGCGCCCATCTTTGGAAGCGACATTCCACAACAGGAGGCTAGGGGTTGGCTGAAGTTATCTGTATTTCAGACAGAAGGGAGAGGGGAGGAAATTCATAGGTGATTGTGTTTCATATACAAGAGTAAAAATGACTAGCTTACACTGAAATTTCAGAGTCCACGTTGACCAGATGTTGTGAAGGCAGCATGTAGAGATTTCCATAATTTCTGCAAGTGGCCCTGAAAACAGCAGAATTACTATCACATAGAATTGTTGGCAGTGTAAGTTAGTATACACTTTCTAGGTTTAAGCCTTAAAAATATGTGTCTTATTGATTCAGTAATTCTGATTTTTTAAAAAGATTTTATTTATTTGACAGACAGAGATCACAAATAGGCAGAGAGGCAGGCAGAGAGAGAGGGGGAAGCAGGCTTCCTGCTGAGCAGAGAGCCCGATGTGGGGTTCGATCCCAGGACCCTGAGATCATGACCTGAGCTGAAGGCAGAGCCTTAACCCACTGAGCCACCCAGGCGCCCCAGTAATTCTGATTTTGAAGTATCTATCTTAAGTGCATATTTTAACAAGCGTGAACACATTCACATGCAAAAATGTTCAATGCAGTATTTTTGTATACTAATGAAAAAGTGGGAATAATTGAAAATTTATCAGAAAGATTTATTTAGAAGGATAATAGAATATACTGCAGCTTTAAAAAAGTAATAATGTTTGAAAGGTCTTCACCTATTTGAAGTGGCAAAAGTAGTCCAAAGAGGAGAATATAAATTATTTATTGTACAAATTGCGTATGATTTCCTTTTTGTAAAATATACATAAAAACGTCGGAAAAGACATATAACAATATGTTAATAATGCTCATATTATGGTTACTAATATTATGGTCTCTTTTTCTCAGTTGTAGTCTCTAAACTTTTTAATAAACGAGCATTATTAATGTACTAAAATCATATTAAATGCAGTATTAAATATCGAAGCAATTGCATACTACCCACTTGGCTTGGCTTATGTTTTCCAAACATAACTATGTGAGTGAGTTTATATGAGTCCTCACTGTTCTTCCCAAGGAGCAGAAAATTATATTCAAACATTCCCTTTCTGGATACAGTTTTAATTTGTGAGCCCAACCATCCATGTGGACTGTTGCCTCCCTTATTAGTGTGGGCTATTGTTCAGCTTTTCAGCTATACTTTGGATAATTACAGCAGAGCTAGCATTGAGTTTATCACCTCTGATAGCAAATGAAAACAAAGTCTTGGGAACCTGGATATTTTCTAAACCTGCATAGAAAGCCAGAGAATCAAAAGGCATGAGACCCAGAGTAAAAGATTTACTAAGATAAAACTACATTTCAAAAGGCCAAAACCTCATATTATTTTACTGGATTTTAACTAACTCACTAAGTCAGTAGGGCCTTGAGAATGATCATGTACTCAGTTTGGGCAGGACACTGAATGAAATGGTGACCCCAGTCAGTAGTAGACATGGTCCCGGTCTTGAACGAGAGAGAGAACACACACCCTGATGAAAGCCATCAGCAGCCCTTACAGAGCAGTCAACCCACAAAGAGACTAGCACAGAGGTCCTAGGCATGCAGAGTCTGCAGAGACCCAAATTTTTTTCCTAAAAAATTGGACCTCTGCCTTCGTTTTTATTCTTACATTAATAGAAAACCATATGATACTGAAAGCCTGGATGAAATTTTTGCAAACATAAGTCTGCTTACCTCTGATCCATTTCTGCTCCACTGACAACCATTCTCGATAAATCCTGCTCAAAGACCATCAGTGCTCAAGCATCACCTCCAGAATATGTATGTAGATATGTATGTATGTATGTATCTATCTATCATCTATCTATTTTCTGGATATATAAATCTTTCAGTGAGTGATCTAGCCAGATCTACTCAAGCTAGTACTTAAAACTGTTCAGGACAACCAATTGACATCCATCTCTCAAACACAACCTGGACATTTGGACCTTTGTGCCTTTCTTCAACAGCCACATTCATTTAACAGTAGAACATGTTTCCCCCAAATCCGAATGCTTCCTAATCTTCAAGACTCAATCCAAATTCTCTATCCTTCTGAAATTCTTTCTAACTTCAGCAGATATAACTATCATCATTGTCACCCTTTTGTCCTCTTAATGTCAGGGCTAGCTATATAGTTGATGCCATTTATGTATTATTTTGGATCGATACCTTCAATATTCTATGCTGGGTTGTTAATTTTTTTTTTCAGCTTTTATTGTAAACATTTTATATGAAAATTTATATAGGTAACTTACAAATATAATTTCATCAAGATGCAAAATAATAAAACCTAGCATTGTTGAGTACTCATTATATGTCAGTATTTAACAGTGAGCTTGGGGCGCCTGGATGACTCAGTCGGTTAGGTGCCTGGGTCTTGGTTTTGGCTTTGGTGGTGATTTCAGGTTGTGGAATCAGCTCCATGTGGGGCTTTGCTTTCAGCAGAGTCTGCTTGAGACTCTCTCTCCACTGCCCCTACCCCTCATGCTCACATGTGCCTGTGCACTTTCTTTCTCTAAAATACATGGATGGATCTTTAAAAAAATAAAAATAAAAAATAAGAATAAAAAATAAAAAAAGAGTGGTGCCTGCGTGGCTCAGTTGGTTGAGCGTCTGCCTTCGGCTCAGCTGGTGATCCTGGAGTCCCGGGATACAGCCCCTCCTTGGTCTCCGTGCTCAGTGGGGAATCTGCTTCTCCTTCTGCCCCTTTCCCTTTCTCTCTCTCTCAAATACATAACTAAAATCTCAAAAAAAAAAATAATAAAAAGGAGTTTTACATGTACTTATTTAATTCTCTTAACAATTCTATGAGGTAGCTAATACTATTATTTGCATTTTGCTTAAGGAAACCAGGGTACAGAGAGGTTAAGGAACTTGCTCAAACAGTCTCTAGAGCTGGAACTCTTAACCTCTATATCATATTATTTCCCATTAGCATAGAATAATATAAAATAAAAATTGACAGTCTATGCAAATGGTACAGTTATATGATACACCCCTGCCTCCATTAGCCTTGGTTCGGTTATCTTTCCAGAACTTTATCTACTCATTTGCATGTTCATTCACATGCATAAGTACCAGGTATGAGTCTCATTCCATGGAGTATACACAATTATTTTTCTATAACTGAATTTAATTGGTCTTAATTTTTATGATGGCAGAAGCATTCTTTTCTAATTCCATGTCTCCTTGACATCATTTCTTGGGTTATATCTGTGTTCCACGGAGGATCCCAGGTACTATATCATGGGGATCCATAAGGACCTCCATCCTAAGATATCCATGATCCTTATTTATAAAGATTACCGTTACTGACTGGTAGCCTCCTCCACATCTAGGTCTCTCTTAGCTACTCCTGTGTCCCTCAAAAGCAGATTTAAAGTCGTTTCTCTGTTCCTGAACATCCCTTGGGCTGAAGTAGGAACCTCGGTGGGTCTACTTAAAACCCTTCACCACCCAAACACCTTCTTGAAGCAGGGGGAGCTCAGTGGCCTTGCCTCAGGAACTACTTGGGAAAGTCTGTAGAGGAACAGACCAAGGCCCATCTGCCCTTGGATTCCTCAATGGTTCTGTCTCAATGGAAACATAACCTGTTTACCTCCTTTGTTTGATACTTTGATTCTCCTATTTCAGGGGAAGAATTGCTCTAATTGTGTTCTCCTAAATCTTCTAAACTCGAAAGCCAAGACTTCACTCTTTTAGCTTGTTCCCTATCACAGCATTCCTCCCTTGTGGCAGGAAAGATGAGATACCCTGACAGCCTACACAAGGAGAAGGTTCACGGGGTACAGAAACAATGGTGAAAATGCTTCACTATCTCAAAATAGCATCCCACTGTTCAGATGTAGGCAAATATTCAAATATACATTCTATAGCTGCCATGTATTATTGGTGGAGTTGACTCTACAGAAAACCCTTAGAGTGAGTTTTAATTTGGCTTAGCCTATCAGGATCCTCCCTTTTGTATGCTGAGTGATTGCCAATGATAGGCCTAGATAGCCTAAGGTGGTCCAAGTACAGGAAGATCAAGAATTGTATTGCATGTTGAATGGAGAAACAATTTCTCTCTCTTCCAGGTATAAATGAAGAAGCTGGTTATCTCAGTTTCTGCTTGCAGCCATTTTGTGAACAGTAGGGACGCTAGCCCAAACAGAAAGCTGATGCTTGGAGGTGGGTAAAACCCAGAGTACTGAGGGAGGCAGTATTAGTCTTGACTGAAACTGCCTGAAGTCTGAACTAGCTGTGGACTTTTCCTTGATTATGCCAATAAGTTATTTTTATTATCTAATTCAATTTAAGTAGGTTTTCTAGTAATTGAATTTGAAAATATCTTAATAGACACAGATGTCTACAAATGGAATTGCTGGGTATGGGGCATGTTATTAAAATTTTGGAAGATGGTGTCAAACTACCCTCAGAAACACTTTGCCAATGTACATTACTTCCAACTGAGTATTTTAGATTACCTGTTTCTTTGCACATTTGCCAACAATAAAATGGCATCAATTTGTTGATCTTTGCCAGTCTGCTGGGTAAAATATAATAATGCAATTTCTCTTTATACTCCTTTATTTTCTATAACATATTTTATGTTCCTTAGGAGAAACCTAACTTAAACTTGCAAATTAATATTATAGCAATATCTTTTGGTTTAAGACAATCTATTTCAGGTACGAGATATCTGGGAAATTCAAATTTTAACTCTTTGTCAGGGTTATTTTTCCTTTTTCCCCCTTCTCTGACACAAGATAGTGTCTGATAAATAAAAGCTACAGAGACAGGATTACCTGACCTCACAGGAGTGGAGAGAAAGATCTTTGAACACTTGCATTATCTTCTAAATTCCAATTGGTCTCTGCTTAGGACTGAACGTTCTGACTAGGACTGAGGATGAAATTGGCAATCCATGAAGGCATAGAATCTGTTTTCTTGATTTTTGTCATGGCTTGTATTTCTGCCCAGATGATTCAGCTCCCCCTCACCTCTATCTGGAACTTGTCCATATTCCCAAGGTCTTCTGACATCCCCAAGAGATCCTTACTCTGGGTTGTTGCCCTGCAACCCAGAACTGTGGTGATACTCCCTTCTGGCCACAGTTCCAAGCCATACCATCAAGACCCCCAACCTCAGGGGCACATGGGTGGCTCAGTCAGTTAAGCATCTACCTTGGGCTCAGGTCATGATCCCAGAGTCCCGGAATGGAGCCCTGCATCAGGATCCCTGCTTAGCAGGGAGTCACCTTCTCCCTCTGCCCTTCACCCAGTTTATGCTTGCTCTCTCTTTTACTCTCTCTCTCTCAAATAAATAAATAAATAGATAGACAAAGCTTTTTCAAAAATAAAAGACCCCCATGCTGCCTCATCAACAACCTTTCACAACTATGCCAGCAAATCCGTAAGGCTTCCTTATCTCATGGGATCGGAGGGTAACTCAGGGTTATAACTCTGGTGCTCTCTCTCTGTCTCTCTCTCTTTCTGTAACTATTTGAACTCTGATGTAACCAAGCAATATTGCCATGGCATTACCTTGTAAGAAAATATTCTCATTACACTTGACCCACCCTTATCACCACCATACATAGACTGGAAAATTAAGCATGGAGCACCAAAGCTCTTCTGCTTTTGTTTTACTTTTCAGCTAAACTAACATGATAACTTCTGGAATTTGAGTAGGTTAAGGAGACCATAACATACTTCTCTGGGATGCCTCCTCCTCTCTGATCTACTCCTTCCTTACCACATGGGAATGGCAAAAATGGGCATTCCACTCCATTTCTCTTCTAATCTATTTTCTTTACATGGTAATTCATGTCCCTTTTACATTGACATTTGCCTTACCACTTCTTTTCCAGGGATCATGAGGAGCCAGGAGAGAAATCAAGAGATCTAAAAACGTTATTTCTCTTATAGTGCGACAAAAATTTTGCATGGGTTTATTGTTGACATCCTTCTGGGAATTATCTGTTCACAGTTCTTTCCTATGCTTGTGGGGTTATTTTTTCTTCTTAATTGTAATTGTTTTACATAGGTTTATTCTCACTTTACAAACACTTATTGGGCCCATTATTTCACAAATATGTGCTTGGTTAGAAAAACAGTTCATGTTCTCATGGAACTTATATTCTCCTAGGGGAAGAGAAATTAACTGAAAAATCAATGGACTAATCATACTAATTAATGTATTATTCCAAAATAAGTTACATGTTCTGAATAATGAGAATAATAATTAAGAAGGAGTAATGAAGAAATGTAATTAAGACAGAGATATAAAGGGTGCTTCTTGGAAGAAATTGTATTTCAACTAAATTGTTGCAAATACTTTTCTCAGTCTCTTTCTTGTCAAATTTGTAAGGTATTCCATCTCAAAATTATATATAGTCAGATAACCTCCCTATATTCACACTAGCAAATCCAAAAATATATATATAGTCATGTCAATAGACACTAAAATAGCATTTGATAAAATCAACTCCTATTCATGTAAGACTTGCACATTTCTCATTTGGTTTATTTTAAGTATTTTCAGCTCTCTTTTTTTTTTTCTTTTTGTGTATTTTTAGTGTTTTTATTTTCCTGTACCTAGGGGATCTTTTTTTCCTATTGCCTTTTCTAATTGTATAAGAAGGTTATTGCTTTACATTTATCTTATATCTACCACTGCTTCATAACTATTTTATATAGTCTGATTTTTTTTTTTTTGGTTAATTCTTTTGGATTTTTTTGGCAAATAACCAATCTGTTATATCTTTATCTTGTCTTATTGCATTGCCTCAGGCTTCGAATACATTGTTGAATTAATAGTGATAGTGGTAGAAATACTAGCCTTATCACTGCATGTAATTGGGAAGAATTATAATGTTTCACCATTATATATGACAATTGTGGTAGAATTCTTATATATAATCTTTATCAAGCTGTGGAAGAATTCTCTTTATACCTATTAAGACTTCTATTATTATTGAGAATGGGAGTTGAATTTGATCAAGTGCTTTTTAAGCAGCTGTTGAGAAAACCATTTATTTTTCCTTTTGTATCTGCTAAAGTAGTGAATCACATTATTAAATAAGTGTGTGTTTAAATTGCATTTCTGAGAAAAGTTCTCCTTTGTCATAAAATGTGATTCCTTTGATATACTGCCAGCTTATTGAAAGTCATTGAGAAACCTATGATTGAGTTTGAGCTTTTTATAGGTATCTGACTCTGATCAAGTCACTTATTTTTCATTAACTTTAATTCCCTCAAGTGTAATATGAGTACATTCCACTGTATTCACAAAGTAGTTATAAGGATTAGATGAAATTATAAAATCTTTATATAAAAATATATAAAATATATTTAATTTTAATTAAACTAATTTATATAAATAGTTATATAAAATTAAATAAATATATATACATATATATGTATAATTTATTACTCATGGTATTCAAGAATACTGAGAGATCATTCTCATATCTTCCAGATGGAAAGCATGAGCTACCTAGGATACCATTACTGAGGATGAACTAAGTGCGTTGAATTACCAGTCTGGCTCCTCTCCTTTTTCCCGGTGGAATTGGCTCCAGCCATTGAACAGGTAAGAAGCCTGAGGCACACAAAGTGGTAAGTTAATTTTCCCCAAGACTTCTCCAGTGTTGGAAATGTTATCATGGCTCTCTCTGAGGATTCAGTGATACTAACTGATACTTCTTAGCTAGTAGCTGGGACCACTTCTTTAAGAATCAAGATTGTATTTTGAAGGATAGAAAGAAAATGGCCCATGGGACGATATTTTGAAGACTGTCCACTAGATGGCATTATGAGCCTATCATAATTGTTTTAACTGGTCATTTATTCACCAGTTAAATACTAATTAGTTAAAGATAATTAGAAAATGGAAGTCAGTGATAGCAGCCCTATCTTTGAGAAAGCTATTTGTTCCTTTTGTTTGGATATAAATTAAAGGTAGGAGCCACATAAAGCTGTCTAGGGACAATGTTTAGCTCTCACTTGAAAGCCATCATCTGTGCAAGGAAAATAACTAAGCTATAGCAAATGGACAGTATATACTATCAGAACAATAAAAAAATCAGTGATAAATTTTATCCAAAACAACAACAACAACTAAACCTTTTTGTTCTCAATTGAATTGGCTGAACTCTTAGTGAGATAAGTGGATTCCAAAAGAGCTTAGATAAGTATATCAATGACAGGATTAAACACGGCTTTGAAAGGAGGCTGGGTAGTTTGGCTATGTCCAAATAATTTCAGGTTTAACTTCGAGAAGGATACTTACTCTGTCATTCATTTGGGCTTGCTTTTGGCAACAGAACACTTAGATGGATAGAATTTAGAGAGCAATAATAACAAATATTATGATTTTTAATTCTTATGTTCATTCTTACTAATTCTTGTGACAGAAAATAACTGAACATGAAGCTAGCACTTTCAGCCTGGACCTCTGAGAGCAGCATTTACCTCGTCGAAACCAAGGCTGGCTGTTTTGTTTTATTCTCCTGTTTTCTCTATACTTTCATTTATCATCTCCACCTCCCCCAGGATAACTTTATTCACTCTTTAGTGTATTAAAGGACAAAACAGGTTTATCTCTCTATGCTCTTGAGAAAGGAAGAACATTCCCAAGTTGACGGCTCCCACTGTTCAGAGCAGAAGAGAGTGGTATATGGGAGCCATTTGGAATCGTGGGTGGGGATACTGTCTCCAGTAGACACACCTGTACCACCTGCTGTAAGCACAGCTGTGAATCTTGTCTCCAGTCATACTTTAACTCTTCCTCTTATCACATGCTTGAGACCATTGCCGAATAAGTATGAAAAGGATTGCCTTACAACTATGAAACAGCAGCCCTTTCATCAGCAGTTATGTAATGAGTTTTATGTAGGGACATGCCTGATAAGGAAGGAGCCAGTTTCCAATGGCCAAGGAATTGGCCTCCTTCCTCCCAAGGAGTCTTGGGAAAGAAGAAATTCCTCAAAGACATATTGTATAGTAATCCCATTGTCTAGAGACAAGATCCAATGGAACAGTTCATCAATGTCAGGGATCCTATGAGAATACAGTTCCTTATTCAGTTTTCCTGTTTTAAGATTTTAGCTTCAAACTTTATCTCACAGTTTGGGGGAATTCTGTCTTCTCAGTTAATCAGTAAGTGGTCAACATTTTAACACATGCCATCCTTCTGAAATCAAAGTTCAAGTAGAACATTCTCAGTCAGGTTGCCCAGTTTTCAAGTGCTGAATCACGCTAACTAAGGGGCTGGGTGCAGGGACATAGAAGAGAAGGAGTCAGCCCTCACACAAGCCCTGTGGGTAACAGTAGCTCCATTTTAGGACGGTGGAGCTCTCTAGGTCCCTGTGTCAGAATTCTTAGCCAATGAGAGAGAGAGAAATGTGAGCTGCCCCTTTTAATTTAGTGGGAGAAAAATGTTTGGAATGTCATTTGCGTAAGTGTGACCTCAGCTTAGTACAACATGCCCAGGCAGGTGAGACAGGATCCACCATGGTGTGTGTAGAAGAATCAAGGGCGTATTTTGCCCATTTCAGTTACAGAAATTCTTATCATGGGATAATAGTCTCATCTACACAAGGGGAGACTCTTAAGGTAATGAGATTCATAAAGAAATAAACATGACAGAATATGTGCAATTACATGCATGTTGAGTCTTCTCAGAAGTGACAAATCTTGTCTTTTGAGAATAGATTTGAATTTTGGAAATAGCCAAAATGTAGGTAGCTTGGAGGTGGTGCAGAGGAGAATCGCTTAAAAAAGCTGAATTAGGGGCACCTGGGTGGCTCAGTGGGTTAAAGCCTCTGCCTTCAGCTCAGGTTGTGATCCCAGGTTCCTGGGATCGAAGCCCCACATTGGGCTCTCTGCTCAGCGGGGAGCCTGCTTCCCTTCCTCTCTCTCTCTGCCTGCCTCTCTGCCTACTTGTGATCTGTCAAATAAATAAATAAATAAATATTTAAAAAAAAAAAAAAGGCTGAATTATGGGCGCCTGGGTGGCTTGGTGGGTTAAAGCCTCTGTCTTTGGCTCAGGTCATGATCTCAGGTCCTGGGATCGAGCCCCACATCGGGCTCTCTGCTTAGCGGCGAGCCTGCTTCCCTTCCTCTCTTCTCTGCCTACTTATGATCTCTGTCTGTCAAAAAAAAAAAAAAAAAAAAGAAAGAAAGAAAAAAGAAAGGTTGAAGTAGCAGTGCTCAATTTTTAAAAATATTTATTTATTTCAAATAGGAGCTTTCATTTTTCACAGACTCTCTGACTATGGTAAGGGTAGCCTGAAATTGAAAGTTGGTATTTGTAATAATGTGTGCTTCTCTCCTATTTGGACATTCCATGAAAACAAATGCAGCCACTTGGATAGTTAACTTGATAGATTTTGAAGACTCAGTATCTCCTAAGTGAAGGTAGTGATTGAGGATGCCTTGACCTAAAGAACTGAGCTCTTGAGTTGGCATTCCTTTATCAGGAATTCCAAAGATCATCTGAACTTATCCTAATTATTCTGAAATTTCATACTTTTTTTTTTTTTAAATAAAGTCTAACACTATAGGAATGTGTTTGGGGATTATTTTTTATTAAAGTGAATTTTGCCTTGTTATTTGCATTTAGGATAATTGAATTTGACTTATAGGAAACATGAGAAAAGAAGATTGTCAAGCAATGTATGCTAGATTAAGATCTTCTAGAGAGAATTGACTTAATCCGGTCTCTGTCTTCTCTAAGGATGAAATCACATGATTTGGACTAAAAGTGAAAAATGAATGAATTGGATTAGCTAAAAAGGAAAAACGTTTCTAGACAAAACCTTGAGCCTTCTGTTCTGATGATCTAGGAATTGGAAATGTGATAAATAGCAGTTTATCCAAAGAGCTCTAAATTCTGTGCCGCCCGTTTTCAGGAGGAGTGATGACTTTTCCACTGGCAAGTCACCATAATCATCTTTAAATAAATTTCAAGCAAAGCTCATTGTTTACAGGTGCTGGGGACGTAGCAGTGTTGATAGAATATTAGCAAAGGATATTGACAGAAAAATAAAGGGAAGACGTCCTCACCACAAAATACAGCAAGTCATGGTGTAGCTTTGAGCTCTATACCACCTATTTGAGCCTCTATGCAATATGCTGTATATATATTTCTGACCTATATGTGTGACATGCGTGTGTACATATGCACACATGTATATCACACATGTGCATATATGCACACACATATATATATCACCTATATGAAAGAATATCTAGAAAATTTCCTTTTTAAGAAAGTGTTTCTATGGATTTGAACAAGATTTGCTTTCTCCACAATTCTGTCTTTTTTTTTTTTTTTTTTTAAAGATTTTATTTATTTATTTAACAGAGAGAGCAAGAGAGCACAAGCAGAGGGAGCAGTAGAGGCAGAGGAGAAGTAGTCTCCCCATGTGGAGCTTGATCCCAGGACCCTGAGATCATGATCTGAGCTGAAGGCAGAAGCTTACCTAGTTGAGCCACCCAGGTGCCCCAATTCTTTGTTGTCTTATTCAAAATACACTTCTGTGTAAGAAAGTGACTAAAATGTGATTGTCTTCCTCATCAAAGAAAACTATTAGACCTTTTATATTAAGAGCTTCCCTCCCTCTACCAAGTCAAACAGTGTTATTTTCCCATTTCATCCTAAAACAGAGACTTCAGGAGAAGGAGTGAAAGGGCAACTGGAAAAGGTATACTAGAAAAAAGTCCTGAAATATGGGTTCTAGATCTGCTTTTGACTGTGGGCAGCTTTGTGTTTTTAGGAAAATCCCAAGACCTCTGCAGGCTTTGGTTTCTTGGTGTGTAGAATGTGGAACTGAACCACAGAGTTTCTAAGGCATTAGGTTTCTACCCAGACGACACACATTAGAATCACCTAAAGACCCTGAAGGAGATGAGTTTTATCCCCAGATTCTGCCACAGGACATAGTACATGTTGCCAGATTCAGCAAATGAAATCACAGGACATTCAATTAAAATTGGATACCAGATAAATGGTGAATAAATTTTTAGTATTTCTATTTATATATCAACCCTACACATAAGAGAAAGTTAAAGGTTTTTTTTTTTGTTTTTTTTGTTTTTTTTTTGTGGAATGAATGTACACCATCAAGGCTTTATTACTGGGAATAAAGAATGTAAAATTACTGGAATAAAGAATGTAAGATGGTAGGGTTATGTGCTTCAATAGTTTTTCAGTCATACCACATACAGAATCGCTACTTTTTTTTTATTTTTATTTTTTTTAATTTTTAAACACTTTATTTCTTTTTTAAAGTTTTATTAACCTTGATTGGAATACCTTTTCATCCTCTGGAAAAAACCATTATATCAATTAAAATAGTACAAATGATAAAGAAATTTATGGACTTACTTAACAAGAGATCCACAACTAAAATGAAGTCATCAAGGACCCCGTGTTCTCATCACCTTTCTGCTGGGACATCAGCCTGGGTGTGTTGGCCTTCCCTTTCAGGTTTGTTTCTGTGATTATAAAATGGCTGGTGCATCTCCATTTATCATGTCTTCACACAATTACCTTCAGAGGAAAAAAGAAAAAGTAGTTTTGTTTTGTTCATGTCATTTTAACTGGAGGAAAAATCTTTCGTAGGGATTTCTACCCCCAGAACACTTCTTCAAAATCACCGGCTGGAATTAGGTCACGTGCCAGTGCACTAGCCCAAAGGGAGGATGGAAGGGAAATTTCAGGTCTTTTCCCTCTTCCTGTTGGGAGGCAGTTCCTACAAGGAATGAAGGAAGTGGTTAGAAATAAGTGTTGAGGCAACCAAGTGTCATCCCTAGTGTCATCACATCTAGTCTGTTCTTTTCCCTTGAATGTCCTCAGCATATGGTTGGATTCTGGGATGGTGGGCTAATGTGGAAGAATGGAGAATACTTCACAATATTGGGAACCAGAGTTTTTAAATGCCCTTATACATTCAGGCCTGACCCAAAACAGAGACATCCACATTGGTCCCAACATAACCCTTTAAACATGTTATCATTTAGCCAGAATGATTAGAACTTTAAAAATACAATTACATCCCTTTCTGCCTAGAAAGAAAGAAAGAGCAAAAGAGTCTGAAGAATCCCTTTTCCTTGTTTCATTATACACCTCAGTTTTTCATGTTGAGTACATGGCATAAAATTCTAATGAGTATATACACAAAAATCTTAGAAGAACTGGCAGAATCCTAATTTCGTAGGGTTTTCCCTCTATGTTGGAATTCATCCAAATGTACTTTCATTTTTAAGTACACTATTAGAAGGAGGGTAATACAGATAATAATTTTGTTTTGATGCCCATGACTGCTCAAGATCCTTAAAGTGCTCTCTGCACTGGTTTTGACCCCCGATCGCTGATCACTTGGAGGAGAGCAGTGTATTTCAGTGCAGAGAACTTAACTAGCCCCAAGACCTACAAAAGAGCATTGGCCCTGATTTTCACACAATGTGATATGCTTTTGTTCACCCTGTAAATGGGGTGTGTAACTGGGATAAATTCTTTCCAAGTGCTCCTAAAGCACACATATTAAAGTATATTTTCTTCCCAAAGCTTATATAGAATTCCAAGTGGCATACAAAATATGTTTAAAATGCTGCATATGGTGGGTGGCTCAGTGGGTTAAGGCCTCTGCCTTTGGCTCAGGTCATGATCTTAGGCTCCTGGGATCGAGCCCCGCATCAGGCTCTCTGCTCAACGGGGAGCCTGCTTCCTCCTCTCTGCCTGCCTCTCTGCCTACTTGTGATCTCTGTCTGTCAAATAAATAAAAAAAGAAAAAAAAAGTTTATATAAAAAAATGCTGCATATGGGTAGAGAGAGTAGAAAGAAAATTATCAATTAAGGAATAGCTTTTCTATTCCAGACAGAATGCTAAATGTCTGATATCTTTGAATTGATTTAACCCTGAAAACAACTTTTTGAGATATCTTACAGGCTATTGATTCATCCAAGGTCATATAATCTAATGAACATCAGAGACAGAATGAGAATTATTGCCAAAGACGACTCCTGCAAAGGAAGATACGTGAGTTTTGATGAACACATACTTGGTAAGATAGTATTTTCTTAGTCTGTATCTTTGTCCATTAAAATAGAATTCCTACTTAGGGTTGGATTTCAGAGCAGTCTTTAAACCCAAAAGAGCCCATGTGATCATTAGCAGGATATCCAATCAGACATATTTTCTTGAGAAAGATCTGCACATTTTCTCCTGCCCACTACCAAGGATAGGCACATTCTCTGGAATTCACACCATTACACATTCCAAACATAGCAAATAAATTATTAATTATTCACAGGAAGAATAGTTCCAAGTTCTCTTCCTTCTTTGGGTGATATGACAGAACAGTGAAAAACAAAAAAATCCTGGGTACTTAGTAGTTGAGCAGTACCTGATCTGATAGCCGATATCGCCCTCGTCACGGGCGATCTAACCATATTGTTTTATCATTTCCTGAGAGAAAAGATGGGGGGAGGGACTATGGAGTTTTTTTGTTTGTTTGTTTGTTTGTTTGTTTTTCTTTAACTGAGGGAACAAGTAAGTAGCTCTTAAACTTTCCTGAACCAACCAAATAAATTTGAATTGTAATTAAGAAAAATTGAATAGCAACTCTAAGTAAAAGTGAGTGAGCAAAACTGAACAGTCTTCCAATCTTGAAGTGTGTGCTCATTCCTTAAAAAGGTTCTGATGTATGTATAGGAGATTGTAGTGACAATTTGAAAAAAGGGTTGGACTTTGGAGGAATGCTGCTTGAGAATATTCGAATGAAAAGTAAGCAATCAAGTCTAGTTATTGCTGGAAAAAAGAAGAAAGAAAGAATTTAAAGGTGAAAAATTGGTCCAGTGGAAAAAAACACCACACAACGATTCTCCTACTAGGTGTGGGCTTTCATCTTTCTATTTTGCAGTAACTTGGACATACAAAGTATTTAATTTGTTTTATGGCAGAAAATTCATTTATTCAACGACCATTTGTTCAATGATTTACTCAATAGTCCTTTCCTGAGTATCATTTTTGTGTTAGACAGGGACATAGGGACAGAAATGGAGCTATAGGGGCGCCTGGGTGGCTCAGTGGGGTAAAGCCTCTGCCTTTGGCTCAGGTCATGATCCCAGTGTTCTGGGGTCTGCTCAGCAGAGAGCCTGCTTCTCCCTCTCTCTCTGCCTGCCTCTCTGCCTGCTTGTGATCTCTATCAAATAAATAAATAAAATCTTTAAAAAGAAAAAAAAAGAAATGGAGCTATAAATTGGGATGTAAGATTGAAAGTGTCACTGCAAAAAAGAGCCAGATACCAAAATTCTAGAAAAAAAGGTGGGAACAAACTCAAAGACATTTTCTTTAGAGTGGCTCGTGAATACCCAGCCATCCTAATACTGTCCCACCCACTTATTATATAAACTGAAGTGAGGCCCAAGACCCTTGAAAATCTGCTCACTTATGAAAAATGTGTCTACATTTTTTGCATTTTTAACAGTGTGCCAAGAACCTGTAAGAAATGTGTTTTTGAGTGGAACTAATGATAACAGGGAGTATTAAAAAGTGTGATGTTGGTCCTTTAAAATGGTTTAAGTCAAAGATCTTAGGCTAGGGTATGGATTTCAGCTTTGCTTCTCTAGAGAGATGGCTTCGGATTACAGTGTTTAAAAGTTTTAGTTCACTCTCAGAACTCTAATTTAATGTTAACTTTCGCTTAGAGAAATGTCTTTTGGAATCAAACCTGAACCATAAGAAAACTTCCACTGACAATTCCCTAGCTAGGGAAACCATTCCTTGCCACTCCCAGTGTTCCTGTCTTGACCCATCTCATGTCTCTTGCTGAATTGTTTCTGAAGTTGGGGGAGGTCAGAGCATGACCAATTAGTACTCTGAAACCCTAGCATCACCTAGGATGCCAAGGGTTGACCTCGCTATACTTGATGTCAGTGTTAGGCTATCTTGAACATGAGAAATCCTCCTCTGATCCTAGGGCAGAGACCATTGAAATTGTGCAAAAACCGGGCTCGTACAAACCCTGGCCCATTAATGGGTTACACTGGCTTATGCAACTAAAAGGAGAGGTCCCCTAATGGCTCGTGAAACCAGGAAGAAGGCTGACTCTAAAAAATACTAACCATGTGCATTCAAACTGAATACTACATTGCTCCAGTATTCAGAAAACTGTTGAGAAGATCTTCAGTTTTAATCTCTGTGCTGCTAAAGACACACAGAATCTTAAATTGTACCAGACATATCTCTGAATTTTTTATAAATGAATTTTAGCCAAACAGCTGGTAAACAGGTTTCCTTGACATCCTTTACAGAATCCCTGAAGTCTGTTCAACAAAAACATACTTAGGGACCTTTTGTGAAGGGAGGTTAAAGGTAACTTACCCCAATGCATGTCAACTCTTAAGTCACAGCCCATGAATATATTCAAATATTTCACTGTCTTTCCAAAGATTCCCTTTGATCCTTCATTTCTACTCTGGTCCAACCTCTTATCGCTAATTTCTTCAGTGGGTCTACGGATCATTTGAAAACAATAATGCTAGACTTGCCATTATAATAAAGGCTTTTGAACATCATAAAGAGACTAATTTGATCTCTATCTAATTTAAAAGAAGACACCTCATATGTTTTAGGGATTCTAGAAAAGAGGCATCATTACCATTTTCACTCATTCTCCCTGAACGGTCCTCTTTGAGTTTTAAGTCTTGCAACTGTTTTTTGTTTTGTTTTGTTTTGTTTTGTTTTCATCCAAGGTATATCCTATTTACTAACTATCCTTAGATTAAGATTTTGATTTGTGTTTCTACCTTTTCCCTTCTAATGTATTTCCTTAATTGTCCCTTATTCATTTCCCAGAGCATCTAATACCCATACACACAGAGAGCTCACCATGTTCCCTAAGAGATTCATATGTGTGCATATGGTACATACCTTGAAAACAGTTTTTAGTTTCATATAGCTGTGTAGTCAGCGGCTGGTTTCTACTGCTTCTGGAAGCCTTGCCAGACCATCTGCAGTCCCTTTAATTATATTTTCTGACCAGAGGGCAACTGGTAGGAATTACATATGTTATGATCGTATTCAACAAAGTTTCAGGATTCCACTGCCCTAGCTCAGAAGCAATACCGGCTGGTTGGTCTTCAGTGGGAGACAGGAGTTAACAAGGCCCCCACTTCAACTGCAGTGATGCTTCTCTGAGTCAGTAAATACTGTTGACATTAAGAGTAGCATAACTCAGAGCCCATGTAAATATCAATCATGAGCTGGTCAGTATAATAGGACTGACTATGTGAACAATAGCAGAAAGCTTTTCTAGATGCTAGACATACCTTCTTGGGATCAGGAGGAATTATCGGGACTGACTTTGGCATCACAACAAACTATAGGATCAGGCTAACTAATTTCAATTTTGAGGATTCCCCACCAGAAGAAAATACTCACTAGACTGAGGGAAACAACCCAATTTAGCTGACTCTAGCAGGTGATCTGGATGTGAGGGTGTGCAGGACACCCGAAAAGCTATGTAGACCAGTGTTGATTCAGCTGATCTGAAAATGGTCATCTCCTTCCTCCTCAGTTGTCCACCCCAAAGTGACATGAGTTACATACGACCACAGATTAACAGTTACGCTCTTATAAGTCTTTATTCCTGCCTTTCCAACCATTAGTTATCACCTATAACAACATCACTCTCCTCCCTATGTAGCCCCCCATATAAAGGGCTGTTTGGGGAAAAGGTTGCACATACCCTACACACATGTTATCACTGTTTTTGTTCTTGCAGAAGAGCCCAAAGATTTTGCATTTGTTGAAAGAAACTTCATGCCTTTATACTGTGAGTAGAGCAGCAGGTGGAGTGGAATGTGGGCTTGTGCATTAGAGGAAGGAAAGGGAAATTGACATGGAATGGGTCCCTCATTATATGAGACTGGTGAGGGAAATGATGTTATTTTGACAATTTGAGTTCAAATTCCACAGATCAGTGGTTGCATGAGGAGTTGTATTTATATGAGGACACACAGTATTGGGCCAGCCTTCCTTTGTTTGTTTTAAACTCAACTTTACCGAGACATCATTTAGTACAATATTGTATTCATTTAAAATCCACAACCCAGTGTGTACACCTGTGAAACCACTGCCCAGGCAAGATAGAGGATATTGCTATCACCTTCCAAAATTCCTTCTTCTCCCTATTCTGCCCATCCTTCTCTCTCCGCACTTGGACCCATTCAACACTGAGCTGTCTTTTTGTCACAGGTTTTTTGTTTTGTTTTGTTTCGCATTTTTTAGACTTTTATATAAATAGAACTCTTGTCTGGTGTCTTACACTCAACATAATGATTTTGACATTCATTCATTTTGCTATGCATGTTCGTAGTTTGTTTCCTTTTACTTTTGACTAATATCCCATCGTATAAATGCATTACTTTTTGTTTATCAATCACCTATTGGTGAACATCTGGGTTATTTCAGTTTTTGGTTATTGTGCATAAAACTGCTATAAATATTTGCATACAAGTCTTTGTGTGGACATATGTTTTCACTTCTTTTGTGTAAATACTTGGGAGTGGAATGTCTGGGTCATATATTTAACTTTTTAAGAAATTGCCAAACAGTTTTTTCAAAGTTATTGAATCATATTACATTCCCGCCAGGGATGTATGAGAGTTCTAGTTGCTCAACATCCTCACCAACATTTGGTATTGTCAATCTTTTTAACGGTAGTCGTTCTAATGGATGTATGGTAGCATCTCATGTTAGTTTTAATTTCCGCTTCACTGATGACCAGTGTGGTTTAAATCTTTTTGTGCCATTTGTATACTGTCATTAGTGAAGTGTCTACTTAAATCTTTTGCCCATTTTTCATTGGGTTGTTTTTCTTCTAATTATGGAGTTGTAAGGGTTCTTTACATAGTCTGAATACAGGTTCTTCATTGAACATATGCCTTGTGAACATTTTCCCCATTCTTTTGGTTGCTTTTTTCATTTTCCTAACAATCTCTTTCAGAGAGCAAAAATTTTCATTTCAATCTATCAAGTTCCATCTTCTTCTTCAAAATTGTTTTGTGTATTCTAGAGACATCAAATTTCCAAATAAAATTGGAACCAGCTTGTCATTTTCAATGAAAATACCTGATGGAATTTAGACTGAGATTGTTTTGAATCTATAAATCAATTTGAGTAGAATTGATATTTTAATAATGGAATCTCAAAATAAACCTATGAATTCCAATGAACTATGAATTGGAATCTTCCAATTCATATTCAACTTATGAACATGGTTTATTTCTCCACTTATGTTTTTCTTCCTTAATTTCTTCCAGTAATGTTTAGGAAACTTTATCTCTTTTGTTAAGTATATTCTTAAGTATTTTTGTTGATGTTGTTGTTTTTAGATACTCTTACAAGTAGAGGGTTTTGCTTTTTTTTAAGATTTTATTTATTTATTTATTTGACAGAGAGAGAGAGAGACCACAAATAGGCAGAGAGGCAGGCAGAGAGGGGAGGGAAGCAGACCCCCCACTGAGCAGAGAGCCCAATGCGGGGGTTTGATCCCAGGACCCTCAGATCACAACCTGAACTGAAGGCAGAGGCTCAACCCACTGAGCCACCCAGGCACCCCCCAAGTAGTGTTTTTAAAATTTAATTTCCCAATTATTTGCTGCTAGCATATAAAATCCAATTAAGTTTTAGGTATTAATTTTGTCTACTTCAACCTTGCTAAATGTACATATTAACTCTAATTGTTGTATAGATTCTTTGGGATTTTCATGCCATCTGCAAATGGAATCCAGTGTTCTTCCTTTCTGCCTTCATTTGTGTTTGCTCTAATCTTGGTTTCATCTGTTTTTTCCTCCTTATTATCATTTTATTATTTTGTAGTCAAATTTGCTAGTGCTGCTTGTAGGATACAATCCAACAGTACATTAAAAACCTGCCCTTGTGCAATTTAGCAGAGATCTCAAATTGCTGATGGTTGAAGGGAAGGAAAATAGCTGATGGAATAGAAAAAAAGAAACAAAAAGATACAGTGCATGCATACAGTTGGCTAGAGGCAAGGCTGCAATTTTAGCCCTTGTTCTGCTGTTGCTGTGACTGATGGAGTCAGTCACACTGGGGTCCTTTTGAGCTGGTTGGAAGGAGGGGGAAAATGTGTTAGAGCTGTGAATGGAACAGTATTAGCTGGAAAACACTGTCAACTTTTGAACACTGGTGAGTTTCAAGTGAGTAGGCCAATGTCAGCCACAGGCAAACATGCCAGTCAAATCCCAGTTCTCCTTCCTCTGCATGTCCACTGCAAACTGGAGAAACTGTCTCCGTATCCACGTCTCCATTTCTGGACTCTTCTTTTTTCTCTAATGGTGTTACCCTCCCTTTCCAGAGACCCTTTCCTACTTTCCCTAACAAAAGCTTTCCAGAAAAATCTGAACCCCTTTCAGGGATTAAATTCTGCCCTATCCCCACACCTTGCTCGCTATTATATTTTAACAACATATGTCTGAAGATGCCTTAAGTTCTAAATAAATCATAGTACAAGTACAATAGCAATACATAGAAATGGCAGGAGACAGCATTTATTGAACATCTACTGTACGATGCTCAGGAGTTGTTGTTTAATTATAATAAGATCTAAAACAGGATACATAGCCTCCTTTTAGATAAAAGGACTGGAATTTAAAAGGTTAAACATTTTGTTCAGGGCCATATAAAAATTGGAGAACAAATGTGAACTTTGGTCTGAGTTTAAAGTATGGGCTTTATCCACTGCAGATTTTGACTTCAATATTACTAAACACTTTCACTGTGTAATATATTTGCTAATTTATCAATGGCTCTAAAAATAGTAGATTGTGTGTTTCTTTTTTTTTTAATTTTTTATTTTTTATAAGCATGTATTTTTATCCCCAGGGGTACAGGCCTGTGAATCACCAGGTTTACACACTTCACAGCACTCACCAAAGCACATACCCTCCCCAATGTCCATAACCCCACCCCTTTCTCTCAACCCCCCCTCCGCCCAGCCACCCTCAGTTTGTTTTGTGAGATTAAGAATCACTTATGGTTTGTCTCCCTCCCAATCCCATCTTGTTTCATTTATTCTTCTCCTACCCACTTAAGTTCCCATGTTGCATCACCACTTCCTCATATAGATTGTGTGTTTCTTATTGCAGAAGTACATTGTCCATTATATTCCCAGCCTCCAGGATAGCACATGGCAAATAATACGTAGTCCATGCCAGCTTATTGAATTGATTCGAAGACCAATAAAGCCATGTTTCTAGTTTCCGTCTTTATTCATTCATTAAACAAGTACTTTTTTGTACTTAGGCACACAGATCTACAGTAGGAGTCAGATGAATAAATAAATAAACAAGTAATCCTACACAGGAATAATAAGCAATGATGGATGGGTGAATAAATTATTGAGAGAAAAAAAGGCTACCTAGATTGGCCTTAGGATGTCAGCAAAGGCTACCTGAAGCAGGGATATTTTGACCTGTAATGTCAAGAATGATGCACTGTGAAAGAAGGAAGATATTCTAAACAGAGGGAGCAGTCGTGTGCAAGCTTGGAAGTGAGAGAGAGCATGACACATTCAAGAAAATATAAGTAGCTCAGTATGTTGGGACATAGAACGTGAGACATGGGATGATGAGAGATGAGGACAGGAAATGAAGTAGGTGCCAAATACAAGATTATTGTATTTTGAAGGCTCTATCATGAGGGAGCCACCAGAGGTATGTCATCAGGAGGCAGCAGAATCAGATTTTTTACTTAGAAAGAACATCCTGGTTTCCATGGAAAGCGATTGAAGGGGGGCAGGGTACAGTGTGGGAAACAATTGTCAAATTCTAGGTAGAAGAGTATGGATTGAGGAAAGTGGGCAGGTTTGAGAGATAATAAAAGTAAAATTAAAAGAATTTGGAACCTGATTAATTTGGGGAGTAATGGAGAAAGAATGGATGAAGATGATTCTTGGGTTTGGGACTTGGGAAAATGCTGGGCAGTAGTGTCATTTAATAAGCTTTTGAGCCTAGGTGAAGAGTTCTCTGCAGAGGAATATCTCCAATGACTATCATCCCGAACAATGTACTAAAATCTTAAATTCATCATGGTTATTGAATTATTAGCGCCTACACCTCCCTGGCTAATTTGCCGTATCTCTTTATAACACCATCCCCGTCTGAGTCACTACGGCTGCAAACCTCATGTTCATGGTTGGTTCCTCCTCTCTTCAGCCCTCCCTCCTCTTCCAGTTAGTCACTAAGGCCTGTTAATCATCCCTGACTAAGGCCTCTTGAGTCTGCACTGTCCTGCCATTCCCACTGTCATAACTCTAGCCTGAGCCCCTATCACTTCGTGCCTGAACTATTTCCTAACTAGAATCGTTTCCTAACTCATCTCCATCCCTGCAGTTGCTCCCCAGTGCAGTCCATCTGGCACCCCACAGCCAGAATGATTTTCTTTAAATACTGCTTTCATCACCTCTCCCAGTTCAAGCATGCTCAGCGCACTCTTCTCCAGACAGATGAGTTACTCACCATCTTCCCAGCATGTCTTATGCATTCCCACCTAGGGAACCTCTGCTTGGAATGTGACTTTCTCCTCTATTTTCCTCTGCCTCCCTAAATAGTCTTCATCCTGTTGGGCTCAGTTCCAGTCCCAGCCTCCAGGAGTTTTCCTGTCCATCCTCAGCACCATCACACCCTCAAATCCTCTGGCACCCAATATCCATTTTGCTGACTTTCTTGCGTTCTTCTCTGTGTAAGTCTTGTAGGCTTCTGAGAGCCTAGATGATGGGCCTCTTGTGCAGCCTCGGGTGCACATGCAATGGAGAGAGAACCAGATTCTGGTCAGCTCACAGTTGCTGTTATTTCTTGCTGCCACATGGGCTTGCAGCTGGAGACAGGTTATGCCGGTTTGGTGAGTATTTGTCCACTGTCTCTGGGATAGCCTTGTTGGTCCAGGTCCCAGGAGGGACTTGTGTTAGGTGCCAAGAGCACAACTCTTTCTGTTTCGCCTTCTCACGCCCCGCCATCATTCCTCAAGTATGGCTCTGATCAGCTGGATCTGGAAAGTCTGTATTAGCTACTCATGGTACAGATAGCTCTCCTAGAAGAAGCTCCAGGAAGCCCTGTTTTCAGCCTTTGTTACCAGCCCAGTTACCTCCTGTCTTCTTGGTGAGCCCCCGTTTGGGAGGCAACCAGTCCTTTTGTAAATTAGGCCATGTCCTCTCCAGAAACCAATGTTCTCATACCAAGTTTACTTTATATCCAAGATATTTCTGGCAACAGTAAGTTTCCTTATTATTCTCCCCTCTCCCCAGCAAGGAATTCCTATTTACCCTACAGTAATGCAGCTATTAGAGTGAGCCTGTGTGATGGAGGAGGGGGGAGTGAGGGGGGGAATCACATAATTGACCCTATACAGAAAAAAAGTGATTCACCCCAACATAAGCTTTGGTTCCAATCTTATACAAAAGAGAGGCCTACTTCATTTTTAGGTGCCTGTGCCCCAAATTAGTTTTTGTTTGCCTTGTCCTCATGCCCAGATCTATTCCTACTCCTCTGTGTCCTGCTCTGTGCCTCAGGAGCCTGTATGCTATAGATGGCATCTCCAGGGTACCCTGATCCAGTGCACGGCTGAGTTTGGGCAAACACATAACACCTGCAGAAGACTTCCTCCCAGTCTGCAGCAATCTGACAGTGGCTCCACTGTCTCTGGCAAAGGGACTCGTGCCCTCTCCCATTGCTTTAACTGTCCGGGCTCCAGCAATGGCACTGCTCCCCTGTGGGGACAGGTTGGTATTGTTGCTCTTCCTTAGCACTTAAACATCCCTTGATGGCTCCCTTAGCCCTGTTTCTTCATTAAACCCTCTTTGCTCCAACTCTTTTCAGTCTGTCATCTGTCTGCTTCACGGACCCTAATTGACACAGTGCCCTCTCGAAGAATACCCAAATTAATCTTTGCCTTTATTAGGGTAAATCTGGGTACAATTTGTCTCTCCCATGGCACTGAGCATGGTGATTGACAACTACAAAATCATTTGTAAACCCTAATTAAGATAGATATTAATGAGCCAGACTCATTCTTCTGTGTGAATCCAGACTTCCTGTTAACAAACCAGACTGCTGAATGTGTAAGCATCAGTCTTCTGATTATCACACAGTGGGCTTGCCCCTTCACCCTGCCTCGTTCCCAACTTACAGCGAAAGATTGAGACTACAGTATCTTATTCATTGATAGGGGCAGTACACTGACTAGATGCAATAGCCTGTTTAAAATCCAGCAAATTATCTCCACCATCTTGCCGAATCAGTTCTAGGACACGTGACTGATGCTGCTCTTTAGGAATCTAGCTAGTTTGCCACTCTCCCAGAGGATGGCCTGACAAGAGTTACTTCAAGAGGGCTGAGGCTTCAACACAGCTACCTTCAGGGTAATTGAGATGACTTGTTTGCCATACCTGTTCTGTTTAATGAGGGCGATGCTCATTCCCACAAGTGGAAGGGCCACTGGTGAGCTACCATCATCGAAGAGAAACTCTAACCAGATGCCTTCACAGAGCTTGCTGCTTGGCGGCTTTCTGCCTCAGAGACTCTTGTTTTAATTATCGTTCCTCTATACATCATGTTCCTGAAAGAAATTCCAACATGTTTCCAAGTTATTTTAGCTGGGTATTTTCCCTGCCAATCTTAAAATCAGCGTTTCTACTCTTTGCTTCCTAATGATTCTTCCCAATGAGAAGAGGAGAGAAAAGATCTCAGGATATTTTCCCTAAGGATGCAGTGTAAGTGTCACCTGGGGAAGTATTTCTTCCTTCACATGTAAAGCTGCAGGGCCCAGAAGGGCTGCCACATGCAAATTTGAAACAAGCATTTCCAAAGCAGAAGTCCAGCACCAGCCCTGTCACACATGCGTAAAACAAATTGTCCAATGGGAGCATTGCATAAATCACTCAAGAGAGAGTGCCAAAAATTCCACAGCACTCCTTCCAGAATCTAAAACCCAAACACGTTAGAGCTCCAAGCTCTTACCAAAAAATCCTGAAGGGAAAATGAACTGTGAATAGCTATGAAGAAAGTGTAAGTAATTCATCCACCTGATGGGACCACCTGCTAATCAACATTCACACAGTATTTTGTATCCAGCTATGAATCAAAATTCTTGAGCTAAGTTTATAGCTTAAAAAGCCAAAAAGTCCTGTCATCATCAGCGCTGCTATTTACCAGCGACTGAGACAGAACCTGCATGAACGGCTATGCTTCGTGAAGGATGTTGATCTTCGTGGGTTGTGTCTGATTCAGGGGAGGAGCACTTGGGCTGGTTTCAGACACTAAGATTAATGGGTAGTGCAGTAAATCACAGTCACAGAAAAGAAGAACCTTGGTGGGGAGGCCGAGTGTTTTAGTTTCTCAACCCACTGCACGCCCATGGAAGAGAGAACCCTGTTAGAGTTAGAAGTGTTGGAGAAAAGGTACTTCCACTCATCTTTTTAGTAAACGTGCTCTTGTAAAAGGCACAGCATTTGTGCAAATTTTTCTAAAAAGTATTTATTGAAGTAGATAGGAAAAAATGATTCTTAATTAGCAATAATCGTGCCTCAGATAAACCTCATTGGCTACGATACTGCCGCTGTGCAAAGCTTGAAAAAGCGATTCTCATAGCAAAATATATGCCCTCCCATGTGTAGAGAGTAAGTGGGGCCAAGCCCAAAGAGCTCTACACAACCAGAAAAAGAGAAGTGGGTTCAGCTATAAAGCCAATTTATTAGAGGTGCACAAACTCTTGTACTGAACTACGAGACTTGATTCAATATATCTATGTATTAGTTTGCCAGGACTGCTGTAACAAAATACCACAAACCAAATGGTTGCAAAAAAGGGGAATGTGTTCTCTCAGTCTTGGAAGTCAGAAGTATGAAGTCAAGATTTCAGTAGAGCCACGTTGGCTCTGAAACCTGTAGGGCAGTCCTTCCTCAGCTCTCCCGAGCTTCTCGTATTTGCCAGCAAACTTTGGCATTGGTTGGGTTGCGGCTGTAGCCGCCCAGTCTCGGCCTGTGTTGCCACATGACACTCGGTCTGTGTGTGTGTGTCTCATCTCTTAAGGACATGGGTCACATTGGATTGGGGCCCACCCAATTCCAGCATGACCACATCTTAACTAATTATGTCAGTGTCTTAACTAATTATGTCAACTCTGTTTTGAAATAAGGTAACATTCTTAAGTACGATTATATTGGTTGTATCGACAAAAATATTTGCATCCAGGGTTTGGTAAACTTTTTGTATAAAGGGCAAGATTTCAGATATTTGGGGCTTTGTAGGCCATAGCGTCTCTGTCGTGACACCCCAGCTCTGCTGTTGCGGCGCACAAACAGCCCTAGACAGCATGAAAGTCAGTGGCCATGGCTGCTCCAAAACCACTTCATTTCCGGAACCAGGTGTCATCTAGCCCAAAAGCCAGCGAGACTGAGGGTCAGATCTTGTGGCACGGCCCAGCGTGAGCTTGTTGTTACCTCCTAAAGCATCGTGGCAACAACATGCTGGTTTCCCCCCAGAGAAGGATAGGCTCTCATGACAGAGTCTCACATTGGGATTTTTTTTTTAACGTTTGTTTTTCCTACACTGGGTAGGGCTTCAAAGTTCATTGAGACCAAACAGTTTTGCAAAGGAGCCCGTGAGCCTTAGAAACATGAACTGACTTGTTCACACTGGAAGCTAGGATGAGCATCCAGGTCTTCTGGCCCCAGGCTCCTGGCTGGTCTGCGGCTTCCTAGTTTACGCTCTACATCTGTGGTCTGCTGATTTGGACTTCGCTGCTAAAAGTTTCGTAAAAGCTTGAAGCCTGGGACTTAAGGCACAAGGCAGCGGTAACCTAGTGTCGGTGACGACAATGAGTTAGCACATGGCTCAGTACAGAGGAGCCCAGATCACCCACAGGCTCTTAGGATTCTTTGGTTCAATATCCCTTAGAAAACGCTGAATGCCATTGAGCATTTATTGTCTAGGTATTTATTTAAACCTATCTTGAACCTGTCTATGTTTTGGCTTTACAACTAGTTCAGATAACAAATTCCGTGTGTTTACTTCTCTTCTAGACAAGAAGACCTTCCTATTACTTTAGAGCCTGTTTTTATCAAAACTGATGGTGATGTAACTGAGAGATTCCCCAGGTTGATTATCCCAGAAAGCTCTTAGGGGAGAGCTATGCCTTACATAGCACATGACTTCTAAGTAACACCACTGCACAGAGATTTTCCAGCATTTTAAGCCAACAAACCTTGCTAAGAAAACTTGCATGGGATCTTAGATAATGTTGGTAATGGATGCACTGGCCTACTAGTAGACTATTTTGTTTTTTCCCCACTGAATTTAATGTCATATCGCACACTATTTTTTTTTTTTTTTAAATTTGGCTCCCCCACAACTGGAACACAAACTCCATGAGGGCAAAGACTTGGTCAATTTATCGCCAGACACTAAAATAGTTCCCGATGCAAAATAGTGCATAGCAGGCATCCGATAAATACTATGGAACAAAGGAAGCAATGAGTGAGGCGCTGAGCCAAGCCCAAGCCCCAGGCTCCCATCCAGGACCAAACCTGAGGATCCTTCGCGGAGCCCCCTCTAGTCTGTGGGCGCGCGGTGACTGGCACAGAGCTTTGGTATAAAGCTGACGTGCATTTTATTGGATGAAGGTCTCTCAACCACCCTGGGAGGTCAGTAGGGCGCATATCTATTTCCAATTTGAAGATGAGGACAGAGACTCAGAGAAGATAATGGGTGCCTCACGGTCACTTTGGCGGAAAATGGTAATGCTCGTGAGCTATGACAGCTCCAAACACACCACACCAGCATTTCAGACTGTTTTGACTACAAATGACAGGAAGGAGAGAATTTTAAATTATGACCCAGAAGGGGCACCTGGGTGGCTCAGTCAGTTAAGCGTCCGACTCCTGATTTTGGCTCAGGTCATGATCTCAGTGTCCTGGGATAGAGCCCCACATTGGGCTCCACGCTGGGCATGGAGTCTGCTTGAGATTTTCTCTTTACCCCTTCCGCTGCTGCCCTCCGCCTCCGGTCCCCACCCCATGCATGCACTGGCTCTCTCTCTCTCTCTCTCAAAAATAAATAAAACTTAAAATAAAAATGATGACCCAGAAAACGCACACACACACAACTAAAGCAAATTTTTTTTTTTACAAAAGAATTCCCTAATGTAATAATATACTCTGATATTCTAATTCTAATTAATTTTAAAACATTAAAAAAAATTCTAATTGCAACCACAGACTAAAAAGCCGTCCTGTCTCCCATCCACATTTTCTTGCATAATTTCCCCTCTCATGTCATCTTTTCTCTCCATTTTGAAAATGAAATAATTGCCTTCTTCTCCTTCGGGGCTTCCCAGGCGGTACGTGAAGTCAGACAGTCTGGGGAGCAGGATGCTTCCTCCGAGCCAGAGTCAGAGAACATGAAGCAGTCAGGACACGTCTGAGAGGAAACTGAAAGCTTTTATGGGGGCAAAGGGGGAGAGAAAATCAAATCGGAACGCCTGTCCATTTTGGGCAGGAAACGGTTAAGAGACCACTCGATGCACTGAGCTGCCAAGACCACCGCAATCTTCGTACAGAGATTAGACAGAGAACAGATGTGAAGTAACTAGAGTCCTTCAGAGTAAGATAGCGACGACATAAATTAACCTTGTCTAGGGCCTGACAAAGGGACCACGCACTTTTTGAAGTCTTAAGAGTGAAGCCCTTTTTTATGGACTCTCCAAGGTTATATACCTTCATCCAACAGAACGAGTTTAATTACAGCCAGTTGTTTACAGGCAAGGGAAGTGAGCCCAGTGGGGGCTATCAGGGTGACTGCATAGAAAATAAACGAACGAGCCTGCAAACAGCTGAGGTTTCCTTGAGTTCTCTTCAGCTGATAAGATTCCCTTCACCCCTCGAGATTAGTTTTGTCTATTTTCCTGAAACCGGAGAAACAAAGAGGTGAAAACATTCCAGACTTCTGATCCCCCAGTTTGGCAGGGTTTGGTTCGAAGCTGCCTCTCCTGGTGGGGAGGTGGGGGGTTACCCCACACCCAGCTCTTGGAGGCCGGCCGGGGCAGGGCGGTGCCCCTGGAACGGCCAGCTGGGCGGCGGGCCAGCCTCGGCAGTGGACATTGAACCTGAGCTTCTGAGGAAGACCTGGCATCGCCGTTGCCAAAAGGAAAAATCTCTGCTCAGGGGAGGCCCAGCTGGGGTGGGCCTGGAGCCAGAAACAGGGTTGTTAGGGCTGCATCCCAGAAGAAGATAGAAGATTCGGTGCGGCACTGACAGGGGCCTGTGGATCCAAGGCGTGCTAGGAGTTTGCTGGGGCAAACGTCTCTAAGAATTGCAGGGAGGGCAGGAGCTGTGCCCGGTGGGCAGCGGAGGGCATGCTGGAGTCTGGAGCGGGTTCCCTCCGGTATCTTTGGGGTGTCTGCTCATCTGTGGGAAGGAGCTGGGAGATGAAGCAAGGTTTGGGAGCAGGGAATAGAGGGGGTAGGAAGCCACTCAGATGGTAGGCGCTGGGCTCACATGGTCTTTAGCCGAATGTGCTGGGTGGCAGGGGCTGGAAATGAGTCTAGGCAGCCTGGGGTCCCGGAACCGCCTTCCCCTTGCTTTGGGCAGCTCTCTCCCACAGGCTCTTAGCCTTCCTGGAGAGACACCAGTCAGCCTAGGGCTCCCCATAAACCAGTGGACTAGATCCAAGACAGAGAGCGGAGGGACTCACTCCTCTCTCAGGTGGGAGAGCTGTTTCCTCTTTTTTTGTTCCCCCAGGGCCAAGTTTATATGTGGGCGGTGGAGCCTGTGTTCTGGTCGGAGCCTCCGAGGACCACTGAAACGAATCTCCACCCTAAAACATCCCTCCCAAGCTGCCCGAAATACCATGTATAATTTGAGTTAAACAGTGCTATTGGGGAAAAAAAAAAAAATTAGTCCCCAGAGACGTTTGAGAGAAATTTAATCGTTCAACTCTTACTACGCACTTCACTCATGTTCCTCTAAAGTCAGATGGAGGTCCCTGGAAGTTGGAGTGATGCAACCCTTTTGGGGGAAGAAACTCAGTTTTGGAGTAAGAGCCATTTCTGGGAAAGGCGATCTAGGGTTAAAGCTGCCTGTGAGGTCTCTGGTGAGTGCGTGTGGGGTGGGGCACAGGGTGGTCAAGAAGTAGATTTGAGGAAAAGAAGGGATCTGGGAGGATCCAATGAAATGGGCAAGGAAGGGCCGACAGAGCTCTCCTTTGCTGACAGTGTTGCTAAGGCTCACCTCGCTTTTACCTGTTCCTTCTGCTCCTAAATCCTCATCTTGTGGAGCTTAAGTTTCCCTCGGTGTGAGATGCTCTTGCCCAGGGCTGGAGAAGAGCCCTTTCTGTCTCCTGACCCTCAGCCTGAGTCCAGGCGAGACCCTCCCTAGCAGTCCTGAGTAGGCATTACAGGGAGTCCCTCCACGCGCCCTGGATTTCTGTTTGCATCAGGCCCCTCACCTCTGGCTTAGGAACGTAGAAGGCACAGAGAAATGTGTGTCCACACTGCTCCCCCCAGTGGGTGGTGTGTGCACGTTGCACACTGCCTCACTGCCTGCGGTCTGAGGACTTGGTACATTCTGTTCCTTCTCCCGGCGGTGCCATCCCTTTCCACACCGTCAGCAGGTGTCATCCTCAAGTCTAGTCAACCCTTAAGACTCAACTCATCCCTCAAGACTAGTCATCCCTCAATACTCAACTCATAATGCCATGTCCTGTTCTTAGCCTTTTCTGTCTCGTGTGATTTCTCTGTGTAAACACCTAGAAATGTGCCGTAGTGTCATTGGTGATTTCTTACTTAACCTTACCACTTGACTTTGACCTTCTTGGCATCATTTGTATCTTATTTCCAGCACACAGCACAGTATGTGACACCTAGAGGCTTCTTAGGAACCTCTCGGTGAATTGATTGGACCTTACATAAAATTATTTCTGAGGGCCGTCGCTGACATTTCCAGTGGTTTTTCAGCCGCCCTGTGGCCAGAGAAGTGCTTAGCCAATCGGAGAAAAACAGCACCGGTTTGCCACGAAGAGCTAACTCGCCCTGCTTATCAAGTCGCACTCCCTTAATTTTCCTTCTAAACACGTTCTGAACTTGACATCTGAAGAGCTGACATGCCTTGCTGGGCCTGCTGATTAGTGAAGAATTTTCAAGAAACAAAAGACTTTATACAATGATTGCAAGTAGAATCCATAAAATGCGACTCCATCCACTTGTCCAGCATGAAGCTGTGTGGCCGGGAGGCAGGTGCGCTGGTTTGCCTTTCTGGTGGCACGGGGGACCGAGGCACGGGGCGTTTTGACTTCACATCTGATTGTCTGCCTTTGGATAGATCCAGACCTCGCTGCTCAACCTGCCCGAAGGGGCAACTTGTTCCTAAGAGCTGAGGCCATGGGTGAGACAATTTCTGCGAAAGAGAAAGCCCAGGTTAAAGGTAGGGTCAGAACTCGTGGGTCCTGGATTACTTTGCAATATGAGTGCAGAGTGTGGAGCCCGAAGTCCTTTGCTGTGGCCATTCTCTGGCCTTCGCTTAGGGTGAGACGTCCAGGGTTTCTCTTCTGCAGGGCTTGAGGCTTCCCTTCCTCCCCCGGTCACATTTTCCACCCCCCCCCCATTCACTTTTCATTATGAACGTTTTCAAATATACATAAATTAGTGAGAGCGCTATCATCAAACCTGCATGCGCCTATCACCAGATCCAATAATGATCAACATTTTGTTCAGCTCCTTGTGTGACCTTCTCATCACAGACTTGATTTCTCAAATCCTTTCCAGTTTCTTCATCTCACTGGCTCCTGCGCTAGTTGTCATCTCTCTGTTATAAAAAGCGTGGAAGGGGTTCCATGTATATTCAAACCGCAGCGGCAGATCTAAAGGGTGAGGTGCGCGGGTGACAGGTGCTTTCATCCGCCTGTTTTTTATTGATGTCCCAGGGCCATGCAAGCGATGGTGCGATCGGAGGTAAGAGTACTGAGCTTGCTCTGCAAATGCAGCTGCAGGACCGGCTCCTAACTGCTGTTTTCCAGCAGGACAGGTGCTCCGTACGAAAATTCTGGTGCCTCCCACAGCGGCAGTCTTACCATCCAGCTTCTGGAGGCCAGATAGTGCGGTCATCTCAGCTTCGAGACTGGTGTCTCATTTTTCATTCTCTGAAGATGTCTCTTTCATTGCTTTGTTGCACAAAGAAGGGTAGCTAATTTTTTTTTTAACTTTTTCCTTTTGTTCTACCTTCTTTTCCTTCCTCTCCCTTTCCTTCTCTTTTCTCACAGGCCAAGGAAACTACTTCTAAACATTTACAACTTCAAAAATTAGACGAAGCAATTAAAGTTCTTTAATGTATGGGGAGTATTTAAAAATTCTCTTTGTGTTTGGCCTTTGATCTCTCCAGCCATCCACATAGTTGAAACACTTCTGCCTAAAGCAACTTGGCATTTTTTATATCATTGTGATAGCTCATAGTTTTTGTATATAATGTCAGTGCTCCTTAGAGAACTGGGCTACAAAGAAAAATGGGTGGAAGTTATGTAAGCCATTTAAATAGTTTACCATTTGTAACTTTTGACCAGTCCCTGGAAAAGCTTTACATTAAAATATCACTGCGTGTGAGTCTTATGTCTGTTAAATGTTTTACAGTCACTTATTGGCTCTTTCTCAGGTTGAAAACTAAGTCATAGAAGAAAAATACAGCTTGGCTAGCATTGCAATGTAGTAACTATTAAATTTAAAATCAAGGTCAGAGGGAAGAAAAGGCAGGATACAATATATGTGAGATACGTGTAGACACGAATATATGTTAAAATTCTATGTCACAGACGGAATTGATATATGAGGTAGGGAAAGACCCTCTGTTAATTGAACTGAATGTTTCTCATTTCAGAATTACTGGCTTGAGCTTAGAGCTTCACTTTTAATATGTTAATGAGGAAGTTAAAGTGTGTTTACATTTCTATAACATGTGTTCCTCTTCGTCTCAGCTGCGGACATAACAGAACTTTGGAGAAGTGATGTCAGCTCTCTGGAACCTCGTTCTCATGCGTTAAAAAAAAAACAACAAAAAAAACCCAAAACACCAGACTGAAATATTTGAATTGTTCTTTTTGCTTGACATGCTGTACTTTAAAAGCAGGACATGAGACCGAGTCAATGTTGTCAGGTGCTGAGAGCTCCTAACAAGGACATATGCATTAAAATCACATAATTAAGTTGCCTGGAAGCTAAAAGTGTAAACATAACCATAAATACGAAACATGCTTGTTTATCTTTTCTGCTGTGGCTATTAGCTTAACCTCCAGGGATTAGCGTGTATGCATCACACATATGGATTCTGGGAGGTACACTTAGTGGGAACTCGGCCTGAGTACATCATAAAGCAAACGTATCTAGTGTTCAGCTCTAAAAACAAAATGTTGGAAGACTTTTTTTTTCCCTTCTTTTCAAATTAGTGTTACTTGGGGGAGGTGTGTGATGTGGCAGTTAATATGTATGCTTTTTCAATGGTTCTGCCTTTTTTTCTCTTTGAGCTTTGAGGTAAAAGGTCAAGTCCTCTATAGCCAGTGACTTTTCATCATTTTCCTGTTCATTCCAGGGAGTGGTATAAACTCCGTTGTCCTGGCAGGTAGATTCCAGTGTACCATACAGGCAGCCCGCTAGGTCAGCCCTGCCACCAAGCCCTCCAGGAAATGAAGCACTGTATTTTCCTCAGGAAATAAACCCGCCTCAGATAGAAACATTTGCTCATTTCCAAACTGCTAACTGACAGCCATCGAAGAATTTCACCACAAAATTAATAGTGGGGAGAACTGGGGAATATTATTGAGCTTCATGTTAGGAATAGGCCATCATTCATTAATGTGTTTTATGAATATTAACTGAACTCTTACTTTGTGCCAGGAACTAACTGTTCTAGGTGAAGGGCATATACAAGTAAAAGAAGACAAAAACTACAAAAAATAAACAGGTAAAGAATCAATCAGGATTATTTATTTATTTATTTGACAGAGTTCACAAGTAGGCAGAGAGGCAGGCAGAGAGAGAGAGGAAGGGAAGCAGGCTCCCTGCTGAGCAGAGAGCCCGACGCGGGGCTCGATCCCAGGCCGGGATCATGACCTGAGCTGAGGGCAAAGGCTTTAACCCACTGAGCCACCCAGGCACCCCAATCAGGATTTTTGATGGAGCTATGCAAACAGCTGGGATTTGGTGACACGGTGAGAGGGTGGCTGGCCACTTTGGGGGGTTGGCTGGGAATGACTGAGCTGAGGAAGTCGTAGAAAAATCGAGGACTAAATGTCAAGAAGGAGAGCAACATGCAATGATCAGGAAGGAGAGAATTTGAGTGCAGGTCATAGCAAGTATGAAAATCCAAAGACAAGAAGGGGTCTGATGTGTCTGAGGAAGAGAAGGTTGTGTTTGGAAGGAGGGACTGTGTGGCTTCATATAGATTATAGATGGTCAGGGCTTCATAAAGCAGGGTGAAAGGTTTGCATTTTGTTCTCAGAGTAAGTGAAAAATAATCAGAAGATCTCACCTGAATCATTGTTTATGCTTATGGTTAGTTCTGTAGGAAATGGACCATTGAGAGGAAGAGAAGAAGCAGGCAAGGGGAGAGGAAAGGGCACATCTGGAAGGAAGTTCTGGTTGAGTGGCTGGTGAGTTAAATGTGGAAGTCATGAGGAGAGAATGAAGGAGAACTTCCAAATTTGGGGTTTGGGTAGTTGATGAAACAACCAATTTGTTGTGAGGTGGGAATTGTTGTGGGGTAAGTTTCTTTTTAGACAACCAAGACAAGATATGAAGGATATATCTGGAATCTAGAGGAGAGTCTAAAGACCTCTGTCTGCTGCCATAGTCATGTAGATTTATTTCAAGCCGTGGGTCAAGATGATGTCACCTAATGTGAATGCATAGAAAAAGAAGAAGGTCCAAGATGAAACGCAAGGCATTCCAAAATGTAAAAATCCATCGGTGGAGGAGGTGACAGTAAAGGTTCAGAAACTTAGGTAGGAGGAAAGCCAGGAGTCTGATTTCACCAAGATGAGAAGAAACAGGATCTTTTCAAGAAAGAGGAATTGGAGACTCAGGACATCTTGAGGCCACTGGACTTCTCACTACTCTTTGCCCATTAGCCAAATCATAAGCTGGTATTTCAAAGAGAGGGCAGGTTTCTATCCCTGTTCTGCATGTAGCCAGGCTCCTTTGACTAGTTTTCATTTCTCCATTCCAGAGCAGCAGTTCATTTTTTTAGGCTTCTTGTGTCTGGCCCCCAACCCAACCATCTCACAGGTGCACCTTCCCTGCAGCAAGCACTCCCATCCAGCTTGTCTTTGTCTCGTGGGGAGGACCTGACAGTTGAGAGGCATAGCTCAAAGGAAGGTCCCAAAGGAAGAGGAGACTGAGTGTAAACAAGGGTAGAACAGCGGGTGTGCTCAGGGATCACACTCTGCTCTGGGGCTGCACCTTTTCCCAGAGATGATTTGTGAAGGCTAGAACCCACATATACAATGCTCTTTTTGCTATTTTTTTTTTTTTTAGGGATAGACATTGAAATCACTCTAGGAAGAATAAAGGAAAACTCACCATTTCTTTGGGGAAAATTAAAGTGTTCAAAGTAAACTGATTCTGCAATTCATAAATAAGCAGAGAGGAATCAAAATAATGTCTGATAGCTAATGAACTCATAAAAGCCTCAGAAAAGCTATAGGAACACATCTTACAGTCTACCTCTATTAGTCACTGTTTGCTGCATAATATATTAGTCAAAAATTTCGTGGCGTAATAAGAGAGTATATTGGGACGCCTGGGTGGCGCAGTGCATTGGAGCCTCTGCCTTTGGCTTGGGTCATGATCTCGGGGTCCTGGGATCGAGCCCCACATCGGGCTCTCTGCTCAGCAGGGAGCCTTTTTCCCCCTCTCTCTGCCTGCCTCTCTGCCTACTTGTGAGCTCTTTCTGTCAAATAAATAAATAAAATCTTTAAAAAAAAATAAGGAGAGTATATTATCACACAGTTTCTGTGTATCCGAAATTCAGGAGCAGCTTAGCCAGGTAACTTTGGATCATGGTCTATCAGGAGGAGGCAGACACAGTGTCAGTCAGGACTAATGTCATGTGAAGGCTTGACTAGGGCTGGAGCAGCCACTTCCAAGATGGCTGCTCAAAGGCTCTAGGCCAGAGACCTACATTCCTTGCTGGGGGTGGGGATAGTCTCTCCATGAGTTACAACATGACACTGATTTTTCTCAAAAAATAGAAAGTGCGAGAAAGAGAGAGAAAGAAAAAAGAATTCACGATGCCTTTTATGGCCTAATCTTGGAAGTCTAACACTATCATTTTCATCACATTCTATTAATTGGAAAGCACTAAAGCCATCCCATACTCAAGGTGAGGGGAATTCGGCTCTACTTTTTGAAGGAAGGTATATCTAAGAATCTGGGAATACCTTTTAAACTATCGTATTAGCGGTCTTTAGAAACTGAAGGAATTGTGAGAGCTGTAGAATCAGTCAGATTAAAAAAGAATTGGTGAGAAAGGATAGTTGGTCCACATTAGTCTAGTTTGAAATGAGTGACTGAGTTTTGTTCTTAACTTCAAATTCCAGAAACTGGCTATCTCCATAACGTTTCAGTTTTAACTGAAAACATTGAAATCTCTGTGCATGCCTGATAGAAAATAGTCTCATGAAAAGAAATGTTTCCTCTGATAGAATCAGAATACCTATAATCAGCCACTTGGTTATAGAATATGTGGTGGTTGCCGTATTCGTCATTATCCCTCAGTAATGTTTAAAACATTACTTATGATTTTGGACTGTAGGTGCAGGGAGTTGATTTAATCACACTCATCAGCTCATTGCCCTTGGTCATCTCCAACCTACATAAAGAAATAACACATTTTCCCTCTTTCTATCTCCACTCACCTCTCTTGTTTCTGTGCTCTGTCCTAAGCACTCACTCCAGCTTGCTTCATATATCTTCTTTAAGATTACCAAACAATATGTGATGTTGTTTTTTGTATGTATTTAACACACATAAATAAAATTGTGGTACAAAAAGTAAAATAAAAATAAAAGAAAATTGGAATAGCTCTGGTGTTTAGAATGAAGTAATGGGATTAGAACTTCTATGTACCTTTAAGCAGATACCGAGAACAAGCGTTCATAACAGTTTCTGGAGAGAAATGAGACTGAAAATGGCTAATTTTATAGCCGACAAGACCAATCTCCCTCCTTTACTCTGGCAACAGAAAGAGAAGCAAACATGCAGAGGCCCACAGCTGACACGAGAAAGAACATTTTGCTTTCTGCCAGACACTGGCCTATAAGAAATGGGTCTCTGCCCTAGAGCACTTGCAGTGTCCAGCAATATGGGGAATTAGAGGCCTGACAAGGCTAAAATATGGTCAATGGTAATAAAAGTTAGCTAGAAGAAGCCCAGAATTTGAACTCTGTAGCAAATACTCAGTTCTAATCCTTCCCTTCCCCCTCTCTTTACGATTTAATACTTGGCAAGGGAAAGGTCACTTGACAATATTTATTAGCTCATTAACTGTAAGTGTCTTTGCTGCCATGGGAGATATTTTTTTATAACAATTCTATTCTGTTCTACAAGCTACACTGCAGGTGTCTCTCCATTGTGTAAATGAAATGGTGAGTGCTAGCTCTCTCTTGGTTTCCAAGATCCATAACTAAATATTATTATTTTTTTTCCCAGCTAGTGAAAGGGAACATGGTCAGACTGAGTCAGGCTTGGCTGACTTACATGAGACCAACTAGGCAAATATCAGTGTTGCCTGAACATGGGCAGTACTTTCAAAATGATGAATTATGCCTATCTTGTTTTCCCTGTTCAGAACCTCCATTCTTAAGGAAAGGGAAAGGAAACAGAATTAGCATGCATTAGTGCCAAATACTCTATCAGGACCTTTATAGACACTATTTAATTTAATTCTCCCAACAGCTGTATTAAATAGGGAAGAAATTAAATAGGAAAGAAATCTTTGCCACTAATAAACCAGATGAGGAAACTGAGTGTTAATTTGCTCAGTCACACAGCTGTTATGTGGGGAAGCTGGGATTCAAACCTAAGTTCATGCTTTTCAAACATGTAATATTCTATGTTTAAAAAGTAATACAGTATCCTCAAAAATTGTGCAACTTCTCATTTGCTTTCCAGAAAAGTCTGAGCTTGGTTGAAGATGATTCAGTTGCAGCAATAGATAAAATGTTACTGGATTTCTGATAAAAAAAAGATTTATCCTCTTGGAATGAGGAGCATTGATTTTTTAAGTAAATCAAAATGTGTTTTTTCTATTGGATTATTTTTAAATATAAAACTGATCACAGCTTAGCTCTTTTGGGGGAGATCTATCCCACCAGTTCTAGTTGGTGAGGGTATGATATCCATTGACCAAGAAGTACCAAAAATTCATTCATATATTCATTTCCTGCATTGACACAGGTTTTCCACTTGAGCACCTCCCCCACTCTTGGTTTGACTAACTCCTCATTATTCTTTAAAACTTATCTCATGTATCAACTTTTCTGAGAACATTATCTTCCCTCTCTTAGTACCTATACAATTTTCGTTGTTTTGTACGGATCACCCCACATTTTTTAATGGGTTCATTTGTCCCACTGCCTGAGTATTCCTTGAGAGCAGGGGTTTTGTCTCACTCACCTCTATGTTCCCAATATCTAATGGCTGCCATTTAGAGGGTTCTCTAGTCATCAAATGAATGAATGGATAAATGAATGAATGTTTAGTATGATTAGATGATTATTCATTTATCGCTATGCTCTGTAATATTTCATATGAAGTCTAATGTTGGGTGCCATGACTTCAGTGATATTTGAATCCAAAACCCATGGCACAGTGACAACACTAGAAACTCGGGGATGAATGTATCAAAGACCAAATCGATTTCGTTCTCTCGATCTCTTCGTGTCTCTCCTTCTTTCTTTCCCTCTATCACACACACATACACACTTTTTCTCAAATCAGGGGATCAGTAAGTCATCCCATTCTTTGCTATGAATTGAAGGACTTTTGAGGTTCGTTTATGTGGGTCTCATCTGGAGAGGACATTACTTCTACATGACATTTATCCATAACGAGGATCCTGATAAACTGTGAAAAAAAATGTTGTTTATTGGAAGAGAGATTTGCCAGAATTTGAGAACTGTCCCATAGTACCTGGAACTGAGAGCTTATATTCTTGTGAGTTGAGTAGAAAGTGTTTGGTAGGAGAGTATGATTAACCATGACAGGCCAGTTGGTTAAAAAACTTTTCATCATTTTGGGCTTCAAAGTTAATGCCTATTTAAAATGAATTCAGTCATTTCAGAAGGTGAGAATACAATATATTTAAATAAAATCATCACAGAATGTTTAAACAGAAAGTCTATCCAGGGTTTTGAAATAACTTAATTTTAAATAATAATTAATTGAATTCTTGACTTTTTCTATTCCTTTTGATTATAATGCTGTGGAATCACTTTTTTTTTTTTAAATGAAAGCATTAAAGATTGTTTATCTCACTTTTCTATGCTAATGGGGTCTCAGAAAAGGATGTTTCTGCTTTGCTTTGCCCTGTCTTCATGATCAAAGAGGGTCTTAGGAGCCCAGCTGAACAGAAAGGAAAATGGCTTATGACTCAGAATCAGGCCTGAGGTTGGTGGGGAGAGGAGACGGGGTGCTGATGATATCAGGAGAAAGCATTCATTTTGCAGGTTTCAGGAGCATATCGGCAGTTGTGCACATTTTGTGCAGGTTGTCCTTCAGACAGCAACTGAATAGATGCCAACAGATGTGGAAGTAATAGTCCTTCGGATTTAAAACGCTGTCTACATCTACACGAGGGAGAATCAAAAGAGTTCTCCTTGTTCTGTGGATGTTCAGTATGAGCAAATGCAGTTTTATAAATTACCAGCCATTATTTTATCTTTTAGAGGGCTCCTTAGGTCGCCTTTTAGAATTTTTCTTCCTTTCTGGAGCAACGTGCCTGGTAGCCAGAATGACCACATGTCCAAAATTTTGAGAGCAGTTCTGATGTAAAATACTCTATCCTGCCGTACACCCCCCACGTGTTAGATCGTGCGACCAGTCTGGGGTTCAGAAGGCATGGTCACCATAGATTTAACCACTCCAGATGAACAGCTGCATTCCGGCAATCTCAGACGATTCGCTCATCCGTGCCTGCTGTAGCACCCCTCCGGCTCAGACCCCACGCAGTGCTGTTCCTGATCAGAAGACAGGAGGGGAAAAAGAAGGGCGCTTCTCTCTTACAATATTACAGGAATACTATTCCACACAATTTGTAAAGTGCAGACAAAGGTAGTTTTGTTGTTGTTGTTGTTAACTTACACAATGTGTACCGTAGAAAAGTCAAAAAAATATAACCAAGCTAAGCAAAGAAAAACATTCCAATCCTATCTGTTATCCTAGCCACAATTCCTTTTTAGTATTTTCCTGTGCATATATAAAAACAGATTTTTTAAGTATCTTTTTTTGCTTGACTGAAAATGTGGTGCCAATATCATTTACAGTTTTCTCACCATATTTCTCATTTAGCCGTATATCACAAACATCTTTCTGTATCATTAAATACATATTTTCATCATGATCCTTTTAATCACTGCCTGGAACTCTGTAAAAATATGCAGTACATTAATTGAGAGTCCTTTGGAGGTTGTTATTCTGCTGTTTTACTCTTACAGACAATACTGAGAAAAGACACGATTTTCTTCACATATAGTATTTGGGTGGTGATATTGGACTTTGTCCTGCAGCAGTCTGCAGGTCTTCCTGAAAGTTTCCAGGAATGATAGCTGGCTGTAACGTACAAAAGTCTGGTCCTTACAGGCCCAAACGCATCAATGACACACTAATGAATCCCATTTTTAATCTTTGCTATCATTTGCCATTGGCTTCTCTTGTGTTTCTCAAGGATTTTCTGGTGTCCAGACCAACTTTCCTGATCATCTCCTTGCCATTATTTTTTTGGCTGGATGTGGCAAGCATTGTTCTGAGGTCAGTCTATGGTTGAGTCCGTCTGGATCACATTTTCGGGTGGTGCATCACACACCATGTCTGCTCCCTGGCTCCAACCAACAAGACTTTAAAGAGATTTTTTAAAAGGCTCAGAAAGTTTCTTGGATATCAAACAGCTCTTATAAAAATAACATTTTTATGACTTAAAATGTAAATGAATCAGAAACATATGGATTAAATTTCCTTTGAAATACCCATGGGTTTAAAAACTGGAGGGAAGAGTGCTTGCAAAATGAGTTAAATTGAGTTTTGCCAAAAATAAAACACTTGAAAAATTGTGGGGGATGTTTCGCTGATCCCTAGGTGTTCATGGGTTCTCCATTCTCTATCTGAGAAGTACTTAGATCTTAAAAGTTGGGCCACTCAATAAAATGCACTTAAGACTAATTCAATGGACGTTTGGGTCTCTAGTTAAAGAAGTGATATCAGAAAGTCGATTTTAGATCAAATGTGCTTGAAAGATGCCATCCTTCTTCAGTATCTCCCAGTGGCCTCCACCAGCTGTGGGCGTGTGTGCGGGGTATCTCCTGTGTGATGCGTGCTCCGAGAGAGCTAAGGCTATGTCGGTTAAGGGTTGATAGCGTTTGTGAAACAAATCCAAATTAACACTCCTTTCTTAAGTTCCCTTTCTGCCAGTTACTCCAGTATTTCCGTACTCTTCTATCTTGGGTCAGGATCCATGGAAGCAGAGCTTCAGACAGAGATTCTTGTGTAAGTGATTTATTGAGGAAGTGCTCCCAGGAGAAATCTGTCAGGAAGTGAGGGAAACAGATAAGGCAGGGGCAGAAGCTCAGCAAAGATGTGGTTTCAGCTGAAAACTAGCCTCAGCCTGATCTTACAGGGCAGCACCTATAGCTTCTCACGCTGTTTCTCTCCTTGAGAGCATATCCCACCTCAGCTGGGCATTAGCTGTTTCCTGCCCTTGGAGGGGGCAACCCCACCCCTGGCTGCTGGGGGAGGGGCAGCTCCAGTCTCTACTGAGGACAGTCCTTGGGGGCATATTTCCAGGCAGAGCATAAAGAGTCTTAACAGAAAGTATCCTCAGCGATGGGGGATAGAAGCAACAGGCACAAAAAGGGGATTTGGCCAGGCATCAACGGTGTCTACTACATATATCCCTCTTTCTCAAAACCTTGAAAACATTTTTAATTTTTCTCTCTCATGCTTTCCCCCGCTTCAATCAAATTCTTTCCGTTTTATTTTTTGTGTGTGTGTGTGGTTTTTCTTGTATTTATCTTCTTTGGCTATTTCCCACAGCAGTCCTATTAGTCTAGGCTTCGTCATCTAATATCTGGATTACCCTACCCATTTCCCAGCTAAATTCCCACTTTAGGATTCCCCCTAACCCAGATTATCCGACACATTGCTGGATTAATATTCTCCAAATGCCACTATCAAATGCTTTGGAATCAGTAGTAATTCTTAAATATTTATGGGAACGATTTTAAAGATGAAGAATACATTAAAATTGTGGTGCTTTCTTTAGAGTGCCATTAAATGCTAACATAGTAATTTTAAAGTAATGACTTTTTTTTCTTATATCTGATTTTACACTAAAGTAGATTATAATGTGGAAAAGTAAAGCTTAAGAAAAATCATTTGAAAAATATTGAAAAAATCTATCAATTAATTAAGCTAAAATCTTACTTATATAAAATGGTACATAAAGCGCTTAGGCCAGTGCCTAATAAAAGCGCACAGTGGATACTGTCTAATATTCTTATTTATTTATTTGACAGAGAGGGAGAGATCACAAGTAGACAGAGAAGCAGGCAGAGAGAGAGCAGGAAGCAGACTTCCTACTGGGCAGAGAGCCTGATCATGACCTCAGCCTAAGGCAGAGGCTTAACCCACTGAGCCACCCAGGTGCCCCTAATATTCTTAATCTTGACACAAGTCTCATAACTGATCTCTCTGGTTACACTGTTGTCATCCTCCATTAGATGCTTTACACAGAAGCAAGAGTGATTATGTTTAAACCCAAATCATATGATTATATTTCTGCCTTGCTTATATCTCTTCCACAGGTATTTACAGTGAAACCCAATGTTTAGCTTGGCCTGTAACACAACTCAACCGTTCTCTGCCCAAGTCTCTAATCTTAACTCCAGCCACTGCCTGGCACAGGCTTCTAGCAATGGGCCTTCCTTCAGTTCCTTAAATGGCAGCCTCTTTCCTGCCTCAGTGTCTTTGCACCTGCTGTTGCCACCACCTGGAAAGGTCTCCTCCCACCTTACCTACCCTTTGCATGACTGATCACTGTTACATCTCAGCTTAAATGTTTCCTTCTCAGAAAATCTTTTCCTTACTTATTCATTCATTCATTCATTCATTCATTCAATAAGTACTAATTGAGCATCTGCTCTGTACCAGGCACTATTCTAGTCCTAGAAAAGGAAGGAAAACAACTGTCACAGTAAAAAGGTAAACAGTTCTTGTCCTCATAGAACTTACATATGAGAAAAGAGAGAGAAAAACAAAATGAGTAAGCAAATATGTGTGTGTATGAGAAAGTACAGGTGAGAAGATGAGTGCTAGAGTAGGCTGATTGCTATTTTTAGTAGAAAGATCAAAAAAGTCCTCTTTATTTTTTTTTAATTTTTATTTTTAAAGATTGTATTAATTTGGCAGAAAGAGACAGAGAGTGAGAGGGAATATGAGCTGGGGGAGAGAGAGAGGGAGAAGCAGGCTTCCCACTGAGGGGGGAGCCTAAAGTGGCCTCGATCGCAGGACCCTGGGATCATCACCTAGCCGCAGGCAGACACTTAACAACTGAACCACCCAGGTACCCCAGAAAAGGCCTCTCTAAAAAGGGATCTTTATTTAAGCAAAGACCTGAAATAGCTCCACCCATGCCACTGTATATTCTGCATTTCTGTCTGTGTTTTATCCCCGTTAAAGCTACTTATTAAAATTGGTCATTATTTTTTCTACTTTTGCCTGTTTTTTTTTTCCCCACTAGATTGTAAATTTAATGAGGACACAATCATTTGTCTTATTCACTATTATATTTCCAACATGTTGCAAAGTACTCAATGCATAGAAAGTACTCAATATACATTCACCCAATGAATATGTGAAGGTGTTTATTATTACTGAACCAAAAATTAGAAACCGGAGTTATTCTCAAATGCAACCTATTGTATGGGAAAGAAATAAAATGCTATGTGTGAAAGCACATCATATGATGACAAAAGCTTAGAAGAACAAAGTGAGTTGTAATGAACAAAAATAATTCTCTCTCATACTTGTAGGATAGAGATGGGGCATAAATAAAAGAGAAATACCTTGGCTACCATCTTTGCTTTGCTGGGCATTCCATCATGTTGCAACAGAGAGCAAAAGTAGAGCCATAGTCCCCTCTGAACCTTTGATCTCTGTATTTCTCCCACACCCACCCTATCTAAATATAAAAGAAAGAAAAAGAGTACCCACCAAATCCTCCAGGTCTATCTTACTTTCACTAGAAGATGAAGATGAAGTACAGACAATGATTCATTAAGATCATTTTGGGTGGGTGGATGGGAATGAAACTAATCAAATCGCTTATTCATATCTGAATAGTCAACAGGCTGAATTATAAAATTTTCCACTTTTGTGGAAAATTACCCATAGATCTGGCAAGCAGCATCCTTTTCCTGGTCACTGTGCTTCTGAAAATTCCACTTTGCTCTCTAGCTGAGCTCTCCCTGATGGCCCTCCAGTCTTGGGGTCAAAAAGACTTGTTCAAACAAAGACCATACCATTCCCGTCTAGACCATGCTTTGGGGATCAGAACCTCAGAATTTTTTTGTCCAGGAACTTTCTGCAGGGTCTTTACTATGTCCTGCTTCCAAAGAGCAGTTTGCAAAGCTGATTTCCACACCCAAGGAATGATGACCAAAGACTGGCTCCTGGTGGGGTAAGTGCAGAACTTCACAGCTGGTGAGTCCACATGCATGTTCTTGAGGTCCCTTGCAACATAGGATGGAGCCCAGCATGGGAAGTGGAGGGAGAGATGCAGGGTGCAGAATAGGGTCTGGGTGGAAGGGACTGATTCTCTCAAAGCTGCCAATATTTGGCTTAGAACTCTAAGACACCTGGGAATTCTACATTTGAATTTAGCTTTTTCACTTCAAATGTGTGATATTGGCAGAGGTGGGAGATCAGTCACCCCTAGCAGGCCAGGATCACTCAGCTTGGATTGAGTGCCCTGAAGCTCATGGTGTATAAATATCTCCATCTGTATTCTTGCCCTGGGTCTTGGAAATGTTAGGGTCAGCCTGTTCACTTCCCAACCTTGGACCCAAAGTCTAATTCTCTTCTTTTTTCAAATTCATCATAGACTAAAAGGAGAAACTTTGCGTAGTCTGGTATGAACTCGATCTGATGGTGCTATGTAGAGAATATTTGTGTCCCCCTCAGATTCACACATTGAATTCCTATTTCCCAATGTGATGGTATTAGAAGGTGGGACCTTTGGGAAGTAATTAGGTGATGAGGGTGGAGCTCTCATGAGTAAATTACTGTCCTTATAAGAAGAGACAGAAGAGAAATGATTTCTCTCTCCTCCAGGTAAGGATACAGCAGGAAGGTGACCATCTGAAGAACAGGAAGAAGGCTCTCACCCTAGACACCAAGGCTAGCCCCTTGATTTTGTACTTTTCAGTCTCCTGAACTGTGAGAAATAAGTGTTTGTTCTAAAGTCATCCAGTCTATAGTGTTGTAGCAGCCTAAACTAAGACAAATAGAGAGATATATCTTAGGAGAGAGAAAAAAAAAAAAAACCATAAAGCCCATTCAAAATTTGGAAACCTAAAAGGTAGCCATATCTTTGTACACACTGACCTCCAGCTAAAAAGTACCAACTATAACAAGGCTCCCAAGAGTGTCACACCACTGCTGGGAGAGACATGTGGGCTGTGCCTAATGGAGGCATCATTTCTTATAAACACCTGCATCCCTCTGAGATCTGTATTACAGGCCCTCTTCCTAGACTCCATCATTCTTCCCTGGGGGAGAGACTTGGGAATTAGAAAATATCCAGCTAACATCCTAGTGTTATTCTAAGGAAGGCCAAGAAGACAAATTAGGATGGTCTAGGCCAAGAAGTCAAGGGAAGTACAGTATCCTGTAAATTATTCTAATGGATGTATTTAAAGAGAATAGTTATGAATTCATTTAGATTACTGAGGAAAAATGATCCAGCAAATTGAATTCCAGGTGGGGCGGGAAGGTTCAGAGTTTGGTCAACACTCTGATAGACACTTGAGACATGTTTAATATTGTTTTATTTCATGTTTCTTTGATAACTAAGGATATTGAACATTGCATAATGTGATTTACTGACCATGCATATTTCCCCTTTTGTAAACTGTCCCAATTTTTTGCCTATTGTTATTGCTGGTTTGGGGTATTTATTTAAATAAGACTTTTGTAATTTTTATCTTTTACCTTTTTTTTTCCTTCAGTAAGCTCTACACCCAGTGTAGGCCTTGAACTCACAACCCCCAGATCAAGAGTCCCATGCAGTACTGACTGAGCCAGCCAGGTGTCCCTGTCTATCTTTTAATTTTCTATATTTTTTCTTTTTTTCTTTTTTTTTTTTTTAAAGATTTTTTATTTATTTATTTGACAGAGAGAAATCACAAGTGGGCAGAGAGGCTGGCAGAGAGAGAGAGAGGAGGAAGCAGGCTCCCTGCCGAGCAGAGAGCCCGATGCGGGACTCGATCCCAGGACCCTGAGATCACGTCCTGAGCCGAAGGCAGCGGCCCAACCACTGAGCCACCCAGGCACCCTCTATATTTTTTCATAGAAGAGGTTTTACATTTTGTCATTTTATAATATAAATTTTGGGGGATTGTGATTTATCTTGTACAAAGTCTGCTCATTAATTGGGACAAAAATAATCCTTAATATTTGGTCTTTTAGACAGGAGTGTGCTATGTAGCTATATTTCTTTCTTTTCTTAATTTTGAGGTAATTATAGATACACTTTCAGTGAGTAAGAAATAATAGAGATCATGTGCACTATCTCCCCAGTTTTTGCCAATGGTAACCTCTTGCAAGGCTGCAGTAAGATAAGACAAACAGACGAATGGATAAGGAAGATGTGGTCCATATACACTATGAAGTATTATGCCTCCATCAGAAAGGATGAATACCCAACTTTTGTAGCAACATGGACGGGAATGGAAGAGATTATGCTGAGTGAAATAAGTCAAGCAGAGAGAGTCAATGATCATATGGTTTCACTTATTTGTGGAGCATAACAAATAGCATGGAGGACAATGGGAGATGGAGAGGAGAAGGGAGTTGAGGGAAATTGGAAGGGGAGCTGAACCATGAGAGACTATGGACTCTGAAAAATAATCTGAGGGTTTTGAAGGGGCAGGGGGTGGGAGGTTGGGGGAACCAGGAGGTGGGTATTAGAGAGGGCACGGATTGCATGGAGCACTGGGTGTGGTGCATAAACAATGAATACTGTTACACTGAAAAGAAATTAAAAAAAAAAAAAGATAAGAGAAACAGGATATTGACATTGACACAGTAAAAATGCAGGACATTTCCATCACCAGAGACCTCCCACAGGCTGCCCCTTTTTATCCACAGTTCCTCTTTACCACTCACACCCTTCCCACCTCTGACAACCACTAATCTTTTGTTCATTTCTACAATTTTGTCATTTCAAGAGTGTTATACTAATGGAATTATATAGTATGGAAACTTTTGAGACTGGCTTTTTCCATGCAGCATACATTTTGAAAATTTATTCATGTTGTTCTGTGTACTGTTCTTTAAAAACAACAACAACAAAAGCTTTTCTAGGTATGCAATCATGCATTTTACTTCTCTGCTTGTATGTCTTTTAGTTTCCTTTCTTGCCTTGTTGCAGTGGGTGGACCCTCCAGCACTAGGTTCAACAAGAGTGGTGAGAGCTGTCATCTTTGTCTTTTTCCCAAGCTCAGGAGGGCTTCCCTAGTAAAGATAAGGTTAACTTAAGGTTTTTGTAGGTGCTTTTGGTCAACTTGAGGAAGTTTACCTTTATTCTTATTTTTCTGAGAGGTTTTTTTTTTTTTTTATCATGAATGAGTATTGAATTTTGTCAAATGCTCCTGCATTAAGGTGATTATGTGCTATTTCTTCTTTAGCTATTAATATTGTAGATTACCGTGATTCATTTTTTTTAATATACCAAATCAGTCTTATGTCCCTGGAATGAGTCTCACTGGGACATGAATTATAATTCTTATTTATTGCTGAATTTGATATGCTAATATTTTATTAAATTTTTTTTGATATTCATAAGAGATACTGGTGTGTAGTTTTCTCTTTTTCTATACTGTTATTTGTCTCAAGTATTTTTGTAATTTTTATTTATCTTTTAATTTTATTTTCTAATATATAGAGGTTACATCTTACTAATTTTTAATATAAATTAAATATAAATTGGGCTATACCAGTTTTGTAAAATGAACTGGAAAGTGTTCTTTTCCATTTCTTCAGAGTTTGTATAAAATTGCTCTTAAACCTTTTGTAAAATTCTCAAAGAAACCATTTGATCTTGGAGATTTCATTTCTAGGAATTTTTAAATGGTTTAAATTTCATTTTTAAATGGTGAATTCAATTTTTTTAAATACTTAATATATCAAATGATATATTTCAGATCAGGTGAGTTGTAATAATTTGTGTTTTGTTTTTTGTCTAAGTTGGCAAATTCATGTGTGTAGAGTTATTCATAGCATTCCCTTATGATCTTTTTGGTGTCTGCAGTTATTAGTAGTGATAACCCCTATTTCATTTTTGGTATTGCTAAGTCTTTCATTTTTCTTTGACAGCCTTGTCAATTTATTGATCTTTTCAAAGAACCATCTCTTTGTTTCATTAGGTGTTGTTTTTCTGGTTTCAGTTTCATTGACATCTGTTTTATCTTTACTTATCTTCTTTCTTTGGTTTTAATTTCCCTTCTTTTTGGTTCTTGAGGTAGGAGTTGAGATTACTGATATGAGACTTTTCCTCTTTTCTAGTGTATCTTTTTGGGCTATAAATTTCCCTGCTGGTTCTGCTTTAGTTGTGTCTTGCAAGTTTTGATATGTTGAGTTTTCATTTTCATTCGGTTCAATGTATTTTTTATATTTCTTTTGAGATTTCCTCTTTGGCCGATGGGTACTATAAACACCTGTTGTTCAGTTTTCAAGTGTTTGGAGAATGTTCCCATTATTCTGTGACTGATTTCTGTTTTGGTTCTATGGTGGTTAGAGAATACATTGGTAGCATTTCAATTCTTCCAAGTTCATCAAGGTTTGTTTTACGGCCCAGGGTCTATTTTGCTATATTTCTATGAGGACTTGAAAAGGACATGCATTCTGCTGTTGTTGGGTGCGATGTTCTCTAAATATCAATTAGATCTTATTGTCTCATGTTGTTGTTGAGTCCTTCCATACTCTTACCAGTTTTTCTGTCCTCTCTCATTTGTTGAGTGATGATGTTGAATTCCCCAACTATATGAGTGGATTTGTCTATTTCTCCTTTCAGATCTATCAGCTTTGCTTCATGTATGTTCTAACTCTGTTGTTTGCTGTACACTCACTTATGACTGCTATGTATTCTGGGCGGATTGACAATATTATCACTAAATGATGTTTAACTCTGTCTCTGGTAATTGTCCTTGTTCTGAAGTTTACTTGAATATTAACATAGTTGAGGGGCACCTGCGTGGCTCAGCGGGTTAAAGCCTCTGCCTTCAGCTCAGGTCATGATCCCAGGGTCTGGGGATCGAGCCCACATTGGGTTCTCTGCTCAGCAGGGAGCCTGCTTCCCCCCGCCCCCCTCTTTGCCTGCCTCTCTGCCTACTTGTGATCTCTGTCAAATAAATAAATAAAATTTTTTAAAAATATTAACATAGTTGATTCTGCTTTTTTTTTTAAATTGTTTTTGTAATACCTTTTCCCTTCTTTACTTTGAACATGACTATATTGTTATCTTTTTTTTTTCTTAAAGATTTTATTTATTTATTTGACAGAGAGAGAGATCACAAGTAGGCAGAGAGGCAGGCAGAGAGAGAGAGGAGGAAGCAGGCTCCCTGCTGAGCAGAGAGCCCGATGCGGGACTCAATCCCAGGACCACGAGATCATGACCTGAGCTGAAGGCAGCGGCTTAACCCACTGAGCCACCCAGGCGCCCCTATATTGTTATCTTTGAAATGAGCTTCTTGTAAATAACATATAAGGTGTCATGTTTTAACGACTGAGCCACCCATGTGCCCCTATAGGCTGTCATGTTTTTAAATTTACTGTGCCAATCTTTGTCTTTCAGTGGTTGCTTTGGTTATTATATTACGTGTGTGTAAATAGTCCTAGTCTATTCATGTGTCATTTTGTCTCATTTTCTTTTTTAAGATTTTATCCATTTACTTGAGAGAGAGCAAGTGAGAGAGAGTAAGATGGGGGTGCAGAGGGAAAGGGAGAGGCAGACTCCCTGCTGAGCAGGAAGCTCAGTCAGGGGCTGGATCCCAGAATCCTGGATTTATAACCTGAGCCTAAGCAGATGCTTATTCAACCGAGTCACCCAGGCACTCGTACCCTATCTCATTTTTAATATAATTGTCTTAAATCTTCTCGCTAGATACACTTAGAACCAAACTAATGTTAACATTTTTGCTTTAAACATCAGTTATAAAAACTAAACTTAATGTATTTTTCTAACCATGTTTTTTTTCCTAACAATGATTTTTTCTAACCATGTTCTTTCTTCTTTATGGAAATTCCAAGATCCCCTCTATTGTCATTCCTTCTTGTTCAGAGAATCTCATGCGGCCATTCTTTAAGCACAGGTACACTGGTGGTAAATTTTTAATTTTATTTCATCCTTGAATGTCTTGATATTTCCTTTATTTCTGAAGGACAGTTTCCCTGGATGTAGGATTCTGTATTGACATTTGATTTCTTTCAGCACTTAAAACATATCTTGCTGCTTCCCTGTAGTCCCAATGGTTTCTGATGAGAAATCTGCTATCATTCAAATTGGTTTCTCCCTAAAGATAGTGTGTATTTTTCTCTGGCTGCTTCCCACATTCTTTTTCTTTAGTGTTCAGAAGTTTAATTATATTGTATCTTGATGACACTTTCCTTGGTTTATCCTACCTGGCATTCATCAAGCTTCTTGAATCTACGGGTTTAGGTCCCTTGCAACATGTGAGGAGTTTCAGCTGTTATTTCTTTAAATACTTTCCCAGCTGCCCCTGACACATACAACTTTCTCTCCTCTTTCTAGCAATCTAATGGCACAAATGTTAGATCTTTTATCGTTCCGCAAATATGAGGCTCTGCTCAGTTTTTCCAATCTATTTTCGCTGTTGTTCAGATGGGCAATTTTTTAATTGTTCTATCTTCCTATCTTCTCATTTTTTTCCTCTGTGTCTTCTGTTCTGCTGGTGAACCCGTCACTGAACTTTGCATTTCAGTTATTGTAGTTTCCAGTTCTAAATTTTCTATTTGGTTCTTCTTTATAACATCGGTTTCTTTTCCAAGACTTTGTATTTTTTTTTTTTTTCAATTTTCTTAAGCATCATAATAATTGCCATTGTAGCATTTTAAATCATGGCTCCTTTAAAATCTTTGTCAGATCATTCTAACATGTTTGCCATCTCGATGTTGGTGTCTAATGATTGTCTTTTTTCATTTGAGATGTTTCTCATTCATAGTATGACTATTTTATATTTAAGTCAGGACATTGTGTATCATGAGATTGGTTTTATTTAAGCCTCTATTTTAGCTGGCTTTGTGTACTGTCTCTGGCCGTGGAAAGTAAGACACCACCTTCTTATTCTCAGGTGAAAATATAAGCGCACGTTCCTTACTCAGCCTTGTTTGCATGGAAGGTAGGGGGAGCCTTGTTATTGCTGGGCAGGCTTCAAGTCCAGTTCTTCCCCTTGTCCTACTGGCAGTAGGGTAGACATGGCCTTATTGCTAAAGGGCGACAGTAAATGTCTTGACTCTTCACTAAGCTTCTTCTAACACCATCATCAGGAGGGGAAGGAATGCTTCATTAATTCTGGGGAGGTGTCCCAGACTTTCCAGGTGATGTCCCCTAACACTGAAGACTTCTTTACTTCTCTGTGGGAATCAAAGCAACTTCCTTCTTTGACACTACTTCTATAGGGGCGTTGGCGTACCTCCTTACAACCTCTTGGAGTGGAAGACTGGACTTTGTACTTACTCTTTACTGACATGGATGGGGCCCATGCTTTTGTGTGTTTTGCTGGAATAAAATATCTAAAAGTATTCTCTTTCTAGGCTGCCCCTATCCTGTTTCTTTGGCTACAGATTGCAGGGTTGTTGTGGATGGATTTTTTTTTTGGGGGGGGGGGGGTCTGTGCTGTTTGCATTCACAGGTTGCCAGTTTCTTTAGCTCTAAAAAGTGAGATATGATAACAAACAAAAACCACCAACAAAATACTCCCACTAATACAACTCATCTTATTCCTCAGATCTTGCTATTCCTTAGCCAATCTGCCTTCTTTCTATTTTTCAGAGTTTTCCGATGTTTCTTTTGCAAATAGTGTCCAGAATTTTTAGTTGTAATTAGAGGGAAGAACAGCAAAAAGTACATCTACTTCATATTCCCTAAAGTGGAAGTCTTTAAGTCTTCTTTTATTTCTTTTAGCTGTAGGTATTTTTTTTTCATTTTATAGGTGCCACATGATTCTTGTTACATTCATTCTTAAGTTCATAAATAGTTATGTATATAGTTACTATTTCTAAGTTGAGTCTCTGTAGGTTCTAGGACACTTGAATCCTCTACTAGTTCTCAGTTTCTCTGAAACTTCAGGGTGAGTCCCAAGAAGCACATTTATGAATGAAAAACATGCAGATAGAATCACATGTTATTACTAAATGGGGTGTTGATTCTACAGCCTTATACAACTTGGTGTTCTAGTGAACTAGAAAGTAGATGATGGTAAAGTAGTGGTTGCCTAATCATGACTTCATTAAGCATGAGGTAAGAGCACAGACCCTGGAATCAAACAACCCAGCTTCTCCATTATTTTCTAGGTGACCATGAGAAAGTTACGGAATGTTTCAGTGCCTCAGTTTATTCACCTGTGAAATGGAGATAAATGAATACTACTTGAAGTGAAATCTGCTGCCATTCAAATTGTTTTTCCCAATAGGTAAGATGTCAGTTTTCTCTGGTTGCTTTTCAGATAATTTTCTATGCCTTTAGTTTTCAGTTTAGTTATGAAATGTCCTTGTATGGATTTTTTTGGTTTCTCCCATTCAGAGTTTTTCTAGCTTCTTGACGCCATAGCTTTAAGTCTACAGTAAGATTAAGTACAGTAAGATTATATATATATATATATAAAATATATATAAAACATTGGTAAGAGTATCTACCTCATAAGAGCCATGTAAATGTTAGCCACTTGTATTAGTAGTGTCTCTTTTCCTCAGGGTTAAAACTAAGAAAATGTAAATGAATTATAGACTTTAGCTAATAATAATGTATCAGTATTATGTATTCATTAAGTGTAACTAATATATCATACAAAAATAAAATGTCAGTAATAGAGAAAACTGACTGTGGTATATATGGGAACTCTGTTATCTTTGCATTTTTTTCTGTAAACATAAATTTGTTCTAAAACAATGTTTACTTTAGAAAATGCCTGTGGGAAATGCATGAATGGAAGGAACAATAAAGAACAATAATCAAGGAGTAAGAGTTAAAAAAATTGTTTAACAAAGGAGCTTTATGGAAAATAATATATTTGGGAAGTCTTAATACATAGTCTATAATAATTTATTCTTTTCTCTTGAAAAAATAAATGCAAACAGAGGGCAAAAACTTTAGGCACTCTGTAACTAAGCTAGCATGTGGCCAATAGCATTGATTTCAGTTAATAGTTTATAATCACAATAATCAAGCCAGGGCCAATTATCCAAGTTATTGGAACCATTTTTCTAATAGAATAGTTGCCTTGATTCAGACCAGGGAAGTATTTGTAGGGAGGTATGCGGTTAGAGTAGCAGATAGACCCACTGAAATTACTAATTATTTTATACAGTTATGGCCAGAAAAGCACACAAATAACTGGCTCATATGAGAGAAATAAACCAACAAAAAAGGATTTGAACAATTTTTCACAACTGTGTTGATATGATTACTGAAAGGTGTATTTAAAACTCATTTTGCTGTAGAATCACTAAAAAGCAGTGCATTTGTCATCTAGTTGTTAATTGCTTTTCATAATGCAGTTAAATGATAATCAACCTTTTACATTTGCTCAGTAATCTGATGATGATACGCTATTTGACATTCTTTTTTCATTTTTCAAGGCATTTTTACATGTTTAATAGTTTATTTTTTGCCCGTTGAAATAAAAGTTTGTTTTTCCACCCTTATAATCATATATATTTGTTATCAAAATTACAAAACATAAAGAAAAAGAAAATAGCTACCCATAATCTTATCATGTTAACTTTTGAAATGTATTTGCTATTGAGCTTACTTTTTATTTTTGAACTGTAATTGTGACTGTATGTGTATTTAATTTGTGTTCGACTTGATAGTTTACTAGAAGCCCTTTTTCATGCCATTTAAAATTTTTAATAATTCCTTTTTTGAGCATTGTGAAATATCAAACAGTTGTTGTATTATGATTTACTAACCTATTAATGTATTGGATATTTAGGGTTTCTCTCAGTGATATTCTATTCACCCATATTTGTTCCAGTTCCAGAAGAGAAGTCCTCCTAACTTATTGATACTTTGTGTCTCTTTATGTGATGTGACAGTAGCAGTCTCATATGTGAAACTCAGGGAAGAAACAACTGGGGTCCAAACAGTCAAATATGTCGGTCTGAAATATGGAAGTACTTTAAAAAATTTACTTTTGAGTATAGTTGACACACATTGTTACATTGGTTTCAAGTGTATGTCATAGTGATTCAAGTTCTTATATGTTACCCTGTGCTCACCACATTGGCTACCATCGGTCACCATACAGCTCTGTTACAATATCATTGACTGTATATCATTGATTATATTCTCTGTGCTGTACCTTTTATTCCCGAAATTTATTCATTCTGCGGCTGGAAGCCTGTATCTACCACTCTGCCTCACCCATTTTGCCCATCCTCCCACTCCCTCCCCTCTGGCAACCACCAGTTTTTTCTCTGTATTTATAGGTCTAATTCTGTAAAGGTACTTTTTTTTTTTTTTTTAACTGCTACAGTCATTCTGAATCTCATTCATGTCTCTTAACATCCCAAAGATGAAGCACATGTCTGGTTTCCTATATAACAAAGTAGCAAACACACTGTATCCTGTTGTCCAGGACCATTGCTTATAAAACTAGACTTCCAAGTTTAGCTTTATTCTCTCACAGCGTATCATTCCATTGGGAGAAGAGTTATCTGAACAACCTCTAAGCCCTGGTGGCATTGGACTTCTGAAACCAAGTCCATGACAATGTCTGGTGGGGCAAGGGCAGGCATGGGAAGAAATCCGAAGTCAGGAGCCAGTTAGTTTCCTAGCAGGCTGGAACACAACAGATTTTCCTCATTTTTTCTGCCTTAATATCCACTATGTTGCTCTGCACTATGATGGGGAACTTTTCACAAAGCCCTAAAGATCCCTATGCCACTTAGGTGAACACTTGTAACTCCTGATGTTACATTAAATATTATAATGACATGCTGGGTTGGATACAAGGGCCATTTCTCAGGCCACCAAGTGTATGTCCAATGCATTGAATTTAAAAAGTCTCCTGCTGGGGCTCCTGGCTGACTCAGCTGGTAGAACATGCAACTCTTCATTTTGGGGTTGTGAGTTCAAGCCCCATATCAGACATAGAGCTTACCTAAAAAGATAAATTTAAAAAATCTATTGTTGGTACAGAACACAGGGTGATGGACCTCAACAACTAAAGCAATTATTACATATTTCTCAAATTCACCAGTCAAATGACATTGAAAATATAATTTAACCAGTACTGCCATCATAAACCAACACTTGTTTAAAAAGAACTTGGGGTCTCCTAGGGCAGCCATCATGATGGATCTTCCAGAAGTGTTCGTGTTCCTCATCTGGCCAAGCCAAATCCATTGTTTGTTTGTTTGTTTGTTTTTCTGTAATCTCAGTTAGGGATGAAAATGAGAATACTTAAAATGTGTAGTATGTCAAATACTGCAACATGAAAATGCCTTTTGACTTAATAATGACAGACTTTTTTAACTAAAAAAAAAAAAAATACAGCTCATAAAGGGATACCTAAGGATTATAACCATTCATTTACAGAATATTGATTGAGAACCTACTGTGTGTCAGCTGGTATTCGAAGTCCTATAAACAAGGCAAAGAAAAATCACTGCAATCATGAAGTGTACCTTTTTCAGAGTCCAGAATTGATGAACAACTCCCTTCTGAGATAAAGTTGAAAAAGCCAAGGAGAAAACTATTGTTGGAGAAGGAACCTGACCCTGGAAACTCTTTACATTTTTCTTCTGGGTTCATCTCTACTTGCTTAGACTGAACAGATACCGAGATACCACAGGAGAGCATCAAAATCTTCTAAAATGAGAGAGGAATCTAGGGGACAGAGTCCACTGAGGCAGGGACCGGTGAGCAAGCTTCAAATTTTGTGTATGTTGGGAGCTGAGGAGGTTATAGATCACAGAGAGAAAGGAAGTTGTTGGAAAAATAAAAATGTCAAGACTGGGTTGCTTATACTCTACAAAAAACACTACCATATATGAAAGAGAAAACCAAAGTCTCAATCTTCACTAAAATCGGGATATAAACTAGAGTTTTAAAGCAGAACAAGAACCAAGTAATGACAGAGTAGAAGCAGAAGTCAAAATGCTGGGTTTTCTGGCTGTTTTGGAGCTATGAAGTTTCTCAGACTTTTTGAATTTTGTTTTTATTTTTATTTCTTTTGGAGGGGATACTAGTAACCACCACTTCAGAAACTACAATGGGCTACTGCGATGGAGGAAGATTTGTGGAAAATGAAGGCTCCAATAATGTCCAATTAGATTTTTTAATCCAATGAGAACTGTCACTTATGTAAAGGGTCTGCCCTGTGCTTCCGATTGCACTTCAAGGATTAGAAAAAGACTGTGGAGCCACAGCTTTGGAATTATTCTGTATCTTGTCTGTATAGGAATAGGAAAGCCATTGGGAGCTGGCCAAACACTGTATGGGAATTCAGAAGAGAACTTCAAAGAAAAGAAAATAGATTAATTTTGTCCAAGGAAGACAGGCAAATAAGAGGAGGGGGAAGAAAAGAGAACTAGAGCATAGGACAGAGATAGAACATATTAATTTGCACTGTTTGAAAAGTGAGTCTCTCATCACATCCTTGAAGATAGTACTTGGACAATTTACCATCTTTGTGTTGAAAGAAGACAAGGAAAAGGACAGGTTGTAAAAAGATTTAGGAAAAGTTGGGAAAACGTGGAGCTTCATAAACGCTCATGTCATTAAATACTACAGTTTGGTTGTAATAAAGAAAATGTATTGTGAGCCTGGTTATCTGAAAGGAAATGAAATAAAGGATGGCTCACTCTTTCATTGCAAAGTGGCCTATGGATATTTGCCAAACTACATACATACATTACCAAAAGATGCCCTTCTGCCAGTCTACTCAAAGCACCTTTGTCCAATTGGGCTCTTCACATGATTTGGGTTTTTCCTCCTATTCCTTCTATTTTAACACATCAAGAGCTATTTATCTTATATGCCAAAGGTTATTTTTCCCTTTTATAGATAAGGGCAATACTGTCCAATTTCCCTTAAAATTTGAAATGAAAAATTAGAAGTCATGAATAGATAATTTCTCTGAGTTATATCCATTGCCAGTCACGATGATCTAAATATTCATCCTGAAAGTGTGATGGAGTACTTTGGAAAAGTCTAAGCCTGCAAAACATTGAGTTGAACAAAAATCTCTCTGATTTCTTCCATAAGGAGGCAGCTTTTCAGTGGTGATCTCAAACTGAGAAAGAGACGAATGGTTTCCTGGCTCATCAGCATCACAAATATTAGCTGGGCATGAAGAGTGATGCAGTCAGTAGATATAATCTGACACAAGAGTTTTATCCTGGAAGCTTACAGCCTCGCTGTGACCTAAATTACACACACATGTACACATACAATTTCCAATGACATCAGTCAAAACTTCCTGTGAGCAACTGGGAAAGAGACTTGGCCTAGAATCCCAAGAAACCCAACCTGAGGTTTTAAACTATACTCGTTCCCAGTGCTTTGCAACTGATTCAGTTTCCAACAAAATTATCACTGTCCCTGGTTCCAATAGCAAACAGAAGGGAGAACTGAATTAGGAAGGAGAAACATTTTGTTGAAAACAATGGCATGACTCTGTGAGAACATTTCAGAGGGGCCCCAAAAGATGGAATCCAAAGGTGCTATTTTCAAGATCTGTCAGGTTACCTGGACACAGATGTTCCATGCAGCTACGTTAGGAGGTGAAAAGTGAGCAGGGGTGGGGGATGGGCATGAAGACACACTAATGCCTCCACTTCGCTTCAGTCTCATTTTCTTTCCTGAAACCAAAGCTTGATTTGCTATTTGGCTCAAGGAGCAGAAGAGGACCGAGGAAGTCACAGTGCATTTCCATTTCTTGTCCAGTTTCCAGTCCCTTGTCAGTAGAGTTGAACCTTGGATGGCCTAGCAACATCCCCATGGAGGTCTGCTTGGCAAAGAGAGGGAAGGCGCTTGTGTTGGAGGACAGCCTTCTGTAGATTTCAGCCCACAAACTGTCCATCCCCTCTGACCCCTGTCAGTACTACAATGGGAAGAACAAGATAAAGAAAACTCCCCTTCTCATCAAAAAGACAAGAATTTTACATATAACAGTCACTAGACAGTGCCTCCTTGGCCAATGTCCAGGCTGGCTACAGAAATTTGTCTGCAACAAAACAAATAAAGGCAGCCCTGTGATTCGAGCAGTGGGTGGTCTAAGTCCACATACACAGCAGCTTCTCCATGACTGACAAATGTCACAATTAGTGGATTACTGGGTCAACCATATGAAAATATCCTTTAAAGAAAACATAGTTTAAAGTCACCATTACTGACACACCAGAATGTTTATCTCTACCAGAGGTTAGACTGCATTATAATGTGAAATTATTTAATTGCCAAAATTTATCTACTTTTTCAAAATAAGGTTCTGGATCAAGGGTGCTGAAGAGAATTGCCTGTAATACAGTGAGTTATTTTTAAGAGTAGCCAAGAAAAGAATTCAGATCTTCTGCTGGCTATTCCTGGTTTAATGATTCACCTTTGGTAGACACACTGCTTGTGCTGGATTACACACAAGTTGGCATGACATCTAGAAAGTTTTGAAGAGATTGTCCCCAGGCCATGCATATCTTTAAGTAAGAATCAACTAGTTGTCTTTTGCTAACAAGTACGAGATAAATGGGAGAGGAATTAAGCTCCCTAAGATTCTAGAGAAATCTATGGATATACCCACGCCTGCCACCACATTCCAAACAGCCTCGTCTGAAGGCTCTGTTTCTTACTGAGTTAGCCTGGAAGTCTTATCTGGAATAAAATCTAAGAAAATCCAACATTCTGGAGAACTCTGGGGCTTGCAAAGAATATCCACAGTGGTGTGGAAACTCCACTTTCCAACTGAACCTCCTGGAGTTCTGAGACTTATTTAAATTAGAGCAGGGCAAAAGTGTAGAAAAGTGTAGACACAGTGTCTCTCTCTGTTTTAGAGATTTTCATTTATTTGAGAGAGAGAGAGAGCACAAGGGGAGAGTGAGAGGGAGAAGCCAGACTTCCCTCTGAGCAGAGAGCCTGGTGTGGGACTCGATCCCAGGACCCAAGCTGAAGGCAGATCCTTGACCGACTGAGCCACCCAGGTTTCCCTATCCCCTGTCCTGGCTTCTTCTTCTTCTTCTTCTTTTTTTTTTTTTTTTAAATAAAGGGCTAAGCAATATAGACATAAAACGAGGGAGGAGAAACTACAACAAACCTTGAAAATGAAAAATCTTAATGCAATGGAAATATTTAGAATAAAAGACACATATGATGTAGTTCAAATGGGACCTGGAGTAGGGAATGCATAAGGCTGCATACATACATACATACATACATACATACATACATACATACGAGACAGCACCACTTAGTGGTTACAACTTCAGATTCTGAATTCACACAGATCTGACTTTGAATTCCAGTTCTTCATTCATCGGATGTGTAGCCTTAGGAACAGTACTTAAAACTCACCCAAGTTTTTTTTTTTTTTTTAATTTATTAAAAAGAATAACCAACCAATCTCATAGATTCCCATGAAGGTTTTCAGTGGAATGATGCATGTACACAGCTAGGTTTGAAGCCTGGCACAGATTAAGTGCTCCATAAATTTGGGTTAAAGTTTTCTTGAAATGATGTAGTCAGAGTCTAAAAGAAAGTGAAAAGGAGGGACAATTTATTTGGTGGACAGTAGCAGGAAGCAATTTAGATATAAGAAATAGTATGAAAAAAATGCCAAGAGGTATGGTGGCCACGTTACTTGAAAAAACAAATTAGTACACATGACTTGAGAGTAGGAGTGAGGACTGCTATTGGGGTCACCACAGGAAATCTGGGAAAGATCATCATTGTAGGGAAGTACAAATTATATTCACAAAGGAGAAAATTCTTTCACTGAATGCTAGGAGAAATTACTGTCTTTTCTCAGGTTCTGTTTTTGGGTTACTACCAATTCTAAGTTACTTAAACCTTCATATATTCATTTGGCTCTTTTTTTTTTTCTATTTGTATTTCTTTATGCACAGATTTTGATCATTTGGCTAACTGCTAACATTCCATCAAAAGAATGGAGAAGAGATTAAAAACCAACAAATCTTGACTTCCTACGTGGGTATAATGGCTACCAGGACACAGGATAAAGAATCACAGCAACTTCTCTATCAGAAAATACACTCTGACAGCAGAAAAGTTTGATTTTAGATGCTAGTGACGTCTTTAGACACTATGCCTGCAATTTAGTTCTGCCTCTAGTGTATATGCCTAATTTCTTGAAATGAAGACTTTCAGGAATTATAAAGTATAAGCATTGTGCTACGTAAGGGTTAGGGGTGCAAAGGGAAGTGAATACTAATGGGGAGGTAATAATCAAATATGGTGCAAAGGAGACAATAAGGTTTTAAAAAAAAATCTTAGATATAAAATAAACATTAACAGAGCTGTGGAGATTGAGTACAGGAAAAAGTCATCACTGAGAAGTGCTTATAGCTGAGACCTAACTGATGGGAAGAAGCTAGACCCTCCAAGATTGGAAGAAATGATGTTCTAGGCAGACAGTACTAAGGCCTGGGCAGCAACAAGCTTTCTGTGTTGGAAAGACAAAAAAAGAAGTATAAGGCATAAAGAAATGAATTGAAGAAAAAATTATTTACTAGTTAAGACTATGTATTAGTTAATATTAATTAAGCAGAATAAATTAGTGTATTAATTAATTGCAGTCTGCCATAAAGTGACGTTATCTAAATTGATATGGTATCAGCTCATATTATAATACGGGAGATTTGTAATAGTATTCTTCCTATTTCATCCCCCAATCCTTTGTGCTCTTGTTGTCATATCTTTCCTACCACATATTTATGCATATCATAATAATATTTTTTCTTTGAAAATCAATTGCTTCAAATCATTATGAGTTAAAAAAAAACAAAGAAAATGTCATATAGTTACTTGAATATTTACTAATTCCTGAGTCCTTTCTTCTTATGGATCCAAATTTCTAACTGATATAATTTTTCATAAGCCTAAAGAACTTCACTTAGCACCTATTGTAGATAAGAATTCTCACCAAAATGAAATCTTGCCATTTGCACTGAAATAAGTCAATCAGAGAAAGCCAATTATCATATGATCTCTCTGTTATGAAGAATTTGAGAAACAAGACAGAGGATCATAGGGGAAGGGAAGAGAATCTGCTCAGGAAACAAACTGAGAGTTGCTGGGAGGTGGGGGGGTGCAGAGGGGGAGGGATAGGGTGGTTGGGTTATGGACAGTGGGGGGGGGTATGTGCTATGGTGAGTGCTGTGAATTGTGTAAGACTGATGATTCACAGACCTGTACCCCTGAAACAAATAATACACTATATGTTAATTTTTTAAAAAAAGGAAAAAAATTCTCAGCAAGCTAGGAATAGAAAAGAATATACTCAAACAGATAAATACATCCAAAAATAGTGCTATGGGTAACATCACATCATAAATGATGGTGAAAAACCAATGCTTTATCTGAAAATTTGGATGCAAGGCATGGATGTGCACTCTTAACCTTTTCTGTTCAACACTGTACTGCAAGTTTTAACCAGTGCAATTAGGCAAGGAAAAAATAAAAATCCTGGCTGGAAAAGATAAAGTAAAATTCTCTTGATTCATAGACAACATGATCATCTATGTGGGAAGACTAAGGAATCTACATAAGAGATGTGAAAAGTAATAAATGAGTTTAGTAACTTGAAAAATACAGTGAACACCTATCAAATAAAAAAATGAAATTCAGAAAACTATTTACAAGAGCATTAAAACAAGGCATACTTAACCACAAATCTAGCAAAATATTGCAAGATTTGCTTGCTGAAATTTGCAAAACATGATGAGAAAAATAAATATCTTAAATGTATGGAGAGCTGTATTGGTGATCATAAATCATTGCAAACCTGTGCAGTTTAAAATCTGTACATAAGTTGCCTGGATAAAACTTTTTAAAGAATAAAAAGATGAAATAAAAATGTTTTTAGTCAAACAAAAATGAGGTAATTCATTACTAGCAGATGAACATGAATGGGAATATCCCAGTCATTTTTCAGGCAGAAATAAACAGGTGTTGATAAAGACGTGAGATCATAAGCTGCAGGTGGCAATGTACATTGATACAATCTTTAAAAACTGTTAGGGCTTATCTCTAAAACCAATGACCCAGCAATTCTACATCTCCCTTTACCTAGGACTATACATTTGTAGTGGATTTTACAATAGAGGATATTCCTTGTACATCTGCTGTTCCCAGAGAAGATGGGTGATTTTAGACCAAGGTCAGAATAGAAGAAGTAAAAGCTCCATTTATATGGTGTGACTGGTAGATGTTGTTCCATGATGGAACCTGGGCTTCTCAGCACAGCTGAGAATCAAGGAAGGTTACCAGGGAGGGGGTGATGTAAAGGGAGAGCTGAAGACCACCCCCCAGGACCATGTGACCTTGCTTGCTTGCTCTAACTACCCTTCCTAGCCTTCATAGAGTCACAGCTCCTGACTTGCCCAGTAACTTATTAACCCCTGCCAATCCAAGGCCATGGAAATAACTCCTGGCTGTCTCACTACTTGATTTTAATTAAAGCTAAATCTGTTCTCTGATAAACCAGAAATCCACCACACTTGTTATAAATGGCACCCTTCTACATTCATTTTTTTTTTTACTCAAATACTTGACTTTTCTTTCCAAAGCTTTTAATCAGCATTTACTATGTTCTTAACCCTTTCCTGGCACAGCATGCTGAGCACAAGGTTAGGAGAGCAGCAAAAGCAAAGGAGCTGAGATGAATGAGAAAACAATATGCTGCTTGGGAATTAAATGTAATCCAGTCTTACTGGATTTTAGTGGGAAAGGCACTGGGTGAGGGATGAAGCTAGAAAGGTAGGCCATCCCCGGATTGTGAAGGATTTCACACATAGGCTTGGATTTTCAACTTTTTTTTTAAAGCAATTATCACGGGTTTTTATCACTTCACTCATAGTTATAAAGATTGAAGACTCCAATCACCCTTTTTTCCTTTCTTTTTCTCTTCCTTCTTTTTTTCTTTCTTTCTTTCTTTCTTTCAGCTAAGATTTTTTGAAAGGAAAATGCTCTCCAGAAGTTCAGGATTTTCTCTCCATAAATATATTCACATGAGGAATATAAAACTATATTTTGGAAAACAATGTGGGATTTCTTCTATTTAATCTGTGCTTGACACAGAGTAGTAAGAAAGGATCCAGTTTCCTCTCATTGGTCTTGGTTTTCATACCATAAGCACTGATCCAGTTACTACCAAGACCATTCTCCACAGGCTTCATTATCTACTTCCTTTGCAGGTTTGTGTTGGAATGTTTTAAAAACTCTATCCAGGGATGATTTAATGAAAGGAATTAAGTCTATCTAAAAAGTGAAAAGAAAGCATTTCATTTAATTCCTGTTCTGACTGTGTCATTCACTCCTTCACTGGTTCTTTAAGATCTTCATTACACTGACCATTCCCTGTTCTCTCCATCTGTCTATGACCATTTGTTTCCATTTGTTTTGCAATCAAGGTAAGACCTTTGGATCATCACTTCAAACTTTCTGTGTATCCTTTAGTTTTTTTACAGCTTTGTATTTCTACCCAGTAAAACCCAAATGAGCATCTTTAAGTCCAGGGGTGAGAGAAAGGAAATGTGAAGTATGGAAACACAATTAGGTAGGGAGGGAACAGACTAGAAGTAACCTGTAATCTAGGCAAGAAATGAGAAGAGCCTGAACAATGAAAGTGGGACATAAAGCACCAGGATCTGATTCTAGGGACATCAACAAGGTACAATTAGAAGACTCTGTTTCTTGCTTTTTCAGCAGCATAATGGCAGGTACGGTCACTAAAATTGGTAACAGAGAAAGAGTAGACTTTGGTGACCAGGATAAAGTCCACTCTAGCTAAGAATTTGAAATCCTTGTGAAGCTTCCAAATAGAGCTTTTCAGGAGTTCAGGAGAGATGCTGTGGGTTGCATAAATGATGTATTGAGTCATTAGCATGGAAGTGGTAATTGGAGCCATGGGGTTTAATTAACCTATAAAAAGAAAATGGGTTGAGAAAGAATCGGAGGGACTCAAGGACCAGAACAGAAGAGTCCATTAAGGAAAGGTATCAAAAAGCCAAGGGAAAAGAGGGGATCGCAATGCTGAATAATGAGCAGAAACAAACACTACAGAGAGTTCAAGAAAGATGAGAACAGAACATATCTTTTGGATTTAGCAATAAAGAGCTCATTATTGACTCAGTCAAAATATGCGATCATATTTAAGGGTGGAAACCATGCCTGGAATAGTTTGAGAAGCATATGATGTGATAAAATAGAGATTGTTATCCAGTAACCTGGCTGTAAAGGCAAAGAGGAAAGAGGGGGACAGTGCATGGATGGAGCAGTCTTCTAAAGGCGGTAACAACCCGAGTGTGTGTGGGTGTCGATGGGAAACCAGTGGAAGATAAGGAGAGATGGACGATTTAGGAGAAGATGGGGAAACCGATGGAGCGAGATCTGTGGACCATGGGTGGGGATGGGAGCCAGGACATGGGCAGGAAGGTTCATTTAAGATTGAACAAGATTTCCCTGTTGCTTTAATTTAAAAGGTAAGGATTAAGGGTGAAAACAGGGTCTGGATTGGGAGCAGGAAATAGTTGGAATTTCTTCCCAGTGGCACCTCTTCCTTCCTTTTTTGATTTAATTAACATATAATGTATTATTAGTTTCAGAGGTAGAGTTCAGTGATTTATCAGTTGCATATAAGACCCAGCGCTCATTACATCAAGTGCCCTCCTCAATGTCCATCACCCAGCCACCCCACCCCCCTCCACCTTCCCTCCAGCAATCCTCGGTTTGTTTTCTAGAGTTAAGAGTCTTTTATGGTTTGTCTCCCTCTCTGATTTTGTCTGATTTTATTCTTCCCTCCCTTCCCTATGATCCTCTGTCTTGTTTCTTAACTTCCACATATGAACGATATCATGCCATAATTGCCTTTCTCTGACTGACTTATTTTGCTTAGTGTAATACTTTCTAGTTCCATCCACATCATTGCAAACGGTAAGATTTCTTTTTTTTTGTGGCTGAGTAATATTCCATTGTATGTATGTACCACATCTTCTTTATCCATTTGGTCCCTGCCCACCAATATTTATAACAGCAATGTCCACAATAGCCAAAATATGGAAAGAGCCCATATGTCCTTCAACAGATGAATGGATAAAGAACATGTGGCACCTATTTCTAATATGAGTTATTTTAAGGAAGTGAAGGAGGAAGTTAATACCAAGAGCTGAAAGAGACTAGGGCAGAAGAGAAGGAAACTGAAGATGAGGACCCAGCCCAGACTGGTGACTGCAGATGTGTTATTTTAGATCGCTAACCCTGCCTTCCTAACAGAATCTCCTGGGGAAGTTTAAACAATACTTATTCCCAGTTTCTCACCCAAGAGATACTGATTGTTCTGGACAGAACCATTTTTGAAAGCTCCCTAGCTGATTCTAGTGACCAGCTGCAGTTCAGAAGGTACTGCCCTGGTCCCTTCGGTTCTGTGCATTAGCAACAGCAGGGTTCAGCAGTCCAGGTATGAAGCAGGGGGCAGGTGGTCGAATTGATCAGAGCTGCAGTTCTGCCGGGCAGATTCAGAGGAAGGACAAGGAAAGGATATTGAAAGGGTGTTCTAGAGTCTCGGCTGAGACAAGAAAATGGAGACATGAGGTAATAAAAAGATGATGAGAAAATAGGGTAGCTAAGGAGTGGTGAACACATATGGAAAAAGTAAGAGGGTGATTGACCTGGAGACAATGAAGAAAAGAACATCCTCTTTCAACTTTTGGATATCTAAAGTCACTCCTTGGGAACATGCCCTTGAAGATACTTTTTATTTATTTATTTATTTTTTGAGAAAGAATGAGAGAGAGGGGTGCGGGGATGGGCTGAGGGAGAGGGAGAGAGAGAATCTCAAGCAGGCTCCATGCCCAGCATGGAACCCAATGTGGGGCTTGATCTCACGATCCTGAGATCATGACCTGAGCTGAAACCAAGAGTTAGATGCTTAACCAACTGAGCTGCCCTGGTGCCCCCAGAATACTTTTTAAATGATTTCAGTGAAAAACTATAAAAAATAGAATTTATTTATTTAAGATTATTTATTCATTTATTTATTTGAGAGATAGTGAGCAAGAGAGAGAACACAAGCAGGGGGAGTGGCAGAGGCTGAGGGAGAAGCAGGCTCCCCATTAAGCAGGGAGCCCGACGCAGAGTTCCATCCCAGGATCCAGAGATTATGACCTGAGCAGGTGCTTGACTAACTAAGCCACCCAGGTGCCCCGAAAATAGAGTTTCTAGAGAAGCAGCAATGAGGTCAATGCTTCAACTCTAGAGGAGCAGAAAGTGTAGACAGTGGGGAAGAAGTCTGCTTAAAAGTATACCTGTATCTATTTATATAAAGTTGCTTATTCTTCATGTATCAGCCTCAGTTTATTAGTAACTAAGAATATTCAGCAACTAAGGAGGTGATGGAATCTTCAAGTTCAATGTGTATTAGGGAGTAGTATGATTTTGAGATAATCCCTCCTCTGGAAGGAGCGACATGAATAATGCTTTTCTCTAAAGAAGGGATGTGATTAGTAAAATTTAGAGACTCCAGGTATATTATTATTAAGTTAGTAGAATGACCTTAAGTAATCTGCATATAATGTGAGGTTTTAAACAATCGAGGCCCCAGAATGAGATGAATGATACACAAGGCACAAACAGACCTTGAAACAAAACCCGTTTATATTTCTGTAAGAGTCCAGGACAGAAATGTGAACTATTCTTTTTTTTTTTTTTAAGAAGGAATATTTATTACCAATGTGATAATACAAAGAATATGAGCATTGTTCCAAAAGAAATGTGAACTATTCTTAACAGGAGAAGTAACAGTAAGATGGGGAAGGCAGCAGAGGCCTTTAGATCCTGCAGCCACACAAATAACAAAGTTTTGATAACGGCCCGAGAGGAGAGAAAGAAAAACGAGTTCTAAGAATGCTCACGGCATTTCACAAGGAGTCCTAGGAAAAAGGCTGAGCGGTGTTCATTGGAATTTTCCCCATTGTTCTCTCTCATTAAAACTGGCCCTGTTTTGTCTCCCTCTGAGACTGTTTGAATTGTAGATTCTGATGTCCTTTGAACTTTGTTCTTTGATAAAAGTTGGGCAAAAAACACATGCCACACACAACTGTGGACCTGAGATGTGAGACTCGTGATAGTTCTGGAGAGAGTTTCCTGCCCTAATGCTGAAAAAGGAAGACAACTGTTCAAACTGACCAGGAGCAAAATATTTCCATGGTTAGTCATTAATATTTGCCAAGAGACATCAATGAACTGCTAGCTTCTTAGATTCAAGGAGTATTTCGAAAGATCCTGTTTCCCATTCCCATCAGGCTGACAGGGCCGAAGGACACAGAACCCAGGATTGGGCTCCATCAGGACACTTCACCAATATAGTTCCTGGGGAAAAAAAAAACAGTTTTTCTGTATGTTTGTTCTCAAATGATAGGACTTTTGAGTAAGCTAAAACTGAGCATATGACAAATAAGGAAGAATATGGTGGAGTTTTATTTTTTCTGTCTAGATTTCCCTCTATGACTTTTTTCTTCCTTCTTGCAAATGTCAGACTATATATCTAGGCATTTATGATTCAGAGTTCTCTTTGATGAACACTTTTATAAAGGGGATAGTTTTAAATGACTGAGGTCTGTGTTCCTTTTTCCTTCCCAACAGGCTGAGTCTGAGTCTGAGTAAATTTATGGGGCCTCTCTATTACAACTAGCTGCCTTGTGTTGCATTCGTTACCCAGATCACTCTTCCTTCATAACTGTAATACATAAAAACTAAAATATGGCTCAAGGGGTTTCAGTTGAACCCCATATATTTGAAGGGAATTTTTGAGCACAGAATGTAAAGGCTATCTTGTTCTCAGGGGTCTGATGTGACAGCAAAACAGATTCGAGAAGAATAATGCTCCTCACTTCCAATGTGAAACAACCCAGGGAGCTGATTCATTGAGCTCCATTTGGGAGGAAGACAGGTTGGGATCCTGAATAAAGCACTTCACGCACCTCTGACCCAGGAAGTGAAATAATGATGAGGTGACATGGAATAACAGGAAGGCAGGGAGTGAAATCTGCGTGACTAGGTCTCCAGGGAGAAGCGGACAGGACCCCCCCCACCCCCGCCTTTTTCGTGTGGCCAAACATACTGAGGAAAGGTAGACTGGATTGACTGAATGCTAATATACCCAAGAATCAAACATGAAAGTAAGACAGTAGTATGTTTAGTTTCTACATGGCTACCAGCAACATTTTTTCAGTATAATCATGCCCAACTCAACACAATTAATCTAGTATTTGGTAAGTTTTCTGACTTTTGCAGAGAAAAAAAATAGTTTTAATAAGAAACCCAATCAGCCTAGTTAAAATCTGCTGTATTTTGAACATCCACATCATCCTTGGACTTTCATTTTCACAGGATTTAGCAAAGTTCTTGAATCACTTGGAAATAAGGACACAAACCACACAACTGTGTGTATTACTCATAGAGTTAACTCTGTTTTCCTCTTGATGCAGCCGTTTTGATGGCAGGAACCAAATGATACTTTATGTTATTTAGAAGTAGGGACAACTTCACACCTATTAGAGAAGCTAAAATGGAAAATAGTGACGGTACCAAATGTTGGCAAGAGTGTATAGAAAGTGGATCTCTCATACATTCCTGGTGGGAATGTGAAATTGTACAGCCATTTTGGAAAGTAGTTTGAGTTTCTTGAAAAATTAAACATACATGAGCGATATGATTCAGCAATCATACTCCTGGGTATTTACCTCAGAGAAATGAAAATTATATCCACACAAAGACTTATTCATAAATGTTCATAGCAACTTTGTAGGTAATAGGGAAAAACTGCAAACAACCTAGATGTCCTTCCATGTAACAATGGCTAAACAAACTTTGGCATATTCATAACATGGAATTACTACTCAGCAATAAAAGGGAATGAGCTTTTAAAAAAATTTATTTATTTATTTGACAGAGAGGCACTGCCAGCAGGGGTGGAGGGAGAAGCAGACTCCCCACTGAGCAGGGAGCCGGACAAGGGGCTCCATCCCAGGAGATGATGACCTGTGCCAAAGGCAGATGTTTAACCAACTGAGACACCCAGGAGCCCCAAGGGAATGAACTTTTAGAGCACATTGTGCTGGGAATTGTGAATTGTGCTGAGTGAAAAAAAAAAAAAGCCAATCTCAAAAGGTCGTATACTGCATGATTCCATTTATACAATATTCTCAAAATGATAAAATTATAGGGACTGAGAACAGATCAGTGATTGCCAGGGAGGGGTGGAGTGAGAGAGAGTGGGTGTGATTATCAAAGAGTAATGCAAGGGAGATCTTTCCAGTGATGGAACAGTTCCCTGTCTTGACTGTGGTGGTGGTCACATGAGTCTGCACATGTGATCAAACTGCCCAGAACGCACACGCACATGCCCATAATACAGGTAAAACCGATGAAACCTGAATAAGGTAAGTGAATTGCAACAATGTCATTTTTCCTAGTTTGGAAATTGTACTACAATTAATGTAAGATATTGTCATTGGGAGAAATTGGGTGAAAAGTACATGGTACCTCTTTAATATTTTTGCAACTCTCTGTGAATCTATAGTCCCTTTATTTTTTTTATTTTATTTTTTATTTTTTATTTTTTATAAACATGTATTTTTATCCCCAGGGGTACAGGTCTATGAATCAGCACTCACCAAAGCACATACCCTCCCCAATGTCCATAACCCCATCTATAGTCCCTTTAAAATAAGAAGTTAAAAAAAATGGAGTATAACATGATAATGGGGCCACTCTTTGAAAAACTGTCTGAAATATGTGGCCCAACTTTTCTTTTTTGTGTGGAGATAACAAACCCAAAGTGACAACTTATAGATCTCTATAGCTATAAAAATGGAAGTGATTCCCAAACATAAACTGATTCCTTTGTGTAAACACTCTATTTTTATGTTTCTGGAAACTGACTCAATGTGTTTATTGACACTTTCTTCTAACTGTGAAATGTCTGCTTTTCCTAATGAAAAGTGTTCCAGAAAACCAAGCAATGACATCTAGTGCTGTACAACTTCAAGATGCTCTTCCATTGTTTGCTTTGTACCCTTGCCACATCTACTTTCTGAAGACATGCATCAGTTGATAATAGCCACTGGGGGTCAGACTTCCACATGGCCTTTACCAAACATATGATTTCATACCCAGTGCAATGGCAGAAGCCCAGACCTACAGATTAACAGAACTCAAACCTTCCTTCCTTCTTGTAAGCCCACCAAAGCAACAGAGATATGTATGTTCATGGTAATTACCCAATTCAGAATGCAAACGTATTCAGGAAGAGACACCAGAGTAATTTTATATAAATCTTGGTTAAATATATCACAGTTAATGAGGAATTCATCAGTGGCCAGTGTGTTCTCTGACCTCTGGAGATACAACCGTCCTTTCTACAGTCTGGGCAAGTGGAGCCCCTGCCCTGGGCCCCTCATTTCATAAGCCCCACACTGGTCCCTCCCAGCATGCCCTTCACCATAGGACAAGAATCGCAAATCTTTTCCAAATGGCTGGAGAAATCCCAGATTTCTTCCCAGTAGCTAGTTATCACAGAGTGAAATTTTGGGCAATGATAAGCAAGAGGAAAGCTCCAAAAGAGACCTTCAAGAAGCAGCAGAGACTTGCTCGGGCTGAGGACGACGGAGCGAAGTTTAAAAGGGAGGACTATTATGAAACATAGAAGATAAAAGAGGAAAAAACAAGATCAGAATTGTCAGATTCTAGAAATTGGTCTGAATTTCTGTGTTCGAACAATATATTGCTGAATCTAACTACCAGGACATGACAGAAAAATGTCACTAGCTGAGCTCCTGCATTGCAGTGTGAAGATGACAAGGACGGGCTCCAATGCTACACCATGCACACTGATCCAGCAAAGATGTTGCTAATCACCAGTGTTGCTGGCACTGCCTCCAGGTGGTTCTTCTCTAGAAGGTGGACGTGGGTGAGTCACAAGGGGACTTCCTGTATTGCTGCCTTTACAAAACCAATTACTCAGCGCAGAGAGGGAAGTGATTGTATCTTCCTAGGCACCAGGGAAGGAATTCCCAAGTGGTCAGCCTCACAAATCAGCGTTCTTTGGTCTACGGGCTTCAGTGACTACAACTTTTTTCTCTTCCTATATTTATAAATGATATCCAAACTCCGAGACATACATGTAACTAAAATGATGTCACCTATTGTCACACGTAGAGAGTCTCCATTTAGCTCGTACCATGGGATTTCCAAGGTTCCTTGGTGTCTCCTTTGCAAACTTTCATATCCCGGCTTTTCAAGGTGAGTTGTGATGTCATCACTTAGGACTGAAGAACACTAAGCTAACAGTCTAGCACAGATTAAAAGAATTTTCCTGAGTGGCACCATGCACGCTCGCATCAAATGGTAATAAATATGACCGTGCCCTAAGTGAAGCAGTAACAATTAAACCTGTCAACTTTAACTGAGGTTGAGAAAACAAAAGATGTTCCAGTTTACAGTGGCCCCATGCCAGGAGACTGCTGAGACTGGAGAAAAATCAGACAGCAGACTGAAGAATGCTATCTGCTAAGAAGAATGTGCTAATGAAAATTTTCAGGAACAGCAGCTTTCTCAAAGTCTCTTCCAGAATGTGAATCGGCCAGGACCTCAAAGTATTACTGGGCACTAAGTCTTCTCTGGCAGGTGCAAGGAACAGGAACACACAAAATCCCCCCAGAGAAAATTTAGAGGGGATACAATCTGATGTTGTATGCTAGCTGTTCACTTTTTTCAGTAACTATAAATTAACTTGTATTGATGAAAGATTGAAATATCACCTAGACCTTGGAGGATAAGTATAGCTTATGGAGGAGGCAGGGGCAAAAAAGGAAGAATAATGCAGCCCTGAGAATGAACTTGAGGTTTTCTGGCCTACTGCAAGATTAAATAAACGTTCTCTGCTGTTGGCAAAAAAGTTAATTTTAAGTCTCAGCTTCTGTGAATTGGTATCAATCTCCTCTTAGGTCAATTCTTTTGATCAAAATTCCTGCTCTAAATGTTCTTTTGAGGAGTTGGGCAAAAATTTGTGATTCTCAGTAACCTATTTATCCAGTTCCGACTCCAGAAGTTCTGAGCTGCATAAGCAAGTATGATGGAGTCAAAGTCACACTTAGCAGCAAGAGTAGAAAGCCGCTTTGTTAAAACCTGTTGTATCTGAAGCCAAATGCTGGGTTACAGAGCTGAAATTCTCATTGTAGTCCCCTGTGTTCAGAGAGGTAAACACCCAGGTACAGACATGAAGTTTCCTATCCTGTATTCACAGTTGTTCAATATTTTTGAGGGCACCGGAGGGTGACTGGGTTGTGGCAAAGCCATGCAATGTAGTGGATCCAGACGCGGGCTTTGCTTCCAGAAGGATCACACCACGCACAGGCTACTCACATTTCTGAAGCTGAGTTTCAAATTGGTAAAAGGCAAGACTCACTCTTATTGTAAAGTTGTGAAAATTGAGGAAAATGTGAAGAGTCTGCACATGTCTCGTGGATGGTGGCTCTGGCCCCCTAAGCATGTTGAATGAATACCCCTGAAAAGTGATCAGGCCTGGCCATGTGTTATTGTAGGGAAACCTCAAGTCATGAACTCAGTCTGCTGGCTTCACTGTGAGAAGCCATTCTAAAATGTCAGAAGTCCTTGCAATCTCTTGTTTCTTGATAGTGTTTTCACTGGACTCTGTAGGCCAGGAGTACGAGTTTCCTTTCAAGAAGTGCTGTTTTCTCTTCATGCAGTGACTGAGAATCGTCAGGAAGCAGGCAGCAAGTGGAGGCTGAAACTGAAGTCACTGGAGATTTCTTTGATGTTAAAGGCTTGCGGGACACGCTTGTCTCGGCTGCGGTCGGTTTCCTTGTTCTCTGCTGCTTCCTAGCATGGCTCTTCCCTCCTCCTTACCATCATGGAGACGAATGTGACCTTGAATCGTCTTTTGCGCCATTTCTCTTCTGGTTCGGTGTCATGCAGTGTCTGTGGAGAATTAGAGGTAACTCTAATTCATCTTTCATTCCTCACTTTTTGTCCTCCAAACCTGATAACTGCTTCCTTCCTAGGCAAGATAAAATTCCAGAGCCTCTCCTCCTGTTGAACTCCATTCTCCTTTCACTTCTGAGCGGCGAACCACCTCATAATTATCATTCTTTGCATGAAACTCTCCCATTAGACTTCCTGTTCTTTTATTTGTTCTTGTGGATAAGAGAATGAAATGTGAGCCAGAAGATAATATTATAAAGCCCATTTTCATCTGAATGAACAAGGCACCAAAAGAGTTCTTATTAAGGCTTCAGGGTCAGGGTGGGGGTGGGAGGGAAGGATATACTCGGTATATACACGTATATATACGGGGGGGAGGGGAGGGAGGGCTTTAGGAGGAGGCCACAGGGCTCTGGCCTTAAGTATTTGTGTGAACACAGAGAAGATATCAAATTTCGTGATGAACCAAAACGTGGAAAGATAATTAGGTAAAAATTGAAAGAAGAATAAAGAAAATTATTTCAGCATATTAAAGTTCTGGACTAATGCCAAGAAAACAGAAGTCAATAGGAATGAATGCAAATGTGTACATTTGATATTAAAAAGCAGTGGGGCTATAGTATGAGAAAATTAAATGTTTTTTAAAAAACCCACAATGATGGGGATATGTGAAAGGGACACCAGAGTTAACTAAAAGCTCCCAATGACAAAGCTAGAACAATATGAGCAACATGATAAATAGTATTAGATCATGACCTAAATATAAAATGTACTGGATTATAACCCAAATATAAAATAAATATCAGTGAGTCCATATTAATATAAATAAATGATTGAACAAATTAATAACTCTGAGGGAAGAGAAATCTCCTATATAGAAGAATTCCAAATAATTTGCATAGATACTCCATCTTCATGGTGGAACATAACTCTCAAATCCTTAAGTAAAGGCTGTGCATGGTGCCTTCCTTCAAAAGAGTACAGTATGGAAAGGAAGAAACAAAAGGTAACTTTGCGGAGGAGAAACCTTATCAGCCAGGTAACCGAGGTCAACTTCAATAGTGGTAAGTCATTGTCATGTTGATAGTATGTATTCTTGATTTGTGCGATGCGGATGGCAGTTACCTCTAAGGTCTTTGTCCCCAAAACACATAACCCCAGTCTAATCATGAGAATATCAGATAAATGCTAATGGGGGTCATTTTACAAAACCCTTAATCAGAACTCCTGAACACTCCCAAGAGCATCAAAAACAAGGAAGGTCTGAGAAACTGTCATGGCCAAGAGGAGTCTAAGGAGACGTGGTAATTAAATGTGATGTATTATCTTGGAGGGGAACCCTCAACAGTAAGTAGACATTACGTAAAAATGAAGGAAATTTGAATAAGGTACAGATTTTAGTTAATAACCAATATTAATTCATTAGTTGTGACAAGTTTACTATACTAACATAAGCACTCTTTTTACTATCAGTGCAATTTTTCTATAAGTCTATACTATTCTAAAATACAAGGTTTATTTCATAAAAAGTAACTGAAAAGGTGAGGAATAAATTAGATTTTATTTTGAAGCACAACACATGAAAAGTATTTGGGAATGTTAACCAAAGTAAAGTTTAATAGCTGACAAAGTAGCAGAATTTTGTTCCAACACCCAGAAGCAATAGACCCATTCTTTTGTGTGTCCCTGGTGAGATGAAAACCTGGAGTATCATATTCAATTTTGAGAATTAGAGAACTCTACTATTAAAATGCAGTATGCCTAGACAAAGTAAGAAAGAAAGGTTTAAACATTATTTCATAAAAGAAATGTTGCCTTAGTGTGCGATCCCCATGAAAACAGAGCAGAGCCTTAACGAGGACTTAAAAGCAGGTTGTTTTTTCGAGAAGTGATTCCATGAAACAGAAGCAAGAGATTTAAGAGAATGAAATGGGAAAGGAGAGGAAGTTGTAAGATGCTTTCTTGGTCTGGGCAACTGGAGCTCACTTCCAGTGGACCCTTACGCAAAGCCATGTGGGTATGATTTTCCCTTGAGGGACACAGGTCAGGGCACTTACACATGGGCTTGTACCCCCCATGCACACTTCCTTCCAGGTTGTGCATGTGGGTGCACGGCTGGTGCAGGACACGCTGGGGCAGGACGCGAGAGCTCTGCAGTGATGAGGTGAAGTGCTGTTGTATTGTCCCTGTGTGCAACTGGCTATAGCAGTAAAGGACGGAGCAAAAATGTGGATCAGCAGGATGTGAGGAGGGGACCTATGCATAAGGAGAACTGTCAGTGGGTGTCTCAAGCAGACAAGGGAGAGACACTTCACTTTGTACTCTAGGGCATGGGCTAGATTGATTAAAGTGACAGAGACACAGATTTTACCTCTATCAACTAGCCCTGTCCAGATTAGTGATGGGAGATAGAAAAAGAGGGGAAAAATTTACAGAAAAATCAGAGTAAATAGAATACACTGCATCTGATGTTAAAAAAAAAAAAAATCCAAATGACACAGTTACTGGAGAAAATGTGAACATCTAAATTTATCAGTTAAAAGATAGATGACCATAATGGATTTTTAAAAATCCAGCTATGTGCTATTTATAAAAGACACACCTATACATTAAGAATTTAAAAGTGGGGGGGCGCCTGGGTGGCTCAGTGGGTTAAAGCCTCTGCCTTCTGCTCAGGTCATGATCCTAGCATCCTGAGATCGAGGCCCGCATCGGGCTCTCTGCTCTGTGGGGAGCCTGCTTCCTCCTCTCTCTCTGCCTGCCTCTCTGCCTACTTGTGATCTCTGTATGTCAAATAAATAAAATCTTTTAAAAAAAAAAAGAATTTAAAAGTGGGACAAGTTGTGTCAGAAAAATACTAACAACCACAAAACAGTATCCAAAGGTAGAATATCTATTAATATGAGCCAAAACACAGTTTTAAACAAAAAAACAGTATTAATTAAGTTACAATTCAGTCTAACTGATTATAACTGAAAAAACTTAAATAACAGTAGTTTAAAGTTAATAAAAGTATGTATCTTTTATGCTCGTTAAAAAAAAAAAAAGGTAAGGAAATAAGTAGTCCTGGGCTTGGATGACAGACTTCAAATTTTACCAACCCAAATCAGGTTGAGAGCTGGCATCTCCCCAGAAAGACATACTCTTAATCACCACTTCAGATGTAGGTGTAGAAGACAAGGAAGAACTTCTGGAGGGGAAGGCAGAGACCAAAGAGAAAATGCCTGGCAAGAAGCAGAATCAGAATCTAATCAAGGAATTCTCTGTACCACACGGGAGTAGGAGGCTTCCCAGGCCGGTCCCACAGGATTTGTCTAGCCATTGACCAGTGACAGCTGTGTCTCTTCTATATTTCTATTTTTAGAATGGGAATTTCTTTTTTTTGAGGTCACCCTGTTCATGCCCCTTTGTTGTATACTGGGCACGTGTGCATTAGACATATCTTTACCCAATAAATCATGAAAACACGAAGTCACATTCCAACCTGAAGGAAAGGACTGTGCACCAACCAAGGATCTTGGACTTCAAACTTAAGATAGTCACTGAATGGGATTTTACATTGTATCCTTCAGGGGAGGGCGGTTTTCTTCTGAGTAGGAAAAGAGGAGGAAAAAAGGAGGCAAAAAGGAGGTAAGTAGGAAAAAAGGAGGTAAATTGCCAGAGATTGGTTGGTTATTTTTTTTTTTTTTGAAGATTTATGTATTTGAGAGAAAGACAGAGAGATGGTAAGTGAGGGGAGGGGCAGAGGGAGAGCATCCAAGCAGACTCGTCACTGAGCCTGACTCAGGGCTCAGTCCCACAATGACGTCATGACCTGAGCTGAAACCAAGAGTTGGATGCTCAACCCACTGAGCCACCCTGGCGCCCCAGAGATTGGTCATTTGTTCACCGAATCCATTCTCTCTTATTCCAGAGCACATAGCTAAACTTCATTTCCCACCCATCTTTGTGGTTCTAGTCAAAGGAACATGAACAAAAGCGATACATGTCTAGGCCTGGACCGTAAAACCTTCCTAAATGTGAACTTCCATCCTATTTCACCCTCATCCCAATGTAGAATGCGGACTTCGGAAGCCAACTATTGAAGAAGATGGAGCCCGAAGATGAAAGAGCCCAAGGTCCCTGAGTCCCTACGCAGAAACAAGCTGCCCCCTTGTTGAGCTGCATTTTACACCTTCTGTAAGCTAGAAATAACCTTCCATTCTGTTTGAGTCATAAAACACGTTTTAAGACTATTTCTTTTTTAAGAGCAGTTCGAGGATCACAGCAAAACTGTGAGGAAAGTACAGAGATTTCCCTAACGCAGTCTGCCCCCACACACGCACAGCCTTCCCCAGGACCAACATCCCCCACCAGCGTGTTCCATTTGTTACAATGATGAGTTTATACCAACATCATAATCACTTAAAATCGAGTTTATACTAGTGTTCACTCATGGTTTGTTCATTCTATATGGGTTTGTACACATATATAATGAAATGTATCTATCACTATAGTATCGTAGAGAGTATTTTTACTGCCCTGAAATTGCTCTCTCTTCCACCTCTTCATCTTTTCCTCATACCCCAAACCCTGGTGACCACTGATCTTCCTACGGTCTCCATTGTTTTGCCTTTTCCAGAATGTCTTATAGTTGGAATCATACAATATGGAGCCTTTTCAGATTGGCTTTTTCTATTTAGTAATATGCCTTTAAGTTTCCTCCACATCTTTTCATGATTTAGTGGCTCATTTCTTTTACTAGTATACATTTATTTTATCAACAGAAGCTAGCATTACTTTAACTATTACAATAAACCAAATTATAAATTCCATGTGGGAAGGAATTATTATATTTTCATCTTTCCTTGACACAGAGCAGTCTCTTTTAGAATCCATATAGATACCTAATAAAGTATTCCTGATGTTTACAGTAAAAATAGTACTGCTTGATTTTGTGAAGAGTCTATTCCTGTTAGTATGCTTTGATTCCCATATATTTCTCTACTAAATTCCCCCTCTCAGTTTTATCATCCACTTCCCATCTCAATTTTGATATATGCTAATTTTCATCTGATATTTTTCTTCCCATAAAAACTTCCATTTTACTGTGCGGGAGAGAGAGTGGATTGTTCCTCCAATGTCTATTGTCCATTTCAACCATAGTAATAGATTTTGATTTTTAGCTATATGACCAACTAAAATAAATACTGTGTTTCCCAACATCCCTTATAGCTAGATAGAGACAGTGTGGTTAGGTTCTTACCAGTTGGATACAAACAGAAGTTTGTACTGTTTCTAGGAAGTACCCTTTTTCTTGATTGTCAGAATGTGGATATATTTGCTAAAGTTCCATCAGGCATCTTAGACCTCAAGGTGACCTTGGGGATGGAAGCTAAGCATGGCAGAGATACAAGATAAAAAGAAGCAGAGTTTTTGTCACTAAGGAATAGCATGTCAGCCCTGGATTACTGCCTACAATTTTCCCCCCAAGAGATATCATATTATTTATTTTTGTATAACTTAATTTATATCTAGCATCAACATTCTTCCCAGCAGTGGAAAATTTAATTAATTCAGAAAAAACTCAGTCAGAATAACACATATATTAGGCTGCTGGAAATTGTAACATAGCTCATTGTAACACAGCCGGGTTTTCTTTTTTTTCAGTCTTTTTTTCTACCATTTTTAACAGTTTTATTGCCATGTCTTCTTATCCATTAATCTTTTCTTCTGCAGTGTAGTGTCTGTTATTAATTCTAGCCAGAGGATTTATTTAATTGCAGATATTGTATTTTTCATTTCTAGATGTTTTATTTAGATCTTTTTAACATTCTCCATGTCCCTACTTAACCTGTTCCAGGATTCTACTACCTTCTTGAATATATAGCGCATATATATATATATATGCATATATATATGTAAATATAGAATATATAAATATACATATTAAAGATTTTATTTATTTATTTGACAGAGATCACAAGTAGGCAGCGAGGCAGGCAGAGAGAGAGGGAGAAGCAGACTCCCCGCTGAGCAGGGAGCCCAATCCCAGGACCCCAGGATCATGACCTGAGCCAAAGGCAGACACTTAACTGGCAGAGCCACCCAGGTGCCCCTGAACATATAGAATATAGAATATAGTTAGAGCTGTTTTAATGTTCTCCTCAACTAATTCTATCATGTGTAATTATGAATCTGTTTCTATTGATATTTCTCTGTTATGGGTCATATTGTTCTGCTTTTTGTATGCCTAGTGATTTTTTTTATTAGACGACAGACACTGTGATTTTACAGTGTGTTAGATATTTTATATTCCTATAAATATTTCTGAGCTTCTTTGAATATGGTTATTTGAAAATAGTTTGATTCTAGTATGGAGGTTCCTCAGAAAGTTGAAAATAGAGCTACCCTATGACCCAGCAATTGCATTACTGGGTTTTTAACCTCAAAGATACAAATGTAGTGATCTGAGGAGGCATGTGCACCCCAGTGATTATAGCAGCAATGTCCTCAATAGCCTAACTATAGAAAGAGGCCAGATGTCCATTGACAGGTGAATGGATAAAGATGATGTTTTAGGGAGTGCCTGGGTGGCTCAGTGATTAAGTGTCTGCCTTCAGCTCAGGTCATGATCCTGGAGTCCTGCCTGGGATCAAGCCCTGCATCAGGCTCCCTGCTCAGCTGGGAAGACTGCTTCTCCCTTTCCCACTCTCCCTGCCTTTGTTCCCTCTCTTGCTGTGTCTCTCTCTGTCAAATAAATAAAAAAAGAAGAAGATGTTGTATTTATATTTGTGTGTGTGTGCGTGTGTGTATACATATATAGTAATTATTAAATGGAATATTATGCAGCCATCAAAAATGAAATCTTGCCATTTGCAATGATGTGGATGGAACTAGAGGGTATTATGCTAAGGGGAATAAGTCAATTAGAGAAAGACAGTTATCATATGACCTCATTGATATGTGGAATTCAAGAAACAAAACAGAGGATCATAAGGGAAGAAAGGAAAAAATCAAACAAGATGAAACCAGAGAGGCAGAAAAATCATTAAGAGACTCTTAATCATAGGAAACAAACTGAGGGCTTCTTGAAGGGAGGGGGTGGAGGATGGGGTAACTGGGTGATGGACATTAAAGAAGGCACGTGATGTAAGGAGCACTGGGTGTTCTCTAAGCCTGATGAATCACAGGCCTGTACCTCTGAAACCAATAAAACATTATATGTTGATTAACTGAATTTAAATCTAAAAAATGTTAAATTAAAAAAAGAAAAAAATAGTTTGATTCTTTGAGGCTTGGAACCAGAGCAGCCCATAGTCTAGGGCTAATTCTACCCACCACTGGGATAATAGCTTTTTGAGTGTTGAACTTAATGCCCCCATGCATTCACGGCTTTTCCTTTTTTTTATCTGGTGTGAATACAAACTATTGCTGGTCCTGAATAAGTTCCAGAGATTTTCCCCTCTTCTCCTTTCAGGTGTTTCTTTCTTCCCCTTTTGTAGTTTCCTTGTACACATACACTGAGCAATGCCCAGCAGATCTGAGGAGGATCCTCTGCACATCTCCAGAATTTGGCCTCCGTGCACCTCTCTCCTCTGCGATATTTGGTTCTATGACTACTTGTTGGCTTAGCCTCTCTGGATTCCGAAATCTGTCTTCTTAACTCAGCCAGACTGCTCGGCTCCACCTGGCTTCCCCTCCTGCGCCACAGCCTGGAAATTCTATCCAGGCAGTAAGCTGAGAAACAAACCTTGTTTGTTTCCCCTCTCTCAAGGATTTTGTCATGTTGTTGCTGATGTCAATGTCTGAAAACGATTGTTTCAAATACGTGTCTAATTTTTTAGTTGTTTCAGAAAGGAAGGTAAACCTAATTCCTTTTACTTCATTTAGCCAGAAGCAGATCTTAGGTTCTTTCTAAATATAGCATATAAGCATAATTCTAATAGTAGAGTTAACTAATGTAATCCTAACTAAACATGCTCACTAGATTTTAATTAGATGTCTATGATTCTAAATAATTATCCAGAAATCAATATATTCAATGGATATATTTTTTCCTGGGTAGAGGAAAATAGTCCATTGTACATTTCTTGTGATGCTATAAGGTTATGTAATATTCAGTCACTGAGGAAACAGATTTTATTTGAGGACTAATTAACAAAGGATCAACTCCTCTCCCAGAGCTGTAATTGGGCTCTTCAGTAGTCAATAGGTTTAATTAGTGAGCTGGTTCTTAGATGTTGACATTAACTCTCAAACTCAAGCTACACACACACACACACACACACACACACACGCACACACACACACACACAGTAAAAAACAAATTGTTTCTCCAACTGGATGGAGCAGTTATATCTCAGCATATAAACAGAGAAAGCATACACATCCCTCATACTAATGGATCCTATCTTTTGTTCCACATTTCATCTTTGCCCTTCTGCAGACCTTATGCAGGATGCTGCTTCTTATGTCTTTTAAAGCATGTTCTACTTTCACATTATTTGTACTCCGTGTAGTCCAAACTTCAAAGATAAATAGAAGGAGCACTGAAATGAGACAAATATGAAAATGTCTGTTTTGCATGTTACTGACCATATGGTCACTGCACATTACTTCATCACCTAGTTTCATTCATTGTTCATCACTTAGTTTATTTCATCTATAAAATGGAATATGACCTACATCATAGAGTTGTTGAAAGAACTAAACAAGATAATTTCGTGCATGTGAAAGCATGCACTAAATTGTTTTACAGAATGTATGTGTGAAGTAAACGTTGATGAATTTTCGTTTTTCCTACTTATCATTCTCTTTTCTCCTTTTCCACCCTCTGTGTTTTTGAAGAGAACCATCCAAAAAAGATAGTCAAAATAAAGACACATTAATGAGAATCATCTTAGTATTTGAAGGGGCTATCAAGTAAGGTATTATTTATAAGGACACTCCAAATGCATTTTAAACACTATCCACCTTTGATCTCAAATGCAAACGTCACTCAAATACAAATATCAGATAAAATAATCCATAGAAAATGCCAACTCAGGAAGTAAGAGATGCAGCTTCTGAAATAAGCATGCCAACACCCAAGAAGTCACTTTAGAAGCGCTGTGCGCTTTATGAAAGTTCTATCCAGGCTTGCATCTAATGCAGGAGGTAATGAGAGGTCATTGGAGTTGTCTGTTAAAGCAGCCAAGAACTTTTATTGCTATTCTCAGAGTCCAGCCAAGGACTTAATCCTCATCTGTAAAATGAAGACATTTGATTAGATAACTTCCAGCTGTAAAAATTGTATGATTAGCTAATTATTCATTATAGAGGTCTAGTCCTTTAAATTGATCTCAGATTAATCAATTTATGTTGATTTAAGGCTGGTGAAACCAAACCATTAAAAAAAAAGTTTGTCTTGCATTTTATCTTAGCTTTACAAATACTGCACTATAAAATTAATAATAATAATAATAATAAATGAGGATTTTTTATCCTAAAGGTAATATTAAGATATATAGAGTAGCTAATAGTTTTCGCTATATGAACTGTGTTTATGAGCTGTAGTAGCAGGAAGAAGTAAAATAAGCAGAGAGAAGGCTCAGAGTCTTCTCCTACCACTACTGAGCACCATCTTCTTTCTGCTGGCAATGAAAAATGCGATCCTTTTTTCCCCCTCTCATGGTAGTCCTTTTTTGTCAAATAAGAACAAACCCCTTATCTTTGGGCTGAATTTTTCCAGCACTGAACATTTCCATCCAGTATGTTCCATTAAGGGAAGGAGGAAGGAAGCGCAGATAGAGAATCTCTCTTCTAACACCACGTTCAGCATTTCCTCAGTGGCGCGTGGGATGAGACTTTGTCCTGAATGCCTCCAATAAAAAAAATGTTTCTCCAGCAGCCATTACCTTTCCTTTATTTCCCCCCATTTCCTTTCTAGAACAAATTAGCAGTGTTGCCATTTCTCCTGATTCACTAGTGCTATTTTTTTATGGCACTCTAGGCAAGTTTTAGCACCTGCTGAAGCCATGCTACACTGAACAGCCACCAGCATATTTACAAATTCTTAGATGTCAAATGGAAACATGACCCTGATTGAAAATCCACACAGTCTTTTCCTATGGGGAAAGGCTCTCAAGTTTTATCTAAACATACAAAGACCACCCCATGACAATCAATCTAATTACGGGCACAGAAGGTAATACAATTTGTATCTGTCTCACCAGGACTGTTTCCTTGTTAACCAACACACTTTTCAGTGACACAGAAAGGATCCTGTTGAAAGAAAATTGGATAAGAGAAGCCCAAACGTTTCTCAAATATTTTAAGTGTGTAATGGAATGTGATCACATTAACATTACAATCAATCTTTGTATTTAAAACTACTGCTTTGTAGAAAAATTTACAACAACAAACTTGCTTGTTGGGATTCAAAATCAGTCGATTAATCAATAGTTTTCATTTTATCTTGAAGCAAAGGATGACTACACAGAATGGGCTATACTCCTGGGAGGGTCTGTCAGTTCAAACATGTTTCTGTTCTGGAATAAAACATATGATCACATGGAAGAGTGCTTGAAGGTACACTTCATTCTTTCCTTTAACAAATATTTAACAAGTAACTACTATGTGTCAAACTTTTCTTAGTACTGATTACGCTGTGGTGAAAAAAAAAATCAAAACCAGATAAAATCTCTGCCCTTATAAAGCTCCCTTATAGAGTCTAGTGGGACAGATAGATATTAGATATATACAAACCCAAATAAATATATAATTATAAAAGAGTAGCCTGCTGTGAAAGAGAACAGGTTAGCTCTTTATTTGGGATTGCTTTGGGGAAGTCACATAAATTCTCTCTGAGATAGAACCATTTAAATCGAAACTTCGAGGAGGAAAGGATTTAACCAAGAGGGATGTTTGAGGAAAGACGTCCAGGCACAGGAAACATCAACACCACCCAGTAGTGCTCAGAGATTCAAGTTTTACCAACAGAATCAACCATCGGGTGAGATAATTGTTGTACTGTGTTTCTAAAAATTGGAAATTTCCTGGATGACATCAGGGAGTCGGATTATCCTTGTGCATGGAATCCACAAAGAAACACTCCAGTGATTCTCTTGACTAGATAAAATTTGACATTTATAATAGCTAAAAATAAACTCTAGCTAGTAAGACTGGTCCATCTAATTTCACAGAAATTAAAGCAGCAGCTTCTATTTAAGATTATGTTGTCCGGCACCGAGGTCTTGCCAATAGAATCAGAAAACCTTAGGAAAAACCCAGATAAAATCTGTAGATATTTCAGATGTATAAAAGGATACACCGACTGATAGGCTTCTTTACAAGAGGACTACATTGACATTCAAAGTCTATTTTTAAAAATGCTGAGGAAATCTTAGAATCTACTGATAGTCCAAATTCTATGGAGTTACATCTCAAATTTCTGCAAAGACAGATGTCTAAGCTGTGTTATACATAACAATAGAACTGCCTGTCCATCTCCTAAATTGAAGAATTTGTAGACATTATTAACTTCATTATTTTTTTAAGAAAAACATTTTCTAAAAGGTATTCCATAGAACACCAGATTCAAAGTATATTAATAAATGTTACTTTAAAAGGTGTGTAGAAATGCCAAGTTAAAGCAAAAAGGGTTTCTGCATAACTCTTTAGACTCCTAATATACTAATGTTCATTAAAAATGTCAAAAAGGGGATTCGCCATATAGTATTTCTTAGGTACATTTATCTAAGGAATACTTTCCCATGGATTATCAATGGAAATAAGCATTCTGTGGCACGTTCTTTGGAAATGTCACACTAATGAAAAAGTTCAAGTTGAATTAGTGGAGCATACATAGGGATCATTTGACATGGAATTTTATAAAATATTAGTACAAAAACTTGCAAGTATCATTTTTTCAAATGTAATATTTAGGAAAAAAGAATTGGTACCATTAAAAACTAATAATTATTATTAATAGTATCCTTGCTCCAGCGAAGATCGTGCAGACTTAAATGAGGACATATGAGGCCATTACAACATGTCATGATGACCTGTGCCGCAACTACCTTTGATTTATAACAGAATTTAGACTTTATTAGAGGCTATTACACTAGGCCAATTTATTTTCTGCCACCATAGTTACATGTCACTAGGTGTAAAAGGGCACATTGGCAGAGATAGCACAACCATGTTTATCACTCTGAGATGTGTTTTTTCCAATGTTAGTAGGCAAGAACGTGTCCATAGCTTAATGTCTACTCTAGAACTATCTGGCATTAATTGTCAACTATGCTTTCTGAAATTTTTTTTTAAAGTTTGAAGATGCTTTTACAATGTCAAATTTTATTAGAGTCAAAACCTTAAAAAAATAAAAAGACAAGAACTGGAAAACACATAAAGAAAAAAACCCAACATTTGCAAAGTTATGTGGAATTGACACTTTCATACGCTGTAAGTGATGTGAATTTGTATTTTGAAAGTAACTAACTTGGATTTCAATGTGCTTCAAGAAGCATTTCCCTTTCATGGGTATATCTTAAGGAAATAATTAAGAAAGTTCACAAATACTCATTTACCAATTGGCTTGGCACAGTGTTGTTTGAAATAGAACACTGGGGAAAAGCAAACATGTCTACTTGTCTCCTTTTAAAAGTTTTTGCCTGGTAACCAATCTAGGAACCTGCACTCACCTCTCATAGGCCTGAACGAAAATTACTACAAGATTGAAAATTTTTCATTTTTTTACACTGGATCTGGTGCCATTACGGAAAATTGGGTTTCCTTTAAAAGGAAGAGGAGGAGAAATGATGTGCCAGTTTCTGTCCCATTGGTCAGAGGAAGTTGTATTTGTGAGCATCGGAGCTGAGCTGTGAAGATGGTATTGGGATCAGACCTGGGGAGAGAAGGCAGGTGTTGAAAGCTTGTGGGAATGCAGAGAGGGAGAGTCCCGCTGTGTATTAATGCAAAGACACAGTGTACATGGAGAAGAGGACGACTGCACCAGTGGTGTGAATGGAGGTGTCATGGAACAGCAGCAGGGAGCCGTAGGGAAGGTGGATTTGGGGTGTTTCTGAGAGAGGTCTTGAGTACAAAGCTAAGGTTCTTGGACTTTCTTTTTTTTTTCTTAAAGATTTTATTTATTTATTTGACAGACAGAGATCACAAGTAGGCAGAGAGGCAGGCAGACAGAGAGGAGGAAGCAGGCTCCCTGCCGAGCAGAAAGCCCGATGCGGGACTCAATCCCAGGACCCTGGGATCATGACCTGAGCCGAAGGCAGCGGCTTAACCCACTGAGCCACCCAGGTGTCCCTCTTGGACTTTATTCTTAAAGGTCTAACTGAACCAGTAAAGGGTTTTAAACAAGGAACTAATATGATGCATCTGTTAACTTAATGGAGATTAATTTGGCAGCAAGAAGGAGGAATTGGAAGCAGAAGAGCGTGGAGACGGGAAGAGCAGCCCAGAATGTTCAAGTATGACCTATCTTGGCATCAGGATATAGTTCCTGAATTCAAACTATGGCAGGAAAAATGAGTAAAGTGGACGGGGATGGAGAGGACTGATCAACTGGCCACAAAATACATGTTTCATTGGAAGCTACTCGAACCCATTCTTGTCATTGCAGGGTCTAAATCTCCAGATATAGTCCTATGCAGTTTAAATACTTCCACAAACTCAACAACGAAGCTCTCATGCTCAATAACAGTAAATATAACTGTGTGTCTACAGAGTGACCAGATGTCCAGACCTTTAAAAAAATATAATGGAAAACCTACAGAAATACCAAAAAACAAAACAAAAAATATGCCTTGAAACATCCTGTGCTTCAATTTCTATACTTTGCATTCTAATTTTATTCTAGACTCTACTGCACAAAACCCAACCTAAATAACCCGTCTATTTGCAACTTTGAGACTGAGCTTAATGTGAAGTTTGAGGAAGTTACTAAATTGTTAGAAAGCAGAAATTTCACTGTGACTTTATTCAGTTGAGACTCTCTGACATTGATTTGATTTGATTTAAAAAAAAAAAAGTGTGTTGAAATCCATGACAGATGTGTTATTTATGGAGAGTTTAATATCGTAAAGAAGCAAGAAAATCTGGGTCTGTGGAAATACTTCATTTGACCTCTACTGTCCTTCCACTCACCCCCAAAGCACTACTCCACTAATTTTTTTCTCTTAAATTATGACACCTTGTACTGATATCATGTAGTCTATGTTGTTCAAACCACAGAACACAAAAATCAGTCAGGCACTAAGGTTATTGCAATTTTTAGCTTATTTGCTAACATTTTCCTTCTGTTGCATGTTTATTTTTTTTCTTCTTTCACCAGCCCTCACTCGGTTTTGAGAGAGCCTGCAGTTTTTTCCTCTTTCAGGCTTACCAGCAAGGGCAAAATCTGTTCTGAAGTTCCATAGAGAGTACTGAATGGATGTGACAATGTGTTTGCTGGAAATATAAGACATGGGCTTAAATATGGTTAATACCTGCTTTTATTGGGCTTCCAGAACGCTTAAGTTCGCACCTTTAATTCTGAGTAGTTAGACAGTAAAATTGATGTTGAATGAGTGAGAAAATAGATAATTCCCTTAGAGAGAATAATCCTTTTGCTAATAATTGAATTCTCTCCACAATGCATGCCTTTCTTAGCACTTTCAGAATTAGTGTTGCTTCATGACATTTTAACTATGTGATAATCTCCACATTAAGAATCTCCCCAGACTTTAAATCAATCTTCAGCAATTAACAAGATTTTATTGAGCACTCGCTATGTGTCCCGCACTGTCTAGCCACTGTGAGGACACAGAGATATATAAGACATCTCCCTTCTGTTAGAGGGGGTGATGGCCTAGTTAGGGAGACTGATAAGATGAAAGCAGAAGAATAATTAGAGGACATTTTCAGATGATTTGTAATGGGTTAAAGAAGAATATTGGCAATCACTGCCATTCACTGGATGCTTGATGTGTGTCAGCCCCCCACTTATTTTATTTACTTATTTGACAGAGAGAGAGAGAACAAGCAGGGAGAGCAGCAGGCAGAGGGAGAGGGAGAAGCAGACTCCCTGCTGAGCAGGGAGCCGGATGTGGGACTCTATCCCAGGACTTTGGGGTCATGACCTGAGCCAAAGGCAGCCGCTCGACCTACTGAGCCATGCAGGTGCCCCACTCAGGCACTTTAATGTATTATCTGGGGTTCCAGTTGCAAGGGCCATAAGGACTCAGAGAAGGAGAGATGAGTATGGGTGAGAATGGTTTGAAAAGTAGATGAGGGAGCTGAGCTGGATTTAAGAGAAAGACTTGGATCTAGAAAGGCACAGAAGATGGGGAAGGCAGTCTCGACGGGATGGTCGGGGCAGCTTCCTGACAGAGCCTGGGGCTTCAGAGTGGTAAGCAGTGGGGATTGTGAAATACCCCCAAATGTTCACTTCTCTATATCCATGCCCTCTGCCATGTGATTTGCATCTCATCAAGAGACCGACTCTGCTTTCTACGCATTGAATACAGGTTCACCTTGTGACTTGCTTCGTGACTTGCTCACTCTCTCCGGGACCCCTGCCTGTTGCTATGGGAACGACGCTGTGCTAGTCCCGTGGATCATGAGAGGCCGCATGGAGCGGAGCAGAATCAGCGGAGCCTGGGTCGTCCTACAGCAGCCGGCCCCATGCTGACCTGCCAGCTGGCCAGCAGGCGTGAGCTCAGCCACAATGGCCATGATAGCTGTTGGATAGACGTTAGGAACAACTGGACTGCGAGTAAGGCCTGTTTACCAAGGGGTTAGTTAAAAAGGAAAAAGGGAAAAAAATCCTCTTGGATGTATGTTCTTTAGTGGCCTGCAGGACACCAAACTCCCATTTACTTTTTCTTGCTTTCCTTCTTTGTTTCCTCTCAGTTTCCTTTGCTGGTTCTCCCTCCCAGTGCTGGAGTGGCCAGAGCTAGTCCTTAGGCCTTCCCTCCAGTAGCTCATCAGTGTCATGCAGCCATTCAGTTTTCCATCCCATGCGTGTGCTGAGAGCTCCAAATGCTGTATCATTAGCTGAGCTCTCTCCCCAGATCCTATCAACTGCCCGCTTGTCACTTCCACTCAGAAGTCTAGTAAGCATCCCAGAGTCAGGATGTCTGAAGCTGAGTTCCTGACCTTTCTTTTCATCCCTAGTTCACCACAGCCTTTCCTGTATCAGTTTGTCAAGAACTTGTTCCTTCTGTCCTCGTCCCCTATGGTCTATTTTCAGACTGATTGTTTTAAGAAATGAGTCAGATCATGTCATTTTTTTTTTTTCTCAAAACCCTGCAATGGCTTCCCATTTTACTGAGTGCAACTGGCATCCTTGACCAGATGATCTGGGCCTCTGTGACCACTTTGACCTACAGTTTTTCCTCCTTCTTTTCACTCAAACCTGCCAAACAAGATCCTACCTTGAGCCTTTGCTCAGGCTGTGTCCCCCCACCCCACCCCAGAATTTTCCTCCTGAAACAGAGGCTTCTACCTTAGGACGTAAGGAACCCTCTCTTCACCTGACCACTCTTTCCTTGTGTTTCCGCAGGACTAACTACTCCACTGCATTCTTAGCTCACATGAGGCCTAATGAGATGTAGCGGGGGTGACAGCTCCCTACGTGCAGGGCCAGTTTTGGCCACTGAGGTTTTCCCAGCTCTTAGAGCAGTGCTTGTCCAAATGGCCCTCTGTTAAATAGATGATATCGGTGAAATAGATGAATGCATGGAGATGTGATAGATATCAATGTTTTGGAAAAGGGACAAAAAACCCAACCACCACAGGTATATTAGAGCTCAAATCCTGGCTCTTCTACTTGGTGGCATGATACTTTGAACAAGTTGTTGAATGTGTCTGTGGTTAATCTTTCCCTCCATGAAACAGGGATAAATGACTAGCTACTTCACAGGGCTAGTCTAAGGGCTCAAAGAGTAAATTTATATAAAGTAATTAGAGTAACACCCAACATGTTATAAATAATGTGCTAACAAGTAAATAAGTGGTGCATTTTAATATCAGTAGTACTGATCTTACAGATTTGGTGTAAGGATTGGCTGAAATAATCTGTGTGAAGTTCTTAACATAATCATAATCAACTTAAATGCTCAGTTGATGTTAGCCAATGATCTAGCTTCTCTGTTTCCAGAATAGTTGTTTCTCCTCCCCAGGAAGCTTTTGAAAATATCATCCCATGTTTAGTGTTTAATATGTTTTTAAAATAGCCTTTCCTCTGTAAAAATCCATAATACTCCCCACCTCCACACTATTTATTGATTTAGGTAAGGTCTCCTTCCCAAGAACCTTCCTGGTTAATGGGTTTTGGCCACTTTTCCTCTTTCCCTAATGTACTTCCCATGAGTATCACTTTTCTAACTAGCCACCATTAGTTTCTCTGCTGAAGGGGTTGTGTTTAACTGTAGAAGTTAACATTGACCAGCAGAGACCTTGCACTTAATACATTCTTTAAAAAGAGATTGGTAGTATTCTTTCATTATAGACTAGTCTTTTGAATCCTGGAAACTAGCTTAAATTGATAAAGGCAGAACAATTGGCATTTTCTTAGTGACTTTTACTTATATACTCTTTAGTAAACACAGTGGTTTACAATACATATTTGCTATCAGATTTGCTCTGAGGGAAAAGGAAGCCCCTTATTATGCTGCTAACATTCATTATTTCAGACATTATGCTGAGAGAGAGCAGAGAAGGCATTTGGAAGGAATTGCCATTCTGTAGGTCATTGGATCATCTCATTATTGTTCGTTTCATTGATCAGTATGGACTCTATCTTTGCAGATATGAACAATTACTGAATTCAATGAAAATAAGATTAAAAACCCCACCAACAACTAGAAAGATGATAACAGAAGATCTCATTTTACTGTTCCTGGGAAGTTTCCTACTAACTCACTTGACTCCTTTACTCATGCCCCTCCCCAAGTCTCCTGTGTGCTCTTTCTTCCCAGAAGAGCTGAGTCTATGATATTTCAGTTCCCGAAAATGATTTGTTATGCCAGCATGGTCTTTACAACCAATGTTTGATATTTAAGACATTCATTTTCCCAATCCCCTCATCAGAGTGGACAGTGCTGATAACCTTTCTAGAGGGCCCATGTCACCATACACTGAACTGAATTCACCAAAATGATCCCAATTTTTAAGTCAAAATGAATGTTAGAAATTCATTATGCAGATACAAGTACCAGTTGGTTGAGAGTGTCATTACATGAACAGATTAGAATTCACAGAATTTCACTGCTGAAGGGAGTTCAAGAGTTCTCTGTCAACTCTAAGTCAATATAGACTAATGTCTATATTGAAACCACCACTTCAACCGGATAGGGGTGTGTGTGTGTGTGTGTGTGTGTGTGTGTGTGTGTGTGTTATACGGAATATCTCAAGAAAAAAAGTTCAACCTCTTCATATATATGATGATGGATTTAGAGATTATTCAATCTTCCAATGGCCCATATATGAATATAGAGCTAAACATTTTCTTTTTCCAGGGGTGAAAACCCAATACTATTAGAAACAAGTACATAATCTACTGTGTGGTGAAAAGAGCATTGGTCTAATCCAAAGACATGGATTACTCTGTTTTTGTTTTTGTTTTTCCACTCACCGGGTATGTGAACTGAAGAAACTTACAACATCTCCCTAGGATTCATGTTAGGATAATATCAACTAGGATATTGGGAATCCTCCTCAATTAAAAAAATTTAACACTATGATTTCTTTATAGCACTAGGACTTTTTGGTTCACAAACTTCTTCCAATGGCCACTGCAGGCAACTTACTTGCCTCTGCAAGAAAAGATTTGGGGGAAATTTTTGCTAAATAGATAATGAACGCAGAATAGAAATTTAATATGTTAGGGCGCCTGGGTGGCTCAGTGGGTTAAGCCGCTGCCTTCGGCTCAGGTCATGATCTCAGGGTCCTGGGATTGAGTCCCACATCGGGCTCTCTGCTCAGCAGGAGCCTGCTTCCTCCTCTCTCTCTCTGCCTGCCTCTCTGCCTACTTGTGACCTCTGCCTGTCAAATAGATAAATAAAATCTTTAAAAAAAAAAAAAAGAAATTTAATGTTAATAATAGGCTGTTAAACTTAAGTTAGATTTGCCAGAATTATACTCACTCAAATGAAATACCCAGACTTTATCTGCATTTGGCTTTTAGTAGAAAGATGAAATATGGCAAGACAATTCAGATCAATGTTCCTTTCCTGAAATAGCCGTGGCTTGGAGTCCGTGCACTTCAGACTGGAGATCGTCTGCCTTCTCCTGTCTTCTCTCTCATCCTTTCTGCACAGTGATCATAAATGTTCAGAATGATGACCTCAAGTTATTGCAAGATGCTTGGGCTCCAAAAGGGTAAATTAAATAAACTATGCTTAATTACTCCACCTTTAAGAAAGGAGAGTCATGGACTATCATAACAAACACATTCCAAGACATGTTTTTAAGGGAAAAAATTATTTGGTAAAGCAATAAACCCACAAATATTTATTGAACATTAATTTTTCTAGGTATTTCAGGCATTTATAAGTTTAAGATATGGTCTTATTCTCAGAATGTTTTCTTAAACGATCTGAGAGCAGGAATCAAAGTTACTTGCTAGTAACATGTTTGTGGTCGCTGTGGTGAACTGACACGCCATCTGTCCTACATTACTCCTAGTGTGCTTTTCTGTGCTACAGAGTGTAGGTGGTTAAAAACTACATTTCCTAGACTCTTTTCAAACTGGAGTGCTGGGCACAAGTTCGGTTCTTCCAATGAGAGGCATTACAGGAGATTTGGAAGGCAGAAATTAGATAGTAGTCTTCCAATCGCTGCCATACCTTTTTCTTTGGTAGAAGCTGGGCTGTGGAGATGGGTTTTTCTGCAGACACTCTGCTGTGTCCAGTCCCTAATTTTGTGGGTACGTAAAGATAGTTGAGGAGTTGGTAGCAGTGTCTGCCAAAAATATGAATTCCAGCTCTACAAATAAGCAATGAGCCTTGTAATTCCCCTGGTGTCCTGTGCTGTGAATGGGGCAGCAGATTTTCCTCTGCTGGGCCCGTCAGGAGGTCTTGTTGGACGTGCTCCTGGATGCTCAGGCTAAATCCCATCCTGAGCACCCGTGGAACAATTCTGTGAGCACCAAATCTCTGCTTCTAAACCTTTTTCTACTTAAAATATCTAGAATGATTCCTGTTTCTAACCAACGTATATTTGTAGACCAGTGATGCGACAGGAGTTCAGAGGAGAATAAACAGTGAGGACGAGATTATAAAGTAGGGTTTACAGAAGGGAGGGGGTGGAGGATGGGGTAACCAGGTGATGGGTATGAAGGAGGGCATGTGTTGTGATGAGTACTGGGTGTTACACACAACTAATGGGAAAAAAACAAAGCAGGGTTTGACGGACTAGGCTACCTCTTGAAGGCTAGGTTAGTGAACATCTGATAATTCTTTGAAAAGTTTGGGTAAGATTTAAGTGTAGATTCATACTTGCCCATTATATATGCAGTGACGATTTGGATTTTGCATCAGGCTGCAGATTATAAGACCATGAAAGATCCCGAGAGCGACCACTTTTGGACACTTCGTTTACTAACCAGGATTTAAAGAGATTCTTAATTTTTCAGGCTCCAATGCATGAGATGATCCCCAAAAGAGCGGTTTGTGTTGGTTTAGCCCCAGACCTTTACAGTAAATTATCAATGACCAAGAATGTGTTCTAGATAGTTTATGGATGATGTTAAGCCAGCAAAAGCCAGAAAATGATAGACTAAAGGATAAAAATTCTCCTGAGCCTGGCCCCTTGTGCCAAAATATTATAAGGATTGTAGTTTGGTCTTGTGGCTTTAAGACCACAAATCACAAAAGGTTAAATTAGGAAGCCGTGCTGGCAGGATTCTAGAAATTTGTTCAAATAGACAGAAAATGCAGTCAGGTTGGGAAGCTCCAGTGTGCTACTTACATCGTTTTCCCTTGGACTGCTGTAAAATTTCCCTGCTCCCTGAGATCAACCACTTCAGAGCAACCTGGTCTTTAACTGTCCCTTAGAGATAGAAGCACACATCCTTGGCCTCTTCCCATCAAGGATCAACTGACAAGCATTCATTTGTTCAAACTTTTCTTCCCAGTGACCAGCTGCCCCTGGCCTGACCTCTTTTTAGCATGGTTCTTCTCTTGATATAAAGCCACTAAGGACAGTATTTTGGTTATCTGCTTCTGAGATCAGGGTTTATGGGGTAGCTCTCTCTCTAAAGCTCAGATCGGTTACAAACCCATGACCACAGAGCACAATAAATCAGCTAAGACCAGGACAGGCCTAAAATATCTGATCTTTCCATTTGCTTGGGACATGACAGTGGGCTGAAGTATGGAAAGTAGTATCCAACAAGAATTACCAAAGAATGAACAGATTTTCCTGTACAGTCTTTTTAGAAAACCCAATAAGTGTCCATCCTTTGTCACTTGACCATGTATTTTATAGTAATTATAACAGAATCATTAATTCTCAATTAGGAGATTATGAATGGAGAGCTAAGACAAAGGAGACAGAAAGTAACAGTTGCTAACCCTACGAAATTGTTAATATGAATCCCCACATTCCAGACTGATCACTCCAGGGGCTTCCAACCCTAAGTGATGGAGATGATGGAGAGGCCATTCTCCTTCTCCCGAAATTACTTTAGGGTAGCGTTTTACAGACCATGACAGAATCACATTACTAGAAGTCAGAAGACACTATAAAATGGTAGTTTGCAACTTAAACTAGATGTTTTTATTGTATTGACTGAAACAGTCTTTGAACCCTACCATAACAAGAGGACATCTCCTTGCCTGCTCAAATGTTCTACCTTTCTCAACTTTTCACTCCCTCCTACCAGATGAAATCTATGCTTTAGGAGAAATCAATGGTCAGACATTGGACCTTCTCTGAACCTTCACTACATCTCTGTAGTAAAAAGAAGTCCATGTCTGGGTTGGTCCCATGCACTGGTGGCTTTTATGATTGGTAGAGAAAGGAATGAGAAGGCTCAATTTCTTGTCATATTACCCCATCCATGGCTATACTCCATCTTTTCAGAAAAACGTATTCCTTTAACACAGAGCTTTTTTTTCCCCCATTAAATACAGATTGACTTCCAGGTAGTGAATGCTTTGTGTTGTTATCATTTACACTCTGGGATGAATTCAATATGTAATTTTAGGTTTTTATTTGGCTTGAGAGAGAGCATAGGGCACTAGCCTGAAGGGATACTTGTAGGGTAGGTAAGCATATTGGAGAGGCTGGGCTTCTTAAAACACACAGGAACAAAAACTTTCTAAGTCTGTGGAACTTAGACTGGCTCACTCAGCAATACATTTTAGTGTTTGTTTGCTCTCTTGTTTTCTGATGACTTATAGAAGGAATTTCCAATCATTGAAGACTAATCCATTGTTTAATCTCTCCAGAAATTTGAGGAACATTCTTTTTGTATCCTCCTTGCTGGCGATCTGTCTTCAGTGAATGAAATTTCTGCTATTTCCTAACAACAAAGAGAGTGAGATTCTCAGTAGGAAAAGAAAATGCAAGTTTAAAAAATAGAAGAGAGTGAAAGAACAAAGGGCATCAGAAAGATGAACATACAGAATGAGGCTACATAGCTAAAAAAAGAAAAGGAGACGGATTTTTTAACAATATACTCTTTCCTAAACTTAAAAAAAAAAAAGTATGGTTGCAAACTTGTTTTTTAAGAGTTAAATTGTTTAAAGGAATTTTCCTACAATATTTTCTCTAATAAACTTACTGCAAATGACAAACCGTACATGTTTGTTGCTCAGTCATTTACAAGTCTTTCCTTATTGCTTCAAAGATTTTTATGTGAGAAGAAATTCAGATTTCTAAAGCTAATTAGATTTGGCAGAGAGAAGGCTTATCATATTGGAAATATTAAAGGTGATGCTGATTTTTGTGTGGAGTGTGGGGATTTGCTGAGGTGAAATGTAAGTACCAGGAAATCCCAGAGATCACCACTTGCGGGGCAGAAACATTTCATGTTTGTTAAATTAAGGAATGGCATTTGACATTGAGTTTTTCCTCCTTAACTCACAAGCTGCTGAGTTAACTCAAATCTGTACTAATTGGGGGTTTTGTTTGGCTCAAAATTTTAGGGTCTTAAAAAAAAAGGGCACAAATGTCCATATATTACACGCCATTCCTAATTATAAAATACAAACGACAGTACTGAATTGGCTCAATTTCCCAATCCAGATATCACATGTGGTAGTAAGTTCAATAAAGACAAAATGTATCGAAGGTACTGGCAATATAAAACTCTCATTCGTCAAATATGCTTCATTTACATTTCATCTTTGAGTCTCATATCATAGGTTTGTGTGATACGGAACAAAGCCAATTTCATATGTATTCCATGTGACTAGAATGTGACCCCTTCTGAACCTTCAAGAGTTCTGGGATTTTGTGACATTGAAAATTGTAGCATTGGCAGACACATTTTATTCTTTTAATACAGCTCCTTTCTAGAGAGTTTATTAAACTCAGTGAGCATGCCTCTGCTAGAACTATGGACTGGGAACTCAGGACCAGTCCTCTGCTCTTTGGAGAAAGGCATGAAAGGGGACTTTTATCTCCCTTCCGAAGGAGCGTTCACTCATCTACACACAACACCAGATATCCTAACCCTACTTAACTGGTATCAGCAATTCTCTACTTTTGTGCTGTTATAATGGATAGGACAACATGAGGAGAGAATATCAGAATCAACAAGAGGGTGATTTATTTTCAGGATTCCATGTCCTGATCTGTTCTGTGTTACATGGGCTAAAATAAAGATGGGAAATTATTACACTGACAGTTATTCACTTGCGTATCTATACCTCATCCTTCTCCAGAAAAAATGCTGACAGGAATACAAAAAACATCTAGTCTAATCTCCTCATTTGACACACATGAGGAAACCTTGACTTAAGAATGCTCAGATGGGGGATGCCTGGGTGGCTCAGTTGGTTAAGCCATTGCCTTCGGCTCAGGTCATGATCCCAGGGTCCTGGGATCAAGTCCCATATCAGGCTCCTTCCTCAGTAGGGAGCCTGCTTCTCTCTCTCTGCCTCTGCCTGCCACTCTGCCTGCTTGTGCGCTCTCCTCTCTCTCTCTGACAAATAAAGAAATAAAAAATCTTAGGAAAAAAAAGAATGTTCAGATGACTAGTCCATGGTTATTCCACCACCTGGTAGCAAAGACAAAACCAGATTCCCCACAACCTCTGTCCTATATTCCCTGCATTTCTATCTACCTTATGATATTTCAGTTCCCAAATTTTCTATATATTAAGTTTTTTTCTTCTAAAGGTTTGTATGCGTTAATGGATACTACCAGAAGTCATGAATCCTAATATCTTCAGCTCAAGCTTTGTATCTGACATAGTCTCAGTGTTTTCAGGGACCTCATTCAGTTCAACGGTTTGTTTGCCTATATCATCTTTGATTATTAGACATCTGTCCTCCACCAGAATTATTACAATGGCAGAAAATGTTTGAATTTCTGATTTATGCCACTCTGCTATTAAGCAGCACTACTTCTGTGAAGAATTCTGTATTATTTGGAGCAAATACGCCAACCTATAGTTTGCATCAGTTGGCCAAGGTCTGTTTTCCAATAGAAAGAAAATGGTGCACTTCCCTACCCCAGTACAACAGAAGAGCAGATCTTCTCCCTGGAGTCTGAGTACTTGAATCTTTGAAATTCAATAAGGCATTTCCATCCCAGAGAGCATTCCAAAAGAAATCTCAAACCGAAGACATCTCTTCTGTTCCTGTGAGATTGACAGTTGCCATGGGAACGGGGAGGGGTGCTGTCCTCAGGCACTCCATGATTTCATCCCAGTCCAGCTCCTGCTGGGACGCAAGTGCCTGCTAAGGTTTTTATAGAGGTCGATCAGCTGGACCTAGCAGAGGAAGTACTAGGTCCCTCTGCACCAGAGCAAGGGAACATGATTTATTTAGTGCTTATTGAGTGGCTCTAACATCCCTGCCTTGCCTCCCTCACAGAAAAACACAGAAAGTCTGATTTTATTATAACTCCAGTCTCCTGATTTCAGTCAGAATTCTTGGGTGGATTTCAATAGTTTATAATTAAAGGAAGAGAGTAGTTCAATAAGCCCTTAGCTGACCAAGTACCCGCAGGTCCAAATGGGTGCATCTAAAGTGCAGGTCAGACTCCAAGCCTTACGCTTTTGATTTTTCTGTGCTGTGAACATGAGAAAGCTGCTCAAACTGGCTTCAACAGGATCTTCAGTGTGACTCACCCAGTGCTGGGAATGTTGGCTGAGAATACAGTTAGTGCAGTTAGTAAACTAATGAGAAATTGACTCTGTCTTTGGAGGGAGACACCACCCAGAAGACAACTTGGTCATATTGTACATAAAGGGGAGACTGACAGCCTGAAACAGGCAGCCAGGAGCCACCTAATGTGAAATCCAAGGCTGGATTTTGTATTGATCTTGGAGTGGGGCAGGGGAGAACATTCCTTACAGTGAAAGCCCCATCTCCAGAGACTCTGAACCATTCTAGGGAAGCCTCAGATCCATCCATCATCATTATTTTGTCAGGAAATAGGAAAATGGAACCTATGTTAAGTTGCATCATCAAAGTCAAAGTCTTGCCTAGGTTTGCTTGATTATGTGGATGTGGTCAAGAGACAGACCATTTATAAGACACTTCCCAAATCTATTCTTACATAAAAAAGCATCATCTTCCAGAGTGGCAGTACTTGGTAGCTCTAGGAAGTCCCTAGAAATTTCAGAGTTTCCAGGAAAAGTAATTTTTCTTAAGTAATAGGGAGATTTGTCATTGCAGGCCAGAAATGACCTGAAAACCACCAGTAGGTTATTGTAAGACTCCTGTGATATGTCATATGTCATGTCATGAGGAAGGCGTTTAGTATTTATTAGGAATTGTTTAAAATATAAAGAAAAATAACGAATACAATGAAAAAAATTTTAAAAAATACAATGGATTCTCCTGACCTATTATCCCACATAAGAAATTAAAATGATGCATAAATTTGAAGCTTCTCTATATTACATCCGAGCTCATCTCCCCAAACCCCTGAAAGTAATCTCTGCCCTAAATCACATGCTTTTTATCCTCAAGTATTTCTTTGAGGAAATTAGTGTATACTATTGACTTGAATGTTTATAAACTTCATATAAAAGGTTTTTTGCACATCTTTTTCCATAATTTGCTTTTTCCACTCAACATTTGAGGTTTCATGCACACTGATAAATATAGCTTCAGTCCACTCATTTTCATTTCTGGTTAGTATTTCATTTATTTTTCCATTCTCCTATCAACAGATATGTAGGTGATTTCTATTTTGTTTAAAGAATGTATACTTTCAACTTGACAAAATACTGTCAAATTGTTCTTGAAAGTGGTTCTACTGAAACATACTCAGATGGGAAATGCATTAGAGTTCCTATTGTTTCTTATCCTTACTAGCATTTGCTATTTGTTAAACTATTAAAAATTTGTCTCTCTAATGCTATCTTATTATAGTTCTAATACCTGTTTCTCTGACTTCTAGTGAGGTTAAGCATATTATATGTAAGGTTTACATCTTTTATACTAAATTTGCTTTCCTTATTTCATCCTCCATTTCTTATATTAAATATTGCCCTCTCTTTCTGTTTCTCCTTTTCTCTTTCACATACACGCACATCCACAACCACACACACACACAGGCACACCCCCCCCCCCAATACTTTCTACTGGTATGTATGTTCTGCAAGGCAGAAATATAGATGTATTCTCAATTCTTAATATAAGGTCTGGCCCAAATAAGATGCTGAATAAACATTTATTGAATTAATAAATTTGTGTTGTTTTTCAACTTCAAATTCAGTGCAGGTCCTGATGACAGAAATTAACAACTGGTCTCTCTGACTAGAGTGACTTTCTGCAGCTTATCTACCCTGTACACCAAGATGTTCTGGAAATACAAGATTCATGTTGTCACTTCCATGTTTAAAAATCTTTCATGGCTCCCCACTGCTAAGCAGAATAGAGTCAAACTCCCATGTAGATAGATAAGGCCCTTCCTCAGCGGCCTGTCAACTCCATTTTATTTCTCATTATGGCTCCAACCTCAGCCTTCTGCTCCAAGAAAGTTGGTCCCCTTGTTTTTTCCCATGAGACAGCTTAGTGACTATAAAAGTTATCCTTAGAACCTCCAGAATTTTGTGCATATGGAAAATGCTATTCATTTTTTTTACTAGCCTGTAAGAAATTTGAAGGGCTGAGTCTCTATGTTCCATAGCTGTGACACAGTAGGAATAACTTGGTTTTTAGGTGAATGGATAATGTTTCTTGGTTTCCTGAGGTGAACTGAATACACAGCGTACACCAAGAACACAGCTCTAGTACAAAACAGATGAAATGAATGTCAATATCTATCAAGGGATTAACATCGCAATTTTCATGATGGAAACACACTATAAGTAGGTTCCAAACCCTGTGCCGGTTAATATTTCCTTGTATACAAAAAACAATTTTGTCAGTTCTCTGTTCTGAAGAGACTTAGAGTATAAAAGGGAAAAATATTAAATATTACAATATCTACTTCTACCTCTGCCTCCACTTATAGACCTACATTGTGGTTCCATAAGCACAGTTGTGGAAAAACTTACCCGGCCTGGACTACTTAGACACTAGCCAATGTCACTAGCCAATGTCACTAGCCAATGACCAGAAAACATTATCTTCAAAATGGCACCTGGGAGTCATTCTTCTACCTTACAAAGGTCACCTATTTTATTTCAGAAAATGATAAGCTCCCTGAGAAATAAGGCTCAGAGAGGACTAAGGGCAAATAGTTGAGAATATTCCCTCCCTTCCTTCTTATACTGAATGACTAAGACCTCAGAATGCTGTGAAGCAGTAGAGGTCACTGACATCAGAAGTTTCATAAAAGTCTGAAGTCAGTGTGGGATCTAGAGTCCAATCTATTTTTTCCTTTCCCTTTATTTTCTATTGGCACGGACCCAACATATCCTTCTTACACTTAAAAGCAGATGCTCTATACTGAGGGAAAGAATAATGAAGTCAGCAGAAAACTGAGGTTCTCATTTTTTTCTACCCGCTAACACGGAAGAGAAATGAAGAAATTGCACTATACACTCTTCTAAGTATATCTAGATTTAACATCCTATGTCTCAATGATTCTAAAGTCATAAGTGTCTTTGGCACACATTATATTTATTAACAGATACACTTACTGAAAGATCCTATGTTTTTAAGGGTTTTTGCATATTTATTTCAAGCTTTTAAAGCATAAGTACAAGTTATTCTCAAAATTTAGATAGTGGCTGAAAGCACTAAAAAAAAAAATCACTTTTAGTAACCACCCTGAATACTTGGTAGAATTTCAAAGTTTCTAATAATTGCAAAGTAAAGCACTTGGGTTTTCTTGTAGTCTGTACTTTAAATCCAAGAACTTTCAGCAAATGAGTGTTTGCAAGGTAAAATCCAAGGGGAGAATAAACATCCCCTTACTGAAAATATGTCTTTCCAGTTAACTTACATTTTGTTCAAGATTCTGAACTACTACATGGGCTGATTATAAGTCAAAATCCTGAGTGTGGTTAGAATTGAAAAGACAAGAAATAACAGGAGTGTTGGCAGGGATGTGGAGAAAAAGGAACCTCCATGCACTGTTGGTGGGAATGCAAATCAGTACCATTATTGTAGAAAATAGTATGGTGATTCCTCAAAAAAATTAAAAATAGAACTATCATCTGATTCAATACTTCTACTACTGGATATTTACTCGAAGACAACAAAAATACTAATTCAAAAAGATATATGCACCCCATGTTTATTGCAATATTATTTACACTAGCCAAGATGGAAACAACCTAAGTGTCCATCCAGTAGGTGAAGAGATAAGGAAGACACACACACACACACACACACACACACACACACACCCCACAGGAATATTATGCATCCATAAAAAAGAATAGGCTCTTGCCATCTGTGACAATATGGATGGACATGGAGGGTATTATGCAAGTGAAGTAAGTCAGACTGAGAAAGACAAATACCACGATTTCACTCTTATGTGGAATCTTAAGAAAATGAACAAACAAATAAAAAACAGAATCAGACCTATAGATAAAGAGAACAAACTGATCATTGCCAGAGGGAAGGGGATGGAGGATAAGCAAAATGGGTGAGGGGGGGATTGGGAGACACAGGCTTCCAGTCATGGAACGAGTAAATGAAGGGAATAAAAGGTACAGAATAGAGAATCTAGTCAATGGCATTATAATAGCATTGTATGGTGACAGATGGTAGCTGTGTTTGTGATGAGCATAGCATAATGTACAGAGAAGCTGGGTCTCTATGTCCTACATCTGAAACTAATGCATGTCAACTATATGCAAGAAATTTTTTTCTAATTCAAATTATTCCTCTAAACAATTCCATTTACTTAATTTCATTTCTATTTTTAAATTCGCCTTCGCATATTTGGGAGGCATTGCATTCTTGCTAATTACATATTTCAATTAATATTGTTACTATATAAGGCATGCCCATTTTCACTGAAGAGGAATATAATAAGATACATGATAAAAAAATGTTGACTGTCCTTGACAACTGCTGTATGGAAAGGGAAATCCTAATTGTCAGTTGTTACTGAAAATATTATTAAGTAATCTTAAAAGGCTTGAGGTGATGAAATAGAGGAGTAATTAATTTTTACTTATAATGGGTATAAGGAGGAGGACCAGTTGTATTCTGGAAAGCAAAAGCATAGATGAGGTATAAAGCATGTGTAAAGATCACTAAGTGGCTTAAACACACAAAGATTTACTCTTCTAAATAAAAGAGGGCTGGAGTGGAGGCCTCAAGAAATTATCCGAAACCAAAGTACCTTTTGTGTTTGCTCTGCCCTTGTAGGCTTCAGCGATCAAGTTTACACCCCTCCCAAAGGAAGAAAGAGGGAAGGAAGGCCCAGGTCCCCTTAAAGAGACTTCTCAGCTGTCCTACACAATAATTCTGCTTTTACCTCACTGGCCAGAACTCAGTGTCATAGTTACTGCAAGGAAAGCTGTGAAATGCAGTGCTTGAGCTGGGCACAGTAGGCTCTGGAATAAAATTGGGGTCTGTTATTAAAGAAGAGGGGACACGTGATACTGTGTAGGTGACTAAGAGTCTCTGATTTAAATCCAAAAGGGGAAGTAAGCAAATGGAACATTAGGAAGGAAGAAGCAGTGCATGGAATTGGACAATAACTTTTCATACATCACAAGTCTATGTGGTATGAAGACTATGGCTGGTGGGTCATTGAGGCTCAGGGAGTTATCTATAGTACTGTGCGCCAAGAAGCACGATGATAAGGAAAAAGTCATCATTCCCTCTCTTGGTCTCAATTTCTTTACCTAAAAAAATAAAAAGAATTTATTATATCAGTAATTTTCAGGCTTTTTCTCAGCAGAATTCTTCTTTCTCAGCTAATTTTAGAAATTCCCAGATAAGACTGATAAAAAGGAAAACTTAGCAGTTGAAACGGGAGTCATGTGAGCTGGTAGCTCCATACCCTGGGCTTTCCTTTGTTCGCCAGTGCGGCCTCTGAGAAACCCGAAAGTTCAGGTACAATAGTGTGAAATCCACTGGTCTTACTTACTGACCTGAACATTTCAGGGTTTGATGACCAAACTGAAAAAGTCCATAAGCCTTTGTTTCTCCCTTCTAATACCTACTAACAAAGATCTGGAGAGAAAATTTGTATTTTATTTCTTATTTGGGAAGAAAGTAAGATTATTATTTTTTATTTCTATTTGAAGAGAAAATAAAATAAAATTTTTATTTTTAAAAACTTCTGTTGGGGGAGAAAAGTAGGGAGCTTTCTAATATCTGACATCTTTTTGCATAAAACTTAAAATCTGGCCCTGTGCATAGGACTTCTTTGGAATTCTTTACAAGTATAGATGTACACATTATATATACCTTGATATTTACTGGACTAGGTAAGTAGCCTAATTAGATGTGTATGTATGTTGTTAGGGTTTTCCTCCATGAAGTGTTAACTTCTAAAGACCACAAAAGCATATTCCAGATAATCTATGTCCAATAACACCTGATTTTCTATACATTTCTTAGTTAATGCCTGGATTCCATCCAAAGGTGAATATTGAAAGAAGAAGTTTGAATGTATTCCATGTAGTCAATTTAATATAGTCGTGGAAAGGGGGAAGATGTTTTCCTACAGGAATTTTAGCAAAAGTATTGGAGTTTAAATTTCATGTGTGGCTTTTCCTTTATGAGGATTAGCTGCTGTGCAAGTCTGAAAAAAATGCTAGGGAGAAGTAAAATTATAGATAGAGATAGTGTAAAACCAAGGGTGGCTTTTGAGTCACACTTAATAGGAATATAGAACTCTTTACACTTTCCAAGTTTTCTCCATTCTATTGGGACTCTTAAACTGAAATAATAATCTCTTTTCCCCTTTAAATAATTCTTGTCCTACTTTTAAGACTACTAGGGGAATAAAATAAAACACATGCAAAACTTAACATCAGCATTACTAAAACATATGTAACAGCATGTAGAAACTCCACAGACCTTGTAAAAATTCATTTAAGACCACAGAGAAAATCACCCAAAGTACAGACCAATATGTATTTGAATGGAGAGCATGGGTTTGGAGGGTAGGAAACTCAGAATTTACTTTTAGCTTTTTCATTGCCCAAATCTCTGCCTTCTGTGTAGTAATTGTATCTACCTTAATCTTAGTCTCACCTTTCATATAGTTGAATGATAGTTTTGTCTTGTCTTCCAGAGATATTGGGAATGCTATGGTCATTTTCCTAATATTCTTAGTTTAAATGAAAGAAGGTGGCTAAATAACTCCAGACACCACTTCTGTTACAAACGCTGATGAAATACAAGATAGCATGGCTCTCATAGCCTTATGAACCTGGCATTAGACATAAAGTCATTTGTAAAACATACAAGTTTATGATTACCTGCTATTCTCTTTGGATCCATAGTTCTATGGCCTGATTCCCTTTGGTAGATCTAGGTCATTTAATCTTCCCTTTACCCTTGACTACCAAATATTATCTCCTTTACATTTAACCAGAAGCTTGAAACCAAGAACTTCTACATGTGATAGATTTCCTTCTATTCTAAAGTCTAATGGAGTCCCCTTGAGAGAGCTCAGCGTGGTAGGAAATGAGGTGCTACAGATCAGTGGGCTTTAAGATTTCTCTCTTCAATGCTTAGGTCACTGGGGCCCTTTCTTTCCCAATTCTAATAGTTCCAAACAGCCAAAGAGTCCCTAGTCCTTGACCTTGAAATTTGGGCTTGGTTCCACGATCTTCAGAACTGGGAGTCAGCCCAAGTATAGCTCTTGTCTGGCTGCAGCCCAAAAGTTTGGTAAAACTCCTAGAAACAAAATATCCACAAACAAACAAAATTAACTAATACATTACTTTCATGTTATTTGAATTTAAATCAGAGCAATTACTTTTAAAAAGTCACATCAAAGAATTTCCCAATTTGCAAAAATATATTCTTTAGCAACATAATAGTTTTTAGGGATGCAGTGGGTTATGTCTTAGGGAAAGTTTTGCATGACCTCCCATTAAACTTTGTTCTGTAAACCACTCTTGACAACTCCACTGTGTAAGGCTGTGGTCAGCAACAACCTCATGGGCAGGTGATCTCTCCAGTCTCCCAGAACCCTACGTTTAAAAGGGATCCATGCTTGGTTGAATGCTCTGGTATAGTCTTCTTGAAATTCTTTGGACTTGGGTTTTGTTAAGTAACGTTTGGTGTGACAATGAAGCATGAACATGAAAAGAAGAGATATACACCTCTGTTGTTTGTCTCCCTGTTTGTATATAGTGTTCGCCATGGGTACACAATTCTTAGGGGACGCACAATGCATGAGAATTCACTAATACTCAAAATGAGTATAAGGTAAGCTTCTTATGTCTATGACTGAGTGAATAAGGGTACGGACAGCCATAAGAAACAACACTCTTTATTAGAATCAAACTTGCTTTGAATTCAGAAGGATAAAATGGCAAAAATTAGTGTTACCCTCAAAGACTTAAGGAATGCGGTGGTAGTAGTCCTCATCACATCCCCACTGAATTCAACAATCTGGCCCTTGTAAAAACAGGACAGAACATGGCGGATTATGATGGACTGCATAAACTTAACAAACAGGTAGGCTCAGTCACAACCAATGGGTTGGAAGTGGTATTTTTATTAGAACAGATCTCTGTATTTTGGCATACAGCTATTAACATAGCATATGCATTCTTTCAATGCCCATCAAAAAGCTTTTTTTATTCACCTAAAATAAACTGCAAAACATATATATGTAGTTTTGTTTTAGGATTTTGCTAACTTTCCTCTCTCTGTCATAATAGAATCATAAGAGACCTTGATAATCTTGACATTCTGCAGGATATCATGATGATCTCTTATAGTGATGACATCATGCAAATTAAATCTAGTGAAGAGGAAGTAAAAAGTATTCTGGATAAGATCTGGTATGATACAAGTGTAACTGAGAGTGGGAGATACTCTGTACATATTCAGGGACTTTTTAAAATTTTTTGTAGCCAATAGCCTACAGCATTTTGAGGCATCCCCTCCAGTGTAAAAAACAAATTATTTCACCTTATACTTCTGATAACTAGGAGACACAATACTTGTCAAATCTCTCCATATTTTAGGGAGAACATATACTGCCCTGGGAAACATTGCTCAACACATTTGCTGAGTGACTTGAAAATCTGCCAATTTTGAGTGGTGACCAGAACAAGGGATGCCTCTGCATCATGTTCTGGTTCTGAAGTACCTGGTCCTGGTACTCAGATCATATGACCTGGCCCATCCAAAATTGTTATAATTCTCCATAGTAGACCAGGATGGATTGTAGAGTACATTCCAACCACCAAAATTTGAGTTGCAATGCAGACACTCCTAAGGTTCTAGAGTGAGCTCATGCCATTGAAGAAGAGAATTATTCACTGTTTAAAAAACAGCTCCCCAGAGATTCAAAATGGTGGAACAGGCAGCTTTGTTCTACCACAGAGATACATCAACAGTGTAACAAGCCTTTATGAAAAATACAGAAACCAATTAAAAAGTAATATAACAAAAATAATCACAAAACCAAGAATAGCTGCATTGAAACAGATGAGAAAAGCAATTAAATTCTGTCCACAATAGCTCTAATCCAGCCAGCACAGCATGGTATAATGAGAAAATGCCTAGCTTGTGGCTTTTCCTTTGGGAGGAGAGACAAAAGTGGACTGCATGTCTGAAGTTCTGGCCATGTGGGGCTGCCCGAGGGACTGGTTTCTTTCTCATATAACTCAGAGCACCAGTGAAGAACTGGTAGAGTTTGGAAGCCTGGGTCTCACGGAGGACTGAGGAGAGCTCAGCAATTTCTTGCAGCACCAAAAGACTGCAGTGCTACAGACAACTTTAAGATATATATATAATCTTCTTTATTCATTCATCTGTTGATGGACATCTGGGCTCCTTCCATATCATGAACACTGCTGCTATAAACTTTGGGTGCAAGTGCCCATTCAAATCATAATTTTTGTATCTTTCGCATGAGTACCTAGTAGTGCAATTGCTGGGTTATTGTTCTATTTTTAACTTTTTGAGGAATCTCCATGCTGTTTTCTAGACTGGCTGTGTCAGTTTGCATTCTCACCACTCACTCTTGAGTGGAATTTAAGAAACAAAACAGATGAACATAGGGGAAGGGAAGGAAAATGAAATAAGATACAAAGAGAGAGGGAGGCAAACCATAAGAGACTCTTAACTATAGAGAAAAAACTGAGGGTTACTGGAGAGGGGTGGGGGATAGGGTAATGGGATGAGGGTCCCTAAGGAGATCACTTAATGTAATGAGCACTGGGTGTTATATGCAACACATGAATCATTAAATTCTACCCCAGAAACTAATAATACACTGTATGTTAACAGACTTATTAACTTGAATTCAAATCAAATAAATAAATAAATAAATAAATAATCTCAAAAAGAAGATAGATCATTTGAAATTATGGAGTCAGGGGAACAAAATGAAAAAAGAAGTGAAGAAAATTTAGGGGACTTCCAAATGAACCAATGTATGCATTACAGAAATCTGTAAAAGAGGATAGAGAAAAAAGAGTAATTTCTTATTTGAAGAAATAATGGCTGCAGACTCTTAATCTGAGGAAGGAAATGCACATCCAAATTCAAGAAGCTAAAAAAACTTGAACTAAGATAAACCTCAAGACACATACACGAAGACATATTATAGACAAACTTAAAAGTCAAAGACAAAGAGAGAATCTAGAAAACAGTGAGAAAAAATGTACAAGCTTCCACAGGATTATTGATGGATTTCTTTACAGAAACATTATAGACAAGAAAAGAAGTAGAATGAAGTAGAAATAGAAGTAGTTATGTTTTGGAAAACAAAACATAACAAACTACAAACTAAGAATACTATCTACAGCAAACTCTCCTTCAAAAATGAAGAAATAAAGACCTTCCAGATGAAGCTGAGGGAGTTCATACCATGAGACCTGCATTGCAAGATGCTAAAGAAAGTTCTTCAGGTTAAAATGAAAGGATGCTAAATAAGAACACAAAGGTATGCAAAAATATAAAGCTCTTTGGTAAAACTAAATATATAGACAAATACAGAATTCTAAAATACTACAATGGTGGTACGTAAGTCAGTTTCATTCTGGTATAAAATTTAAAAGATAAAAGCTTATGAATGAGGGGCACCTGGGTGGCTCAGTGGGTTAAATCCTCTGCCTTCGGCCCAGGTCATGATCCCAGAGCTTTGGGATCGAGCCCCACATCGGGCTCTCTGCTCAGCAGGGAGCCTGCTTCCCCCTCTCCCTCTGCCTGCCTCTCTGCCTACTTGTGATCTCTGTCTGTCAAATAAATAAATCAAATCATTTGAAAAAAAAAAAAAAAAAAAGAATAGCTGGCACTGACCCTAAGGACAAATACATCAAGAACCCATTTCTGCCCAATCTTTGTGCCCACAGGGATTCAGCCATGGCTGGATCCTTATGGCAACCAGAGGGATTGCTCCTTACCCTATCAGAGGCCTATGACTCAATTTAAGAAAAAAAAAAAAAGCTTATGAATGACAACTATAAAACTATGTTAATGAATAGAAAATATGAAAGATGTAATTTGTGACATCAACAACTTTAGGGGGAGATAAAAGAAGTAACATTTTGTATATGATTGCAATTAAATCATTTTCAGTTTAAAATAATTATAGGGGTTTCTAGGTGGATCAGTCAGTTAAACATCTGACTTCTTGATCTCAGGTCAGGTCTTGATCTGGGGATCATGAGTTCAAGCCTTACATTGACCTCCACACTAGGCAGGAGCCTATCTTAAAAAAGTAAAATAGATTATTTTTTGTGTAATCCTCATGGTAACCACAAAGGAAATACCTATGGAAAATACAAAAAAGAGAAGTAGAAAGGAACCAAGGCATGCAACCTTAAAAAAGTCAATAAAATATGAAGGCAGCAGGAAAGGAAAAGAGGAATAAAATAACTAAAAGACATACAGAAAGCAATGAACAAAATGGTAATAATAAGTCCTTCCCTATTAATCATTTTAAATGTATCACTTTAAATGTAAATGGGTTAAACTCCCCAACCAAAAGATACAGAATAACTGAATAGATTTTAAAAGAATAAGACCCAACTAAATATTATCTGCAAGGGACACATTTTAGATGTAAGGACATATATAGGCTGAAAGTGAAAGGATGGGAAAGATAACCAAAAGAGAGCAGGGGTAGCCATATGTATGTCAGAAAACATAGACATTAAGTCAAGTAACAATAATGGTGGGAGGCTGCAATACCCCGTTTTCCATGATGGACAGAATGACTAGACAGATCAATAAGGAAACAGAGGATGTGACTAACACCAGAGATGGATTAGATGTAACAGAAATAAGAAGAACACTTCACTCAACATCAGCAGAATACATATTCTTCTCATGTGTATATGGAACATTCTCTAGGATAGGTCATATGTTAGACTATAAAACATATCTTAACAAATTCAAGAAAAATGAGATTATACAAAATATCTTTTCTGATCACAGTGAAATGTAACTAGAAATCAATAGCAAGAGGAAAACTGGAAAACTCAAGCACATGTGCAAATTAAACAACACACTCTTAAAATACCAAGACTGAATCATTATGAAATAAAAAATATGAACAGAACTATAACAATAAGAATATTGAACCAATATTCAAAAATGTCCCAACAAACAAGAGCTGAGGGGACCAGATGGCTTCACTGGAGGACTCTATCAAAAATTTAAATTAATACCAATCCTTCTCAAATTCTTACAAAAAAGTAAAAAGGAGGAAACACTTCCAAATTCAATTTACAAGGCTGATATTATCCTAATACCACAACTAAAATACTATAAGAAAAAACTACATAGCAACATACTTGATGAATACTGATGCAAAAATCCACAACAAGATACTAGCAAACTGAATTCAATAGCACATTAAAAGGATTACACACTATGGCTCAGTGGGATTTATTTCTGAAATGCAAGGATGGTTCAATATGGGAAAATCAATCAGTATACTACACCACATTAACAGAATGAAGGGGGGGAAATCACGTGATTATTTCAATTGCTGCACTAAAAGTATTTGATAAAACTGAACACTCTCTAATGATAAAAACACTCAGCAAACTAGGAAGAAGGAAATTACTTTAACATAATGAAGGCCGCATATGTAAAACCCATGTACAAAAAGCCATTATACGGTCTATGTCCATTAGAGATAGAAATCATGAGATCAAGAACAAAAGAATTGAGGTAGAAGTGACTTATTCTTACAATCGTGTTCAGTGACCAATTTGGAAATTTATGCTTTCGGTCTCTGCACCAGGATCTGTGGGATTATATGTTCTATTGCTAGAATAGAAGGCTTATACCAGGGGACAGTGTATGGGTTTCGCTAACTCCAAAGTTAGCTACCACTTAGTCATTCAGGGTTATTCATGCCAGTAGACCATAAGGTGAAGAAGAAATCCTAATTGGAGTATGTGACCACCATGAATAGATACTGTTGCTACTGTGCAATGACGTCAGGGAGTGTATGTCTGGCATTCAGGAGATTCACTGGGGGAGCCTGTCGGTATTCAGTGCCAGTGATAACCATGAATGGGTAGCTGCAGCAAGGGAGTCTGACAAAAATCCCCACAATGGGAGGATTAGAAATTTCAGAAATGAGAGTCCGGGTCGTTTTGCTGGCAACTGAAAGCAGCTGAAAGGAATGTGGAAAGCACAATAGAGGAAAGTAATGACTATCACTAATGAAATGATGGCTAGTTGCTTTAGCGACAGGGATGTAGATAGCTCCACTTATCATCTTGTTATGTCTTTTTCTTTCCCTAATAAATTTTGTGTGGCCACAACTTTGAAGAATTCCTAACACAACAAAATGAACTCAATACAGGACATGAGTGTATCTGAGAAGTACAACGGATAATTGTAGCCAGCGCCTCTGCTGCTCAGTTCCTATCCTCTGTGCTCACTGTGCCCAGACACACCTGCAGGTTTGTACAGGAAGCACAGCTTCTTTCTTGCAAGTCATTCGACTGAGAGCGATTTCTGGCCGTCGGAACATGTTAAGCCCACGTAGGACAGACTGAGAGGAACTGGGACTAAAAGTTCTGCCAGCAGCACCAACAGATAACAAACTGGAGTTAGTAGACACATAACTAGGCTTTCTTGCTTTCTGGTGGGGTAACTTTGAGATATGGTTGTCATTCAGCAGTCATCAATGGGCCTGAGGACTAATTGCTCACAGTGACTGACTGGCTGTTAACACCTTTCTGTCACCTTAATTCCCTTCCTTCTGGAATGGCCTCCCAAATGAACTGGCACTCAAATCTAATTCATGGTCTGGTTCTGAAGGACTACAATTTATAGCAAAAGATTTTTTAACCCAGGTCCCCCTGAAACCAAACCATGAACTCTTAAGCACTATTCTGTCCTTCTATGTTCCTTAAAATGTGGCCTATGGAATAATTGCCTTATAATTACCAAGTGACAACGTTTAAAATGAAGATTGTCATATAGTCAATGACGTGCTAATAGCATTGTACTGTGAGAGGTGGTAGCTACACTAGTGAGCATAGTGTAATGGTATAGAGAAGATGAATCGCTATGCTGTCCACCTGAAACTATTGTAATGTTGTGTGTTAACTATATTCAAATAAAAAGAATTTTAAAAAAATGAAGAGGTAAAATAAAAATAAAATAAAATAAAATATTCCTAGGCAGATGGGTCTTAAAAATTCTGGAGCTTAAAAATGGCTTCAGTATTTTGAATCTCAGTTAAGATTTCCAAAGCCAAGAAGGATGCTCTTTCTACATGTGGTACTTGTATATCATTTCAATTCATGTAGACTGTCCCTAAATGATTAACTACATTCTTATTTCAGGTATGTATGTATGTTGCTTATACTATATGCTTATGCTTATGGATACACTTTAGTTTCTCATAGTAGATCAACAGTATTCAATGAGCTGGGGCGCCTGAGTGGCTCAGTTGGTTAAGTGACTGCCTTCGGTTCAGGTCATGATCCCAGGGTCCTGGGATTGAGCCCCGGATCGGGCTCCCTGTGCAGCAGAATCTGCTTCTCCCTCTGCACCTCTGCTTGTTCATGCTCTCTCTCCTTCTCTCTCTTTCTGTCCAATAAATAAAATCTCAAAAATAAAAAAAAATTTAAAAAGAGTATTTAACAAGCTAAAGTAAGGAAATTCTCTAATCACAGAAAAACAAAATCCAAGGAGAAGAGAAAATGTCTTGAAGAAATGGATTTTTGATCCATCATTCTCCATCTACCAATAATTTCCCATGAGCCCCTCAAAAGGCCAGTTAACCTCTTAGTGTCTGTGCTTCCTTATGTGTTAAATGGGACTCATAACCTTCTGAGGTAAGGGCACTAAACAACTGAATTATTTAATATTAGATGATCTATAATCTGCCACACATATTATTTTGAAGATGCCCATACATTATTGATTGCTGAAGGCACTTATCTCACATTATTTGAGTCTGCAGTCTCTCGCAAATTTCAGCTATTATACACACTTTTTAATAGGTGGCAATAAGATACATGCTGTGAGATATTTTTAGCTAAAGTGAGCTAATCCTTGCTGACCTACACTGAAATGTTTTAGGGCTCTGTGAAAATGATAAACCTAATCTTCATCGCAGATGATAAATATTACTGTATTTATTTGTAGTTCAATAAAACTTTGGCAGCTAGGGATTTAACATCTTAGTTTGTATTCTTTATAAACAATCTCAGAGATTAATGTCACAGAGTAATCTGCAGTTCTGTGGTGGCATAAATTTGAATTGTACACACTAAGAGCCTGATATGTGGGAGCCGGTCTCAATGGCACTGAGAGAAGCTAGCTAGCTTCTCTTCATGTGTGCTCACCTCGGCCCTGTCCTCTTCTCTCAGATATGGTACGGTAGCTGTTCCTAAGTGATAAAACCTTGTATATTTGTAAAAAAGGGCTCTTCTGGGAGAAATAAACCATTGCTAGTGCTGGTGATGAAACTGAAGAAGTCTAAGAAGTGCTTATTCTTAGCCAGAGAAGAGAGATTTTTAATAAATTAAGGGGTGGAATGTGGCAGTTGGCAGATTTAAATCCACGATGCGATGGAGTCCACCAAATGGGTATGAGAACCAGAAAAATCACTCTATGATATTACTTGAGCAATCGTCCTCACCAAATCAAAATTTCATCCATTTGTGCATTTTTATTCTTTTTTTTTTTAATTTAAATTAATTTTTTATTTTTTATAAACATATATTTTTATCCCCAGGGGTACAGGTCTGTGAATCACCAGGTTTACACTCTTTTTTTTTTTTAATGGCTAATCTGAAGGTCAGAAAAGAAGTTTTCAATTTCAATTTTATTTTATTTTTTTGTGTGTTTAAAACAGACTATTTATTTATTTATTTATTTACTTGTGTCATGTACAGAACATCATTAGTGTTTGATGCAGTGTTCCAAGATTCATTGTTCAAGATTCATTGTTCATTCAGTGTTCAAGATTCCTTGTTTGCCTATAACACCCAGTGCCCCATGCAATACGTGCCCTCCTTAATACCCATCATTGGGCTCACCCATCCACCTACCCCCTCCCTTCAAAACCTCAGTTTGTTTCTCAGAATCCATAGTCTCTTATGATTCGTCTCCCACTCTGATTTCCCACCCCCTTCATTCTTCCCTTCTTCCTCCAAACATCCTCCATGCTTTTCCTTATGCTCCACAAATAAGTGAAACCATATGATGATTGACTTTCTCTGCTTATTTCACTCAGCATAATCTCCTCCAGTTCCATCCATGTTGATGCAAAAGTTGGATATTCATCCTTTCTGATGGAGGCATAATACTCCATAGTGTATATGGACCACATCTTCTTTACCCATTTGTCCGTTGAAGGGCATCACGGCTCCTTCCACAGTTGGGTGATTGTGGCCATTGCTGCTACGAACATTGGGATGCAGATGGCCTTTCTTTTTACTGCATCTGTATCTTTGGCGTAAATACCCAGTAGTGCAATTGCAGGGTCATAGGGAAGCTCTATTTTTAATTTCTAAAGGAATATCTACACTGTTTTCCAAAGTGGCTGCACCAACTTGCATTCCCACCAACAGTGTAGGAGGTTTCCCCTTTCTCCACATCCTCTCCAACATTTGTTGCTTCTTGTCTTGTCAATTTTTGTCATTCTAACTAGTGTTAGGTGGTATTTCGATGGGGTTTTGATCTGAATCTCCCTGATGACTAATGATGATGAACATTTTTTCATGTGTCTGTTAGCTATTTTTTAAAATTAAAGTGATTTATTTATTTTCAGAAAAACAGTATTCATTATTTTTTCACCATACCCAGTGCTCCATGCAATCTGTGCCCTCTCCAATACCCACCACCTGGTACCCCAACCTCCCACCCCCCCACCACTTCAAACCCCTCAGATTGTTTTTCAGATTCCATAGTCTCTCATGGTTCACCTCCCCTTCCAATTTACCCCAACTCCCTTCTCCTCTCTAACACCCCTTGTCCTCCTTTTTTTTTTTTTTTAGCATTTTGTAGGAGAAGTTCTATGTTACAGTAGTGCTCTTTCTCATTTCTTTTGTCATTTTTCATAGTGTTTTAGTTTATTTTTCCGCATTTTTGTGGGAGGAAATCACACAATTAATTTCTTTCTTTCTTTCTTTTTTTAGATTTTATTTATTCATTTGACAGAGAGAGAGGAGGAAGCAGGCTCCTGGCCAAGCAGAGAGCTGGACGTGGGGCTCGATCCCAGGACCCTGGGATCATGACCCTGGCCGAAGGCAGAGGCTTTAACCCACTGAGCCACCCAGACACCCCAGATCACACAATTTCTATATAGAAGTGTTATCTCCTACTGTTTGACATCTGAACTGTTAGAGTCCTTATTTTGTTACACTGTATGAGCACTTCAGAAAAAAATGTTAAGATAGATATACCTGACATATGCTATTGTCCTTGACTTGAATGGGAATATTTATAGAGCTTCTCAAAGTGTATTTTGTAGAACAATTGCTCTCCTTAAAGAAAGAAGTCAATGATAAATTAAACTTTAGAAATATGCCAAATGTTGTTCCCATGTTAGAAAGTCAAAGAATGGGCACCTGGGTGCCTCAGTCATTAAGCTTCTGCTGTTGGCTCAGGTCATGATCCCAGGGACCTGGGATCTAGACCTGCATTGGGTTCCCTGCTCAGCAGTGAGCGTGCTTCTCCCTCTCCACTCCCTGTTGCTTGTGTTCTCTCTCCTGCTGTATCTCTCTGTGTCAAATAAATAAAATCTTTTTTAAAAAAGTCAAAGAATATATTCACTTACTTATTAAGTGTGCTAAGTAGCTCTATAGTTTAAATCTTCTATGGTTAAATTTTATTTAATCCTGGGGTAAACAATCCTCCAGAATTTAAAAAAAGAGAGAACAGTTTTTGATGTCTTATGAAGCCAACATAATTTTGATACCACATTAAAAGGAAAAAAGTATTTAAATCAGTTATCAGTTTTTAATCTCATTCTTATGGGTCATCATTCAATGTGAGAGCAGCAGTGGCAAGGAAAACCCCTACCATGTCTCCAGTGGTCACTCTAGAATGGACACCAAGCCTTCTAACCATTGAAACAAAGTCGTAAATGAAAGCTTTCCAACGTGAACAATTTCCATAAGAATAATAGGAACAACTATTGTGCCAGAGATTGTTGGCCACTAAATTTTGTTGATTACTAAGACAAAATTTACCTACATCTTTTGCAGACTTACGGACTATTCATAGTCTGGACTATGACTCTTTAGTCAAAGAATCATAAGGCAAAAGGTATAAAACTTTGATACACTTGCAAGTAGTTTTCCTGTCTGAACCATGATGTTTTTGCTACATGATTGCCATTATGATCCATTTTCCTCCATTTCAGATTATCTTACTCGTCAAATCTACTTCCATGTCCATGAGAAATTGAATACATAATAAACTTTATAAAGTCTAACTTATGAAATACATTTATACAAATAAAAATCCCTTTTCTCTTTAATAACTTCATACAAAAGGCACTTGTAAAATGTTTAAAAATTTACTGTTGCTGTTCGCTTCTATTAGTTACATCTCTGCACTTCAGTGAGATTTGCTAAAAGTACTCTTTTGCTTGTCTTTTGGCCAAGTTTTGAGATCATACATCAGGCTTTTTCACTATATTTTGAGACAGTCTATATATTTTGTTAATTAACTCTCTCCAAAGATTTAAAGGCTTCACATGTTAAGCCTACACCGCAATAATTTCAGTCATATTTATTGGTATATTTAGGTTTTCTGTATTCTCTTTAATCAATATTGGTAATGTTAATTTTCCTAAAAAGTATCATTATTTCCAGATTTGGAAAGTCTTAGAAATACCTTTCACTCATGGTTATAATAAAAAGTATCTTTTACCACTTTCTCACTAACATTTTCCTCATGTTGGGAAGGCAAAAGAGAGAAAGAAGAAGAGAAAGACAGGGTCAGTAGTAAGAGCAAAGGAGCATAGGAGAATGGAACAGAAAACGCTGCTTTAGTATTCCTTTCTAAATCAGACTTCTTATTAAAAGACAAATTAGGTAAAAGAAGTGAAGGTGGATATACAAGGTAAAGGATGGGCTCTCAAAGATTTAGGCAGGCCACTGTTACCCAAATTTCTTCAACTATAAAAAAGAATTTATATTAACTATATTCAACATTTGATGTGAAGATTAGGTAAAAAATTCTATATTTCTCTGAAATATAATCTTACATTAATATAAACTAGTAGTATTATTTTATAAATTTAATATGTTCCAATCCTGACTCATCCTCTTCTAGCAAATTTCCATTTTAAATGATAAAAGATGATTTTTTTTTCTAGGGAATGATGATTCAAAATGGTACACGTTATTGATGGCAGGTTCTGGCTGACCATGGGACTAACCAAGAAAAAAGCACTTACAAGATCAGATCAGCGTGTGTGTGTGTGTGTGTGTATACGTGTGTGTGTGTATACATATACACACACACACTCATTATTACTGAAAAGGAGATATAATTATCAATATTGATCTAGATGAATTTGTAAATAATACTTCAGCAAATAATTATAACTTTGGAACTACTACTGCCCTCCTTGAAAAGAGTCAGTACTAAGTGTAAAAAGAGACATAAATATTTAAAAGATGTGACACCTTGAAAAGAAATATGATCAAAAGAGAGAAAGACATTGGCCTGTAGCTCAACTACCTATCTTCTGTTCATTAACCTTTCTATCTGATTTCCCCCACTCCTGCCTCCATGATCTAGGCAATTTATGGTTGGTTCTTTGATAATAGCTGCTGGGAAAGTTATTTGATTTTTTTTTCAAGATTTTATTTATTTATTTGACAGAGAGAAAGCAAAATCACAAGTAGGCAGAGAGGCGGAGAGAGAGGGGAAAGCAGGCTCCCTTCTAGCAGAGAGCCCACCATGGGGCTCGATCCCAGGACCCTGAGATCATGACCTGAGCCAAAGGCAGAGGCTTAACCCACTGAGCCATCCAGGTGCCCCTGACTTTTTTCCCATTTTTAACATCATCTCCCTCTTGTTTTGCATTTCATCTATTGTTTTGTTAACAGTGGTGACATCTCACTTGTAAAGAGGGTTTATACTTACTGAAAGTCATCATTTGAGACATTTAGCAAATATCCCTAACCTTTGGGGTGTCTAGGTGGCTCAGTCATTAAGTGTCTGCCTTCGGCTCAGGTCATGATCCCAGGACCCTGGGATTGAGCCCCACATCAGGCTCCCTACTTGGTGGGGAGTCTGCTTCTCCTTCTCCCACTGCCCCTGCTATGTTCCCTCTCTCACTGTCTCTCTGTCATATAAATAAATAAAATCTTTTTTAAAAAGTCCCTAACTTTCTTTACCCTATATCCCTGTGGGTGGCAAACAGAGTTTTGTTAATTAAAAGCATGAGCTGCAAGCCTCTGGATGGCTCAGTCAGTTAAGTGTCTGCCTTTGGCTCAGGTCATGATCCCGGGGTCCAGGGATCAAATCCTGCATCAGGTTCCCTGCTCAGCGGGGAGTCTGCTTCTCCCTCTGCCCCTCCCCTCCACAAACGCTCTCTCTCTTTCGCTCTCTCTCACAAAAACAAATAAATAAAAGCATGAACTGAGAACCAAGAAAAAAAAAGGTGCACTTAAGGCCAAGGTATTAAGACCATGGAAATATCATTCTGCAGCTCATTAAAACATCTATGGAAGTGTACTTCTCTAGAGAAAAATAACCAAATGAAATGTCCATGCTCCATGCTTTCCGCAGACATCAGTCTGCATAGCTAGAGTGTGGAGGAGGAGGAGGTGCTAGTGGTCCTGCAAAACTTCGGATTCACCTGCGTATCAGATGCCCCAAACTGGGGACATTACATTAAAAATAAACTTCATGAATATCACCAGCTTATTTGGGAGAATGGGTATGACAAGGAGGACCATCTCATGAATGTAAAATATTTAGATAGGCAGATGCACAATAATGGCTGTGCTACAGAGGTGCAAATCTAATTTTCTCCTATCTTCCTTCTTCTCCACTGGGTAACCCAATTTCTTAAGATAAAATGACGGAGACAGTTCGGTAATGACCGAGAAAATCAGATGAACAACTGTAAATAACTGACCTATGCTGTGAGGCACACAGAGTTACGTGACACTTGGGAAACTAGTATTTGTATAATATTTAATTCACAAATCACCTTGAAACCAGATCCTTACATTCTTCCTATGCTAGAGGTGGTTTTGGAATGCTTTTCCGCTTTTCAAATGGAATAAATAAGCCAAGACTCGGAGATATTCAATGACTAGTCCTGTGCTTTAGAGCGGCTATGCACGTAGCTGGGACCCAAACCCAGTTCCAAATCCCATGCTTTCCCTGCCTTTCTGTGGGAAGGTACAACCCACGCATATGAAACCACCGAGGATTAAGCAGACCACATAAGGGGGGCACTAGGTGAATGCCCTCACTCTGCTGACGAGGGCAGCTGGTGGGCTGACAAGGCGTATTTGACTTAGCAGCCAACTGAAGCAACTCCGAGACCAGCTGGAAGGTTTCTTACTGACCTATCTAGCGGTATACCCATATGAGAAATACCGTTACATATGTCTGTAAAACACGTATTGATTCAATCTGCAAGCCATGCGTGGATTTGCCTTCCACTTGTGGCTAGCATATGGACCCGGTAGCTAAAGATTCTTCAGGCTCCTTTGGTCCTGGTTGTTCTCTACATCAGCAGGTAAACAAAATCTTGTAACCCCCCCCCCCCCATCTCATGCATCACTTCATGTATTTTTAAAATCATTATTAAAATGCTCAAAAGTTGGAGCATTCGACGGAAACCGCCCCCCCCCCCCGCCCCGCCTTGTTTGCAGGACTTTATTGAGTGCTCTCTGAACTGGGGATTTAGACTCAAAGACTCTGACCATTTCTTATAACCATCATTGTTCCTACTGAATTTTCCCGAAAGGTATGGAAGCTGGTCCTTAAACATTGAGATCATCAAAAAGGATGAACAGATTTTTCTAGGTGACTCCTTCAACCTGTTGTAAATTACTCTCTAGGAGAGGACATAAGATTCTTCTTTTCCTTAATAATAAATGCCAGTTCTTGGATCATTGTTTCTAAACCATGATTAGAGCTATCCTGAAAGCCTCATGCCAGGTTCCCTCAGCTTTCTGTATTAGCATACAGTTGCATGGTTTCTTTGTTCCAAGAAAAATCCCTGAGAAAACTCTGCTGTCAAAAATATGTTTTTCCCTAAGTGGGAGGTCAATAGCATCTCCATATCCCCAGCGGAGAAGAAGAAATGAGATGCCAAGTGTGACACCCACTAATCATCTACCTTTCAGGACTTGATTGGGTAATTTTCTCCAAGAATGAAGAAGCTGACAGAAATGCTTTCAAGATGGAAAGTGGGCTTGCAAACCTGCCTGACTTATTATTTTCTGCCTGAAAGCAATAAACATCTGTTTTCTTGATAAAGTAACCAGGTTCATATTTGAGGAGAACAAAGCTATAGCTGGCCTCCAATTATTGATTCTTCTTGAGAACACTGCCCCAGGAGGCTCTATGCAGTGAAATACTGAACTTTACCCCAGGCGCTCTGGATTTCCTGATACAGTCTGTCAATAGCCCAAATTCCATGCCATGAGACATTTTTTCATGCTATAAAATGTTGGAAAATAGCTGGCTGTTCATTTTGATTGAGATATTGGGGTAGGCCAAAGCTTAAGGAAGAGACTCTTCCTCATATATAAACCAGTCTTACTGCTGAATAGCCAGAATTCATTTCCCTGGACTAGATAATAGTTAGGTCTAGAAAGAGATGGGACTTTTGTCTTGTGGTGTGTGTGTGTGTGTGTGTGTGTGTGTGTGTGTGTGTTGTGTCTGAGTCTTATTATCATACTTAGAACACTCAGACTCTTGGTTCTTGACTAACAAAAGCTTATCCTATTATCTACTATTTTAAAACTATAATAAAACTATTCTTTTATTCATTCATTTATCCAGCAAATTTTTTTAAAAGATTTTATTTATTTATTTGACAGAGAAAGAGATCACAAGTAGGCAGAGAGGCCAGCAGAGCAAGGATGGCAGAGAGAGGCAGGCAGAGAGAGAGGAAGGGAAGCAGGCTCCCTGCTGAGCAGAGAGCCAGATACAGGACTCGATCCCAGGACCCTGGGATCATGACCCGAGCCAAAGGCAGAGACAACGCTCTGAGCCACCCAGGTGCCCCATTCAGCCATTTTTTTTAGTATCTCTACGTGCCAGATATTTTTTCAAGTACTTAAAAAAATTAAGATACAAAAGACAATAATCTCTCTCCTCCTGGAAACTTAGATTATAGGCAACAAAGAACAAGTATAGTAAAGAAAGAGACTGTACACTCTGGTGGGGGGGGGGAAATGAACAGAGTAATGGAAATCAGAAAAGACAGGTAGTGAGTGGAAGGCAGCTGCAATTTTTAAAAGAATGACCAAGATTACAACTCACTGAAAAGGTGACATTTGAGCAAAGTTTGATGGAGATGAGAGAGTATCCATACATCCAGATCCTCAAGGAAGAATATTCTAGGGAGAAGGGAAAGCCGGTGCATGGGCTAGAAGGCCAAGAAGGCAAGAACATGTCTGAGAAGTTCAAGCAGCATCAAGGAGGTCAGTATTCCCAAAGAGGAGGATCAAGCAGGGAAGAAGCAGAATTTAGCATCAGAGAAGTAAGACTGAAAGGGCAGAAAAGGAGCATGCAGACCCTTTTGACTGTAGTGAGAACTTCGGCTTGTACCCTGAGTGAAATAAAGTCTTTTACTGGGTATTAAGCAATGGGGCTATATGACCTGACTTGCATTTTAAAAGAATCACTATCTACTTTGTTAAAACAACAACAACAAAAAAAAACAAAAAACAAAACTGTGGATATCAGGTAGCAGGTGTAGAATCAAGGAGTTGTTTCAGGAGACTACTGCAACTGTCCAAGCAAGAGGCCCAGAAAAGAGTGGTAGTGATAGAGATGGTGAGAAGTTTGGGACTCTGAATATATTTTGAAGAGTCAACAGGATTTCATGTTATGCTGTGTGTAAGGTTTGAAAGAGTCAAGGATGACCTCAAGATTTTTTATTTCCGCAACTGGGGAAATGGAGATGTATCAATAGAGATGGGGAAAACTGTGGATGAAATGATTCTGGGGGAAAATATCATAACTTCAGTCTTGACATGTTATTTTGAAATGTTTATTAGTTAACCTAATGGAGATGTTACATAGGCAGCTATTTTTTTTTATAAAGATTTTATTTATTTGACAGACAGAGATCACAAGTAGGCAGAGAGGCAGGCAGAGAGAGAAGGGGAAGCAGGCTCCCTGCTGAGCAGAGAACCTGATATGGGGCTTGATCCCAGGACCCTGAGATCATGACTGGAGCTGAAGGCAGAGGCTTTAACCCACTGAGCCACCCAGACGCCCAAAGCAGCTATTTTTATAGGTGTAGATTTCAGATGAAAGATAAAGGGGAGGTATAATTTTTAAATAGCTATGGTAGTTAAAATCATACTGCTGGAGGACAGGACCAAAAGAATAAATGTAGATAGAGAACTAAAGACTGAGTCCTAGAGCATGCCAAAGTTAAGAGGTCAGGGATAAGAAGAAGAACCAGCAAAGAAGAAAAAAGAGAACATGGTGTCCTAACACGACCTCCTGCAACAAGGAGGAGAGAGTCACTAAATGTACAAACGTGAGATTCGTAAGGTAAAGACTTAGGAATCTGAGTTTAGCAAAGTAAATCTCACTGGTGACCTTGATAAAGGCCGTCTACGAATGAGAACATAGCTGGTAACAAGATGGGGAAAACCTGTGTAGTTTCTTTGCGAGTAAGAACAAAAGCTAAAGTGGAAGCTGGTGAGGGGAATGGAATCAAATTAAGTTTTTTGTTTTCTAAATAAGAGAAATAATGAAGTTTACATGTCACATTGATGGAAAATTCCAGAACAGAGGGAAAAAATTTAATGATGCCGTATTCCTAAAGTAATACCTTGGGGTAAATGAACATAGCTGAGCCGTGGTGCCCTGGACAGACTGGTTTTGAATGGGAGTATAGGTATTCCATCTATGGTTACAGGTGGACAGACAGAGTAGGTGGGGACAGATGTGGATAACTGGGAAGACATGAGTCTTTCGAATGCTTCTGTTTTCTGAGTGAGTTAAGCAGCAAGGCTATCAGGTGGAAATTATGAGGACAGGGGAGGAATTTTTGAAGGTCTGAAGAAAGGAGAGTGTGGGATATAGTTGTTTATGCCCTTTATGTTTGAAGTGAGGTCCTTGGGGGGTGCCTGGGTGGCTCAGTTGTTAAGCGTCTGTCTTCGGCTCAGGTCATGATCCCAGGGTCCTGGGATAGAGCCCCACATCACACTCCCTGCTCCACGGGGAGCCTGCTTCTCCCTCTCCCACTCCCCCTGCTTGTGTTCCCTCTCTCGCTGTGTCTCTCTCTGTCAAATAAATAAACAAATATTTAAACACATACACACACACACACACACACACACACACACACACACACACACACACACAATAAATAAAGTGAGGTCCTTGGGCCAGCAGCAGTGGCATCACCTGTGAGGCTGTTAGAAATGCTGACTCTCAGGCCTCAGAACAACTGAATCAAAAAATGCATGTTAACAGGATCCCCAAGTGTTTCACATGCACATTAAAATTTGAGAAGCTCTGGCCTTGACAGTCTGCCGTAGTGGGAAGAACATAAAAGGTATGAGCTTTTGATCCAAATAAACTGAATTCTAACTCTACCATTTAGAAGTCATGTGATTTTCAGAATGTTATGTAAGCTCTGTGTATAGGTTTCCTCATCTGTAGATTGGGGAGAACTCTTACTATTAGCCTGATGGTGATGGTAGTCGTAATAATGATCAGTAACAGTCACTGAGTGCTCTATCAGTCACAGTCTTGGCAGGAAACAGAATTCACTCACTCATGGTTTCAATAAGCCATTCTCAGCTCTGGCTTGATTACCTGCAGAGCTCTCACATGGCACGAGTGCGCCCAGACCCCAACCCAGGCCTGTTACATCAATCTCTAGGGACAGGGGCCCAGGCATTTGTAGTTTTCAAAAGCTCCCCTGGTGATGATAATGTGCAGGAAGAATTGAGAACCACGGCTTTTAGTGAGTAGATTTTAATGAAGGGACTGCTTGCAGAGATTTGGGCAGAGTCAAGGAAGCAGAAATGGGATGTTAAAGCACTCAGGGAGCAGCAGCAGGGGGAAGGTGTTAACCTTCCAGGGCAGCAGAGACACAGGGAGCAAACGGGGTCACTGCGCCAGTGGCGGAGGGCCACCAGGTGGGGTTTCATAATGGAGGGACTGGGTTACTGCCAGAGAAGGAAGCAGGGGAGGGCAGGAAGGGAATTCTCTGGTCTCTCTCTTCCTCTCTCCTGGTTCCCTGACACTTCCTCCCATTGGCTGGCCCCAAACTAAAGTTGGCTGGCGAGGGAACCTGGGTAATATAGTCCTTTCTTTCCTGGGAAGAGACCAGAAGAGAGAAGACGGGAGAATGAATAGGGGGTGGGGGGGTTGCTGAGGATCAAATGGAGAGTAGTCAGTCAGCCCAAGCACTTACTACGGACCAGGCTCTCTTCCAAGTGTTTTACATGTATTAACATTTTAGTAAATGGTTTCATTCTTTTTCATTAGAATCCAGTACTTTTTTATTGAACAAAGGATATGTTCCAGATCAATTAATTATTTGAGACAGTTAAATATTTAATCCATTCAGACGCACTATTACCAGAATAGTGCTTTGCATTGGTCTTCAGTAGTAAGGCTTTATAAGGCCCAGAGCTCACCATGCACATTCTCTAGGCCTGCAGTGTGCCCCTAGTAAATTCTTGGTAATCATCTGGTTATAGGAATACAATCTGGGTGATGAAACAACTTGCCCTTGTCCTAATGACTTAGCTTTCTAATTTTGTCTTAGGAAAACATGATAGAGAAAGGCACAGTGAGTACCCAAATTTAGATACTGCCAGAATTCTAAGACACATTACACGAACAACATGAAATAAGTCTACAAGACCAACAACAGTTAACCAATGATATTTACAAGGTTTCCTACTTGGAAGAGGGAGATTTGCTTATTTTGACCCAAAGAGTCGTTACCGTCAAAGCTGTGGTTGGATCTCGGTTGACTTCAGTGTTACACAGCAGATGGGAAATAAGCAACACTAGCACAGGTGGTTGTCAGGCAAGGCTCATCTCTGGCAACAACCACTTCCCCCTGCAGCAACCCCATTCCATTTATGGATCAAAAAGATGTATCCAGGGAAAGTGGGGACTGGGATGGGGCACCCAGGGTCGGGGGCAGAGCTGAGCCATCGCTCAGAAGGAACACGAGTACGATCTATACAGGGCAGCTCTCCAAGTCCTGCTTTCCAGCATTTTCTTCCTCTAACTACATTCACAATTGCCTTACCCGGGGTTAGAGCAACCCATTGCCTTTCAAATTTGTTGCAAAGCATCACTTTTGAAGAAAGTGTTCTGAGGGAGAGATCATACGTCTTTAAAACAACCTCCTGTCTGTTAGTCTAGTGCAGGTTTCCTGCTTCATTAGAATTTCATATCAAGACCTGGCTTTCAGACCACATTGAGCAAACCATTTTTTTTTAACTTTTCTAAAAATTTATTTTGTAGTAATCTCTACACCCAACATGGGGCTCAAACTCATGACGCAGAAATCAAGGGCGGCATGCTCTTCCAACTGAGCCGGCCAGGCGGCCCTTGAGCAAATCCTCTTAAAGGTGTTATCTGGCATATCGTCTTGTCAGAGGTCTCTAGGGAAAAGAAAAGTCTACCAAATTCATAGACACTCTTTCCTAATATTGGAATTCAAGCGCCGGGACTATGAGAGAGAAATTGTTCTCCAAGCCCACCATACCCCAAAGGCTTTAGACTGCTTTCACATTCGGACACTCTACTGAAGAGTTCATGAAGACCGTGTCTCAGCACTGGTGGTATTTATTTAACACGCACTGCAAACCCAGCGGACACTTCCTAATGAGTTTATTGCTGCTGTGGAGTTAAAGCTCCCCCACTCAATAAGCATAAACTTGAGTGTCAAAAATGAAACATAGTCAGTCCTGATGCTTAAATGGCCTGTATCGATCCTCCGGCGGTCTAACTGCTCCAGTCTGGTGCCAGTCCTCTAATTTGTGCCCTGAAGTGTACAGCCACACTTGATTTAGATGTCAAAATAAGGCAGCACATCAGTTTGAGAAATCAACTGCAACATTCTAAAAAATTGGTCTGGATAGCTTCACCTTGCAGTGTAAAGATCATTGCTCCCATGTAAACAAGGGGCTAACTAATATTATTCCCATAGACTTTTTTTTTTTTTTTTAGTGTTTTATCAAAGGAAATGTCCTCACAGTCAAAGCTTGCTGTGTTTTGTGCTTTATCTGTACAGAAAATTCCATTTAGAGAAATTTAATGCCAAAGCTGTAAGATCTGCATTCCTAGAGAATGACTATTTAGGGCATTGTCTTTGAATATGAAGTAAACACACACTCAGAATGTGTGTATGAAGCTCTTTCAATGGCCAAGATAGGCTCACTACTTCTAGAAGTCAAAAGGACCCTGACAACTTGAAGATGCATGGCCTCTGCAAAACACCACTGTGTTCATAGCTGTATTTTCTGCCTCAGAGAAATCGTCTACCATTTCCAATGACATCAAAGATGGTGGCTAAAGAATTAGCAGCAGAGAGGTCAGCCAAATTTCTATTTAACACTGGCAAAACACAAGAGAAGCTAATTATCTCCTTCAAACTTAAAGTGAAAAATTTAGAACTTAGAATTATAATACAGACTTTATTTAGTTGAGACTTAGAGATCAACTACTTCTGGGGCGCCTGGGTGGCTCAATGGGTTAAAGCCTCTGCCTTCGGGTCCTGGGATCAAGCCCCACATCAGGCTCTCTGCTCGGCGGGGAGCCTGCTTCCCTCTCTCCCTCTGCCTGACTCCTGCCTACTTGTGATCTCTCTTTCTCTGTCAAATAAATAAATAAAATCTTTTTTTTAAATAATCAACTACTTCTTATGATAAAAGAAACACAAGTCCAAAGAGAAATGAAGTGACTTGTCCAAGGTAAAGAGCTTGCCAAGAGGTAAGGAAAGGACTAGAATTCAAGCCCTTTTCCCAAAACTTACTCTAGTAGGTCGACTTTTTACTAGACTGGTGTGGATTTACTTTAATCTTACGATTTCCAGGAGAAAAAGGGTCTTCACTTCCTTTTTGTTAAAGTTTGATATTGCTACAGAGATAACCTCAATGTTCTGAAAAAGTCATTAGCAACAAGTTCTTTAGATTTCCTGTTCTTAGAAAGTGTGCCTTCTTAAGTCTCTCACTATATTGGGTTCCTTCAGTTTTCCTGATACATGAGGCATTTTGATAAATGTTCTTTACTCTAAAATATTTGATCATATACAGTGCCCTATCAATACGAATGTCAGTTTTAATCCATCCTCCCAGTAGTCAGCAAATTTGCAACCAGAAAATCAGAAGCTGCTACCACTGGCTCTGGTGATCGACAGTGTAGGCTTTTCGAAATAGAACTGAGTATTAGAAATGGATTTCTTTGGTTAAAGTAATGGCTAATCGAGTAGCATAATAGATGCCAAAAGTAAGTTCTCCATGGCAAGATGAATAGTTTTCAAACTTCATGGTTAGGCTAAAGTATTTTGGAGACAACCCACACTTGCCTAAAAAGGGTACAGGAATCTTGCAGATTCTTCAAATCTACCTTTAATAATAGCACCTGAGACTGTATTCCTAAGTTGTGCTGTGTCCGGAAAAGAGGCCAGTTATAAACCTGACTGCATCCAGCTTCGGAATTCTTTTGTCAGCCTCAAGTAAACCTGTCATTCAGAGTGTGGTTAGGGCACCTGGAAGAAGAGAAAATATTTAAGATGACCAAAGGTTCTGGTTTGCTTGGAACTAAGGAGTTTTCTGGATTGATGACTTCAATGCTAAAACTGGACAATCCTGAGAAAACTGGGACCATGGGCACCTCACTTACTACATGGTTCTGTGAATTGCTATGTGCCTGTTTGCTAATAAATGATGATCTGTGGGTCAGTACTTAGTCTGACACTTGTAATTTTACAAATTACCTGATAAGTTCACCGTGGAAAACCCTGTATTTATAATACCTATTTCCTATTGTTGGTGCAACCAGTATCTATTTTTTAAAAACCTAGTGGTTTTGTGGCCAAATTGACTTAGGTGTAATTTTTCCCACCCCGATTGAGATGTGGAAAAAACATATTTTATATCCTACTGGTCTGGATATTTGGGTACCTAAATAATCATATAAATATAAACCTGCAGGGGTGCCTGGGTGGCTCAGTAGGTTAAGGCCTCAGCCTTCAGCTCAGGTCATGATCCCGGGGTCCTGGGATTGAGCCCCATATCGGGCTCTCTGCTTGATAAGGAGCCTGCTTCCTCCTCTCTCTCTCTCTCTCTCTCTGCCTGCCTCTCTGCCTACTTGTGATCTCTGTCTGTCAAATAAATAAACAAAATCTTAAAAAAAGGGACGCCCGGGTGGCTCAGTTGGTTGGACAACTGCCTTCTGCTCAGGTCATGATCCCGGAGTCCCGGGATTGAGTCCCGCATCAGGCTCCCAGCTCCACGGGGAGTCTGCTTCTCCCTCTGACCTTCTCCTCGCTCATGCTCTCTCTCACTGTCTCTCTCTCAAATAAATAAATAAAATCTTAAAAAAAAAATTAAAAAATAAAAAACACTGCATACTCAAAAACACAAATGAAAACATACAAAAAGCCCTATAATAATGATACATAGGGGCACCTAAGTGGCTCAGATGGTTAAGCATCTGCCTTCAGCTCAAGTCATGATCTCCAGGTTCTGGGATCAAGCCCCATATTTGGGCACCCTGCTCAGTGGGAAGTCGGCCTCTCCCTCTCTCTCTGCCTCTCCCCCTCTCTCTGCCTCTCCCCTTGCTTGTGCTCTCTCTATCTGTCTCTTTCTCTCTCAAATGGATAAACAAATCTTAAAAAAAAAAAAAAAGGAATGCTACATAAACACTAAGCATAAATTAGCTTATGATCTTGTGGTTAGCAGCCATCAAAACCTTAACTCTTTTATATTATAAAAAGTTTGCAAAGGGAAAGAAACTCCAACTGTCACTCCAACCAAGGTCTTGAGAGTTGTTCAAAATCAAGGAAAAACCATTTACCTAGGGGATGAGGATTAAGAGTACGCTGATCACGATGAGCACTGAGTAATGTATAGAATTGCTGTGCCACTGTAGTGTATACCTGAAACCAATATTACACTGTATGTTAGCTACACTGGAAATAAAATTAAACATAAAAAAATAAATGACTGAAAACGAAGATAGCAAAAACAGTTTGATTTCTCATAACACAAAGAATCTCCCTTTTATATTTAACGTAATAAAAAAATACAGTTTGGGTGGAGGGGTAGGGATGGGGTGGCTGGGTGATGGACATAGGGAGGGTATGTGCTATGGTGAGCGCTGTGAAATGTGTAAGCCTGATGATTCACAGATCTGTACTCCTGGGGCAAATAATACTTTATATGTTAATAAAAATAATTAAAAAAAAACAAAAAAATGCAATTTGCTTTGCTTTTTCCCTTAAATAGTGATTATTTGCTTGATTCTGAAAAAAGAGTTACAGAGAAAGTCAAAAGCAAATGCTAAGAGTGAGTGAATTTTCCAAAAAGAATGCCATTTATTAGGTGTTATTGGCTGAGCCTTGAAAAACTTGTTATTTTTCACCCTGGACAATTTATGCCCCAATGCAAAAGCATCACTTACTAACAACCTAACTGAATGTCTGCATTTTAATTCAACATAGCTTGATGTGATCACTCTTAGATGACTGAAGCTATTCCCAGCAGTCTACAGGGTCGTTTTGTTTGCCTGTATCTTTCACCATTTTATTAGCACAGTATTGAGCATAGAACACTCGGGCCCACAGAAGTTGCAGGACTTTAGTTTCAAGGCAGTGCTATCAAAATTATTACAGAGAAGATATTATGCTAAAGGTTTTACACTGAAAGGCAGAACAGCTGCAGCCACTCTACTTGCAAATTAAAATCCTAGCTGTGAATTTCAACAAATTAGATGAATTTAGCTAATTGTCTCTACAGTTCATTACTGAAGAGTCAGAAACTTAATGTATTTCTGGCATTTTCAGACTATAAGGTATCTCTTTAACAGGTACCTGCTGGGGTCCAACTATATTTTCAGACTCTTTTACTAAGCAGGTCATGGAAAGCCCTGGATGGTCTTTCTTTTCATCATGGGGCTTTTTGTCCAGCTACATTATGAAAAGCAAAATTAACCCAGATCACTAATCCAATCCTTTCCTTTTTTTTCCCCCCTTAGGATTATGCAATACATCCTCTACCACCATTCCCAGCCTCACCACTAAGTCATCATCTGAATTATTCACATGATCATCTCATTTGTTCAATTCATTTAGGCTTTTAAGACTGAAGGATGGGAAAATTCTGTGAGTTTCAGATTCAGCCTCATAGGACTTCTCATCTCAGAAGAAGCAAGGGGGACAAGAGATGAAATCAATAACCATCAGTCAGTGACTGAGCTGGGAAGTTTATCTCAAGGGAGAGAAAATTCGGGCTCTTGGAGGTTTCTCACCCACGGAACAGGAGTACGGGTTTTTAGTGGCAAATCAGGGAAATAACCTTGGACTCTGTGGGGATCTGACATGACAGGCAGGGGCATAGATGGGAGGGATATGGCCCCACCACATACTGTTTCCCCACCTCCCCAGTTCCCAGCAACAAGACGGAGCCCAGACCATCCATTGCTACCCATTCACAACACACTAACCCTCTTCCATTTACATCCCTCAAGAGATTTTCTTTTCCCCTTATCAGCTGCCTGGGCTATTCATTTTAACCGGATTCACTGAATGTTAAATAGGGGGACCTATCACTCCTTAAGACTTGTTTGGAGCTTCTCATCCCAGATAAGAATTTATTCCCTGTTCAACTTTGGATTTAGCAAGAAAAAAAAGCACACATTTCAGGAAGATCACCTGATTCTTTATGTTCACAACTCACTAATACATACTAGGTAGAAAAATGAATTTTTCCCCAGCCAAATAACTGCTTTTCATTAATTGGGTCAACCAACTCTGGAGAGCTTAGCTAAATTGAGAACTATATATAAATATATTGTAAGGTGGAATTTCTGAGATCTAATTTAATAACACTTAAATATCTTTTTTTTTTTTTTTAAGTCATCTGTATGCCCAACATGAGCTTGAACTCACAACCTCAAGATCAAGAGCCGCATGCTCTACTGGTGCCCCTCAAATACCTCTTTGAATGAGCAGAACTGAATAGTTCAGAGGTTACTCTAACTCTTAGAATGCATTCTTCTCTGACCTTGGCAAGGAGTGCTTTCTTTGGGTGATGTCCAAAATTAACAACTCATGAATTATACTGTACTCAACCACACATCAGCAAGACAGCCAGCTGTAAACACCAGAGTGCTGCACACAGCACATTAGCCTTCAAACCAGCCCTGCTGCCTCCATGGTGGCCTCCCTTGGTCTGGTATACAGATAACCTGACTCAGTTTTCATTCTATGATCTGACTCACTGTTACCTGTTTATTGTCCCATATGGGAGCTGCAGAACACAGCAGCTTATTTCCATCCCAAAGGCAGATGGGGCTAGCTCCCATATTAGGAGTCCCATGGCCTGAGCTTTTGTATGTAAACGGCAATGGATGGTCTGGCTTCTTTAGAGAACCTGGGATAGAAGGGTTCAGTACATTTTCCCCCCAGAGGTTTCTAAGGTCACTCTGTCTATTTTATAGACTCCCCCAAAGATGGATATTGTTACAAACCAATTGCTTCTCCACAGTTTGAGGAATCATGAAATATGTCACATCATTCCCCACCATTTCTGAGCCCTGGACTAGTTCCAAATATAAAAGCCATCTTTCTCAGTGACTGTCATTGTCCGCTAGTGGTGAAGGACAAAGGACAGAGCACCACACTGACCGTACAAAAAAATAAACCACGCCTACCATACTATTGGTACTTTTCCTTTTCCAAAGCAGGCACGTCCCATGGAAGTTAAGTGACCAATCTATCTCATGCTTTGTCCTTTATTCTTAAAAATCCTACTGATTGGCATTGGTTTTTGAAAAAAATCTGTTTTTGAATGTTACCTTTTTAAAAAAGTACATAGGATATAAAAATAGGGGTGTCTCGCATACTCCCATCACATTTAAAGGAAGTCTAATAAGCAAAAACTTGACAAATTAGTTCGGAATTTATTATTCAATATTAAAAAGGGTTTCTTCACTTTTTAAGAGAGTCTCTACATAAGATATTTTATGTATTCAGCTCAACTAATGTTATTGCGTAAAGGTCGCTGTGTAAAAAATTTCTACACAGCGCTTAAGGAAGAATGTCTATTATTTATGTTGTGATATAACTGGAACGACATTTCTCTGAATTGAATGGCTCAACTGAACAGCAGTCCAAACAGAATAAAGCAGAAGTAAATGATTTCCTCATTTCTGAATTCTGTGCTCTTAGGTTGAATGTGACTTTCCCAGTATCAGGGAAGGACACTGATAAACATTAAGGAGTTAATGGATTGACAGGCCATGCAAGGGAGGCCAATGAATAGCGACCTAATGGAGGAAAAAGAAAAAAAATCTGTTTTTACATGTCTCTGAGAAGTGCTCTGGAATCCTGAATACAAGCCTGGGTATACTGATGCCAGAACAATATAGATTAACTCAAGGGAGTTAAAAGAATAGGAACATACATGATTAGAAAGTGGGAGAGTGATTTATGGGCAAAGACCCACAGAACTAAATACTGTCCATATAGGTTACTAGAGCAGGAAGCCAAGTTTGGAAGTGACAGCTCAGTAATTGAAGAACACAGGAGGGAGAAGGGTATTATAAGGGGGTAGAAAAAAAGGTTAAGTAGGGGCAGTGGAATGGAATAAAATGCCCTTGTTTGTATATTTAAAAGACCCTTAGAGACAACCTTCTGAATTCCAAATTAGCTGAGTCATCCCAGTGGTTCCCTAAATTTGAAAGGATCAAAATGCCTAACCATAAACCCCCTGAAATGATTATGTTTGCCGCTCAGAGAGGAAAAAGTAAAGAATAAAAATTCTGGTTAGATGTCGAAAATCTTTCCACTTTCAGATGGTGAGAAATATTAGATCATGAAGGAGGTCCCTGAGGGAATTGACAGAAATCACTGTGAAGCTCTTGGAAATCAGACTGCCCAAAGCAAGAGACAATGCAGCAGGGGGAGAAGGCTGGTGTTAACAAAGAGATGAGAACACTCATCTCTCCCCTCTCCAGACCGCTAGCCCTCCATGTCACTGAGGGTGACACCAACATCTCTCATTTTCTTCCTTCTCACTGGGCAACCACTTGCCAGTTAGGTTTCATTTGGTGTTTTTTGGTCAGTTCTGTCCTTCTGGTTTCCCTTTTCCACCACGCCACCCTTTACCTCTCAAGGTGATGACTCCTAGAAATCTCTGTCCCTGGCACCTCCCTTTCCCATTTTTCATACTGATATCAGATTTATTCTCCTAATGTACAATTTTGATAATGTAACTTCTTTGTTCAAAAAAACCTTTTTCTTAATAGAACTATTCCAGTGAATAAATCATAAAGGTATGATAGAGTATCACCACTTTGCAATCCTTAATGAAATAATGTATCTAACATTGCTCATTAACCTAAAATCATTAGATAAAGAGCTAAAAGGAAGCTTAATAATGAAAGTTTCAGGCTGACATCTGAACCCACTGATGGGTTTGAGCATGACAAAAAAGAAAGAAGTACATCCTGACGGAAGAGTATAATTTAACTTATGCAGAGTCCTTGCCAATAAATCAAAACTAAATCTAACCAAATATCTAGATATAATTACTAGTTTATAGAAAATATAGGGGACAGAGAACAGTATTAAACAAAGCTATGGTGGTGCAATCAGCAAAATATAGAATAAGGAAAAATCTAAGCAATCAGTGACCCAGTTTCTTCAACAAATGAAAGGCAAAGGAAAAAAAAAAAAAGAAGAAGAAATAAAAGATGAATCCATAGATCCAACGAGACTGGAGATCTATCAACCAAAGGTAATGTGTAGATCTACTCTAAATTCTAATCCAAACAAATTATATGTAAGACATAATGATAGGCTCATTAGTGACATTTAAAATCTGCTAGATATTTGATGATACAATACCTGTAAATTATAAGGACAGAGGTGAGATTCAGGGAAAAGTAGATGCAGATTTAGGTGAAAGAATATTGACATGATAGTTGCTAAAGCTCAAATGATATGTGGATTTCATTATACTATCTTTTCCATATATGTTTTGAAATAGTCTGCAGTAAAAAAAACTTTTTTTAAAAGTCAACCGACAAAGAAAGTTGGTACACAATTTTTGTTGTACCAAGATAACAAAGGGGACTCATAGGCAGAATCAAATAAAATTCATTGCAGGAGAAGGGAGCTGTTTAAGCATGGAAATTTGATCTTTGTTTTTCTTTTTTGCTCCTTCCATGTAACAAGAGTTTTAAGCTTGCTGGCTCTTTAGGTTTTTCTCTACCATATGCAGCTCATAAGTTATTCAATATTTGGTGGCAGCAATGATTGGGAGTATGGTTTGATTGTCTGGCCTTTTGATAATCTCTGTTGGATGGATGACATAGGTCTTCTTGCTGTTAGACAAGAAACAACATAGATTCCAATCAGTTAGTCAACTGTTTGACTGTGAGTTCAAATCAGTTAAGAACTTTGTGGCTACTGCGGATGAGAAAAACTCTGGACAGTGAATTTTTGTGTTTATGTGTTGACTTTGACCTATACCTTGAAATGGTAAGTTCTCTCTAAGCATGTAGTTCTGTAATTCAAGAAGACTGTTAATTCTTGTTGAGTATGAAATGTTTTACCTCCACAGGGTGTAATAAGTTAGGTTATAATGTATCTTGAATTAAAGAAGCTCTGTTCATACTTACTCATTGAGATAGTATTTTCAAAATACTCAGAAAATGAGGAAATTGATCTTATAAATTTAAAATATATGGGACTGTTAAGAAAAAAATTCTTGCAGAAACCACTAGCTCAAAAATATTTTTATATAAGAATACAAGTTCACACAATTAAGAGGAATCCTTGATTTCATAATTCAGGTTCAAGAAAGAAAAAAATTCAGCTATAAATCTGGGCTTTTCCCAAATTTTATCAGCATAAAATATAAGAGAATTTTTTTTTGTAAAATTAAAGTTTGTTTTCTCATAAACTAACTAGTTAAGCTTAATGTTCTAAGTATTTTATATTGAATTATTTATCAAAAAGCTAATACTATATAAAGTATAGTATATAGTATATAAAAATACTATGAAGACTATGAAAATGTTCCTTTGTGTTCAATTAATTTGAGTCTTTATTCTGAAACTTTTCTTTTTATCATCAGTAACTATATTTATAATGTATCATCTTGAACATAATATCTAAGACCCTTAGATAACATAAAGCTTTAGAGTAATATTAAACCAATGAATAATCACTGGACACTCAGATAATTTTAAGTGTGACTAAATTTTAAAGCATAGATATTAAACATAACTGTAGTGTATACACTTTGCCTCTCTGTTTACATCCTGGAGAATACCTGTATCTTTGGGTCACATTAATAAATATGTTTAGTTTTCCCACTGTAGGAAATATGTAGGGAAGTGATTAGCTGTGAAATGTGTATTATGTGTATTCATGAATTTTGCTAGTTTGCAAAAATGATTATATATGACAGATAGATCTTAGTTATTCACTTTCTAATTTTCTATGTGAAATAGAAGTTAGTTACTTTGATACTATACTGAAAACAATGATAACAAAGAAGTATGCATATGTAGGCAAAGTAATGAACTGTGTTTTTGCTTATCAAGATAAAATGAGTTTTTTTGTTTTTTTTTTTCTTAAAGTGTCTGGTTGTTCCAAAATTCAAAACCTGAAGAGGATAGTAAAAGATAAACACTACATGGATGCAGAAAGGTATAGAAAGTTTGTAGAAAAGATACTTTCATTTCCCTTGGTTTATAATGTCACTTTGAAAAGAAGCAAGAAAATGTCCTGAACATTTTTATGAAAGTTGAAAACTGGGTGGGTATTAATGGGTATATCCATAAGCAAAATTTTCTGTGTATTCTTTACTGCCAAATATTATACTTATGAAAAACTAGAATTTGACCTTCTATCTGTTAAAATGATAACTTTGTTTTAGAGCTCTTAACCAGAAGTTATTCTTTACTTTTTTGTGTGATCTGTCCAGAATAGACTCCATAACTTACCATGTAGTCTCCTTTGAACATATTTAGATAAAAATTATTGTAAGATGGGCTTTATCTAAGTTTTCTGCTTTTGTGTAGTTTTCATATTTATGTATCTTTGAATAGTGACCCAGTATCACCAAATATTCATTAAATAAAAAAGAATAAATAAAAACAAGAAAAACAATGAATTAGGAAATAAAAGGAGAAAAAGCAATAGAAGTAGGAGGAGGAGTCATTTTTTTCTCTCTCCCATTTAGACAGGAAGTTATAATTAGTAGCTTTGGAAAGACATATGATAAAGAAAAATATTTATTTGCTATGAAGAGAACCAACTTGTGTTTTGAAAGAGTTTAAAAGCAGTAATAGGCAGGACACCTGGGTGGCTCAGTGGATTAAATGTCTGCCTTCAGTTTAGGTCATGATCCCAGGACGCTGGGATCAAGTCCCATACTAGGCTCCTTGCTCAGAAGGGTACATGCTTCTCCCTCTGGCTGCAGCTCTCCCTGCTTGTGTTCTTTCTCTCTTTCTGACAAATAAATAAAAGCTTAAAGAAAACAGTAATGGGCATTGATATTATATAGTCCTTTACTTTTTACCCAGTATGTACGGTAAAGCATCTTTTCCAAACATTTATCCACGCCTAAATACTTTATGGACAGTTAAGAGAAAGGACTGCATACATAGTTACCACACATGTACTATCATCAACATTGTATAGCATTAACATAATACCCACAACTTTTGCATAATAGTCTGTGCCACAAGTTTCCTGATGCAAGTTTCTTTATAGAAAAATAAAGAAATGAAAAAGAACACGGTATTTTCATGGTGATTAAATCAAACTGATACCAAATCTCTAAGAGTCCATCAAGCTAGTTGGATAGAATATCGTAGGTCAGTGTCATGGCCACTATTAAAAACATTTCTTTGGAAAAATACAAGTTTTTTCACAGTAATGTATTACATATTTGACCTATGAGGCTCATGTAATTACATGTAAAGATCAAACCAGGGTGTTTTGAGACTTTGAAGATTCTTTTCAACCACTCAATTTTATAGAAAAGAAAAATGAGGGACAAAGAAATTAGGTGATTTATCTAAGGCTACATAGCTAGTTTTTAATAAACTCCAGTGCACTGTTCATTTTATCCAATCAAACATGGAAGTGGGAGCTATGTCAGTTTTTGGAGACTTAGACCAACTATTTTATTTTTTCTTTTTAGAAATTAAAAAGACATCATAGACAAAATGACATGAATAGCAATCACCTCTCATACTACAGAATTAGCAATACTTTTTTCATATTTACTTCTACGCTACTTATCTTTAATACAATTAAACCTTACTGAAAGAAAGACCCTGTTAAATATCCTCCCGAGTGCTACTTGTTTCCCCTTCTCCTGAGCGTAACCAGTGTGCTGGGTTTGAGATGTAAATTTCTAGTCCAGTGCTGTCCACTAGAAATATAATGTGAACCAAATGCATAATTTTAAATGTCTGTAAGCCACATTTTAAAAAGAAAAGAAACCGAACTCCCTCACACACACGAAGTGGAATTAATTTTAATAATATAGTTTAAATTATTACTTAATATATCCCAAATATCTCAATAGGAAACCAACATAAAACAATGTTTATGTGCTATTTTTCACTCCCTTTTTAAATCATAAATCTTCAAAACCACTGTGCAGTTTATACTTATAGCCTGTCTCAATTCAGATGTGCTCTTTTGTCATCTATGGCTGGTGGCTAGGAGTGGTTAGCTCAGCTCTCATCTATTTTAAATTGCTTTCTCATATATGTGTGTGTGTGTGTATGTGTGTGTGTGTATGTACAGATACACACACAGATATATATATACACATATACACATTCACTATATATAGTATTATTTCTGAATTGTGAGTTTAAATTTATATAAGTAATATGCTGCTGGGTGGGTATTAATACTTTTCTACTTTTCTTTCTTTATTTAACATAATAAATTTAAGGTCTATTTGTGATGATGTATGTAAATCAAATTAATATATTTAAACTGCCACACTGTATCCCATTGTGTGAATATAAAACATTTATTCATTCCCTCAACAGACATACATTTAGGTTGTTTTCAACCTTTTAATTCTTATGGATAAATATACAATGAATATCACTGTACTTGTTCACAACCTCCTATTTTTGCTGACTAGGAGAGAGATGTTGAGGGAAATTCAGCAACTTCCCCAATGTCACAAAGGGATATGACCGCATACTTCTGACCCAAGGGAAATTATAGGATAAGAAATTTTCATTGAGAGGTATGGTAATCAAAATCACTCTAGTAATGTTTCTAAATCATACAACTCTGCCCCCTCATACCTATCCTAACCCCTACACCTCCATACCAGTTAGATCTACTAGAAGATGAGGTGGTGATAATATTGAACTTTATCTGACCCCTGGGTTTTGACAGTCAAGAAATCTCCCCATTCCTTTATATTCTGGGAAATAGCTAATCACAAAGGACCATGTTGCCTTTGAATATTCCAAGATAAGAATGTCCTGACTTGTGAATCCTGTTAAGCCTTAGGGGCGCCTGGGTGGCTCAGTGGGTTAAGCCTCTGCCTTCAGCTCAGGTCATGATCTCAGGGTCCTGGGATTGAGCCCAGCATCGGGCTCTCTGCTCAGCAGGGAGCCTGCTTCCCTCTCTCTCTCTCTGCCTGCCTCTCTGCCTACTTGTGATCTCTGTCTGTCAAATAAATAAAATCTTTAAAAATATGCGGATTCTTGTGCCCCATCTCAGATCTGGCAAATCAGAATCTTGGTAGTTTAAAAAAAAAAAAAAAAAGACTTACTGTCCATCTTTCCTGCTGACTCCTTCATTTATTTGCCACTATAAAACCTCACATTTTCTCACAGATTTTCATCTTCAAGATGTTCAACATTAAAGACAGTTACCTCTATTGCAATAGCTTGGAAAAAAAATCATCTCCTTAATTTATAGTACATTTGTCTTTTACAGTTTGGGTGCCTTGGACACCCAAACTTGGGTGACCTTGAACAATCTTGCCCCTGGACAATGACCTTGTACAGTCTTGCCCCTGTTTTCATATCCCCATTCGCTCCACTCAGGACAAGAGGACAGTGAGTCTGACTCCTCATGCCTTGCTCTGCGTTCCTGTCCATTGGCAGTATGCCAAGGATTTCACTTAGATTCCTTTTGAGTATTCAGTTGATTTCTGGTTCTGGCTTCTTCAGTTCCATGTTTTGACCATTTGGTGATCTCTATAAACAGATCAATGGTTAATAGAGATCTCTCTCTGGGGTGAGCAACAATAATAATCTGGTTTGTTAGCCTCTTCTGTTTGTTTGTATACCTATACATATAGAACGCAAATGAATTAAAGATTCATACCCACTGTGAAGAAAACAGCTCTTTGATATGAACCAATGAGTTTTGTAATCATGTGCATGTGCTTGACTCATGGCTGAAATTTTAGAATTGAAGCTATAAGAATCTCTATGCCTGCGTGATTATGCATCTGTAATTCAGAAAGGCTTTTGCTTCTCATTGTGTTTTCTGTAATACTTCTCTACCTAAAGATGATATTAATAAATCCAATTATAAAATTTCTTAAAGGAGTGCTGTTCTGAAGGCTTAGCAATAAGTTAATACTTATGTAAATTGAATAGTCCTAATATTCCCAGAAATTAAGGAAATTGAATCTCCGATACTTGACTGTGCTAGACTTAAAAATTATCTTTATAGAAAGCAACTTGGATATGCTTTATGAATCTAAGTTCACATAATTTATATAAAGCTCTGGCAAACAAGACCCGTTTAACACTTTTCGTTTAATAAAAACAACCATGTCTTCTCTGATTACAGTTAAGAATAATATATACATAGATTTTTGTTCTACTTGGAAATGTTCTGCATGGACTCACAAAGTCTTACTGATTGATTAAGGCAGTATCAGTAATGTTTAAGATTGTTAATGTTCAATATATGAAAAATGTAAACTTGTGTTCAACCAAATAAAGTCATTATAATAACAAACTAACGGTAATTAGGTTTTATAGTATATCAGTGGGAAGATAATTTCTAAGATCTCTAGGAAACTTAAAACCTTAGATTTATACTAAATTGAGTGAAATAATAGGTATTAATTGAATGCCAAGATCATTTCAAGGTAAGATGGAACACTGAAACATTAATATATAAGCATAATTTTAAGCTTTGTACTTTTGGCGTTTTATTTCGTGTGTTACAGAGGGACTGTACATGTTCATTTTTACCACTTTGAGAAGTTGTATTATAAGGATGTGTGTGGCTGTGAGAAGCTGTGGGATGTATATTCATGAGCTCAGCTCATCGGCTGAAAAGTATTGGCGTGTGACAGACAGTTCACAGCTACCTGCCTCCTAGTTTTCTCTGTGAAATAGAAGTTATGGAGGTTAAATAATATGTGAGCGAGACTCTAACAGGAGTGGGAACAGCAGGATGGTACAACCTCCTGTGCAAAGTGTGCGGGGGCATGTTTCTGTTAAGGAAAAAGAGAGTGATTTCATTCTAAGGTAAAATGACTGGGTATTGTCTTGTAGGATAAAACCAGAATGGATGTAGAACACTCGTGGAAAGGAAATTTTATTCACTGTAGTCAAAGCTAGCTAAGGGTGGATGGGTTTATTCACAGATTTTCAAAAAAGAGCTTATGTGGACATTTGTCTGCCTTACCACAAGATTATTGTACAGTCTTTTTTTTTTTTCTTAACTGAGTAATCCGAAAGAATGATAGTCTTCTTGAACAAAAAGGGGCGCTGATAACAAACCTCAGTCCACCCTCTTCTCTAATCCTGTAAGCCTCACTGTCCCTCCTTCCTAGTGACTCTTGTTTACCTGCCTCTGTAAACCCCAGCTTTTCTCCCTCTTCTTTGAGACAGTCTTTATTAGTGAATGGTCTCCCTAGTGTGATAAACAGCCTGAATAAAACCATCTCCTAATCATCTAGTGCCTTTTGCCTTTCACAGGGCTACAGTCCTTAAATTAAGTGAACTTGACAAATTAATAAATGCAACAAGCAATGCATGTTTTTAAAAAAAAAAAACGAACAGATGACAAGATGATTTATTTTGTGATGACTTTCATGGAAATGACCCTGAAAGAAAGATTTGAAGGTGAGGAAGTTTAGCCTATTGACAGCAGCCCCAAGAAAACCAAAACACTCCTCCATATGCACCACCCTCAGGGGAGATCAGAAATAGACTGAAACAAGGAAGTTATTACTTAATTTCCAATATAAAATCAGATATTTTTGAAAATAGCTGAAATAGTAGCCCTCAATGCAAGTCCTCCAACTGTAGGAGCTGGAATTTTTGATAGAAGTTGATTAATCTCCAAAGGGCTAATAGCCAAGAAGGATGCATAGCAGACCCTTTATGTCAGGAACCACAGAGAAAGGAATTTCGAGTAATGATCAAAGAGCAGTTTCCTACCTCCAAGGTATAGAGGTTCATCCAAAGTAGGAAGGAAGAATCAGGGGGTCAGGAATAATTGATTGGTACCTTAGAATGAATCCACAGTTAAAGATGGATTATATAAACATTGGTAGAATTCCTAGGTCTTAGGAGAGAAAACACATAGTCTGGCCTGTGAAGGTGTAGCCTGAGGAACTAAAGGCCTCAAAGAGCTTCGATTCCAGTGGAAGCTGAGGGAGGTATCTGGGAATCAGAGGACTGATGTGAACACCCCCGTTTGGGGATAAAAATCAGTGGTGTTAAGAATTCCTTACCCGGCAAAGAGGAGCACCAAAGTGATAATTATCTTTTCTCTTGGGTTGAGGTAATGCAGAATGTCCTCTGAGGTCCAGGCCAGGGTCTCAGATAACTACAGCAGGTGTGGCAGGACCTGAAATGGATTACCAGAACCGCATGAGACACACTACACCTCAGTGATGGTCAAAGAAGACAGCGTGTAGCAGGTGGGCCACACAGCACTCCTCTGATCCCAGGCCAGTAAGTCAGAAAAAGTCACCCATCTTGATATTCACATAACGTCAGAAAAAGGCAGCAAAACAGAGAAATTTCAGGATTGAGTCAACAGACACAGAAAGATATAGTTTTTAACTAGAAGTGAAATAATGACTTTGAATAGATATGATGAAGTTTTTGCCTACCTAATGGAAATCAGTACTTACAAGCTACATTAAGTTCAGTTTAAAAAAAAAAAAATCACATTTTTGCACACCTGCATCTATGAATGTAAAATGTCATTACCTACTGTGAATTATAGATGAGTGAAACTAGCCAAGAAACAGGAAAGAGAGATTGTATTCGATTGAAATAAGATTGATCACAGAATGAGAATGACTATCAGAGCTTTCTGGAACCTGATCTCAGGCAAAGGTCAAGGACGAAAGAATTTGATTTAAAAAAACAGCATGATACAAGGTTCATAGAACTCTTCTCTAGGATAAGAAGTATAGAAGAAAAAGATGGCAGATTCTCTACACCTGAGTAGAGTATATTTCTTTTTCTCTGACTCTAGGATCACCAGGCAAACCTCTGCACATAATGTGCCTTCCTTGGTAGATGATCTAACTAAAAGGGTTATTCTAAGTGTAGGGTTGGCATTTCCCCATATATTGTATCCCAACAATCTGGACATCTGGACAACTGTAGTTTATAGATATGTAGGGAAAATGTGACCAAATATTTGAAATTCAGTATAATCCTTCAACATCCAGGCTGTCGAGTTACTAGACTCACACAGATAACAGATCACAGATCTCTGGCCGAATACTCCTCCCTCTGAACATAAAAAAAAAAGAGTAATCTGGCTTACAGACTGTCCCCCTGGATTCTTGGTTTTCATGAATTAGTTTACTAAAACCAACCATCCTTAGATTTGGAAGATAGGTTGGTTTGGTTTTGTTTTAGACTATCTGAAACACACATACACTCCCAGTGCCCTATGTACAGTGATGGCTTCACTTTGGGCTTCTCATGTTCTCTGAACCTTGATCTATGTATTATACCTAGTCTCAGAAAAATCCTTCACACTGAAATGAAACTGTTAACAGTTGGAAATGTATATCTCTTAGAGAAGGAGCAGCTCTTCACAACATCAAAATCTGAACCTGAGTAAAGAAATGCTCAATGACAGAGCAGGCTGCTTGCAAGTGGATGAGAGAAATATCTGCAGACTACAATGCTTACTGGCCCCGCCTAAAATCATACTACCTAATTGGTAACCTCATCTATGTATAACTTGGCCCTGATGGGACCAACAAACATTTGTCTGGTTAGGTATCAAATTTAAGCTTTTGGGGAATGAAGATGAAAGGGTAGTACATTTGATGGCAGTTTGGAAATACATACCATAGGGTATATTACATAGTCAAGTGATATTCATGATCCCTTTCAAAACAGAAACAGAACTTTAAGGAACAGCTCTTTATGCAAAAAGCAGGACATATTGGAAGGAACAGAGGTTGAAGGCAGATAACCTAATTGTAGCATGTTTTCTGATGGTGCGTCTAAAAATCTGTTCATAGACTCCACATGAGTCAAGTTTCTCAATGCATCTTCCCAACATAAAATTCTGTTCCTGAGTTTTCTTGCCTAATGATGGCTTAGCTACAAGTATAGAAACTTCTGTGAGAATGTTGTTGGGAACAACTTAAATTTCATTGAAAGAGGAAAACAATCTCACTGCTTCATCAACAATTCCGGCGACATAAGACAATACAGCAACAACCGTGGTCCTTTCCCAATGGGACAAACACAAGCAGACCAAGTCACTACACAGCCTCCTGGCAGGAGCTCTCACGGATCAGGGAGACAGGCCCATCCTCTGATCAGAACATGATGCTAGCCCCTGCGTCACTTTGCTCTGAGCCTTCTGCCCATCTTCTTTCTCTCTTTAAATTACTTCGGGAGCCCTGTTCCATTAAAGTACACTCAATCTGAGCAACCTCTGACAAAGATGTATAGGCCCCTCATGCAGGCTAATAATTTAACATCCCAAGCAGGCTAATCCACTTGCCCCTTCAAACCTGTACTCTTGGATCATTTGTTCACATTTAATTGGAGGAGAGGTTGAGAGTAGCCTGGGGGAAGGACAGAGGAGGACTCTAGTAGCAGGCCGCTGTGCTCAGACTCTCTCCCTTGTTCTGCACAGTCATTTCTGGCCCCAGACACTTACGCACACCCTCACCCAAACAAAAGTCCCTATACCTTGCTCTGGGCTGACCCTTCCTAGTAAGAGCCTAAATGAACATCTATGTTTCTGAACAATGACCCTAGTGGGGGTCTCACTCCCTTTTCCTAAAAGGCGTTTTTCCCCCCAATAATATTTTATTTATTTATTTTAATTTGTCAAAGAGAGAGAGAACAAGCAGGCAGAGTGGCAGGCGGAGGCATAGAGAGAAGCAGGCTCCCCACTGAGCAAGAAGTCTGATGCAGGACTCAATCCCAGGATCCCGGGATCACAACCTGAGCCAAAGGCAGCAGCCTAACCGACTAAGCCACCCAGGCATCCCTCCTAAAAGGTTTTTGAACTTCTTAGAAAAGTAGGTATCATCTAGCTTCTACAATTTTTCTATATGAGGTAAAGGCTCTGCTACTTCCTAGCTGTGTGACTTTGGACAACTATTTAATCTCTCTGTGCCTCAGTTTCCAAATCTGTAAAACAGGAATAATAATACTAACTACATCATAGGGTTCCTGTGAGATTTAGAGAAGTTAACACACTTAATACACTTAGAACAGTGCCAGCACAGACTGAGCTGCAAACGAGCATTTGCTATTATTAGTAGACTATGAAGACGAATTTGGATCATTACAATTTTCCCAATCTCCTCTCATTTTCAGAAACATTCAGTCTCTCCAGGAATGTCTGCTGCTCCACACAGATTGGCATTTTGGACATCTGCTTGGGGGGCCCAGTCCTTGATCGGCCTCCAAGTCCGTGACAGATAACCACGCCAAAGTGTGATACAAGAAATAAGTAGTTAATTAAATTAAACAGAAGTTGTTCTGTCTTCTCAAAGCATGGAACACTCAGATGGATATACAAAGCCTTTCACGGGTACAGGAAGTGTCGGGACAAAATCATTGGGGACAGCAGCGCGAGGTGGACGTCAAAGGCTGGGGGTGTTAAAAGAAAACATACCCGGCATCTGAAGGAAATACAATCACTGTCTTGAAGAGATATCTGCACGTGTGTGTTCACTGCAATATTATTCACAGTAACCAACACATGGAAACAACCTGAGTGCCTACCAACAGATGAACGGACAAAGAAAGTAGGGTATAGATACATGCGGAATGTCATTCACCCATTAGAAAAGGAAGGAAATCTTGCCATATGCAACAACATGGATGGACCTTAAGGATATTTCTAAGTAAAATAAGTCAGACAGAGAAAGACAAATAGTGTATTATCTCACTTATATGTGGACTCTCAAAAAAAAGCTAAACTCAGAAACTAACAGTAGGATGGTGGTTGCCAGGGGCTGAGAGGTGAGGCAGAGATGTTGGTCAAAGGGTCTATGACTCCAATGATAAGTTCTGGGGATTATGTACAGTGTGTGACTATAGTAAATAGTATTGTATTATATACTTGAAAAATGCAGATATTAAATTTTTTACTACAAAGAAATGGTAGCTATGTGATGGATGATAAATGATGGATGTGTTAACTAGCCTTATTATGCTAATCATTGCATAATATATATGTATATCAAATTACCACCTGTACTCCTTAAACTTACACAAGGTTATATGTCATCTTCATGTCAATAAACTGGGTGGGAGAGATGAAAATAGACCCACACCTACATATTCGAATACTGACTTAACACACGTAATGCTTAAGAAGCTGTATACTTTTTTCATTGATGCTATATTTGAAAACATTTTTGGAAATATGGAAATTTTCAGAAAGTCAAATTAGAAGGCACACATGAAAATAAATCATCTTTTTATTTTTTACTCCAGCTTCTGTTGGGCAGGGGTTTTCTTCCATTGCACTTGCTAGATGTGATCTGGAAGTTTTTTGGCTATTTCTGAAAAGAAACTTATAAATCAAAAATTTTTTTTTTCTACCACTGAGGCTGTCCAAATCTCAGTTCTGAAAGTGGCAGCAACATTTGAATAAGGTATTTAACTTATATTTTAGAAAGTTATATAGAACTCCTACAATTTTTACTAAGAAAATAAACTGCATTACTTTGTATTCATTTTATTGATCTTGTGTATTATTAAACCACTGCATTTTCTAGGTAAATCAAATTCAAGGACTCATGATCCCACCCCCAAAAATGAATAAAATGAAATTAGCCATGTATTTATTCCACAACAGCAGTCTAAGTTTTAATGAGAATATTTGTGAAGTAATTCTGGGTTCTTACTCTGTGAATGCAAATCATTGGTATTTAAGTCAGCAAATAAAACAGCGGCGGGTGACAGAGACAGGCAAGGTAAAGGGTCTAAACAGGTGCTTAACGGAAGGGTTTGAAGAGCTATTTCTGTTCTCTGCCTTGTAGCTACTAATTTATCCTGCACACCACATTCCTTGACAGGAGCGGAAATGTACTGCTCTGGGAATGCCGACTGCATTACGGTGAAGTCATTTGTGACCGCTAAGTGGCTTGGATCCTAGCAGGACTGAGAGATACCAGAATTGCATTGGCCCATGCATTTCCACCAGAGATTCTGCTCAGTGGACTCTTACGTATTTATCATCACAGCTTCACCCCTGAAGAGGTACTCAGCTAGGTTTGCCTTCAAATTCCAATCGGTGTGGGTTTGCGGAAACACAACAAGCAGGGCACATTTATGGAGTGGCAGGCCTTAGGAAAATTACAAGGAAAATCCACAACTTGGCACGCCTGATTCCAAGCCTGTCTGGAAAGTGTCAAGAGCGTGCAGGAGCCTTCAGATTGTGGCACAAGCACCTAGTTGACCTTTGGAATGGTAAAACACTAGCTAGAAAGGATGAAACAGCACAAAGCCCATACTTGGTTAATTTTAGACACGGAACATAAGAAGTGCCATCAACCAGTTCTAGCAGTGAAATTATATTAGCTCTTTATTTTATAAAGAAAAAAAGTTTTTAATAGAAAAATCCTTAAATGTAAAGCCTCGTTTTGCAAGATTAACATAGCCTCTGTAAAGCTCTTTCTTGCTGGAAAATTAGGAAGACTTAACAGAGTATAGGAGAATGCTAGCCTTCCTCGCTCAGTTAACAACGGCTTTTCCACACTTAACCATCATAGCACTGGAGAGACAAAGTAAATTAATACAGCCCTTGAAGCACTTACTGTTCCCAAAGAGACAGATAGATAACAACCCCCACATGGAGGGGCTACACACATCAGGAAGAACATCCTCTAGGTTTGAGGACAACCAACTATGCGGGGGAGTTAAACTTAATAAACGAATTTACGAGATGGCTTAATGGCTGAGAATTCACTATAAAGAATTAGGGGAAGAAGAGTCTAGAACAGCTTTCTCTGGGATTGGAAGCACAGAAGCACTTGGCATATTGGGAGGTATTATAAGTTGAACTGTATCCCCCCCTAAATTTATATGTTGAAGTCCTAACCTCAGTACCACGGAAAGTGACCGTAACTGAAAAGAGGGTCATTGCAGATATAATTAGCTGATTTAGGGTACACATTCTATAGTGGGGAAATTTGGACAGAACAATCACACAGGGGAACACTGTGGGGATGAAGACAGGTTTCAGGGAGATGCAGCAGAAGCGAAGGCACACCCAGGATTGCCAGCAACCACAGAAGCTTGAGGAGTGGACTGGGTCAGATTCTCTCTCACGGCCCTCAGAGTTGTGACCCCGTTGCTAGCACCTGGGCCTCAGACTTCCAGCCTGCAGAACTGTGAGACAATACATTTCTGCTTTTTGTTGCCTGGTTTGTGGTACTTTTTAAAAGACAACATTAGGAAACGAACACAGGGGGGATGATATGAAGCTTGGTTTGGTTGATTATGCAGGTATGAAGTGGAAAAGAAGGACCATAAGGGAATGAAGGTGGAAAGGAGACTAGGCCCTTATTCAGAATCTTTTTTGTCAAAATGAACAAGTCCATCTCAGATTTGTTGATGAAAGGGAACAGCGATTTTTAATGAAAGGATAAAACTCTGGGGAAGGTAAGAAGCTGGAGGCTGTTAGGTGGCAGAAACCATAATAAAGAGTCCTTAACCCAGAGTTCAGGAACTCAGATGAAACATTAGAAGACTGTGAAACCCTTGCAATTTCAGGTAAAATTTTGTGTAGTCATGAATCATTACAGACTATTAGTTAAGTGCACACTTTTTGAAGTCAGGCACCAAGTTCAAATCCCCATCCAAACACATACTAGTTCAAGGCCATCATCAAACTATTTCTCTTCTCTAAGGCTCAGTTTCCTCAACCGTAAAAGGGGACAAACTCAAACTATATGTTGCTAATGAGACTACAATGGTATACTCTACATAAAGTACTTAGTACAATGACATAGAGTAAGTGCTCTTTCATAAACGTCTCCTATTTAGTTATTTTCATTCTCCACGGACAGGTGATGCCTTAATGTTGAATCCATAGAGATGACTGTCACATTAAGGTTTTGATGCTCTCAAAGCCCACCTTTTAATGAAGAGTATAGCAAACAAAGTTAAGCCTTCAAATTCTAGATCCATATTAAAATTGGCTTAAATAGGTAAAATAAATGATGTTTCTTTATTATGAACACACTGCTTATCTCAGTGAATGGACTATTTTAAAACTCAGCATTAATAATAATTCTACTGAACTGACAGTTACCAGAGGGGACAGGAGTGGGAGGGAAGGATGAAATAGGTGATGGGGTTTTAAGGACAGCACTTATTATAATGAGCACCGAGTGATTAAAAAAAAAAAAAAAGAATATCCTGAAATAATTCAGTAAAAAAATAAATAAATAAATAATAATAATTCTAACTCCAGTGGAGATAAGTAAAGAATATAATTAAGTTCTGGTTAATTGGGCAAAGTTCTTTAAATCTTTGGGGCTAAAGTGACCAACAAAACCTGTCTGAGAAACTGTCATACATGTTAAATCGGTAAACAAGTACATGTGTGAATGCTTGCATCCACAATATGGCTATGGCCAATTCAACATTATGAGGTATAGTTGATTGACCACTGAGATACAAGTCTTGACAAATCCATTTCAAAAGAATGACTGACAGCAGCTAACATTCAAATTCACACTAACTAGATTGCAATGGATTTATGTTCCAATACTTTACATTTTGCACAATTTTAAAGTAGCTTTAAATTGGAGATGAGTGGAAGTCGTGTTATATAATATTTTAATTCCAAACTGTAGTTCTGATTACATCATAAACATTTAGGGCATCTGTTAATGAGGTTACGTCCTCTCCATCTTTTTAAGACAAAGGCCTTATATTCCTAGTTGTGGAAGAGAGAAAAACCTACTATTTCTAATTGAGTACCTGGCCCAAGATCATATGCTCACTGGAATCAGATTTAAGCCAGTCTGACACAAAGCTTTTATCGATGACATCTAACTGGCTTTCCAACTCTGTATTAGTAATGCGAAGATAAGAACAAAGAGAAGGAGGAGTAATACTTCCTGAGTACCTACTAAGTACTAGACATTTTGGCATCGATTATCTCATTTTATTATCACTTATTATCTCCATTTTTCAAAATTTACCATTTAATATGGGATAGAGCCAGGGTGACCATCCAAGTTTTCTGACTCCAAGTTCACTGTTCTTTCCACTGCACAACAGAAGATTGCCTTCTCAACTTCCCCCAGAATATCCGAGCTTAGTTTTCTCTCTTCTGACATAATCTTGTAAATTGTACTTTACTGTCTTAGATTGGGTTTCTCAGATATAGACCTCATATCAAGAATTTGAGTGCACAGTTTCTTTGAGAGGTATATCTTGGCAGGATCCTTAGGGAAGTGGGGAAGTAAAGCCAATAAAAGGCATGTTGATGAGCAAATTACCACTGGGGGAAACTGGGATCCAATCCATGGGAGTTTTGGGGTGACTAAGTGGAGCACATCTGAGTTGGGATGAGTTAGCAGGGTTATCTACCTACTTACCCTCCCCTAGTTAATAGCCGAAAGTTGTTCCTGAAAGTCTTACTCCCTGGCTCTTAATAGTTGGGTGGTACCAGAAAGCCTCAGGCAGGAAGCTGAAGGTGCTTGCCTTCTGAAGTCCTAGGGAATAGTAAGCTCCCCAAAAATATGGGGGTGAGGTGCAAAGATGCACAGTGTTTGCTACAACTATTGTCTTCATTTTATAAATATGGCAGCTGAAGATCACAGAAGCTAAGTGTCTTGTCTATCTTACACAAGGATTATGAATGGGTTAACAGCGGGCTCTGCTAGACGCTATCACTTATCCCAAGCGAATGTGTTTCTAATGGTGAGCAGGGACAAATGTACACTCTAGAGTGTTTCCCTATTAACAGTCTCTTTTTCCAGTGAGTTCAGTTATTTTTACCTCCTTATACTATTTTCCTTTCAGTTATTAGCTTTCAGTTTATCAGCTCTCTCTAAGTTCTGAAACAGTCAAGGTGGTCTCCTCTCTGCCTTCTTACGGTATCATTACCCACCCCAGACCCATTTTAACTTAGTCACCGCTGTAAAGACTGTATCTCCAAATGAGGTCACATTCTGAAGTATTGCAGGTTATAACATCAATATATAAACTCAACCCAGAACAGTACTTACAGGAAGAAGTAAATTAGACCCAGAGAACTGATCATTTATTTTTGGTTTTTAGGGTTAGGAATAATCTTGGGTTTTGGCATTTAAAATAATTGTCATATTTTTAAAAATTTGACAGTTTGAAATTCTGAAAGATTAGTCTTACAAGTAAAATGTAAGACATAAAACTGAGTTGTTGATTTTAGACTTGGAATTTTAAGTTGAACAGTATGAGTTTTTGGCTAAGTTTGTAAATAATATTAGAACATTTTTAAAGAACTTAGATTCTCTATATTTTTAAGGTTTAATTAAATAGAATTACATTACAACATCAAAGTATTTGAGAAAATTTTGCTTGCTGAACATTTATTTAAAATATATAAAAATAGAATCTATTATTTTACATTTATAAATGAAGTTTAAAACATTTTAGGAGAGTTTAGCCAAGTTTGTAAATGGGACAGAATATTTAGGAGAATGTAAAAGTATTAATCAAATTTTCTTGGAAGTGATTGTTAAATGTTACTACATTTATAACTACAATAATACTATTTTTAGGTCAAACTTGAAAGCTTAAGGGAAAACTAAGTTTTTCAATTTTTCACTTTAATAAATTGAATATTAATATTTTTAAAGCAGCCACCAATAGCATTTCTTGTGCATCAATCTGCCCTCAAGAATGCAAAAATCCCACTTCAGGTCTAAGACTCTCATGTGAAAAAGAGCTACATTTTTAACTTAAAACTACATTTTTCTCTTATTACAAAAGCAACACATACCTATTATGGAAACGTTTGAAACCTCTGAGAACATTCTTAAAGATGTGAAGACAGGGGCACCTGGGTGGCTCAGTGGGTTAAAGCCTCTGCCTTCAGCTCAGGTCATGATCCCAGGGTCCTAGGATGGAGCCCCACATCGGACTCTCTGCTCAGCGGGGAGCCTGCTTCCTCCTCTCTCTCTGTCTGCCTCTCTGCCTACTTATGATCTCTGTCTGTCAAATAAATAAATAAAAAATCTTTAAAAAAAAAAAAGATGTGAAGACATTAATGAAAAGATAATAAAACAAAAATTATATAATTCAAGAGATCATTACAGTCAACATCCTCGTAGGCAGCATCTGCCGATGTCAGCGTTGTCAGTGTGTGGTTTCCAGGCCAGGGCAGCAGCGGCACCTGGGAATGAGTTGCGAGACCAGCACTCTTACCTCCCTCCACCCTCCAGACCTGAGTAGGTTTCTGGGAGAGGGGCCCAGCAGTCTGGTTAGAACTGTCCTTCCAGATGATTCTGTTGTAGGCTAAACTTTGGGAGCCACTGACACATAACAGTAATTGTTTGCACAGCATAAATACCTAGGAGTGCTCATGTTTGCTCAAAGGATTTTTTTGTGTTTTGGTTTATTGTTATTATTATTATTATTTTCACTAAACCTTATGCTTTATTTAGGTTGCATCTGTTCTTCCAATAAAGCCCTTTTCTACTCCAGGATCCAGTACAAGATCCTATATTACGTTTAGTCATCATGTCTGCTTTGTCTCCTCAGTTCTGAGACATTTAGGCTTTCGTTGTTTTACAAGACCTTGGTATTTTTTTTTTTTAAGATTTTATTTATTTATTTGACAGAGAGAGAGAGAGACAGTGAGAGAGGGAACACAAGCATGGAGAATGGGAGAGGAAGAAGCAGACTCCCTGCTGAGCAGGGAGCCCATGTGGGACTGAATCCCAGGACCCTGGGATCATGACCTGAGCAGAAGGCAGAAGCTTAATGACTGAGTCACCCAGGAGCCCCCTAGACGTTGGTATTTTTGAAGGGTATTTGTGAAATATTTTGTTGAATGTCCCTCATTTGGGGTTTCGTCATGATTATTAGATTGGGGAACAATACCAGAGAGGTGAGGTACCCTTCTCATTGCATCCTATCAAAGGATATGTGATATCATCATGATTTATTACTGGTGATGTTAACCTTGACCACTTGGTTAAAGGTGTCTGCCAGATGTCTCCACTGTAAAGTTACTATTTTTCCTTTTTTGCAAGCAAATCACACAGTCCAGTCAAGCACTCAAGGGAAGGGACATTAAGCTCTACCTCTCAAAGGAGATAGTATCTCCATAAATTCTTTGGAGTTGTTCTGTAAGAAAGATTTCCTCTCTGCCATTGATTGATTGATTGACTGATTGATTTACATCAGTATGGATTCATGGACATTTGTTTTATTCTTTGGGTTATAATTCAATACAACATTTATTTATTTCTCCCTCATAGTATTTTAGCTTTGGCCAACTCTTTCAGAGGGGCTTCTCTGTTTTTCCAGCTTTACGGAGGTATAATTCACTGGTAAAATTGTAATATATTTAACATGTACCACATGATGATTTGATATGCATATCCATAATGAAAGGATCCCTACCAAGTTAATGAACACATCTATCAACTCACATACTAGCTTTTTTGGAGGAAGAGGTAAAGACACTTAAGATTTAATCTTTTAGCAAATTTCAATTATATAATTCAATATTAACAACTATAGTCACAATGCCATAAATTAGATCTTCAGACTTCATTCAACTTATAACTGAAAGTTTACTCTTTTACCAGCCTCTTCCTATTTGCCCCCGGCAACCACCAGTCTACTCTCTGTTTCTATGAATTTGACTTTTTTTTCCCCCCTAGATTCTACATGTAAGTGATACCATGGAGTATTTTTCTTTCTCTGTCTGGCTCCTGTTTTTTGTTTATCCCTCCTTCCTTCTGGTACTACAAAGTGTCCCAGGGTTCTTATTTTGTATTTTCCATACCCAGCCTCTATAATCAATCATTTCTCTTGATTCCTTTAACTGGAGGATTGTATTCAGTAACTAAGGTCTGGGGACAGGATGTGTTTGTTGCCACCTACTAGGGTATTACTAATCTTAAACCTTCTCATGGGCAGAGCTAGGAAATACTTATACTTTTAAGGATTCCAAAATATATTGCAAAATTGTTCTCTTTTTTTCTAGCTTACATCATACCACTAATGTATGATAGAGCAAGTTTTCCTCAATGTTTTTAGAAAAGGATCATTATGATTTATTCTATTAAAACTTTATCAATTCAGTAAGTTTCAAAAAATGGTATATCCATGCAGTTTTTATTTCTGGGTTAATTAAATATTTTCCACATATCCACTAGACATTTTACTTTTTCCATTCATAAATTTTCTCTGTGGCATTTGCTCATTCATTATTCTACTACTGGTCATTTACTAACTATGGTAAAAGAAACCATTTAAACTTAATGCTATTCAGATTTTAAGGTAAGAGAAAATGAACAAACTAATAGCCATGTCTAACAAAACTCATGACTTAATTATATTTAGAGAACGAAAGAAAAGCTATTTAGTTATCATTTTGACCTGAAGCTTACCTGGAGAGACAATTGTTGGAACAAATTCCAGAGCAGAATAAAATATTGAGACATCTCAGGTTGACCTCCCATTGCACTGGTAGCTGACAGCAATCACTAACATCCTATGAGTTTCTATGAAGTATGGACTGATTAAAAGTTCTTCTGTGCTCTTGTAGAAAAAGTCATGATTTGGTTGTGTTGTGGCCTGATTTATAAGGATTGGCAAGCTGCACGAACTCTTTCTTCTGAACTTACATGGGGCCCATGAATTTTGCTGTACCTGCAAAGGAATATTAAGATGGAATTTGAAGTTTAGAAGTGTGGTACGGAAGATTATAATCAGGACATTTCATTTATATTATAGTTGCTTTAGGATAAGATATTCAAGAGTGGTTATATAATTTAACATGGGCTTGGGGAAAAGAAGATAATGGGCATTTGAGGTACAAGACTAGGTCTGTTGCCTTGAATAGTATCATAAGGCCCTCAAACCCTCAAACACCTGGCAATACCTTCCCTCTCGTTTACCTCATCCACCATTCTTTGCTCCAGTCATACAGAGGTAACTGCTATCCTTTGACCTTGCCGGGGAAACACAAGGACATTTGCATACATTGTTTTCTCTGGGTAGACCATTCTTTCTCCACATATCCACATGGCTCCCACCATCTGCTCTTACAAGTCTACTCAGTTGTTACCTTCTCAATAAGAACACCCTGACCGTGGTGTTACAATGACAATCCCTCACTCTTAAATCTCTTTATTAAGATAATGCTAGCAGCTATAACGGGTAAAATCACAATGCTCAATGGTTTGCAACAATGGAAGTTTTTTTTCACTCGAATTCCAAATAGTAGATTGATGGGACAGATGGTGGCTCTTTCCAACACAGTCATTCAGGGACTCATGCTGATGGAGGCTCTGCTATCATTAGCATGTCAGTTCTAAGCATGTCCCCGAATCAATAAAGAAAGAAAAAGATAGTGAAGGCAAGAGACTTTGATATGTCAAGAGAACTCACTCAGCATCATTCTACCCCCACTTCATTGGCCCAAACTCAGTTACACGATTATATGTAAAACTAAGAGAGACTGAGAGATGTGATCTAGCTATGTGCACAGGAGGAAAAGCAAAAAGGTTTAACAACTAACAGTCTCTTCCACACACTTAGTAGGCACTTATTAAATATTTGTTTGCAGACTGGATAAACAAACACATTAATTCTGTGGGTAATCCATTCATGTTAAGAGGGATGTGAGGGTTTCAATGAATGATAAACACGATGTCTGATGGTTTCAAGGGTTTTGTATTTAAGTGGGGACATATGTGCTCATTTAAAAAATTATCATGCAAAGCAATAGATAAGGAACAAATAGCATTTATAAACAGGACTTCAGGAACTCAGAGGAAGGACCCAGCTCTGAGTACTGAAATGGTCATTAAAATTTTTGAAGGAGGTAGGACTCTCTCAATTTGGATCTTTAAAGAAGGGTTAGGATTTTAGTAAGTGGAAAAAAAAGGAAAAAATAAATCAGTTGGGAGAACACGAAGAACAAGGATGAAGACACAGGAAAACTTGGGGTAGGCCTACTTATGTATTTCAGATGGGGAAGTGTATCAATCAAGATAGGCTACATTATCTTATAGTAAAACATCATGGACATCTCAAAGCTTTAGCACAACAAAGGTTTGCTTCTAGCTCATTTTACATGTCACTGAAAGTCAGCTGGGACCTCCAGTCTATTCTCCAGTGTGTGCTTGGGGGCCCAGGTTGATAGATTAGTTGCTATGGAGAACACTGTCAGTAATTGTGGCTAAAGAAAACACAGAGCTCTGGAGGAAGGTCTTACCTTACCAGTTAAACTCTTCTACTTGAAAGTGACGTATGTCACTTCCACTTAAACTCACCAGCTAGAAACAGTCATATGACATATTCCCAAATGGGAAGAATTTGAATAATTGGTGAACAACACTGAAGACCATCACAAAGGGCAGTGGAGAATGAAGTTAGACTAAAGGTACTGGCATTGTCTTCAGTCTGTACCAACAGCACACCTGGAAATTAATTCAAACTGCAAAATCCTGGCAGACTCCGAAACTCGCCTCTTCACCCAGACCCGCTTTTAAATTCTCTGTGTATGGGCCTGCTCGCTGCAAGTCTCCACTCGGATATTTATGGTTGCTTTATTTATCAATTTATTATTCAACACACATTTGAGCCCCCATCAGGCTAGATGCTGGGGACACGGAGGTGAATAAAGTAGTGATGTTCGGTGGCTTGACTGAATGTGATAAGCTGCAGAGATGGCAAAAACAGAACTGATAACACACACACACACACACACACACACACACACACACATCCAAGAATCATCAGAGGCATGGTCTCATTGCTTACCTGCGCATGGTGACCACAGGAGGTGAAACGTCGTCTATCAGGCATGGAAGTGCCTTACGTACTCCTTCCACCTTCGCTGGGGCTCTGAGTACGATGCTAGGCACACAACTGCAGCAGTTCCCTCTTACCTGCGGTTTTGATTTTGCTCTCAAAGGTTTCAGTTACCCACAGTCAACTGTGGTCCCAAAGCAGTGGCTCCTCCTTCTGACCAATCAGAAGTCAGAGAACGTGGGCGGTCGCCTAATGCTACGTCACAGCGCGCACGTCACAATGCCCACCCACGTCGCAGCGCCTACGTCACAGAGCCCAAGTCAGTGTCCATGTTGCAAGCACCCAAGTCACTCACGTCACTTGTCTTACCAGGTGGCTATTTTATCCTCTCACAGCATCACAGCAAGAAAGGTAAGTACCCTGCGCGGAAGGTATTTTGAGAGAAAGACCATGTTCACACACTTTTATTCAGCCTGTTGCTATAATTGTTCTATTTTATTATTATTGTTAATTTCTTACTGTGCCTAATTTATAAATTGAACTTTAGCGTTTAAGTATGTAAGTATAGGAAAAACCAGTATATATAAGATTTTGTACTATCTGCGGTTTCAGGCATCCACTGGGGGTCTCAGAACGCATCCTCTGTAGATAAGGGAGTTTTCTGTAGATGCTGTACTGCTGTTCCCTCGGGCCGTCAATTCTCTTACCACTCTCTTTCCCTTAATCTCCACTTCTGTCCTTCTCTTTACTGGCAGTGACAGAACCACCCCAAATTACATTCTTTTTCTGTGAAAAGTACTAACTCTATTCATAAAAGAGCTGGCGCAGGATATTGTTTCAGCTTTTTCATTTCTTAAGCAGAGTGATGAATTTACCTAGCAAAGAAAGTGCCAAAGATAAATTTTGTGGATAATAAAAGTTCTTAACAAAGGCAGGTGGATTGATTTGAGTTCTGCCAAACACAGGTCTCCTGCTGACCTGCCCTCATTCTACAACTCAGCACAGAGTGAGCTATTTATGCAGTATTTGAAAAGTGCTTTAAAAAAAAAAAAAAATCATGACTGGGATTTAGAAAGCAAGCATGCATGGAAAGGAAAAAAAAAAAAAACAAACTTAAGTCTTATCTTTATTTAAAAAAAAATGCTAGATTTAGCTTTTTTCAAAATTTCGAAAGAAATCTAGACCTGGCACATAGTAGACAATATTATTTGCTGCTCTGAATTTATTTTTCCCTTAAGATATATTCTGACTTGGGGCACCTGGGTAGCTCAGTGGGTTAAAGCCTCTGCCTTTGGCTCAGGTCATGATCTCAGGGTCCTGGGATCGAGCCCCACACCGGCCTCTCTGCTACGCAGGGAGCCTGCTTCCCCCTATCTCTCTGCCTGCCTCTCTGCCTACTTGTGATCTCTCTTTGTCAAGTAAATAAATAAAATCTTAAAAAAGAAAGAAAGAAAGAAACTCTTTCCTTTAAAAAAAAAAATATATATGTATGTATTTTTTTAAAGGAAAGAATTTTTAAAGGAAAGGAAATACACATTTAAAGGAAATGTATATATATATACATATATATATTCTATATATACACACATGTATATATACACATATATATATATTCTGACTTCCTAGCTGATATTGTCTATACACACACACACACACATTTTTCAAATGGCTTTATGGAATATTTGAAAAAGAACTAAGATATAATTATGAAAAACATTATATAGTCACCCGCCCAATAATTGGTAACTACCATATTGTAGTAAAATCTTTTGAAGTCTAATCTTATAAAATTTACATTTTAAATTTTAGCCCCAGACATTTAGAAAATTACAGACAACTTCATAATTTTCCAAGATTCAAATCATTTCCAAGTAATGCTATGAGTCAGCAACCTTAAGACTATCATACTAGAGTACCAGAATATATATACACATGTGTATATATATAATATATATAGGCATTAATATTGCTCTAATATCAGGATATGGATTCTCTACTATAAGGAGCTAAACAAAGAAAAACAATTATTCTAAAGAATATAAAAATGCACAACTTCCTAAATGAAGTCAGTTTCGTCTGGCTTATTCCACATGGCTATATTTTTTTAAAAATCATAGCATAAACAAACAAACAATCAGGCATAAATCCACCCTTTTGCTTCGGTTTTAGGAAAAAATAGGAACTTGGGTCATTTAGGGAATATACATGTATCTCTGAAAAGCCTGTAACAAGATCATCTGAAATACCCTCCCTCTCAGGGGAGGATTTTTGCTCTTTCTTATTCACCCTGGTTATGTCAACTTTCTTTCCATTAAGTTTTCTGGACACTGAAGACTAGAAATTGAATCAGTCTAAGAGCTGACATTTTTGGGAGTAAGCGCAATGGGAGAAAAGATGGACTAGGGCAGGGCTGTAATGAACCCTAGGCTGAATACAGAGACAGGAAAACAGAGGAAACAGAAAAACAGGAAAATGATATGTGGCTTCAGAGGGCTGCCTGGGTGGCTCAGTGGGTTAAAGCCTCTGCCTTCAGCTCAGGTCATGGTTTCAGGGTCCTGGGATTGAGCCCGCATTAGGCTCTCTGCTCAGTGGAGAGCCTGCTTCCCTCTCTCTCTCTCTGCCTGCCTCTCTGCCTACTTGTGATCTCTCTCTTTCTGTAAAAAAAAAAAAAAAAAAAAAAAAAAAGATGTGGCATCAGAGAGGATTTGGTGAAGTCCAACTACTCTTGTAGTGAGGGCAGGTTAAAGTTAGGAGAAAGGGCACAGGTTGTATTAAGAAGCGAATATCAATGAACAGTTTAAGAGGTAAGGAGATAGGCGCCTGGTTGCCTCAGTCTGTTAAGCATCTGACTCTTGGTTTCAGCTCAGGTCAGAACATCATGGGTTGTGGGATTAAGCCCCTGTTGGGCACCATGCACAGCAGGGAGTCTGCTTGAGATTCTCTCCCTCTGCTTCTCCCCCACTTACACACGTGTGTGTGCTCTCTCTCTCTAATACAAATAAATAATCTTTGCAAGGGGGAAAAAAAAGAGGTAATGTGAGCTGGACTGTGGCCCTGAGCACAAATAACAAGGCACAAGAGAGAGAGAGAAGATCCTTGGCAATGAGGAGGCTGAATGTTCTCTGTCATCAGCATAGTTGTTAAAAAACAAACAGGAGTTGCTATGGAAAGCAAAACTGCACCTGTGGACCAGGTGTGGCATTACTCAGTGGACAAAGAGGATGTATTTGGATAGTGCAAGCAATGAAGATGGGAAGCAAACCCCAGAGCCAGCAGCTGATGCTTCTGAGCATTTTCTCAAGCACATTTCAAACCATAATAATAGCATTTATTGAGGACTTGCCATAGCCAGACACTCTACTAAGCCTTATATTCACATTCTCACTTACTATTCCCAACAACCTAAAGCCATTATTTTCCCCAATTTTATAGACTAGGAAAGGGAGTGAAGAAGGATGAATTTGCTCATGTAAACATTAAATTTGTGGAGCCCCTGTTGAATCCAGGCCACCTAGTCCAGATTCCATAGTCCTAACCACTAAACAATATGGTCACTCTGGAACCCAGGTGAGGCTAATGACCCTGGGTGGGAAGACTTTGTCTGGAACTACAGCCACCCAAACACTTGATCAAGACTAGTTTGGTAGATTTCAGAGGAGGGTCCTTAAAGGTAAGACATAAACAGAGATGAAAACTACATTATGGCAAGCAAGTAGAGGAAAGGGAAGATCTATTTCCCGTACCCCCAGGCAGACACCTTTGTTAGACCTGCAAGAGTGTACTGGTGGGAAAGAACACCGTTTTGACCAAAGAGATTCTGTAGTGGCCGTGTGTTTGCTGATTTGGCCATTCTGAGACTAGTCATCAGGCAGTATCTGCAGCCCATAAAGAAAGAACAGATATGGTGAGGAGGATTCCCCATGCTGCAACATGCTCAAGCCCAAGCTAGTTCAGACTATTGAAGTAGATGATATTTGCTGCCTTATGTTATTTCCAAATGGCTGCAGAAACTGCTGAGAACCCTAACTCTAAAGTATAGGAGAAAACTTTGGAAAGAGCATAAATAGGAACTCTGTAACTACTTCATCCTTAGTCAATAGATTCACTTGAGAAAATTCTTTTTTTTGTTGTCAAGTTAAAAATATGAATAAATTTCAGCCAGTGTGGAATCCTCATGTTTCTTATATCTAAATGAAGCAAAGTTGGTATCTGGAATAGCCTCTAGGAAACCCAAGGAAAAGTAACCCAGAAACTCTTCATTAGCCCCCCTTCCCTTTAGCAGAGCAAGTGTCAATTCCCAAACCAGAGGCAAAGTATGGTTTTGATGATGGGAGTGAAGCCATGAGAAGATAAGGGTGTTAGGAGGAACTGTATACACAAAAGATGCCCCCAGATCAGGAAAAAGCAGGCTATAATATCTATAATGACAGTATTGTTAGGAGGGCTGTGAAAAGGTTAGAGTAGATGAAGCCAGGATAAAAGTTGGAAATGAGTACAGGTATGGAGAGAAAGTTCTAGAAATAGGGATGTGTTGCCTGGGAACAGGAGGATTTGGCACAGAGAAATCACACCAACAGCGCAAGGTATACTTTTTTAGAGGGCCTGAGAACATATTACCAGACTAAGTGGTTTCAAGTCCCTGCTTTTTATATGCTTTTGTACCTATATACCATTTCATGCCTCTATTTTTCCCCCCAAAACTGCTATCCACTATAAACAAGTAAAAAAGTATAGTTCAGCAAAAAGAAAAGAAAACAACAACCATAATTAGCTCTGTGGAAATATTATTAATCTTTGAAATATTCATCCAGATTTTTCATATATGTATTTATATTTTCAAGAACAGATCATATTGTACATAGTGGACTATAAATTGCTTTTCTCCCTTGGCATTATATTGTGCCAAAACATTCAGGAAAAGATAATTCTTATGTTACAACTATTCCATAGCATAGAAATTGATGGACAAGTTCCCAACTATAGACCAATGTTACCAACCAACACTATGATACAAAATACTAAAGTATTTGCAAATTAAATCTAGTAATATACCATGACAAGTAGGACTTGCTGAAGAATATAAGAACTTTCCAGCATTGGAAAATTAATCCACATAATACACTAGATCAAATATTAAAGGAGGAGAAAGGCATGGTCATCTCAATGATAGATGTCACCAATTTCTAATAAAAACATAAATAATTAATGAAACCACTAGTCACTAGTAACAGAAAGAAAATCCTATAGCCTGAGTGGGTATCTAGCAGAAACATTGGACTTAACGGTAAAATATTAGAAGCATTCACAGTTACATTAGAGAGAGAAAAAGAGAGAGGAGTATCCTGTATCAATGCTACATTCTAACATTTTCTTCCTTTAAGGATCTAACTAATGCAAAACACATAAGAAATAAGAGGAATGAATATTCAAAAAGAAGAGGCAGGACTCTCACCATTTGCTGACAAGGATGTCTTAGAGAAGAATCACTCCCCACCTCCAAGAAAAAGATTAGAAAAGGTAAAATATGTCAACAAGTAGCTTATACATAAGATCAACCTACAAAATCAATTGCTTTTCTAAACACTGTCAAAAATTTTTTAAATGAAAAAAATCATGGTTAAATAGCAACTACTACTATGAACTACCGAGTAATAAATGTAATAATGAATGTGTAGATGTTTATGAGAAAAATTTCCCAAAATACGAGTTAAGTGATTTTAAAGATATAACATGTTCTCATATTGGAAGACTCATTAAAAAGATCCTTTTCCTTTTTGAAATTAAGCTATGAAGTTAATATTTAATAAGGGTAACATTTTAAAAATATATGATATGCTTTTTTATTCACCCAGAGGCCTCCATTGATTTGGGGAAGAAAATAGAATTTAAGGTAGTATATAAAGGGAAAGAAAGAGGCAATATTCAGATTTTGATTTCAAAAATATAATTTTTTTGAAAATATAATTTTTTTCTTTAAATTTTTTATTTCAATTCAATTTAATTAACATGTACTGTACTGTTAGTTTCAGAGGTACAATTGTAGTGATTCATCAGTTGCCAACAACACACAGTGCTCATTACTTCAGGTGCCCTCCTTAATGCCCATCACCCAATTACTGATTCCACAGCAAAGAATTTGTCTTGAAAGTCAAGGTTTGTAGGTGCCTGGGTGGCTCAGTCAGGTAAGCATCTGCCTTTGGCTCATGTCATGATCCCAGAGCCCTGGGATCAAGCCCTGCATCAGGCTCTCTGCTCAGTTGCTCTCTCTCAGCACCTACTTGTGCTTTCTCTCTCTCTCTCTCTGTCAAATAAATAAATAAAATCTTAAAAGGATTTAAGGATTTAAGGTTTGTTGAGTGAGGAAAACAGTTTCTAATTTTACAATCTCTCCTTTACATTTTAAGAGCTAAATGACTGACCCAGATCATGGGGCTTACTATTATCATAGCGTAGGCAGAATGTAACATGCCAGGTAAGAAAGGTTCCCAAAGATGGAAAGAAAAAGCATAGACCACTCCTCCTTCATATGAAGAAGAAAGATTTAGAAGAAAAGTATCCAACACGGAGATGTTGTCTGGAGTCTCTCTCTCTCTCTTTTGTTTTTAGATTTTTTTTTTTTTAATTCATTTGAGAGAGGGAGCACAAGTAGGGGGAGAGGCAGAGGAAGAGGGAGAAGCAGACTCCCTGTGAGCAGGGAGTCAGACATAGGACTCGATCCCAGGACCCTGTGATCACGACCTGAACTGAAGGCAGACACTTAACCATCTGAGCCACCCAGGCACCCCTGCTGTCTAGACTCTTAAAAGGACATAAGGATCATAACAATATTACAAAGAAAAAGAAAGGAAAGAATTTACATGTGTCAATAAGAAAGGAGTTAAAATAAAATTTAAAAAAAGAAAGTAGGAAAAATATACTTACATAATATATAAATAGACTTTAAAAGAATGAGAAAAACAAATCAATCAATACAATCACATTCAGCTCAAAAATTATACCATGAATCTGTTTTTGTGTCAGTAAATAAATGTCTACAACATCATTTCCAATACCTGCATATTTTATATTATATAAACTTGCCATACATACTTTTCTGTTGCTAGATACATAGTTTGTCTTATAACTCTTATAACAAATAATTTTTAACATAAATAATCATGGTACATTTTCTCATGTTTCTTTTGCAATAAGTTCCTTAGGACAAATTGGTAGAACTAGAATTATTGAGACAAAATGCTAGCAAAATATTAAGACTTTTGATATATATTGATAGGTGTCTCTCCACCATGGTTCTGTCAGCTATGTGATCAGCTTTGGGGTTGGGGTTTTAAACAAAGAAAGGAGAGTTAGGTAAACTTGATTGGAATAATAACTAGAAAAATGGCACCAAAAGGGTAAGGACAGATCCAAATACTCCTGATGAATTTTGTTGGTAGGTCTTTTACATAAAGCTTTTTTTCTATCTCATGTTTAGGTCTTTCATCCATTTTGAATTTACTTTTGTATATGGTATAAGAAAGTGGTTCAGTTTTATTCTACTGCATGCTGCTATCCGGTTTTCCCAACACCATCTGTTGAAGACACTTTTTTCCTTTGGATATTTTTTCCTGCTTTGTCAAAAGATTAGTCAACCATATAGTTGAAGTCAGGAATTGTGATGCTCCCACCATCACAGTCTTTTGTAGTTCCATACAAATTTTAGGATTGTTTTAGCTCTGTGAAAAATGCTGGTGGTATTTTAGGACTGAATTAAAAGTGTGTATTGCTTTGAGTAGTATGGACATTTTAACAATATTTGTTCTTCCAACCCAAGAGCATGGAATGTTTTTCCATTTCTTTGTGTCTTCCTCAATTTCTTTCATAAGTGTCCTGTAGTTTTCAGAGAAGATATCTTTTACTTCTTTGTTTAGGTATATTCCTAAGTATCTTGTTTTTGTGTGCAGTTGTAAATGGGATTAATTCCTTGATTTCTTTTTCTGCTGTTTCATTACTTGTGTATAGAAATGCAACAGATTTCTGTATGTTGATTTTATATCCTGCCGCTTTGCTGAATTCATATAACAGTTCCAGTAATTTTTGCTGGAGTTGTTTAGGTTTTCTGCATAGAGTATCATGTCATCTGCAAATAGTGAAAGTTTGACTTCTTTCTTGCCTATTTGGATGTGTTTTATTTCTTTTCATTTTCTGATTGTTGCGGCTAGGACGTCCAGTACTATGTGAAATAGCAATGGTTAGATTGGACCTCCCTGTCTTGTTCCTGACTGTACAGGAAAAGCTCAGTTTTTCCCCAATGAGGACGATATTAGCTGTGGGTCTTTCATATATGACCTTTCTGATGTTGAAGTATGTTCCCTTTATCCCTGTTTTGTTGAGGGTCATTTTTTATTTCATTTTTTAAGGAATTTGTTTATTTATTAGAAAGAAAGAGATCATGTGAGTTGGGGGGCAGAGAGAGAATCTCAAGCAGACTCTGTGCTGATCACGCAGAGCCCAATGTGGGGCTCAGTCTCACCACCCAGAGATCATGACCTGAGCTGAAATCAAGAGTTGGACACTCAGTTGCCTGAGTTACTCAGGAGCCCCAAGGGTCATTTTTTAAAATATAAAGTAAGAATAATACCTTTGGTTGTTGTAGAGGTAAAATCACATATGTGAAAGGACCTGGCACAGTGCCTGACACCTAAGACATTAAAGTTTTATTTCATTTTCCTTCCTAGAGAGCAAAAAGATAAATGAGTTTTATTCAAGTAAAATTAACTACTTTATTTGTTGGACACTACACATGAGAGATAATGTGTTGGATGAAACCCAGAATGGGACTGGAGTTCTGGAGACACTTTGCAGTGATACTACATCTCTGTCACTAACTTTTTAAAATGATTTTTAGCAAATTTCCAGCTCTTCCTGAAATGCATTGTTTTTACCTATAATGAGGAAATGTGTTCTGAATCAAAGGTCTAGACCTAAGGCTAATTTTGTATGTATGTACATTTTTTCCAGAATTGAGGTCCAAAGCTGCCAACAAAATATCAAAGAGATCTGTGTGTAGTAATAGATAGTGATATTCTAGAATCTAGATGGTCTCTAAAATTCCATCTGTATCTAATAGTCTCACTCTGATCAAACTCGATAATTGACTGTTCCTTTTGGTTCAATATTATTCATTGATATGTTATGAAGCAGTGTAATATTTTAGTAGTGATTTTCCAGCCAAATATGTAGGTTCTTTCTTGGCCTCCATGCCTCCCTGCAGTTTTCACAGCCACTGGGAAAATATGGCCCCAGCATTGCTATACCACAGGCTCTGATTACCTGAGTGGTTTCCTAGACTTATTATCCTCCTCATTCTACTTGGTTCATTTTTTTAAAGAAATGTTCTCTCTCTAGGCTAATTCACCAGAGAACAAATTTAATTAATAGGTGGCAACATATTGCAACTCTCGGTGCCAAGAAACATGATTAAGAAGAGAGCCTGTTGGCTTCCAGATCTTCTGGTTGTTTTTATTTCAAGCTTCTTAAAATACACAAGATCATATTGAGAACAATGTCAGATTATAACTTCACCATGATAAATAGGAATATCTGTGAATACTAAAAAGTAAACTGAAGAAAAAATACTACATGAAAATGATTGTTAGTAAGCAATACATTTATTTGCAATGAAAATTATAGTGTTAGATGACTGCATCATGGAGCTCAGAGAAGTAAAATATTTATTCTGTTAATATTTATCAAGAGTCAACAATGTTCTAAGCAATGGATGTAAAGGATAGAATGTTGAACTCGAATCCTCCCTCCAGGAAAATAATTTATCAGGACATGCAAGAATATGATATATATTTGCAAATAACTATAATGCAAGGTTATAATATAAGTGTTTTGTTCCAACCCAATATGTGTAGATCAACTGCCAAAGCTGTCAGTGGTCAGAAAGGAAACTTTAAAATGGAGGAAAGAGGGCACCTGGGTGGCTCAGTGGGTTAAGCCACTGCCTTCAGCTCAGGTCACGATCTCGGGGTCCTGGGATCGAGTCCCGCATCGGGCTCTCTGCTCGGCAGAGAGCCTGCTTCCTCCTCCTCTCTCTCTCTCTCTGCCAGCCTCTCTGCCTACTTGTGATTTCTCTCTGTCAAATAAATAAATAAAATCTTAAAAAAAATAAAATAAAATAAAATAAAAAATAAAATGGAGGAAAGAAAGATCTCATAGAGAAGTTAGCCATCAATGTGAATTTTGATTCATAGGTTGGGTTTGGACACATGAAATATTGGTATAGACATTCAAACAGAGGCAATAGAATGGACAAAGCAAAGAAAGAAGTCTGAGGACTTTGAGAACTCTTCAGGACGTGCATTTTAAGCTCTCAGTAATATTTCTTAATTTCTTGAAGCTAGGATACATAAATGGGAGTACTAAGAAACATGATAAGAGAGCAAGCCTGTGACTAAATTGGAGAGGACCTTGAATGAAAAACTAAAGTTTATATTTAATCTATAGGCTCTGAGGAACCATGGATGATTTTTAAATAGGGAATGATATGATCTGAGTTTACATAAGGAAGATTAATTTTTGGCAATATATATTGTGGAAACTAGTTGGGGAAACAAGAAACTAAGCAAAGATAATGATGTCAGTTAACCAAAGAGGGAGATGAGATGGAAAAGAAACTATGATGCTCAAATCAGTAATTTTTTTAAAAAACAATGTAACAATATGGAGGATCTCGAAGTTGGAGGGAAGATGCCAGAGATCTGAGTCTGAGAGGATTTTGGAGCTACAGAAACAGGACACTCAAAATCAGTAAAGAGAATAGGACGGGATGGTTGGAAAATTATACAAACTAAGGAATAGAGATGAAAAAGACTGAAAAAAATTCACAGAGACTCAGTAACTTTGTGACAATGATCAGCAGTCTAACTAACATATGTTATTGGAGTCCAAAAAAGAGATAAAGAAAGAAAAAAATTTTTGAAAAAATAATGACCAAGAAATTGTAAAGTTTTTTGTAAACTATAAACCAATAGCTCCAAGAAATTCTACAAACCCCAATGAAGATAATCACATCCATATTCAAGTCACGAGAAATAGGAGCTAAAGATTAAATATTTAAAACAGCCAGACAAACGAAGAGACAAATAAGGGAAATTTGCAGACTGCTCGTCAGAAATAATACAAGCTAGAAAAATGGAACAACATTTTTAAAACATTGAAAGAGCAAAGTTATTCATCTAGAACTCTCTAGCCTCCAAAAATGAAGGTGAATTATCACATTGTGCCTATTAAATCCGTAAGTGTGGCCAAGTGCAGGCCAAGTGTGGACACATATCTCCACTGGGGTGGGAGGATAGATAGGGGTGCATGAATGGGATGGTTGGAGTACTAGAGATAAAGAGAAACATATCAAAATAAACAAACAAAAAACCCCAACTTGATTAAAGGAACACTGTCTAACAAAGAACTAAGTGTAGCTCAGAATAGAATCTCAGTCAGAAAGAGATGCTTCTCAGAGTAAGAATAATGCCTTCATGAGAGTGAAGGTCAATTACTTCACAAGGAGTACTTATGAAGTACTTGTGAATTACTTCACAAGGAGAGGAAATCCTCATGTGTTTAGGGTCCAATGCAGAAGGCTCAGAGGCTATTGACAGGTAGTTTTTCCTTAAGATTATCTAGTTTAATCACTTTAAATAACAGGGGATACAGTGACTTTTTCTTTTTAAAAAGATCATAAAAATTGGATTTATAAATATTTAGAAAATTATTTTTAAATGTATGAAGTTTGCTATAGGTTGGCCCAAGGTCTAACACCATCTGAGGCTGCTCACGGGGAGCCATATCTGCCTTCTCTATTACTTTCATCAGTTGATAATTGCTTTTTCTTTCTTTAATGCTCCATATTTCTTTTTGAAAACTTTAATAGCTCTTGAACCTCCAGATTACTACTGGAAAACATAAATTCCAGAGGCAAATGCCCTGACCTTTCATTCTAGCAGTGATATTACCAAAAGTCTCTCTCGAGGCAACCTGTTCTAAACAGGGTGGAGGTAGCCTTGCAAAGAGTTGTCACATGATAATTCATTATGTTCCTCATGATTTGCAAAGCAGAGAAAAGGGAGTGGCCTCAGTCACTAAGAATTTCCATCTGTTCCTCCAGGAGTCTGGGAGAGCTCCACTGGACCTCAGAAGATGCCGCCCACTGCAGACAAGACTTCAGAACCATTTGCCATTTCCACCTGAGAGCATCCTCTCTGCTCTCAAATCACTCCCCTTCTTTCTCATATCTTAAGTTTTCACCATAAAATATAGTTCTTCTCTTTTGCTTACTAACCTGAAATCCTGTCAGTGATTTTTCTGAAACACCTCTTGAACCTGTCACTTTTTTCTGCCCCCATGGCCATAGTCTTCCTAATTCTGGCATATCTTTTTAAAACCCATTTTCCCATCTTGCTATGTCAGTGATTTTAGTCTAAAACTTAGCACTCCTACCCAAAAAAATGTATTTTCTCTGGGATAAATTCCAGGACCTTTTACATAGTGCTCTGGGTTCTTACCATGTGGCCAAATCCAGTCTCAGTCTTAAGTATCATTACCTGATCTTGCCCACAGACATCAACACAGAAAAGCTCCAGATAAGTAATTCATAAATTTTAGTTGACAAAATATCAAACTCTGCTGCATTACAGATGTTCTAACAAAGGGACTGACATGTCAAAAACTACCCAAGGAAAAGGGATTTTTCATAAAATGAATGTGTATATCCTATAGTTCTCTCACTGATAAAAGAAAGATAAACTTCTTGGGTAATGATGGTGGCAGCTTTTTCATATGCTAATGGATTCCTTGGGAGGAGATTCATAGTTCCCAAGTGGTGGAAATCCTCAATTCCATCTTCAAATCACAGAGGGGGAAAAAAAATGGAACATGTCTTTTTCCCCAAACCAAAGGAAGTTTGAAGAAACTTGATCCAGAGTGAGGTGCTAAGAGAATAGGCTTGTGGCAAATCTTTCAAAGCAGGAAAGAATGTGAGAGAACAAACAAGAAGGCCCAAGATGAGGCTGGGAAGGCAAAGGGACAGCTGTTCCAGGGAGGGTGGCAGTCTCACGTCCTGACAGAGACTTCTCTGGGATTTCATTTCTAACCATTGGTGGCCAGAGAATGAGGGAGAAGTAACAGTGGAGTTGCTGAGAAATGAGGCTGAAGGAACAGCAGTTCCCACCTGAAGGCAAATAGAGGCAGGCCTGGATGAAGAATGGAAAGGGCCCCCATCTCCAAAGGATTTAGGAAAGCTAGCTTGATGGAAGCCAGATGGAAATACAGTAAAAGGACAGTCTCCAGAGTTGGACTAAGACTGCTCTTGGATCTGCAAGAGGAGGGCAGTAAGGAAACTTATGCCTACTCACCTCAAAGTGGGACTTCGTGCTCCCCCCTCAAGCATTCTGATAGGACCCTGTCAGCTGTGGTGTGGACAGTCTGTAGGACAAGCAGCATGGGCAAGGCACCCAAAGGAGAGATGGTGTATAAGATGGAGATCTGCCCCTTCCTATTAATTGAAAGGCAGGAGTGAAAAGATAGAAGCCAGTGACAACAGAAAACTTCAGCTTCCCCCAAATAGAAAGGTCTAGCAATCCTGGGCCTTAGCTCCTGCCCTGGGCTCTTTCCATATTGACGTTACTACATTGGCTTCTAAAGGCATTTGCTATGATCTCAGCACATCAGAGAAATGCAACATCCTTATGGGCTGGATTCACAGGAAAACCCATCATGGAACGGTTGGGGTCTGAGCTAGAACCTGATGGAGGGAGACAGAGGAGAATATTATGTGTGTGTCTGAAGGCCCACAAGCTGACTCTGAGGCCTCAACACTGTCGAATCCTTTCTCTTGGATTGTCACTAACAGCTCACCAAAGAGATCCCCAGCAGGCTCAGCATCACTGGGCCCTTCACCTAAGAGACACCCCGAGGATTGTGCTGTTACAGTGGAGCAAGTCACTGCTGTTCCAGGAGTGTATAGTGAAATCAGGGGGAAAGGATAGTTTGGGGAAGGAGCCGTGGGTTAGGTGTCCTGATTTCTACTCCTGGTTATTTTATTAATTTGCTATGTGCCTGGGCAATTTGCTGCTTTTCTGGACCTTCACTTCTTTATCAGTGAAATTAAGGGGTTGAACTAGGTGACCTCCTAACTTTTTAGGCTCAAAAGACCATGACTCTAAGAAAGGTATCTATGCCTGAGCATCTCTGTTCTGTGCTGGAGGTTAGAGGGAATGGTGTTTGGTTTGGGGAACTGTGAGGGAATCACACAATTACTCGATCAATATTTATGGAGCACCATACTTAGGGACCAGAGATAGGTGTTGAACAAAATAAACAAAACATCCCTACCTTTGCTCTGCTTAGATTCTCATGGAGGGGGACAGAAAATAAGACACAATATATCATATAGTAAATGGTGATAAACGCTTACATGTGACATAGTCTAGAATTGAAGAGCGGAGAATTGGAGAGCGGAGGATTGAGGCCAACACCATGCACCCTGGAACAGAATAAGAGTAAAATTTTCCTTTCCACCTGCTGTTTTAATGTCTACTTTCCTGAAAACGGGCATATTTCATTATACACACTTGGTATGTTCTAATGGGACCAGGGACCATAGCAAAAGTCACAGTGATCCGGCAGTTGTCCATTGTTTGCCTGATGCCATGACATCTAGAATGTGCCATCAAAGGCCAGTGTGAGCCTTGCTAGGCAGTGGCAGCCTCTCGTGATTGCAAACTGCTTTTACTTTTTCTGAACTGATATTTCCTCCAATTTTTTTTTCTCCTTGGGTATTTTTGGCCTGAAATTCTAAATGTAATGAATGTTATTCAATCATTCTTTTTTAGCACAGAGAATTTTTTTTTTTAATTTACAATTTCACGGATTTTTTTTTTTTAATGGGGTAAACGTCAAAGTTTAAACCTTTCTGTTTTGCAGGTCCATTTTCTAGGTTAATATCATTAGTAGGTCTAGATAAGGCATAATATTTGTGTCAGAGAAAGGAAGTCAGTATGCTCCAGTATCTTAAGAAAATTACATTTTCTGAAAGCAAGTTGGCCTCTATCTAATCGCTGTAAGACACCTTCTTTTTTTCTAGACAACCAAACACAAATTGGCTGATCCCTTGAAAAAAATAACTCAAGGGTCAAAGAAGAAGGTTAGAGTTTAAGTAAAATAAAACAACCTGATTCACACTTATCACCCACGTTACCAGCAATCGAAATAGACAGGAAGTATATGAACATATCATGCAGATTTAAATAGCAGAACTAAAGGCCAATATTTAGAAATACATAATTTCTTGGGTAAAAATATCAAAGCTCAAATTCTAAGCCAAATTGCCTCGTGCGTTCCCTTACGGAGTTGATGGGGGAACAAAAGAGGGGACTGCCAAGAAGGGCCCACAACTTCACTGCAGGGAACCTCGTGCCACAGAGTATGAAGAGAAAAGACATTAGATAAAGTTGTGATGCTTGGCTGTGGATTTCCCCATGTTGATTTTTAAGATGCCTGCTGGCTGAGTCAGAGTGCAGAGTGACAGCTGGCAACTTGATGGGGTAGGGGGCAGCAGCGCAAGCGGGGACAAAGACGATGCAGGAACAGACTCTGGAACAGATGTGAGCTGCTGGATCGGCCCCATGGGATCCCGCAGGGTCCTGACAGCCCTCGTTATTAATTTGTGCTGCATGGTGTAGGGAAAAGAGGGCTCTTGTCTTTTTACTTGTTTATTTTTATTTTTTATTTATTTTTATGTGGGATTTTTGGGTCTCTTTTATTTTTTATTTTAAAGATTTATTTATTTATTTGAGAGAGAGAAGGAGTGTAAGCAACGGGAGGGGCAGAGGGAGGCGGGGGAGAGAGAGAAACTCAAGAAGACTCTGCACAGAGCATGAGCCAGTTTCCAGGCTCAATCTCATGACCCTGAGATCATGACCTGAGCCGGAGCCAAGAGTCAGAGGCTCCACCAGTTGAGCCACCCAGGGGCCCCTGGTCTTTTTTAAAGTGAGCTTCTTTATTTTCTTTCCTTCCCAGCGCCCAGGCACTTCCCCAGCCTGTGCGCCACTCTCTGTGTTCCACTGAGAACATTTGAGCACTTGCCCTAATACTAACGACTCGTCCTAGTAATAGTAGTCATCATACTACTAAAAGCAAACCTGTTATCCACAGCCTATTTTCCAGTCCCTGTTCTAATTACTTATACAAATGCCTCTCATCCTCACAGCCACACCCTGAAGCCAGCACAGTGAGGAGACTGAGTCACAGAGGAGGTCAGTGACTTATAGGTACCCAACGAGACCCACAGCTGGAGAATACAGGATTATAGGAATGCCTAACCAGTGCCTTCCAGACTGCTCGCTCAGTTTCCGCTCATGGGAAGACGTGGGATGGGGGTCCTGAAACTGTGCCACAGGGTGGATGTCCAGAGCACTTCCTGTCACAGCCCTGTCCTCGCCCACCCTAACACCATCTGCAGTCTCTAGGGTCAAATGGTGCTATGAGGATGGGAACAAGAAGTGCCTCAGCCTGGAAGGCCCTTCACAAGGGCATCCTGAGCAGAAGTGCTGCCGTGGGGAGGGGGTCACCAAGGACAAAGGGAAAAGCAGGGCTGTCAAGTGCAAAGAACCACCCCCCGAGTCAGTGTCTCATGTGCTAGGAGAATACTGAGAAGATCTAATATTCGTGTGGAGATCATACATTTGTGAGCCCTGCCTCAGGGCACATGGTTTGAAAGAGAGTCTGAAAATTTCGAATTTAGAACTGTGGGACTGTCACCCACATTCGCTGATATTTCAGATACCGAGGCGCTTTTCAAGTCACTTGCTGAACATTTGACTGCATTCTGCTGAGGAACAGGGTCACATTGCCGAGGTGTGTGTGGACACACATGTACATGCAGAACCTCAGGTTCCAAAGGGCTCTGGAGCCACCAAGCAAATGACACAGATTGCGAACTCTGGACAGACCAAAGCAAGACCCATTCATGACACGAAGGTCTTTGGCTTGATATCGTCTTCTATTTGACATCATACATTCAAATATCCCTGCTGCATCTCTCTGTATTTGTAGAGAAAACAAAACCCCAAACCCTGAAATCTTGCCCCATATGCATGGCACACTTCACTAGTGTTAGGGAAACTTCGGAGGGTTCTTTAATTAATTACAACAGAACAATAATTCTGAACTCCCTCCCTCCATCCGCTACAACTGCCTGAGGCTTCCGCAAGCTGCTTTCTGGATAGCTTTGTCTTCCTATAATAAGAGACACTTCAAAAGAAATGTCCCCCTCTGACATGGAGAAGAGCCAGGGGAAATTCCCTTCAGAACATCTCCCATAAATGCTTCCATTTCCTGAAACAGGAACAGAAGGCCAGAAAAATGAACTTGGATGAGGCACTCTGGTGGCATTTGTCACAATGCATTATAATCATTGATTGTGATTTGCTGGTTCAACTACAAGGGACTCTGTTTAGCCAGCATTTTATAGAGTAGCAGGCACACAATAGACAGTCTCTAAATTTTTATTAAAAGGGGTGAATGAATTCACTGCTCCCGACGTGAATAAGGAACTTTAAGCTCAAGGGAAACATACACACAGACACACATACACAAGGTACAAAACCAAAATAAAATTCTTACTTCATTGGTCATGAAGAAAATCAAATTAAGAAACAGTAATTATCACAGTTATGACAATATTTCTTTTTACAATCTTTTCCCTCTCCTTCCCCTCAAAAAAAACAAAATAAAAACCCAAAACAAAAAAACTAGGTTATAGCTTTTTTTTTTTTTTTTAAAGTAGGCTGCACACCCAGCATGGATCCCAAATGGGGCTTGAAGTCACAACCCTGAGGTTAAGACCTATGCCAAAATCAAGAGTTGACCATTCAGCCAACTAAGCCACCCAGATGCCCCCTTTTAAAGTTTCTTTACTATCAGTAAAACACTTCTTCCAGGAGACTTAAAGTATGACTCTTCTTCCGTAGGGACAGTGAAATTTCAACGGGTGCTTACCCATGATAGGCCAACCCCAACACAAAAGGCATTGTTATCCATTCAGCAGATGAGAAACTGGGTCTCAGAGAGCTGAAACAGCCTGCTCTTTGTCACGCAGATATTAAGTGGTGAGGTTGTGATTCAAACCCCAAGAGCTTGCTTTCACCATTACAAATGACCTCTTCACCAGGTTCATAACCTTGCCTTTTTTAATCTCAGAGAAAAATTGGGCCAGAATCCTTATGAAACCAGGAGGGCTGAAGGAGTCGAGGCGGAATTAGGAGTAAGAACCCTGTCTCAGAGGAAGTTAGCCTTAATAGGAAGTATGGCATAGAGTGAGACCTCGGGAGTTCGAGGCAACCGATCGTTTATGGAAATGCCTGGCACTGGTTTTACGAAGAGTGAATTTTAAATCTAGCCAGAAGGATAATGATATTGGGACCATTTGCTCCTGCTGAGCAAAAGAGAGATGATGACACAGAGCAGCACAGAGCTCCACAGGCAGTGAATATCAATATGAGAACAATTAGTAGGGCACTGGGCTGTTTGCTGGCTGTAGGGCTTAGAAACACAAGAACGAATGTCAGAAACTTGCAAAGCTCTTTTAGCAGGGTAAGGGCAGATGAGAAAAATCCTCCGAGAGGCAGAAGTAACTAAAGCAATTGCAAAAGTGCTGAAAGACATACAGACTTCAACACTTCTTAAAAACCCCAGCTTATGGGGGTAGCCGGGTATCCTGTGGGCAGCAGAGTCTGATTTGGCGGCTTTGGCTCGGCTGCTCTTGGACAGGGCCAAGGGAAGATCCACCCTGGTTTAATTTTAGGGGTACCAAGTGTCAGTCTCCAAAAGCTACCACAAAGCCTGTCACAGCATCAAGAAGAGTCAAGTTAGGTTTACACCTAGGATTCAATAAACCCCTGTTGCTTTATAAACCCCTAAGAGTAGAAACACACTAAATTGTTGCCAGTGTGGTATGTAAGTTCTGAAATAGTAAGTTGCCACAGCTATTGGGCAAGACAAACAGTTTCTGCAAGAAGACATAAGATGTCCAAAGTACAGAACACACAGCTGTGCCTGCGATAGTGGGAGACAGGAAAGAGAGGATGGAGTGGGAAGGCATAATACAAATCCCTCCCTCAGTCAGCAGATGTGACTGAGTGCCTATATGCCAAGCCCTCTTCTAGGCATTGGATATACATAATGAGCAAAACAGGCAAAAATTCTGCCCCTCATTTAACTTATAACCAAAAAAAAATACTGGTAAATTTTTCTGACTTGGCCATTTCTCTTTGACTAGGTAATACCATGAGTGGGAAGTTCTTCACAGAGAGCACCAGTAATACAGCAAAATAACACGTAAACTTGGTCCCACTTAAGCCAACGTAGTCTGTTAGCTCTGTATTATCCCTGTTTCACCAGAGGAAACCAGGGTTAAAGTCCTGGAAAAGAGGACGCAGCTAGCGGGGAATGAGCTGTAATTATGTCTCAGGACTTAGTGACTGGAGAAGCAGCCCAGGGTGGAACATGACTCTGGGATCAACAGAACTAGAACCGAGGTCTGCCTGTTGCTGCTCATGCAACTTTGGGCAATTTATGGATCTTCAACTTCATTCAGTGTTCTGGTATGCATGATTGGGGATAATAGAACCTACTGGAAAAGGTGAGGAGAAAGCTAGGATGAAAAATGGGAGTGAAAATCTTAGACCAATTCCTGGCATGTAGTAGGTGTTCAATAAATGAAAACCCTCATAACAATCAACGACAATGAATCCATGTTCTGTCCCTTTTCCTCAGATTTGTCACCTGTACTAAACATCCAACTGAGGCTGCCAAGCCCCACCCCTGCCCTTCCCATCTCCCTCTGCTCCTGTAAACAGTAGGCAGGCAACAGACGCAAAGAAGCCTGAGCCATGGAGGTTCATCACCCCCCTTCCACAGGCACAGCCATTACACAACATCAGCTGGTCTGATGTGCCTTTTCTGGAGGCCATTTTTGAAAAGTTGTCCCTTTGAACACACAGAAGTCAGGAAATGCAGAATTAAGGCTCTCAGAGTAACCATAACTCACTCACAATGCACATCGAGGCATAAATTTCTCTGGAAGTATAACAACGTAAAACCCTGAGCACACCAGAATGGGAGAAGTGAAGCCTGTTGCTAAAGTCATAAATTTGAATTTCGTGACTTGGGTGCATTTTCATTGTCACCCATGACACTACATTAACATAGCATTCACACTAGAAATTGCAACATAATTCAAAGGCTGTTGTGCCCATGACTGAGATAGTTTTCTCTGTAGGGACCACTTCTCAGACATTCACAAGAATTTCAAGAAAAAAACAAAGAAAACCCCCAAAAAAAATCCTGAGAAGAAATATTAGTCCCTTGGGGAATGCAGCGAAATCTACCCAGCATGAAAGGATTAGCTACATTTATTTTCTAGCAAGCTCTTGAAGCAAGCAAAACTGCTTTCCTTTCAAGGGCTACATCCCTGAGAGACGGTGGCTTACTCAATCCTTGCCATCATCTGAATCTTCCACTGGGTCTTGAGGGAGTGTGGGCTGTAGATGTCCCGTATCCTCACCTGGGACAGGAAGGTCAAATAAATGGATATTGAAGATGTCAGTGATAACTTGTGTATTTACGGTGGCAATCCATCCAACATTCCCGTAAGTTGTAGAAGTCAGAGCAAGAACTTCAGAGTCCTTGGCGTTCAGAAACCATCAAAGATCCATAGGACTAACGCACCTAAAAGAAGTCGCCACCTCAGTTCCAGCCCTCCTCCTACCTGGGTCCCGGTCCCTCGTAAAAGAAGGTCTAATGATAATAACCTTTCTTTCCACAGAAGGAGGAGACTGTGGGAACTCTTATGGTCCTGTCTGCTCTGTGACCAAATATTCTTTGATCGCGACGTCTAATCCTAACACCTTTCGTACTCATGACATTCCAAGAGTAGCATTTCCCCTAAAGGTTCCCAGTGTTGTTTTCTTTTTCTTTTTGTTTTGTTTTGTTTTTTTTTTTCACCTTGAATGTCTCATTATCTCAAAGAAGGTACATGCTTCCTGCACAGAGAGGCTGCTTGTTTCTCCCTGGAAGGAGCCTGTCTAAGGACTATCAGCAATGGATAGTCTACAGAGTGTTCATTTGATCTTCATTCTACCTCCCTCCTGTCTTCTTCCTTCTATGGTTATGTTAAGGTTTAAACAACAACAACAGCAAAATGTATACAGAGTACCTGACACCTAGTAGAGGCTCAGCAAGTGTCAGATTCGTTTAAGTTACTTTACCAGGTATGTGGTGCCCTCCCTACTTGGATGGAGTGTTCCCTTGTGCCCTCTTCTCTATCCTCCCCACCTCACCCCATACAGAGCATGGACAGAGGATTGCCAGCTACACCCTGGGCTTCCTCTGCTCAGAACACAAGCTATCCCTTAGAAGACTTCCAGAATCTCACCGTGTAACGGTCCCTTTAGTCCCTCTTGGACGTTGCCTCTTTGATTTCAGTAACCAGAACCCAAAAGCCAGTCAAATTGTACTTTGGTCTTCCTTGCTCCATCCTCCCTCAAGAAAGCATCTTTGGTTTCCATATTTCCTCCCATGACTATCATACATCTTATTTACATGTAATAAAAAGCTGTGACAGTTGAATGCTAGTCCAGGCTGCATTTGTCTGAGGACTGGGGCTGCTAAGAACATTATGAAGTCAAGGAGAGTTCAATCTCTGATAGCTCATCCATCACACATCTGTATATCACCAAAGCTCTGTAACCTTCCTTTTGCGGCATTTCTCTGGTACCACCCCCTATCCTTCCCATGTGCACTGCTTTGCCCTGAGACTGGTTGTGAGGGACTTAGAGTTGGTCTTCCCCCCATTGATTCATATCCAATGCTGTAACTCAAAATGCTCTTCTTTAATTTCTTTCTTATTTCTTTCTTTCCTCTTTCTTTCTGTTGTCATGACATAACTCTTAATCACAGCCTGGCAGAGGTTTTATTTCCCCTCAAATAGTCAAATCCTGACTCCTCATCAAGTTCTACAAGGTTCTTCACTGGAAAGAGTCAGTTCCCTAAAGACTGGGAAGTCTTCAAGTTAGAGGCAAGAAGATCAAGGGGTGACTTTATAGCCATTTTCAAACACTTATGTACTTCTTATATGAAGGATGTGTTTTTACCCAGGAGACATAAGAATAAGAAAGTTTAAATAGACATTTTGGATTGAAAGAAGAAAGAAAGAAAGAAAGAGAGAGAAAGAAAGAAAAGGAAAGAGGGAAGGGTGTTTTGACTCTCAGATCTAGCATATGTCCCGCCACCTCCGCAAGAGTCTCCTTAAATCTCTGTCTCTCCCCATTAAAATGTTTTTTCATTTGACCTTCCAGCCCTTTTCTGTGCCATTTAGTTTAAATTAGTCTATCACTTGGCTTTCTGACGCTCTTGTACTGTTGCTCTGCACATCCGTTACCTTGTTCGATAGGTATGTCACACCTTTTCCTGGCATGGGATAATTTTTGTTTTATGAGACCTTTCCAAAGTATCTGAACTGCTGCTGACTCCCATACTTTCAAAGTGCTTTCCACTGAACGCGATCTCTGTGTACTTGCCCAATCATCCTTAAGCCCCGATGACGGTTTCTTCTCATTTCTTCACCTACAATCTAAAAGCTCATGTTCTTAAAGTGTCCCCTGATTAGTCAAAATTGTTTTCTGATCTTATACAGGGAAAGTTTATATTTTAAGACTGTGGCATCTTTGGGAATCTATGGAGTGTTATAGACCATCTCTCCAGAGAACTGCACATGCAAGCAAACTTTGGCTTCTCTGAAGCCAGAAAAAAGACTCTCTAGGATGAAACAAATCCCAGGAAATGCATGCATGTTCTGACCCACTTTCTGGTTATCTCATTGAAACAACACGCTCTTGATTCCCACACTTGTATCTTCCTTTGCGACCTCCCTCATATGCTTCAAACACTCAAATGGACCTACCTACTAAAATATGGTGTATGACTCCTGTTCCTAATTAGTAAAATATTTTCCTTATATTTAAGGAAGAATACTATATCTGTATTCCTTATCTAAGCACTGTTTCTATGCCATGGGCCACAGAGAATTAATCCAATTTTCTCTCACATAGTAACCTTCCCAAATATGAAGACAGCTATGACAAACCCAGCTGTTTTGGTCTCTCTCTCAAAATGAGTGTCTCCAGAACACTCATCTTTGTCTGAATGAGTAATGACTTGTCATTGTCCCTCTTAAAATTGTGACTTAAAATGGAGCGCAATATTCCAGGTGGGTTTTGACAGTGTAAAATATCTATCTACTCCTTTGTTAACACACATAACATCTTAAAATTGTTCTGGTTTTTCTCATTTGTGATTCATATTAAGATGTCAGCTAGAACTCCAAAATCTTTTCACAATTACCTCTGTTAAAACACACTTTTCACATCCTGTAATTCTGGGGTATGATTCTTCAAAAGTTATCAGAATTCATCTTGGTTTCAACGTGGTATTCCAACAACCACAGCCATTTTTGAGTGTTTATTCAGTCATCTAAGCTAGTGCCCAGACCCTGGGGCACCGGCCATTGGAAATGCCTTCCATTCTGATACTGATTGATTGATCTCTTGGTACTAGCAATGAGCTCTTTTAACTAAATTACAGTTAAAACCAATTTGTCAACAAACACGCAATGAAAGACTTTTCCAAATAGCTGGAGGGAAAATGGATACTGGTGGCTTATCAGTCAAGAGATGCTCTTCAGAAAGAAAGAAATGGCCCAGCTTGTTCTTGGTGGTGTTCCTAGTATCACTGCTTCACATAGACTGAAAACATTAATCAACCATTCCTAGAATTTATCAAGATATTCATTACAGGCTCACCCAATAAGAGATCTCAGAAATTACTTTCCCACCATCTTTGATGACTCTTAAATTATTTGTCCATCTGTCAGTCTTCTGGTACCATTCTTCTCATTCTTCATGTGCCCTCAGAAATGTAGTCAGTGATTTAAAATCCCACCTGCAGACATTAGGGAAAGCTGGCTGAATTGTACCGAGGGCCTCCTTGGACATTTCTTTGTCCTTTTCTATGGATCTATATTTATTTTACAATAAAAATATTTTTAAAACAGTCTCATCTGCAAAGTTCAGTATCATGGGATATAATGTTTCTGAACCTAAAGATTTAGATATAGCTTAAAAGTTAGATGCTTTTTGGGGCATGTGGGTGGCTCATTTGGTTAAGCGTCTGCCTTCGGCTAGGGTCATGATCCCAGGGTCCTGGGATTGAGCCCGATGTCTGCCTCCCTGCTCAGTGGGGAACCAATTTCTCCCTCTCTTCCCAGCTCATGCTTGCTCATTCTCCCTCTTGCTCCCTTGTGCTCTCAGTAGCTATCTTTCTCTCTCTCAAATAAATAATCTTTAAAAAAAAATAAAAATAAAAATACCTTTTGTAGTAGCTCCCCTATTTTAGGCTTCAGTTTCTTCTTTACAATGTTTTTATTTATTCTTTCTAGTTTGAAGATACTTTTCTTCATTAGATAAAAGTGAACCCCAAGGGCATAGAACAGCTGTTTGCCATCTGCCAGCCATCCTCAATGCACCATACCTACCCTTCCCTGGTTCTTTATTATCTGTTCATCACTAATTTTGGCTGTCCCATTTTTCCAATCACTTTTCTCTTCCTCTGGATTATCCTTTTGATTCTGTTCCTACCCAGTTTCCTGTCGATCCTTAGCATTTGTTCTTGACCATGTGCTCCCCCCTTTGCCTTTCAACCGCATACTTTAAAAATCTGATTTCAGGGCCTCCTGGGTGGCTCAGTGGGTTAAAGCCTCTGCCTTTGGCTCAGGTCATGATCCCAGGGTCCTGGGATCGAGCCCAGCATCAGGCTCTCTGCTCAGCAGGGAGCCTGCTCCCCCCCGCCACTCTCTCTCTGCCAGTCTTTCTGCCTACTTGTGATCTCTGTCTGTCAAATAAATAAATAAATAAATAATCTTAAAAAAAAAATCTGATTTCATTTGAAACGCCCTTGGTACAGAGTATACTGGGATGTGCGTTTCAGGTGCTGTAACTGCTGCACCAACAGTATTATCATCGCGAAGAAAATTGCTTCTCTTTTATGACCATTTTAGTTACTCTGGCGTAAGGGTTTTCTTTCTATCTTTTGAGTTTAAATTATTTATATACTAGAAAATTGCTCTGGCTTAAATGGGGAAAGAGAAGGCTTTAAAATTTTGTCAGTGGGCCAAGAAGATTTAAGACCTTGTAGAAATGGTATTGTTCCTCTAAAACTCCAGACTGCTCTATCTAGACCCTCTTAGAGTCCCCTCCCCCTGAATTCCACTTTTTCATGTGGATATACTTCTGACTTCATCATTCTCTCTCATTAGAGGCCTTTGAAGCCCCGCTGGGATTCTTTCAAATGATTTTCACTTGAAGTTGGATATAACCTGTTAGAAACGATTCATCACCCCATCCCTTAGCCCCGTGTGGAATATTCTGGAGACTTCTTTCTTAGCCAGACTTCTCCTGCTATGATTCCTACTATAGAGTAATTTCTCCCAGACATCCAACTGAAATCACTTAGTTCCATCCATGTCACAGTTGGGATGCTGCATTCCTGACAAGGGGTGCGAAGGAGAGGGTTAACGGGGAGTTTCTGATAGGTCTTCATCTGACCTCCTTAAATCTCAATACTAGAAAAGTACAGATTAACACGTAGCGAGAAAATACATTCAGTCGAATATAATCCCATCTGTACCTGCCAAAATCTTCACTCTGCTTTACCAACATCCTTGTAATAACATTGTTAGAAGGTTCTGACACTTCTCAGATAAGCCCTTCATTCAGCTCCCTGCCTCTGTTCAGGAGGAAACAGGAAAGTTCCAAATACAGTCAACTGAGTTATCAAGGTCTTCTTATCCAGTCTGTGAAGGAGCCAAGCCCTTTGTTTGGGATGTATTAGTTCCACTCTGTACCACCACTTCGGGGCACTTTGAGAGAAAAGAGTCTTAGGTTGCCAGTGATGTTTTTATTTTACTTTTTATTAGCATGCCTAATAAAGAGCCGGGTGAGTGAAGTCTTTGGAACCAAGGCGCAAAGCAAAGATTGATGGTTCCAAGTAAATCTGACTTTGAGACACTTAGTTCCAAGATATCCTGACTTAGCAACAATAGCTACCCCCAAAATGGGCCTCCTTCCCACCAAAATTGCTAGAGATTTCTTTTTTCTTTCTCTGCTGATCCACTTTCTTGCCATTTTCTCTGTCAGAAAAGAAAAAGTATGCATAGTGAAGCAAAATTAGTTTTTGTTGCTTTTTTTCCCCCCACAAGAGAAAGACCCACACAGTTTTGTAACACTGCATCACACAGACACATGGGACACCCAGTGACTGGGGACCCAAGGGCCATTACAGTGGGGGTTTACCCTTTTAGGTTAAACAAAGGGAAAGGGGCTTGGACTTTGGGGTGGTTGAGGAAGGAAGTCAGAGAGGGATGGTTAAGGAGGGTTGCATAGTAAGATCTGTTATGCAGATTTAAGTCAAGGAATTCACCATTGTTAGAAGTTGGGGAGAGTCCCCTCAGAGTAAAGCAAGATCACACCTTTACACATATGAATTTCCTTTGCAAAAGAAAAACTTGTGCCTGGCTTTTAGAGGCTTCCTGAATGGCTGGTCCTGAATGGCCTTAGCTCAAAATAACCCATATGCCCGGGAGATACACACACACATATATTTAGTACGCAGTATTAAATATATATATATATATGTGTGTGTGTGTGTATACATTTTTAAGTAGGCTCCATGCCCAGCACAGAGCTCAGTGCAGGGCTTGAACTCATTACCCTGAGATCAAGAGTCAACACTTAACCGAATGAACGACCCAGGTGCCCAAAGCAAAATTAGTTATAATAAATAAACTGTGCCACTGGTTCTAACATCTTTGAAAATGTTGAGAAGCCTCAATCAGGATATCCATCAAATTTCCATCCATCGCTTATCCTTTTCTAATTAAAGGATACAGGGAAGGGGGGAGGGAAAAAAAAAACCAAGAAGTTTATTAAATCTGACCCCCCACACCCCGCACACACACACGCACACACTCCGGAGTTTTGTATGATTATGTGCTCTCTACTTTTTATGTAGTAAAGGGGATTTGACCTGCATCTGGTTTAAATAGGCTTCGGAGGGTTTTAAGAGCCAGAGGGCCTAACTGTGTCTTCCTCTGTTTCTTTACAGAAAATGTGTTTAGGTTTCCAAAGAAATGCTTCACAGGCAAACTTTGGAACGCAACTTGTTTATAATATAGAGCCTACCTAGGTCCCTGGACTTCTCTTCCTGCAGCAGCCTCTGCTCATGGAGAATCTAGGACTCAAACATTCCCAGTAGAACTGACTCTGAAATGTTTTAAAGAGAAGTTAGAAATTGATTCAGGCAGTTAGCTTGAGCGTGTAGGACATTGCCCGAAGTTCTATTACTTCCTATGGCACCTGGGACTTAGTGACTGTAAGTGCATAAATCAGCCTTCTGAGAAATACTCCGTTTCCTGAGCTTAGTTTAAGTTGAATTACAAGTGACCCTATAGAATTATTTTATTCCCCTTTTGTCTGAATTCCTGTGGAAAGGATTAAAATCCACATTGTCTGTTTTCATTGGCATGTCTTTCTCACCCCACCCCATTTTAATAACTTTGTCTCCTCAAATCTGTATTCTGTACACGGCATTTTATAGAAATTTGCCAAACATGTAAATGCCCAAAGTTAACTAGGCCCTAACTATTTCTAACAACTGGTGCATATACAGAAGACGTGATGGCCCTTTGGGTACCAATAACTTCCCAGGGACATAAAAGTGAGAATCGCTGCTTTGCCAGATCTCGCTGTGCTTTATGACAGGACCAGGCGTTCTGTGACACCATCACGTTAACATACAGGCTTTGGCCCTAGACTAGATGCAAAGGGACATGTTTATTGATGGGGGCAGTGGAGGAAGAGCCGGAAATTAGAAAGGAAAGACTCCAAAATTTCCTGGAGAAATGTTCTTGAGTCAAAACCAGATCCAGAAATTTCCGAAGGGGAGCAGAAGTTGGGAAGGCAAGGAAGGCCGGGACGAGTCCACACTGAGTTGAAATTGTTTAATTTTGAAAATTCCCATCAAATTCCAGTGCTTTGACGCGCTGGGTTTTGTTTTGGTTTTGTTTTTTTTGGTTTTTTTTTGTTTTTTTTTTTTTCAATTTTAAATTGCAGGATGAACAGGAGGTTTTGAGGTCCACTATCTCACACTCAAAAGGAGGCAGGAAAGAAGAGGTGCGTCTTCAGTTGTCATCATACAAAACTGAACTGAATTTGGTCCTTCCTTAAGGCACTTTTCCCCCACAGCATTCATTTTAGATTTCCCTGTCCCTGGAGTTAGGACCCTTAATGCTTTCATTATGGAATTTCTGGCCACTGAGTGGCACCCTGTGGCCCGCATGGTGTCTCCCTCCGTTTCACGCTATATGAAGTTGGAAGTCTCTAAAGAAATATTTACTGGAAAAATAATTTTGCGAGTTTACAAATTACCACACACATAAAGCAATTGGGAAAAAAAATTTTATTATAAAGTGTTGGTTTCTACGTATAGTTTCTTTTTTATTTTTTTATAATATTTAAAAAAATATTTGTTTGAGAGAGAGAGTGAACATGAGAGCAGGGCCAGGGACAGAGGGAGAAGCAGACTCCCCAACTGTGCAGGGAGCCTAATGTGGGGCTCGGTCCCAGGACCCTGGAATCATGACCTGAACAAAAGGCAGACACTGAACTGAGCCACCCAGGCGCCCTAGTTACTTAATATGTAGACAACAGTAAGGGGGGCTGTTTACTTTTTGAAGGGTACTGGCCTGTGGACCCATTTCTACAACTCAGATAAAACTAAAGTGAATGTTATACAAGATCTTTCACTTTTGGGGGTGGGGGAGGGCAGAAGAAGGAGAATCTTAAACTCTCCACGGCCAGCACAAAGCCAGATGTGGGGCCCCATCTCACACTTCTGAGATTATGACCTGAGCGGAAATCAAGTGAGACACTTAACCGACTGAGCAGGTGCCCTCCCCCGCTTCTTTAACTAGAAGGCAGATTATAGTTAGTGCCACATCCATATTTCATGGAAATATCTGTTCCTCTCATCACATTTTAGACATGATCCTGGATGATACAACTAAGTCCCCTTGTTGCTACTGCCATAGAGAGAGAACCCTGGGCTGTGAAAACTGAGCATCTGACCACTGTGATATTTCCTAGACTTTGTATGTAATAAGGAATCTTCAAATTCCCTCGGTAAGACTCCAATGTCTACTATCTCTGTGTCCGTAACTGGAAAAGAGGTCACACAACGACATGTACGAAGAAAGATACAAACCACGATCACCAAAGCCTCTGCACGCAGCCTGTCCTCATTCCCACTTACACATGACAGTGGCTTTCTCGAGAGAACCCCACCAGTTCAGTCACTGAGCCTCAAAGGAATCCGTAGTCCCTGCATTCAGACGGCAGATGTGGACGCCTCCATTTCCCCTTGGTGGTGCCCTAATCCTGCTCTTACCAATTCACTGCAAGACAGCCAGGCTTCCTGGTGGAATATCAGTGAGCAGGAGAAGGAAAAAAAAAAACCACAAATCCTTTTCAACTGAAGCTATGAAGTTTACGGTCCCATTGGTTTTTCTCCCCTGAAATTAAAATAAACCAGAAAGAGAAAACCGGATAAATGAAGTAAAATGATAACGATGTATCTCATCTTGGTAGACTGCCTTTGGGAAATAATGAAGTTCTCCCTGGAGAATTTTATTACACACAATTTCCATTTGGGAGTGTCTTTATGCTCCTTGGAGCCCTTGGTTTAGGGTTTGTTTGGAGTTTGTTTTTTTCCCCTTTTTTGGAGGGGATGCAGCACTGGTCTAACAGCAGCGTTATAAAAACCCTGGAAAATACATAAAGTCTAAGAACTCCAGCAATTAGAGAAGGAGTAGACCCATTATATCATCCCACAGGCCCGCGGGAATCAGTGGAGGATTCTTTCCTAGAATAGATTTTCTAGTTCCTTATCCTGTTGAATTTCAAATGGCTCCAGGGATAAAGTTTCCACCACTTCCTCTAGTACGTATTCCCCAGTCTCATGATTCTCACTGTCATAATTTTTCAGGGTGTTTAATCCAAATGTCCCCTTTCGCAAAATGACGACTGCTCTCCTTTACTCAAAATTGCGTCCACCTGTTAGAATGGACAATACTTTTAAAAAAAAAAAAAGATTTTATTTATTTATTAGAGAGATATACAGTGAGAGAGAGCATGAGCGAGGAGAAGGTCAGAGGGAGAAGCAGACTCCCCACGGAGCTGGGAGCCCAATGTAGGACTCGATCCCGGGACTCCGGGATCATGATCTGAGCTGAAGGCAGTCGTCCAACCAACTGAGCCACCCAGGCGTCCCTAGACTATACTCTTTTAAAACTGTAATAATCTTCTATTTTTCATCAGAATTCTCGGATTCTCTCCCTGTCTCTCTCTCTCTCTCAAAGCCTTTGTAGCTGCAGGTGGGGTAGCGAGCATGTAAGAAAAATCTCCACAAATGGCAAATGGAATTTTAGACTTGTGAGCTGCAGCATCTCGGAATTCCAACACTTGAGCTCCTCTCAGTGTTTCAGGGTTCAAACTTCCAGGCTAGTGTCTCCTTTTAAGGCCACATATGGAGCATATGCTTTACATGGACACCCCTAGAATTTTGCAGTGCACAACCTCAACAAACCTCTATGGTCCTTAAAAAATATATACATATCCTTCCCTCATAGTCAGTAACACCTCATTTGAATTGAGCTTGCACATATGTGCCTATGCACGTTGGGGCTGTAATTATAAAATTCTTAGGTGTATTTCCCCTCACAGGGGTCCTGACAGAGTACAGAGCTGAGAGTCATGAGAAAATCATAAACCCATGTTGCCTAGTCTCTTTATTTAGCAGATAAACAGAGAAACAGAGCTGGAAAACTTAGAAGTTCTGAGTCCAGAGGCAATATGCCCAGAAAACAGAATCAGAGAAGAACCCCAATATCCCCTGACAGTCCGCCACTCCTACTCAGATCTTGTTCTGATAATTTCCTCACTGTGCCTCTGAGAGTGTCTTTCCCTATCTCTGGACCTCAGGTTTTCTAAGTCAGAAATGAAGAAGAGAACCAGAAAAAAAGGGGGCAAACTGGGATTCCCCAGGATGACTTTCTTAGTTGTGTTTACTTCTGAAAATTAAGTCAACAGATTTTTTTTTTTTTTTGGTAGTGTAACCATCTGAATTTTTAAACTCTAATGATTACCACTTAGTTGCCTCCTCCACGTAGGTTCCTATCCGCTATCGCACTCCCTGACCTTCTAGCTCCTGCATTCCCTCTGGAGATAAGTCTCTCAGGGGTACCGGCTCTACCAGTAACTCCTGTGTGAGCTCAGTTCTCATTACTTACTTGCTGCGAGCTCCCTGGATCACTGGTTTCATTCGATAGACAAGAAGATCTGGCAACCTTTGGCTAAAATTTCTCAGGGCAACATTGAGCTGGAAACCACGGTGGCTGCCCTCCTTTCAATGGGCTGTGTCCCTTCCAAGCTCGGCTCATTCTCTCATCTGGCTACCTGTCTGCCCCTGTGGGGATTTCGGCCTGTGACTCTTGGGTGAGCGGTGAGGTACTACGTTGTTCTTTATTCTGTACACATGCATCACATGTGGATAGGGCACTGGGATTCAGTTTTTTATTCAACTAGGTCAAATAGCAAGTTTTTACTACGTGACCAGGCTATACTTTAAACTGACCAAGCCGACTAGTGGTTTTGGCATTGTGTGAACACTGCTTCAGTAAGGCTCTGCTGAACTTCGTGTAGAAGTATGTGCCAAATTATATGCAAATTTGTATTTTTCATGGGAGCTGAGAGCTTTGGCACTTAATTTTGATTTTTTTTTTATAGCTAAGTATGTAGCATTGGCCAAGTTCTGCATGTTTAATCCTTTTAATCATTCAACATAAATCATGCTCTCAGCCCCTTAATCATTCTTGTTATTCTTCTTTGAACCTCCTCCAGTTTCCTTGCATCCTTCATTGCATAAAGAAGAGTTTTTTAACAGGCCTGTTTCACTTCCAAAAATCCATTCTGTGATGGAAACGGGGGGTTAGAAGATCCAATGCCATGAAAGACTCCAAGGGAAATGCAAGGCGTGGTCCCTGAGAAGTTGCAGACATTCATAGGAACTAAAAGACCATCTGACCCACTTGTCTGCCGCATCTGACCCAGAAAGATGATTTTATATCCTTTTCCCTCTTAAGTAATACAGAGAAGGATTTATATGAGGCCCGTTGGTAACATAGTCTACGTTCTTTAATTGTGTTTTTTTTTTAATTAAGCATCTACTATGTGAATGAGTGAGTTGTTGCTCTTCCCTGTTGCGCCCAGGGAGATAAACAGCTGGTAGGATCACCTCTCTTAGGATGAGAGATTTAGCTATCATCCATCACCTCTTTCTGCTTTAATCTGGTTAGAGAGGTGCTGGAGAACAGTGTTTCAGGGAAATGCTAAGGACAAACAGACTCCAGAGGAAGCGGTAAAATGCGAAGTTGGCCAAGTGTCTTAATGTATGTCCACCTCTTCTTGCATGTACATTCTCTTTTCTCTACAGGTCCTTCCCTGCCTCCCACTAGAATAAAAACTCAATAGTACCTTTGCTTTGCTCATCCGTCTACCCCAAAACCTACAAAGGTGCCATATAGTAAGTGTTCAAGAAGTGCTTGAGGAATGAATAAGCAATCACTTTCGGCCTACCACTTCATGCTTTGATAATGATAATTGATACTTGTTAATCTTATGTATAGCTGTATACAAAATGCGACTTCAAGACAATCATCAAAGCCTCCCTCCCTTTCTAATATACTTTTCAAATTGTATTTGTGCCTAAAGATCCTCTTACAGAGCAATTTACAGCCACCATGGTTCAAGACCATTTAGTTGACCTGATTCATGAATCCCCCTTATTGTCCATCCCTCCAGTGATCATTCAGCCTTTGCTTGAATACCTCTAAAAATGGAGAGCTCATTTCCTCCCAGAGCTGTCATCCTGTACTGCCGTGACTATTAGAATATTCCTGCTTAAATTTACCTAATATCTTTTTTTTCCCATAGCCTTTACCTGTTGTTTTAGTTGTCAGAAGCATATTAATCTTTCCTTCCACTGGGCAACCCTTCGGGTACTTTGAGACATTAACGCCTCCCTTCTAAACTTTCACTTCTGTATGTTAAATGTCCCTTGCTCCTTTCTGCACCTAGAAAACTACAGCAGAAATTCCAGCTTAGAAGTCTTGCGTGTGTTCACCTTGAGGATTCAAACATGAACTGCAGGAATGGACCAGCAGGGTGTCTATTTATGGGGAGGACGAAAGAGCTGCATAGGGAAATCAGCAAATAACTAGTTAACCAAGTGCAAGCTATCCTTCAAGAGCCATAAATGAGCATGCGCAGGGAGGAATGTTCAGGGACGAGGTCTCAGTTCGTTCCGTGGATCCAGTTTTCTTCCTGCAGGAACTTGTGCCAAACTTGGGGAGAAGGAACACAAAGGATCAAAGGCCAAGATCACAGAAGTCTCTGGTCAACATTGACAATACAAGGCAACACTGCTTTGGGAGTTGGGTGATGTTGGACGCCACCACGTAGGACGGAGAAGCGGGGGAGAAGATCAGATCATATCGAATTAGAAGGGACAGTGAGGGCTTACAGCAGGGCAGAGCGAAGTAGGAGGCCTGGTGGAGAAAGCGATGTCCGGCAGAGCAGGGAGAGCAGGAGGAAGAAATGATGCACTGGGAGGGACGGCCAAGAGGAGAGGGTCTGCATCTGGCACATGGGAGATAACCCCAGGGTGGCATCCGAGGAGGCCTGCAGTTCTTATAAATCTGCGAGGAGAGTCTCCATTTTGTTACTTTCTTCCCCCAGCATCAGGTAACATGATTACGTCATAATGACAACCAGCTTCTCTCTGCTGAGTCTGTCCTGGGCCCGGCACTGCATTAACACCGGCCTCACTCATTCGATCCTCATAATAACTTTCCGAGGCAAGCACCATTCTTTTTCTCATTTTATGGATGAGAAAAGTAAAAATTTAGTGGAGCCGTCGTATCCAAAATTACACTGCTGGTAAATGGCAGAGCTGTGAAGCAAAGCTACTTCTAACTTGAAGCCTGACTTCTCAAATGATATAAAATTAGGCGTTTTTGTATAATTTCCCTGTATCCCAGCCTAAACTTCAATAGTAAAGCGTTTACATTTGAGTTGAATATGTTTGGCGCCTTAACCAAAGCTTTTTTTAAAAAACTTTTTTAAATAAAAAAAAATTAATTTTATTAAATTAAATAAATTAAAATAAATTTTATTAAATTAAATAAAAAATTTTAAATAAAAAATATATATGAGTATATATAGAACATCATTAAAAGAAAAAAAAAAAAAGAACCAAAAACCTTATGTAGAGAAGTGGTCAGTTGGTTTCTGCAGGAACTATTCTTATCAGTGGTGACTGTGAGATCATCCATCCCCTGTCACTGAGCTAGGGGTAATGACCACTAGTCCATGAGTGCAGTGAGAACTCGCACTCACCAGGAGCTGTTTCCCTGAAGCAAGCCTTCTCCATTCAGCATCAAGTCAATAACAAGGACTGAGATGAGAAACACAGTCCCCAACCCCATGTGTCCGTTGCCGCCTTCTGTGTCCCTGGATGTTCCCTTCACCAGAGAACTTTTTTTTCTGGTCCAGTGAAAACTGAATCCTCCCATGAGGAGTTCTGGGGCATCCTGCTTTTAAAAACCTTTTATGGGACCATAAAATACCTCCCCTCATCACCTTGAAGAAGCTGGCTTCAGGAATGAGAGCAAATTGTATTGCAGGGAGCTGAAAACAGGGCGAGCAAATTGTTATTTCTCCTGGCTAAAGCACATCTGACTTCCTTATTGCACTAAAGCATTTAGCAAAAGGAAACAGTATTTTAATTGCAGGCTGGGCAGACGCATGACCTAAGCCAGGAGCTGACTTCAGTATACAGAGCAAAGCGTACTAGACACGCTGATGCTTTATGCGCCTAAGAACACAGCCGTTTACAGGCGAGAGCTACTTTATTGCTAATGATCTTTGAAGTTAACAAGGTTTGCAAAAGCTTCTCATCATTATTATTACTATTTATATTAATAGCATTAGTGATCTCCTTTATTCTTCCAAGACTTAACACTACTAATTGGCATCAGTATAAACAGAGGTATAAACGCTATCATGCAATGCAAGCAGAGCCAAGTCTGGCAGCTTTGTGGGTTTAATATGGAAATGTTTGCTATCTAATGAGGACACAAAATGTTAATCTGCAGAACAAATTGTATTTATAGAGAAACTAATTATCATATGCAAATGTGACACACATCCCTTGCAAAATTCCTGTTGCGGCTGGGGCAGCCCTCTGTGACCTTTCTGAAACTCCGCGCTTTCCAGCACTGGCTAATGGTTTCATGCACTGAGGCTGATTACTTTCATTTTCATACAGAAATGAGCTAAATGGGCAGGACTCTGGCTCCGAATAAACACCACAGAGGCATTGCCTCCGTAACTGTAACTTGCATTCTATCGATTTCTTCTCCTTCCCTACAAAACTCAGAGTTTTTCTGCTGCTTTGGCTTTATCTGCAAAGCCGGACTACAGATGTCCAGAGTAACGAATGTTTTAAACCATGTAATAAAAGACCTGAGATGTTCTTATCATGCACACAGTCCTATTGAACGAAGACTATGCTGATGTTTTCATAATGATTTTTGCTTTTTGTGGTTTCCCTTCTACATTGAGTAGGAAGCCCCAAGGTATAGATTGTTAAATCCAGTTGATGATGGGGTTTCATTCCTTTTCTTGGTACTTTCTCCTCTTCTCTTTCAGATATATGTATTCTGTTGTTTGAAGCCTCCTAGAAGTATAAAATGCTGGAAATTCAATGGCTGTAGAGATCATCCAGGGAGTGCCTTTATACTTCCTTTATAGGTGAGGAAAGTATGGCTCAGAGAGGTCAGGTGGCAAACCCAAGATCACACGGCAAACTAGTAGAAGACACTGGAAGTCAGGTGCTCTTTCTGTATGCTTAAATAAACGACAACAACAACGACAAAAACAGCAGCAGCAGCAACAACAACAAAACCCACCTCTCCTGTAGCACTGCTAGGTTTGGATTTGTGTGAGTGCCCGGTTGTGTCCTTACCTCCATGTGAAAGAGGCTGCGGGCCAGACAGCCCTGACCGGCCATGGAGATGGGGTTCTGCTCCATTGCAGAGAGTGGGGATCTGGTTCAGCATTCTCCAAATGCCTCTTGGACTCCAAGGACAGAAAGGTGAAGGAAATGTGGCCTCTACCTCCCACAGAACCCACTGTTTGCTGAGGGAGACCGATCTGTTGTGAGACAATCTCAGTGAAGTGAGGTAAGTGCATTGGATAGAAGCATAGAGAAGAAATAAGCACTCTGTGCAAAGGAGGGTAGAGTCATATCTTTGTTTCTATTGCCATGCAACAAATTATCTCCAACTTAGAGGTGTGAAAATGTACATTTATTATTTCCATGGGTCAGGAATGCTTGCATGTCTCAGATGGGTCCTCAGCTTAGTGTCTCCCAAAGATGCAGTGAAGGTGTTGGTCAAGCTTCATTCTTTTTTGAAATTCAGTGTTCTCTTCCCAGCTTGTTTGGGCTGCCAGCAAAATTCAGTTCCTTGTGGTTGTGGGACTGACGTATTACTTTCTTGCTGCCTGTCTTAACTCCTGGAGCCCCCCCGCGGCTCCCCCCACCCCAGTTCCTTCCCATGTGGCCCTCCCACAGTATGGCAGCTTTCTCCTTCAAAGTCAGCAGGAGAATCATTCTCTTCACGAAGGCCCAGTTCCTTTTTACTTTTTTAATTTTTTAAAAAAGATTTTATTTCTTTATTTGAGACAGAGAGAGAGAATGCATACAAGCAGGAGGGAGAGCAGAGGGAGAGGTGGGCTCCCCACTGAGCAGGGAGCCCGATTTAGAACTTGAGCCCAGGACCCTGAGATCATGACCTGAGCCAAAGGCAGACACCTAATGACTGAGCCACCCAGGTGCCCCCCAGTTCCTTTTTAAAGAGCTTTTACTGATTAACTCAGGCCCACCTAGCTTAATCTCCCTTTTGATTAATCCCAAATCATCTGACTTAGGACCTTATTTAAATCTACAAAATCTCTTCACATTTGGGATATAATATCACCTGATCGTAGAAGCAAAGTCCTTTCAAACCTAGAGCCCCCATCCACACTCAAGGGGAAGGTGTTATATAGGGTGTGTGTATCAGAAGAACAAAAATCCTGGGACCCATTCTAGAACTCTGCCTCCCTCAAGTGGAGAGCAAAAGGGTAGAATTAGAATAGGTTTCAGGGGGCACCTGGGTGGCTCAGTTGGTTAAGCATTTGCTTCAGCTCAGGTCATGATCCCAGGGTCCTGGGATCAAGCCCTGCATCAGGCTCCCTGCTCAGCGGGGAGCCTGCCTCTCCCTCTCCCTCTGCACCCTGCTCCCTCTGCTTGCTCTCTCTGTCAAATAAACAAAATATTATTTTTTTAAAAAAAAGAACAGCTTTCAGAAAGTGTGAAGTGAATCACAAAAAACATAGAGGTAAACACCTGATGTGATTAGTTATTTTTATGATTTTCTTTTTTTAAAAAAATTCATTTATTTATCTATTTGAGAGAGAGAGAGAGAGGAGGAACAACAGAAAAAGAAGGACAACCAGACTCTGTGCTGAGAACAGAGTCTGTTGCAGGGCTCGATTCTTTGACCCCTGAGATTATGACCTAAAACACTAAAAAGAGTCAGATGCTTAACCAGCTGAACCAACTGAATCACCCAGATGCCCCTATAATTTTCTTGAAATTATTTTTTCACCAGAGGCCCGTGTTCATAAGCTATGATTTCATTTATTTAAGTCAGGTGGGGACTGAGTACAAAAGAAAAGGGGGAATGAAATCAACAACCCACCAAGAGTTTAAACAAAACAAAACAAACAAACAAAAAAACAATCCTCTCGCCAAATAAATAAATAAATAAATAAAAGCAAGGAAGCTTTGTTCAGAAGAAGGAATGAAAAACAAGACACCTAGGTGAGAGCTTAGAAGACAAGGTGTTTTGGGGGCCTCCCTGTTCTCATTTGATTTGCAATAGGTGAGAAGCAAACATATAAAATATTCTCCTTAAGTCAGAAAAGAAAAAGAATAGTTGGCTATAAGAATGGACTAAAGATTGGAATCTTAAGTTTAGGTTCCTATTATGGGCTCCATTTTATAGACACAGAGAAGTTAAATTAGTTGCCAATGGTCACAAAGTAGCAGGTGGCAGAGCCCCAGTCCCACCCAGGAAGTCAGGCTCTAGCTGCCTAAGAACACAGCCATTTACAAACAAGAGCTACTTTATTGCTAATGATCTTTGAAGTTAACAAGGTTTGCAAAAGCTTTTAGGCATTATTATTACTATTTTTATTTCTTTGCCTTGAACACACACTGAGAAGTCAACAGTGGTTACTATGCTTATCCTTGATGTGGGTTTGGGAAAATAGCCCCCCCACCCCCGCCATGCCACTGATGAAAATGGAAACAAATAAATCTTTCTGATAAGTTTTACCAGTTTATATCTCAAGTCTTCTTTCAAGTACATGGTCTTCCATGTAACATTTCTTTCATATTCTTTTATCCCAATGAAAACAGTACCTGTATAAATATTTAGTTCTAAGTATCTCTGTTAAGTTACTCCTAATTGAAAAAAAAAAATGGGGGGGGGGCAGGAGGTGGCCCTGGGTGGCTCAGTCAGTTAAGCAGCTGCCTTTGGCTCTGGTCATGATCCCAGGGTCCTGGGATCGAGCCCTCCATCGGGCTCTCTGCTCAGCAGAGAGACTGCTTTCTACCCCCCACTCCCTCTGCCTGCTGCTCTGCCTACTTATGCTCTCTCTCTCTCTATCAAATAAGTAAATAAAATCTTTAAAAAAAAATTTAAAAAACTTTTTTAATGGAAGCAAAGCAGAGGTTATATCAATTATTTGGTGTTCATGAAATGGGATACTATACAGCAATTGTGACTGTATTTTTTTAAAAGATTTTATTTATTTATTTGACAGACAGAGATCACAAGTAGGCAGAGAGGCAGGCAGAGAGAGAGAGAGAGGGAGAATCAAGCTCCCTGCTGAGCAGAGAACCCGATGTGGGACTCTGGGATCATGACCTGAGCCTAAGGCAGAGGCTTTAACCCCTGAGCCACCCAGGCGCCCCTAATTGTGATTGTATTTTATATTTTAGAGTATTAACAGGAGAAACTGTACTGTATATTTAGGGATTGAAAGCAGGTGACATAATACCCCATATTTGTTTAAGGCAAATCCTGTATAGGTGAATATCAAAACAGGAGGAGGGTGGCCTGGAAATATATTTACCAAACTACTAAGTGGTGAATACTTGAAATGTGGTAGAATTATAGGTAATTTGTGTTTTAAAATTTTTGGAGTATCTTTTTATTCAGTAAGTATCACATGACAAGAAAAAGTAATAAGAGATTTAATTAAATGGTCTTTAGAAGCAGTTTTTCACAGTACAGTCTGAGACCCATGTTTTATCGGTTGTTTCATATAAGCAGCTGGTCTCATGTTGTGGCATCAGCATTGAACTCTGAGTCTGATGATCTGCCTTCTGCCCTTGGCTCAGTTACAGATTCACTCTGGAAACTTAGAACTGGAAAGGATCCCAGAAATCAAATGATCTAACACCTCAGTTTTACAGATGAGATGCAAAGACCACAGGGCACAGATCATGTGCCCAAGACTGACAGCTAGTGTGAGGTAACCCGGGGCAGGAAGTCAGGTCACCCTACCCACAGCTTGGAACCAGTTTTCTTTCGCTATGCTGTCGTTCTGGGTTTGTGTGCCTTTAGTTGTCAAACTGGAGCCCTAGGTCAGCAATTTCTCAAGGTGGAGTATAATGGTCACAAACATAGGGTCTGAAGTCAAACAGCCCATGTTCAATGCCAGCTCCTCTGTTTCTGAAAGACTTTCAACAAGAGAATCAATTTAAAAAAAAGGGGGGGGGGCGCCTGGGTGGCTCAGTGGGTTAAAGCCTCTGCCTTCGGTTCAGGTCATGATCCCAGGGTCCTGGGATCGAGCCCCGCATTGGGCTCTTTGCTCAGCGGGGAGCCTGCTTCCTCCTCTCTCTCTCTGCCTGCCTCTCTGCCTACTTGTGATCTCTGTCTGTCAAATAAAATAAATAAAATCTTAAAAAAAAAAAAGATTTTATTTATTTATTTTTTTTTTGAGAGAGGCAGAGTGTGCATGAGCAGGGGAGAGGGACGGAGGGAAAGGGAAAAGCACACTGAGTAAAGGAGACCAGTGTGGGACGCCATCCCAGGACCCTGGAATCGTGACATGAACCAAAGGTAGACGCTAAAGCAACTGAGCCACCCAGGCCCCTGAGAATCAACTATTTTGAGTCTTGCTTTCTCAACTACGAAATGGTGGTTGCAGTAATAGTCACCTCTTGGGTATGGTGAAGATTTGTAAATATGGTAATATATTTAAAATGTTTAGCACAATACCTGGCTTCTCGAAGCCTCAACAAACACAAGTTATTATCATTCTGTTATATATCTTTGGGTATAGAACACTCTACTGATTCCAGTGGAGTCCTGTCCTCTGGCAGGAGAGAAACTGAAATGGTAATTGGCTGCCATGACCGTGGTCCCATTTTCCCATCTTTGGAGAGAGTGAAAAGCCTCACAGGGAGCGCCTGGTTGCCTCAGTCAGTGGAGTATGCAACTCTTGATTTCAGGGTTGTAGTTTCAAGCCCCACATTGAATGTAGAGATAACTTAAAAAAAAAACAAAATCTTAATTTTTTTTTTTTTAAACCTCATATACCTTTTCCTGATGAAGGAGGAGTTTCTTTGTCTACTGCCTGTCCTCTGGGGAAATCAGTTTTGTGCTACCACCATTGTAGTAAACCACTCAGATTTATAAGGAATGTAATTTACAAGCTAAGGAATGTCAGCTCCTCATGTGGCTACGTCATAATGAGGAAAGCAATCGCCGAGGCTGGCTTCTTCTGGAGAATGCTGTTGATGTTAGGGTCCTTGCTTGCAGGACCTAGACAAGTAAATGCATGGAGGAGGACCCACACATGCATAGACCTTCCCCCACAGGTCCGTTCTGGCTTGTGCAATATCACAGAAGTAACTGGAGGTCAGCTGGGAGGTCAGCTGGCATCACAGTGGGGATGGGAAAAGGACACAAGGAAACAAAATCAACCTGACACTGACTGGTTCACAGTTTCACAACCCAGCCACTAACTTGCTCTGTTGCATCACTTGGGCAAATCTTTCACTTCTTCAAGATGCATTAATTGGCCCAGGTGGTGGGAAAGGCCCCTTCTGAACCTGACACATTATGTAAATTAGATTCAGGGTCCAAGACCCTGTCCTTGTGCATTCAGGATGCCAACACTCAAGTTAGAAAGTAAAACTTCAGTTTCTATGGAAACGGTGGGGCAGACTTACTGTAAGAAGCCTCCCCCCCCCCCAAACCCCTCCAGCCTCTCCTGGCTTGTGATCCAAATCTGTGTTTCCACCACAGAGAAGCCAGTAGAATTTATGAGGGATCTTGGACTCCCTAATCCCATTAGCAACCTGCCTGAGGATTTGGCCTCATTCACCCCTTGCTCCCTTTCCAATAATCAGACGCATTTAGGTTACATTTGGTTGAATATCGAGGAGCTATTTTAAAATGGTGATAAAAAGAACTCATCACGTTTGGCCAAGCCAAGTTGCAAGTATTCCAACTGTTCATTTGCGCCTCTTATTGGAGCTCAGAGAAGGCCCAGGCTCACATCACCCCTGTAATGTAATCCCCGACATGCTGGGAAGGCAAACATTGCTGTCCCTGAATAGGCAGGGCACTTATTACCCAATAACTTCCAGAAGATTCAGTCTATCGGAGCAATTCCATGTGTAATTTTAATGTGTCACAAAATGCTGTTTTCCATTGTCATTGCAAGTTTATGATCATTTGACAGTTGAACACTTTCTTGTCTGCCCGGGCGGCAGAGAGGAGACTCCATCCATAATACCCATTCCCTTAGCCCTCAGAAAATATCTGTAAATGTACCACCACTGAAAGGCGACAAGCTTTTTATGGATTCAGAGTGACTATTAACCTTCTGCTTGACAGCAGAAGGCAAAAGATCAGTTTTCACATATCTTGGCGCAGAATGGAAGGGAAAATGAGGAACTACCTGAGAAATGCTCCCGAAAATGCCAAAATCAAAGCCAAATGGTGGGAAGGCCCTAGTTCATTACACATGGTTCAATTCCATAGTCCAAAATTACAAAGGTTCTAGAGAAATAGGCTCCAACAAAAGCCATCCTATCCAGGTGAGGGTGAACAGGGTCTCTGGGCTGGTTTAGCTAACTAAAGGTCTAATTAAACAAAGCAGTTAGGGATTGGCTTCTGTCCTGCACATTATTCCCCAACTGATGAAATCCCGGGAAATGGCAAGGAGCCAAAATTGCTCAAGTGACTTCTTGTTTAACTCAGCCATTTAAGTGCTCATCAAGTGTTAAATTTAAATGTGTGTAAAGATTATTGCAAAACACACACACGCACATGCACATCGGGGGAAACTGTGAATATGCATACAGAAGGCCACACGTATAGGTCAAGAGGGAAATAGCTTCGGGGATATTTAGAGATTTAGCTTTTAGCAAAAGTCATTTTTCTCCCTCCAGTAAGCTGTGAGCTTTTAATAGCCACTTTCCTTGATTGCTTCTAGATCATTGTCCCCTGCCAAGCGCCCCAATATGAATACACAGACACTAGGTCTTGAGGGGGAAGAGGGATTTGAGAGAACCCTCACACCAGAATTCTGAAAGCTTTCCCAGACTGAGTCAACCAAGTCACTCTCCTAAATTATGCAATAAAATAAAGTCTCGAGCTCAGATTTCAAGAATCCTTCCTTTTAGTTCTGAATATTTTTATATTCTGAGTAGTAAGAAGTTTGGGAAAATGGCTTCCTCCCTCAGACTTCCTTTTGTGTTTCTGAAAATATAATGATGGCCTTTTAATTAAGATATTTTGGAAGTATGTGACTGTCTAGCAAGTGAATTATTAAAATAATGTATTATCTTGAGAGCTAACGATACTAATTTGTTCTTTATTTTTTTTTATTAGTATATTTTTTGGTAGAAACTGACACTTGATAGTTTTTTTTCTCAACAAGTAAGTGCATGGTTGAACTAGACCCCATAGTTTGGCCCAGATTTTAAGAGTGGGGAAACCCTGGCATAGTCTTTGTTCTAATACAAAAAGGAAAACAAAACAAAACAAAACCAACAACAACAACTAAAAAAACAAAAGCAAGCAAGCAAATAAAAAACAATACGGAAGCAAACGATATACCCAAGATCCAAGATACAGGTGAGGGAACACAGGTGCCCAATACTTCCTCCATTAGCACCTCCCCAAGTCACATGACTTACCTTCTTACCTACCCAGTGAGAAACCTGAATCTATGGATTTACTGGCATTTATATCTTAACCTGCCCGTGAGCTTCCCAACAGTTCCAGTCGGGTCCATTCTATATCAAATAAAGGCTTTTTTGATGTGTCAATACTGCATACTTACTCTGTTTTATTTTTTTTACCAAAACATTGGGTCTAAAGGAGATTCCTGCCCAGCAGGTTGGGTCACATCAATCACCATCGTGAATTAATAATAATTACCTCTGAAGAGTGCACTATTCTGCTTTTTAAAAAACTTTCCCTTGTTAATTTTCCCTAGCTACTTGCATAATAGAAATAATTCTGAAAAGAAAGTCAGTATTGCAGTCTACACAGGAAACACCACATTAATTGAATACCCAGCACGTGAACGGGTGTTGAGTCTGCTTCCAAAGTATACTGAAGGTACAGACCTTGCCTTGAGTGACGTTTGGAAGAGGGGAACTACCAAAACCTAAACAAGAATTCAACGTTGCAAACAAATATCCCCACTTTTATTAGGCACATGGTATTTGCCAGGCATTGAGCTAGGCAGTTTACATATATTATTTTCAGTTTTTCTAGCACTTATTCACAGTAAGCTATGAGACAATTTATAGATAAATTATTTTCTAAGAGGTTGAGAATTCTTAGATATCACATAGAAAATATTAAAAGATCAGAGGTGGGATTAGATCTAGGAATATTTAATCTAAAGCTGATATTTCTTGCACTAGACCACCTTGTCTTTCAGCAACAAAACAGGAGTTTACAACACTCTTTCCTACCTGTCCTTTCAAAAAGAGACAAATAATAAAAGGAACATGTGTTTAAAATTTTTATTTAAAATGTTCTACGTAGTTATATGGACATCAGATCATCATGTTATACACTTTAAATGCACTCTGGTTTTATCTGTCAATTGTAACAATAAAACTGGAAAAGAAAGTTGAAAATAAAGCCTTATGAAAGTCTATGATATATTAATATATTAATCTATGATATATTAATAAACATCCAATATTAGTTTTAGATGGTGATCCTCAAGCATCAAAGACTCTGAGTTATCCCAAAATTATGTTCAGTTATGCAAACTTGAATCTTGCCCGTCAAAGGCTAAGGGTCTTTTGTATGGAAGGGAGAGAGGAATTCATCCTGAAATTTTAGAGAAGGTGCTGATGGGAATGTGTTGTCAGTATTCTAGATTCCCAGCTTGAAACTTAGAACATGAAATTACCTTTATTAGATTACTGAATGGATATTCAAATATAGACAGAAAGCAAGGGGACAAGCCATTCCGGCTGCCTGGTTCTGTAGGGTTCTCAGAACATGGGGCTTTTCAGGGTTAAAACCAATAAATTTCTAGGCAAACCAGAGCAAGTTGATAACTCTCCCTGAAATATGCATGCTTCTCATAGAAGTTTGCACCTGGACAGAACTTTGAGTCAAGCTATTTCAATAAACACTATTTTGATGGTGATCTATAAGGAGAGTAACTCAGAGTGCAGCTCAAACATGAACAGAAGTAACAGGACCCACCACATTAAAGTATAATGGGTATTATTATATTTATAAAATGTCAGGCAATTATATTCTCATAAAGTGTTCTCTATTTTTCTGAATTCCACCTGCCCATTTGGGATTCGGCGAGGAGGCCATTTGGACTCCATATTTACCTAACAAATAGTAAAATAAAAGCTAGGACAAGTTTTGGCAAAGAGAGGACCAGAACTGATTTGTTCAGTCTCGCTGTGCTCCAGGGTAGCCTGGACGCCATCTGGAAAATCCCGTTTGCTTTGTGAAGGGATGCTGATGATACTGGTTGTCTTGGAAGTGGAGTGGGCATCCATGTAGCAAGGACAGAGGAGAGACGCCGTCACAAAGGAATAGGTGCCAAAGGGCAAATCTGAGCCGATTTTCAGGTTACACATAACTCAAAGCAGTGCTGCAACCAATGAGAAAGCAGCCCACGTGTTTACCAGCAGCAGGTGATACCAAGAGATGTCAGCAGCGTGAGCTGAGATGCCCAGATGGGCCACCGTCTTCCAGAGACTGACTTCCAGAGACTCACCTATCATCACTCCCAAAAGAGTAAGACCACAGTGGCCTGAAGGTACAAGGGCCCTTCTCCATCCTCCTGTGAGCACCAGACCCTCCCCCATACACCAAGACTCAGCCTGGAAAGGAGAAGGATGTAGGTTCAGCTCTGAAAACTTGAACGTTAACCTGAAGGCAATCACCATGAACTGAAATGTTTAAAAACGAAGACACTGAGGAGCACCTGGGGAGTACAGTTGGCTGAGCCCCTGACTCTTGGTTGGAGCTCAAGTCTGATTTCAGGGTCCTGAGATCGAGCCCCAAGTCGGGCTTCTGAGGTTGGAGATATTGAGGTTCTCTCTCCCTCTCCTTGTCCCTCCCACTTGTGCTCTCTCTTTCTAGCTCTCAAAGAAATACATAAATCCCAAAAAGAAAAAAAGAAAAGAAGACACGGAGATAGTGTCCACTGACGAAGTTAAGTTTCTCAACGATCCAGTAGGAAGGGGAGGTTCTAAGGAAAAAGATGTGATAATAAAGAAATATTAGGAGCGAGCGAGTGACTGAATGAAAATAAAATGGGTTCTGTTTGAGTTTCTCACATCTAAGTAGTGGTGAGAAACTCTGCCCACTCACTACACACTACTTCATTGGAGGGCTTGGAAATCATAAATAAGTAGATAAAAGTATAAATTCTTCTACTTCCCAGTGGTAAACATTATCAATATTTTGTTTAGATGTCAGAGTGATGATAAAGAGATGTTGTATATATGTCATTAAGCTCTATATATGGTTGTGTATCTTGACTTGTACACATTATGACTCCAGAACTCGGTCAAAGTTTTTAAACACTTGTTAATAGTTTTAGGATAGTCAATAATCTGGGGACACCTTGATTTATTTGACCATTTTATTATGGGCAACCACTAGTTTATTTACCCCTACTGTTATAAACAATGTTGCAATGACTTGGTACGTAGATCTTTTCCATGTATTTGACTATACTTAGTTTTTTGTGTCTTTTTTTTTTAATTACTACTTAGTTTTAATTCTTCAAGTTGAAACCATTGAATGAAAGGGTATGAATTTATTTCAATCTCTTCTAGGGGTTAGCAATGTATTTCGTGGAAGTCTATCCCAATTTCTCCATCGGCTGCAACGTTTGAGTGAGCGCCTTCTCCAAGGCCGCCTTGTAGTGGGCAGCATTTCCAAATTTGAAGAAACTTGATAAAAGAACGATAGGATTTCGTTTTCATTTTAGTTTGTATTTTTAGCTTGCTATTGAAGTTGAGTATTTTGTTATGTTTATTAGCAACTTGAGATATGTGAACCTCCTTCCTATATTGATTGGGTATTTTCTTTTTTATTTGAACAAGCTCATTGTAAAAGCATATTAAATATGCCATAATTGTTGCCTATCTTCTTGACATGCCCATTTTTTGTCTTCATGCGTTCAGATCTTATCCATTGCCTTAGGCTCAGAAAAGCCTTGTTCTAAAACAACATACACAAATAGTATTTGCTTTTATAAGTTCTATGTTTGCGTTTTCAAATATATATGAAACATACAATATTTCACATATAGTATTTTAACCTACCTACAAACTTTTCTTGACATACTGAGGTTTCTGATGTAGTGTTCCAGGATTCATTGTTTGCATATAACAGCCGGTGCTCCAGGCAATACATGCTCTCCTTAATACCCATCACTGGGCTCGCCCATCCCCCCAACCCCACCCTTCTAAAACCCTCAGTTTGTTTCCCGGAGTCCATTGTCTCTCATGGTTCAACTCCCCCCTCTGATGTTCCCTCCTTCATGTTTCCTTCTCCTAATGTCCTCCATGCTATTCCTTATGTTCCACATATAAGTGAAACCATATGATAATTGACTCTCTCTGCTTGACTTATTTCATGCAGCATAATCTCCTTCAGTTCCACCCATGTTGATGCAAAAGTTAGGCATTCATCCTTTCTGATGGAGGCATAATATTCCATCATACAAATGGACCACATCTTCTTTATCCATTCATCTGTTGAAGGTCATCTCGGCTCCTTCCACAGTTTGGCAGTTGTGGACATTGCTGCTATGCACATTGGGGTGCATATGACCCTTCTTTTCATTACATCTGTATCTTTGGGGTAAATACCCAGTAGTCCAATTACTGGATCATAGGGTCGCTTTATTTTTAATTTTGAGGAACCTGTTTTCCAAAGTGGCTGCACAAACTTGTATTCCCACCAACAGGGTAAGATGGGTCCCCTTTCTCCACAACCTCTCCATACAGGAGGGTTTCTTGCAAACAAACTAGTCATACTTCAATATTCTGATAACAAGACACATTAATTTTTTGTCACATGAAGGGATGTGGACCGGCACTTCTTGTGCTGAATGGACACTTAAAATCAGAGAAGCAGGAGAACAGCCATCATCTCCTTGACTCTCTTATCCTAATTAGAGAAGGACCTGGGTGTGATACAGCTGGACACACCAGTCGCCACCCCTGGCAGCTTTACCTATTTACAGGGGAGTTAGAAGGGACAGAAAATCCCAGTGGTGTATCCAACAGAGGGACCTTGAAGATGAGGGTAAGAGGCTCTGTAAGAAAGGGAGAGACTTTGGAGCCCAGCGCCAGGAATTAGCCAGAGGTTCCCTGATCTTTCACTGAAAACACCCACACCTGCTAAGCTAGCTTCTTGCTAAATCACTGACAGGTGAGGAAGGGCATTCCAGGGCCAACCAAGTCTTAATGCACCTCTGTCATACTTAAATTTACTAGTATATTTTAGAATTTTTTCATATATTTTCATATATATGAATATAATATATATGCAGACCTAAATCTATATTTATCTATCAACCTATCATCTATTTATCTATCTATACCAGCTCTGTCACTTTAGTCAACTTAGTTTATGTCCCTAACTTTTAGTGTCTCCATTCACAAAACAAAAATAATAATCTCCTACTTCATTAGACTAAGAGGTAATAGTGATATAGCAACTGACACGGTGTTTGGCCCATAATATGCTTAATAAACATTAGTTTTATTATGTGTATTATTCTTGTGTTCTCTTCATTTCCAATATTTTTATTTACATATTTGATTATATGGTACACAGTATATGATTATTTGTGGACTGTGTATAATAGCCTTACAAAATGGCTCTCTGTCCTTTTTATGCTCTGTGCTTTGGATTCTACTATTGTTAACTCCCATTTGTTTTTGTTTGATATTTCGTGTATATCATCTTTGTTCACAAAGTGAACATAAAAGTCACTTTTTAGGTTATTTTATTTTCTTTTCATAAATCACTTTAAGTATCTTCGTATTTTAACCTGTTTTCTAGTTGTTATCATAAGTGATATATTAGGACTTATTTCTGTCATCTTGTTTTTTATGCTTCCTTGATATTAGACTTATTTTCTGCCTAATTACGGACTACATATTGTTTAATTTTACTTTTCCTAATACCTTGCTTTTAATTATTTATTTATTTGACAGACAGAGATCATAAGTAGGCTGAGAGGCAGGCAGAGAGAGAGGAGAAAGCAGGCTTCCCGTTGAGCAGAGAACCCGACGAGGGGCTCCATCCCAGGACCCTGGGATCATGACCTGAGCCGAAGGCAGAGGCTTTAACTCACTGAGCCACCCAGGTGCCCCTGCTTTTAATTTTATTAGTAAGTTTCTTTGACTTAAAAACGATGGACATTAAGGAGGGCATGTGATGTAATGATCACTGGGTATTATATAAGAGTGAGGTATCACTGACCTCTATTTCTGGAACCAATAATACATGATACATTAATGAACTAAATTTAAATTTAAGAAAGACAGGTAGCATAGATGTATCCAGGCCTACTTTTGTTGTCCCACTTCCGTCCACCTGAATATCCTCTCAAACGTATGGCCAAAGATCCTCAAGTATTTTGATAAGGAATACAGGTTTTACTGAAGAACACATTACATTGCAAGTATAAGAACCAGTGTTTTTAAAAATCCTGCTTGAATGACTTTTTTTCCCATAGGATTTCTATCTTTGAAACCCTTCCAGTCAGGATCCTGTTTTCTTCCTGTTTTCTTCCTTGAATGTCTTCAGATGGCATGTGTTGCTTATGCATTCCCTCTGCTATGGTGTGTTTGGGTTAGGCTCAAGCCTTGGGATTCTGAAAGCATAGAAAAAATAATTCACACAGTTCAATAGCTAATGTGGACTATTTATTGGTCATTACCTGTGCTTTTTGTGCATGAGGTTGAGGTGAAGTGGGAAGCTTCAGGAAAGCTCAGCACACCTACTTGAGCCTACATTATCAAATTTAACAAAAATATGACACTTGATTCCTTGCTTATAGGAGATAAGGAACTAAGTTTGCTTCTTTTTCCTCCAGCCCCAATTCCTTTTCAATGTTTTCCACCTTTGTTATGAGATTAAACCCAGGCTGCTGTTATTTTTGAAATGTGTATGTTCTTCATGCTCTCTTTCGAGAAACAGTTACACACACACATGCTCACACAGATCTTCCTTGACTTACAGTGGGGATACATCCAAAAAAACCCATCGTAAATGAAAAGGTCATAGGTTGAAAATGCATTTAACACAGCTAACCTACTGAACATCATAGCTCAGCCCTGCCTGCTTAAACCTGTTCAGGATGCTTATATTAATCTCTAGCTGGGCAAAATCATCTAACACATAGCCTATTTTATAATAAATTGTTGAATATCTCATGTAACTTATTGAACACAGTATTGAACATGAGAAATAGAATGATTGTACGGGTACAGAATGGCTGTACATGTTTCAATTGTTCACCTGATGATCGTGGGGCTGAGTGGGAGCTATGGCGTCCCCTGCCCAGCATCATGAGAGAGAGACATTCTGCGTATTGCTAGCCCAGGTAAAGGCCCCATTCAGAATTCCAAGTGCAGTTTCTACTGAATGGGTATTATTGTCATATCATCAGAAAGTGAAGGATCGTAAGGTGGAAACTAACTATCTATCTATAACATATTATCTCAACATTCTTGAGAGCTTGTTTGGAGACTCTAACAGGGGAATACAGCTACTCATATACCCTTAGAGGTACCTCCACGGAGGAAAGTCACCCTCTTCCACTGAGAGCACAGTTTCGGGAGGGACGCTCACAGCGTGATGAGGGCAGGTGAGAGTGTAGCCTCCTAGCCGGCCAGATCAGCCAGATGGACCTTGGCAATCAATCAGTGGCCGATATTGCAGCCAGAGCACGCTCACATTCAGAGACCTTGTGCATTCTTAAACCTTTGCTTCTTTTCAACATTTTTAGGTGTTGATAGCTCAATTCAATAAAAGCCCCAAAGATAATGTGAAATTTAGGGCAAACAATGAGTTTTTTTTATATCTATTCAGTTTGTAGTGAATTATATCAATGAGACCCAAGCTTGGATAGATTCTGTATATTGAGATATAAATGATTACAGTGAAGAATTAGGTTGAGGCTAGAGATAAGTGTCCTAGGAAAGAAGTTTGTGGTCATTTTTCAGCAAATAATCTGGTGCATATCCCAACAGTATTATGTTTACAAGATCATGAGTTATTAATGCTTTGGATCTACTTTCAGAAATATGCTGGAAGTGCAGGTTACCTCTACCTGGACTGGTGCCCATTGCCCTGTGAAGTAGGGGGACTCTGCTTTCCACTGCACATTATACAAACTGAAAAATTACCAATGGGCTCAGTCAGAATTCTGGCAAGCATCCCCCATGCATGGTGAAGAGCAGAATTTGTTTAGAACGAGTCTCTTCGTTCTTCATTTACTTAAAACTTTCCAGAATAATCCTTCTTGGAATGTGGTATTTCCTACATAATGCTGTCAGGACAGATATGCGGTTAGCTCAAATGCAAATGACCTGTGGGCATTAGCCCTTCTCTTATCAAAAGTTTACGCAGGCAGCATTTGCTGCACCAGTACTATGTAGAAAAACATCTAAATCTCAGTTGATTGGAAGAACAAATACTTTTTTTTTTTCTTACTCAAAGTCCTGCGATGTGGCTGTGGCTTCTCCGCTGGTTTAGGTCTGCTTCATGTGCCTTCTCATCCATAGCATCAAAGTCAAAGTGGCTTCTCTCCAGTGTGCACTATTATTATGAGGAGATCTGGAGTACAAGAAGGCTGGTTGAAACTTTCGGTGCCTCTTAGAGCCTTCCTTCGGAACTGACACACTATTCGTTTCCCCCATGTACCACTGTTCATAGTAAATCATGTGATCAAATGACCAAACCAAACAGAGATGGGGGTCAATAGTATTTAGGTCTCAGGTGGGGAGAAAAGAACAAATATTTGCTGAATAATAATATAATCTACAACAACCCACCCTCTTGGTCTCAAATACTGATGTACCTTCCCTCTGCTTTCAAAGCAAACTCATTCTCTCCTTGAGGACAACAGTCTAAAATGGATTTGGAGTCCAGGATCTTATTCTGGCCTCTACAGAAAGTCTGGATATGGTTCCTCTTGGGCTACACCCCCATGAGCTAAAAGTAAAGGTAAGTGTATCCTCTTTTGAGTGCACACGCATACACACACACAAACACACATGCACACACACACCATGTAAAGACAAAACAAGACCAGGGTGAAGGCAGTAAGGGAGAAAAAGGGGAGGCCCCCGCTAGTTGCCAGTCCATAAGAAGCCGGAATCCCCCCTGGGCACATGTCCCGTGGGAACGTGCTTCATGAGAAACCACCTCAGGTCTCAGAGGCTTACAACCATCATCATTTGTTTCCCACACACTGGCCTGTAGATCAACTACATCATCACTTTCCAGGTAGAAAAGCTGGGTCACACTGTCTCCCGTCTTCTTACTCAAAACCCAAGATGGAAGAGCAGCTATCCTCTGGGGAATATTGCTTCATCAAGGTGGGCAGGAGTGCAAGAGGGTTAGTAGAAACATAGATATTATCATAATTGCCCACATTTCATTAGCCAAGTCATGGGTCCAAGCCCAGAATTAATATTAAACCGCTGCAATAGGAGGAGAGGGAGAGAATATTTGCTAAACAGTAAAAGAATCGACAAAGAATGAGATATGTTTTAGGTAATTTTTCCTTTTCCGATGGAGCCCAGAGTAAGTAACCTTTCCTAATGCTGGAAGATCCCAGGGAGCAGTTAAATGTTCTTCATGTGAATTATTTTATAAGCACAAGAATAAGGGATACTTACCCATTGAATAAACATAAAGGGAAAGTGCATAGAAGTACATAAATTCCACTTTGTACAGAAAGCTGAGTAACGGTTCAACAGAGAATTGGGCATCAGTTCGAATTACCAATTTAAAAAAGGCAAGAGACAGAATGCTAGAGATGAATTTCACCTAAGTTCAAATAAATCCAATAAGGTAATCTGTAATTCTTTCTCTACCTGTGTTGCCTTAATGAAAAAGTAGATAATTCCCAGGGTGCAAGACTAAGGCTTATTTGAGAGGCCAATGTTGGATGTGCACAGAAGAATTAGAGAAGAAATATTCTGCAGAAAGAATTCATGAAGTACAAGAGAGATTGATCCCGTGGTTAAGGAAATTCTAGGTCTGTCTCAGAATAGTCTGTTTTTCTGTATAGAGTTGTCACAGTATTTCCAAGCAACCAAGCACTACCGAGGTTAAAATCAGAGTGTCAACTTGGTTAGAACTGTACATTAATCAGGCAGGGCTTTAGGGTATATCTCCAAGAGACTTAGAACAAAGCAGAGTGTACAGAGATAAAAACAAGTTTATTTTTCCACCTCTTCGAAGAATGGAAACTTGGATGGGCCTTGCCCAAACATGACTACGTGGCCATGGGAGTCATATTCTTTGGTATTCCCGATGATAGCATCATATCAGTGCATCCCAAACCCAAATGCTCAGCCCCTGTGGATATATGGGTCCTACCATCATGTCACAGAATCAGATTTTACACACTTGGTGGGCTGGTCCACTCTACTTTTTTAAGACCAATTTTCCTGTGGCATTTCTGAGTCCAGCTCATAGCCACCTTGATGGATTAAAAAGATACTTTCAAATCAAGCAAGATGTCATAAGGCTTAAGAAATCACATATCCAGGGGTGCCTGGGTGGCTCAGTCCATTAAGCGTCTGTGTTCAGCTCAGGCTGTGATCCCGGGATCCTGGAATCCAGTCCCCACATCCGACTTCCTGCTCGGCAGGGAGCCTGCTTCTTCCTCTCCCTCCGCCCCTCCCCCTCCTGCTCTCTCCCTCTCAAATAAATAAATAAACTCTTAAAAAAAAAAAAAAGAAATTCCACATCTGGCTAAGAATTTCTAGAAAATCACTGATAAACATCAAACTTGAAAAACTTGTAAAACCTAATCTGAAGTGACAGGTGGGGAGAGAAATTTAAATTCAGTGTTTGGAAAACTAGCTATGATTATTTGCATATTCTGCCATTAATTTTAAAAATCCCAGTTTTAATTAAAACAAACAAACATGAGGTGCCTGGGTGGCTCAGTTGGCTAAACGTCTGTTCGGCTCAGGTCATGATCCCAGGTTCCTGGGATGGAGTCCCACATTCCTGCTCTGCGGGAATCCTGCTTCTCCTTCTCCCACTCCCCCTTGCTTATGTTCCCTCTCTCGCTGTCTCTCTCTGTCAAATAAATAAATAAAATCTTAAAAACAAACAAACAAACAAACTTAGCTTTCAAGGAATTATAAGGAATAATATATGTAGTCCTTCTGGTACTGAGTGGTCGGTCTCTATAGAGGATATGTCTTTCACAGAGATGCCTGAATTAGGCATGCTACGTGCAGACAGGTCAAGGAAATAAGAATGAAGATGTTGCTTGCAAAAAATAAAAACATCCTTTGTTTCTCACCTAACATGTTTGTTTAGCAGCTAATATGTGCAAAGTACCGTGCTATATGTACATATACATATATATTCAATAGGCCCAGGAGAAAAGCCAAATAAGGCAAACATGGAATCTTCTCTCCGGAGCTCACACTTTAGGAGTGGAGACTAACCACTCACACACACACATATGCACGTGCGTACACACACACACACACACACACACACACACGAGACTGTAATACAAGGTAGAAAATATGAACATTCAGAAAAAAAGTAATCAGCAATTTAAAGCACAAGACAAAACCAAGGAAAATGATGTTCCCAGCTGAAATGAAACCTAGAATGTCAAAAGGTATTAATGCAATATCCTGAAAATGCAGAAAAAATGTTAACTTTTAATGAAAGGTCATCACAGATGAGGAAAGGAAAAGAATATTGCTAACAAAGGGAAGATAGAAAAAAATTCGAGCAGGAGAAAAAAGGTCGGCAAGCAAAGAAAAAGAGGTTATTTCAATTACTCAAGTATGCGAATGTTAAATTAATGATTTTTGCGTACTGCAGAAATTAATGAAATTATCAGTGCCTGACACTGTATATTAGGGTCCTTAAGATAACTGCAAATGTGATTAGAAACACTATAAGTTAATAGAACTCTATGGAAGAGAAAAGAAAATCAGTCTGGGAATGGATGAAATATGGATATAGCACCATTTGTGTGTATATACACATTCAAATAAATACACACAGATTAATATAAGTATATTTAAAATAATATAAGAATATACTCCCTTAGGATGGTTTTAGAAATGGAATTGCTGGGAGGAATCTTACTACTTACAGATTAGCTATCTTTACCTTTGAAATCTGAAATTTACCAGTCCAATTCATCTAGTACAAGTTGCAATCACTTTGGAAGATAATCTTGATTTTCCAAGAGTCAGGCCCACTGAAGTGACTTCTTTTTTTTTTTTTTTTTTAATATTTATTTTTTCAACAGAGAGAGATCACAAATAGGCAGAGAGGCAGACAGAGAGAGAGGAGGAGGAAGCAGGCTCCCCTCCAAGGAGAGAGCCCAATGTGGGGCTCGATCCCAGGACCCTGGGATCATGATCCAAGCCAAAGGCAGAGGCTTTAACCCTCTGAGCCACCCAGTGGCCCCTGAAGTGACTTCTAAAAGGAAATAAATTGTCACTTAAATAGGGGAGAAATAAAACATATAATTTTAGTGTGATGATTAGATTTCGGGTATTATTCCACTCAATATTTCCTTTCTAGTTTATTCCATTGGAAGGGTATGGATGAAGGTCATTCACTGAACAGCTTAATGTATCCAAACGCAGCTTAGTTTGCTTTATTTTTCCTTTCTGAAAAGAAAAACTCAGTGTTGTGATTATTTACTTTAATTCTTTCTCGTTAAAAAAGAAAACTCTTAAGAGAGGGTTTTGCCTATCTTAAGAAGTACGCATCTGGGGCATTTGGGTGGCTCAGTCGGTTAAGCGTCTGCCTTTGGCTCAGATCATGATTTCAGGGTTCTGGGACTGAGCCCCGCATCCAGCTTCCTGCTCAGTAGGGGAGTCTGCTTCTCTCTCTCCCTCTCCCTCTGCCCCTGCTTCTGTGCTCTCTCACTCTCTCTCTCTCTCTAATAAATAAAATCTTTGAATAAAAAGTACTTATCTGGGGCACCTGGGTGGCTCAGTGGGTTAAAGTCTCTGCCTTTGGCTCAGGTCATGATCCCAGGGTCCTGGGATCGAGCCCCACATCGGGCTCTCTGCTCAGCAGGGAGCCTGCTTCCTCCTCTCTCTCTGCCTGCCTCTCTGCCTACTTGTGATCTCTGTCTGTCAAATAAATAAATTTTGAAAAAAGTACTTGTCTGGCTGCATAGCAAAGTACATTTTTAAAAAATATATAACTTCCCCTATTCTTATGTTACATAGAATCATAATTCTACTTATGAGTCTTACTTGGGATTTCCTTGGGATTACATATATTTTTTATAAAATACTGGGTGTTGGGAAGAATTATAATCTTGTTTATATTACTAAAATCTGTGAATTTTTAACTTCACTTTCACCAATAAATGTGGCCTGCATAATTTCTGGTTTTCACTTCTGAGGTCAGAATTGAATCCATTCTGTAAATGTTTCCTGGAGGCTTGAAAAGGCGATGAGTTCTTTCTCTGGGTGTGGATATAGGAGACCAAGTTTATTAATTAAGTTTTACCAATCCTCTGCTTCTTATTTACATTTGCTATTTATACATTAGCGATGTAGGTTTAGGCTCTGTTCCTTCTATAAATTCCACCCGCCCTACATTCTGTCATGGTTAATTATATGGATCAGGAGTCAGGCTGCCTGTGTAAAATTCTGGTTCCATACTTACCAACTGTGACGCCTTGGTCAAATTAATGTCTCTATTAAGATCTCCATTTGTGAAATAAAAATAGTCATCCCCTATATCATCAGAACAGCTTTAGGTGAAAAGATATCATGGAGAAACATATAGTAATGGGCACAGTGTCTGCACATAAAATGAATTCTAAATATTAGTTTTATTATTATTGGTATTATGATTCTTATTTTGGTATTGCTAAGTTATTATTATTGGTATTATTACCATCATGCTCGGTTCACTTCTAATACTTTTAAAAATCTGTTAATTTTATTTTCCCTTTGATAGGTGTGCACTTGCAGAGACAGAATGATTGGCCTTTGCTCAAACTGATCAGAATGTGTTCTCTGTACACAACGGCGTGCCAGCCAGTGATTCAAAAGCATCTGTTTTTCAGACTAAGCTGCTAGACCCATAGATCTGAAGAGAGATCCTCTCTCTCGCTGCATTGAAACCACCTGGAGAGGGGCCGCTGGGTGGCTCAGTGGGTTAAGCCTCTGCCTTCAGCTCAGGTCATGGTCTCAGGGTCCTGGGATCAGGCCCCACATCGGGTTCTCTGCTCCTCGGGGAGCCTGCTTCCTCCTCTCTCTCTGCCTGCCTGTCTGCCTACCTGTGATCTCTGTCTGTCAAGTAAATAAATAAAATTAAAAACAAAAAAACAAACAAAACACCTGGAGAGGGGCGCCTGGGTGGCTCAGTCGGTTAAGCATCTGACTCTTGATTCTGGCTCAAGTTACGCTTTCGGGGTTCTGAGATTGAGACCCGTGTCAGTCTCCAGGCTCAGCATGGAGCCTGCTTAAGATTCTCTGTCCTTCTCCCGCTGCCCCTCCCGCTGCCTACTCTCTCTCCCTCTCTGAAAGCATAAAAACAAAAAACCACCCGGAGAAACTTTAAAAATCATTCCTGCTTTAGTATATCTGATCTGCTGGTTCGACTGTCCGAGACAAGCATGTAAGTGGCAGAAAGAGCAAAGGCAGTTATCTGTGCTGAGAGGCAGGTCTGGGAGAGAGGGGGGGGCCTCAACATAACCACAGCTTGTGCAAATGTTCCTGAGCTGGTCCACGCCCATTCAGGTGCCGCGGGTAGAAATCAGGCCTTACCATGGACTCCCCTAGTGCAGGAACAGGAAGTAAGGGCAGCTTCAGAAAATTAGACAAAAATGGAAATGGGCTTTGTCAGACAATGGATGGCATGTTTTATCTGTTCCAGCTAAATCCAGCTTCTGTGGGAAAGATACACCCCCCACCAAAGCAGTTATTACCTGAATGAGAACCTCTAGAACCACCGAGGTGGGAGAATTAGCTAAGAAAGATGATGACTCAGGGAAAGCTTCACAGAGAATCCACGTTGCAAGTCTAAAGGATGAAAAGGCATTCACCATCGAGGAACAAAGAGTTGATACAGTGAAGATAACAAGGGAAACAGACAACGCTGGGATGGGCTGTAAGCCAGCACAAAAGTAAAAACTCCTTAATTTTAAGTAGGATGAATAAAGATTGTAGGTTAGCAAACAAGTTAGAAGTATGCCTTGCAGCTGTTTAAACGTGGGCTCCTCAACCTCTAGAGCCTCCATTTACTCACTCGTGGACCAGGCATCCCATGGCACCTGCCAGGGGCGAAAACAATCAAGTAACGAGAAAGCATTTAGTCCAGGACAAGCAAACCAAGATGAGGTTTTAGTATCTTGCTATTTTTGCAATGTTTTTTAGTTCATTGTTATTGTTGCTTTATCTTCAATACCTTTACATTAGAGGATACGAAATTAGCAAGTAACTTCTTGAATGATAAACTACAGAGCTAGTGGAGGCTAAGGTGAAAAGGACACCAGCCTTGCTGGGGGGCATGCTACTCAATTATTAAGGGGAAAAAATCAAAACCACAAATCAAGAGCCTTAACACTTAATGTTTTCCCACTTTTACTCAGTAATTCTGTTTCTAGGCATCTATCCTAAGTAAATATTCTGAAAAATGTAGAAAAATATTTATGCACAAACTTTCATTACAATATCATTTATGGTAGCAAAAAAAAAAAAAAACCAAAAACGTGGGAACAAAAATATTTCAATCAGGCAACTAGAAAAAGTGATGTTTACCAAGCATTGACAATTCCATAGAAAAGGTATACAAATACATGAAGACAGGAGAATGTAACAATTGTCTACGTTAAATTCACAACCCCACATTTGTTTATGTTATCTGCAAAATATACAAAAAATATACAAAATATATTTTGTATACAAAATATACATACAATATACAAATATACAAATATACACAAATATACATACAGTATACAAATATATACCAAAAAATACAAAAAAATATACAAAATATAAGACTGCGTAAAAATGCTAATGGCTATTTTGGGCGGCGAGATTACAGGTAAATTTATCCTTTTACTTTGTTATATTTTTGAATTTTCCAAAATCAACCTTTATTACCTCCATTCTAATAATACTGTTTCTCCAAGCAGAGACTAGGGGGGGATCCGGAGCCCAGCATAGTTCAGGGACTCTCTTGGTAGAGATGTGTGCTGGGAAAGATTTGGCATTCCCCCCACCACTACGCCTTTCCAGTGGATTTCCTCACGAACGTTTCTTCTCTACAGTGAGAGCATAAAACTTGACAACCATGCCCATGCCCTCCTGACCCTCAGCTGTTTACATGGAAGGTGACAATATCCACTGTGACCTGGAATGCATCCCAAGCAGTCCTTCAAGCCAGGAGTGATATTTCACAGGGTAGCGCAGGCTGGTGGAAGGAAAACACTCCCTGCTTCTTTGGAACTTCCCGAAGGTGATGACGCACGCCACCTGCCAGGCTGCTCGCTGCCACCCCTCCTATCTTCTCCGCCCGTCACAGCTCGTCTTTTTCATTTCAGCCCCGGGTGCACACTCCGGGCACTGCCTCTGTGCGGCGAAACACAACCTGACCCTCGGTGGGGATGTTCCCACCCCATGCTGTGCTTGTCCCTGCCTCGCTCTCCTCCAGGATTCAGGTGTCAAAAAATCCAAGTTCATGCAGAATTCTTTCATGGATGAATTGAGCTTTCTCCCTAGTTATTGGAGAGGAGAGTCACTTGGTTGTCTTTTAAAAATATATTTGTTGGGTACCTGGGTGGCTCAGTTGGTTAAGCCTCTGCCTTCGTCTCAGGTCATGACCCCAGGGTCCTGGGGCCAAGTCCCGCATCCGGCTCCCTGCTCAGCGGAGAACCTGCTTCTCCCTCTGCCTGCCACTCCCCCTACTTGTGCTCTTTTTTCCTCTCTCTCTCCCCCTCTCTGATAAATAAATAAATAAAAATTTTAAATATGTATATATAGTTGTTATTTATAATGGAATTGTTCTTCCAAATTTTCTTAGGAAAATAACTCTTATTGATGCTGTAATACACATACTACTTCATTACTGACACCATATCGTCTATATACAGTGAAGAATAATATTTGCAATAAAAAAAAGAAAGCATTTAATCAGGGAAGTGATCAAATTTTTTTTTTTTGATCAAATCATTTTTTGTCTCTCCAAGACAACATTTCCAGGGGTTCCATGTATAAGGCTTATTTCTGGAAGTACACAATTTTGAAAATAATGACAGAAAAATTTTAGGAGTAATGTTTTCAATCTTTTTCAGGAAATCCATAATTGCCAGACTTCTGAAAGGAAAAATCTGAATTGGAAGTTTCAGTATTTTCCAGCTGCTTATTTACCAAGACCTGGAGAATTTAGAAACCAGGCACCAAACCATAAAATCCGTGGCACTTGTATGTTCATATTCTTAAGATGCGAGGCCTAGAAAGAAGCCTCCCAATATCTGTTGGATATTGTCATATTCTGCTGAAAAAATTCTGTTATGTTTCTTATGATATTGCTGATACCAGTTGGTGATTTTCTTACTTGTGGAATGATTTTTTTTTTTACTTTATTCATGTATTTTTAATTCTCTTCTGGGAGATAGACATGGCAATACTGAAAAAGTAAGTTAGCAATTTTCCACAGTTGCTGTGTTTTTTCTGCCATTCTAGAAATTTTCTGGAACAAATATTCTGTTACTCCATCCACTAAAATCTGAGTTTATTTTGGTTGTTGGTCCCAGGCAGGGCCAGCTCTGAATTCCTCCAGGGGACATTTTTGCATGATCAGTTTCACACTGTGTGTCTGGAAGGGCAGATGTCCCATCCTTTTTGATACTAGCTTGCACTGCACTCTGGGAGAGATCCCAGGATGCTGAGGTCTGAGCACAGAAGTCAAGACGAAAGCCGCGACCTTTCTAGCAGCTTCCAGAATAAAACCAACAGAATTTTCCATTTTTCAAGGTGGAGCCATCTCCCTGTGCAAACCCAAAACTGAGAGGCTACAAACTTCTTACCCCAGGCCCTATCATTAATTGGTTTTCCCACTAACATCCTTGAGGGACACACCAGGGCTCACAACCACTCTTCTCGTTTTTATCTTCTTCCTCTTTTTCTTTTTTTCTGAGTACATGTTACCTTTACTTTTTTTTTTTTTTTAGGAATAGTATCTATACCATATAATTCACTCATTGTAATTTCACAATTCAGTGATTCTTAGTCAATTTACAGAGCCGAACAACCATCACCAGGCCATGATCCAAGCCGAGAACACTTTTGTTAGCCCTTCCAAAATTCCCTGGAGCATGTGTGTAGCCTGCCTCTGCTCCCGTCCCCAACCACAGCAGCCACTGACCAACCTGCCATCTTTGTAAATTTGCCTTTTCTGGATATTTCCTTAAACGGAAGCATGGGATATATCATCTTTTATGTCTGTCACAATGGTTTTGAATTTCATCCATGTTGTAGTAGTATTTCGTTCCTTTTAATGACTAAATCATGTTCTATTGTGTGGGTACACCCCATTTCATTGATCTGTTCACTGCTTCATGATGTTTGGATGGTTTTCAGTTTTTGACTCTTATGAACAGCTGCTGTGAACAGTCATGCACAGGTCTGCCTGGGGACACCTGTCTTCACTTTTCCTACATATATTCTTTCCTTTTGTAAAGATTTCTTTTTTTGTTTATTTGCAGGGGTGGGTGGGGAAGGGCAGAAGGAAAGAACTGCAAGCAGACTCCCTACTGAGCATGGAGGCTGACTCAGGGTTCAATCTCATGACCTTGAGATCATGACCTAAGCTGAAACCAAGAGTGGGATGCTCAACTAATTGAGCTACCCAGGCCCCCCTCCTTAGTTATAGTCTTAATGACAGAATTGCTGCATCATCTGTTAAGTTTATATGCAAACTTCTCAAGAAATTGCCGAACTTTTCCAACGTGTTGGTCCATTTTACATTCCCACCAGTTTCTTTACATCTTTGCCAACACTCGGCTTTTGACTGTCTTTTTAATTAGGGTCATTTTTGCATATGTAAACTGATCTTTTATTATGGTTTTACTACGTCTTTCCTTACTAACGAATGATGTTGAGCACGCTTTCGTGAACTTATTAGTAATTTGTATGTCTTCTTTGACGGGATGTCTGTTCCAGTCTTTTGCTCACTTTTGGGTGAAAATTGGGTGGCCTTTCTTATTATTATTAACCTAGACTAAATGACAAAACGGACTCTACAGAATCTCGCTCATTCCTCTCCCTAGTCCTTTATTTTCATTTATTTTTATTTATTTATTTCTTTTTTTGATGCTTGGGTAATTTCGATTAAATAGCAAAAGAAAAAAAGAAAGAAAGAAAGAAAGAGAAAAGAAAAGAAAAAGGAAGGACAATAATCCCTGTATTTGACATGTGTATTCTCGGTAACAGTGCTCCATGCATTACTGTACGTATGAAGTCATGCGAGTTTTCAGGTTTTCATTCTCTCTCTTCTGGATTCTTTATTCTCCCTTCAAAGCACGCAGTCACCTCTGTACAAATTGAAATTGAGTTCAATTCATGCTGAACTCTTCCCCGTTGCCATACTGTATTATTGATTAAAATCTGTCCTTCCCGCTGCAACCAGTGTCTGGCTTGGTTTATCTCTGACACAAATGACCCGTGGTTTGGACATTTTCTAGCTGGGAAGAGGGATTAGCAGTGACTTGCTCCTCCCCCAGGGATTCTGTCGGGTATTTGGTCTTCAGAGAAACACCAACAGACTTTCAGAGGAATTTGCACAATTCTTCAAAAAAGTGTGGTTGATTTTTGAAAAAAATGAAGAAAATATTTTTTTTCAGAAAGAACTTCCTTAAGTTAAAAATAACACCGTATGTCAAACAAAGAAAATCAAATAGCACCAAGAGTATCATCGCCCCGAGAAAACCACTATTTTCACTTTAGAGTATTTTTTTTCTGTATGTTTTACATAATTATAATAATACTGTTTATACAATTTGCCTACGGTTTTTCACATAATACTTTGGCATCAGTATCTTTCCCTGTTATTACCAAAAATTATATGGCTGTGTAGTATCTCACCATTGGAAGAAAACACTTGTTTTAATAACTACCTATATTAGTATATTTAGATTTTTCCATTTTTTCAAAAAAGATTTTACTTATTTATGAGAGAGGGAGAGAGCACAAGCAGGGAGAGGGGCAGAGGGACAACCAGACTCGCCACTGAGCAGGAAACCCCACACGGGGCTTGGTCCCAGGACCTCAGGACTCTGACCTAAGCCAAGGGTAGATGCCATGGAGCATGTGCTATAGTGCTCCATAGATTTTTCCAATGTTTTTATACCATACATAATGCTATTGTGAATATGTTTTGGCATAGTTCTGATTTTTGTCATATTTAAAATTATTTGGTTAGGCTAGAGTCCTAAATATGGGTTATAGGGACACCTGGGTGACTCAGTTGGTTGGGCTGCTGCCTTCAGCTCAGGTCATGATCCCGGGGTCCTGGGATGGAATCCCGCATTGGGCTCCTTGCTCAGCAGGGAGCCTGCTTCTCTCTCTGCCTCTGCCTGCTACTCTGCCTGCTTGTGTTCCCTCTCTCTGACAAATAAATAAATAAAATCTTAAAAAAAATACATGAATAATTGGTTAAGTTGGAAAAAAAAAATCAAGTCCAATGTGCACAAAGCAGGGTGTCACAAGCTGAGACAAATGGCATTGCATCGAGGATAAATTATTCATTAAACTAGAGACATAATATCTCAATCACTAGGAAAGATGAGTGGTCGTTTGGGGGACCAGGTGGGTGGGAAGTAAATCACACTAATGGCCACGGCTTAGTCTTCATCTGCTGTCACCAGAAATGGTTACATTAACTTGATATCGGAAAAAGGAGTAAGGACTTTCAAGTCTAAAACCGATGAAGTAACACAGATTTATTAGTTAATTCATAATCTAAACAAGCGGTGCATGGCCTAATACAATCAAACCCAGAAATATCTCCAAAGCGTGTAATCATTTTTATATCATTCAATCCACACCACGGGGCTCATTAATGCTAAAAAGACCAGGAGCGGGAAATGGTGTCATTAGTATGTAGCAGCAATTGCCTTGTTAATGATTCAAAGCTCATTTTTTCTCAGGCAAGTGAGATTCGTGCTGAAGTTTTCCCATAATAATCCCTTTCCCAGACTGCAGGTATCCAGAAAGGCGATATGATGGTGTGGTCCTCCGTTAGGGATGGGAAGCCATCTCCTGTGAAGACTGGGACCTGTGTTCTCCCTATCTTCCTACCTATTCTCCTGCCACCCCATGAGAGCTCCTAAATGCCTGGTCTCCTGTCCAGCTTTCTTCACTGTAAGGACTCTGTTTTGCATGACTTTCCACTTGCAATCTTTTGGTCTACCTTCTCCTACCTGCGATAACAATGATCATGGCTGTTTCCTGAGCTATAATTCTGATAACGTATCTGTCTTGCTCATGATGCATAGCAAGTGTGTAAGCCAAGATTGGTGTATCGTGGGGCTCCAAAAAAGCTCACTCAATTAAATGAACGAAAGATGTGTATGATTCTTTCAGGAGTTTGCCCTGTGATAACTCGTCCTAAAAAATTACTGACATTGTGGGTTGTTCCTTCTGGGTAACTATGACATTTCACCAAAGCTGTTCTGTACACTGACTCAAGGGTATGAGAAATGTGGGAGTTGGGGGCACCTGTCAGCTCAGTCCGTTAAGTGTCTGACTCTTGATTTTGGCTCAAGTCGTGATCTCAGAGTCATGAGATCGAGCCCTGTGTCAGACTCTGTGCTGGGTGTGGAGCCTGCTTAAGATTCTCTCTTTCTCTCTCCCTCTGCCCCTAGCCCCTCCTCCCACTCTCTCTCTCTCTCTCAAATTAAAAAAAAAAAAAAAAGGAAATGTGGGAGTTCCAAGTATTAGAAAGGTCACATTAAGAGAGACGAAGGGATGGATGAGCAGAGTGAGCGATCTGTCACTTGCTCCAGCTTCATGCCCTAACGATCTTTTCAGTCCCCTCCTCAAACTTAAGGTTTTCTGTTGCCTTTAAGAGCCTGCCCATCTGGGTAGACAGGCTGTCCACTCTGAGGTGCAAGAATCCAGAAGGCTCCTTGGGCCCAGGATAGCACAGGCTTTCCATTTCCACTTCCCTCACCATACTGCGGCTTTGCGCAACTCACGGAAGCACAGAGAGCATCAGAGTTCTCCGCTAAGAATGGGGAAAAATAATGTGTCTGATGGACATCGTAAGGATCATTAATTGCTGCGGATATAGAAACCCAGACAGGGTCTGGCACCCAGCGAAGGTTCAGCAGCTAGAGCTGCCCGCCGTCACCACCACTGCCCTTCAATACCCCGTCCGTGCGCGATGCTGAATTACTGGCTCTGCTTCAGCTCCTGCTGGGCCATGATCGTCTCCTTTACCAGTTCCCATTGCTTCTCTGACTTGGGAGCCCGCCCTCCTCCTCTTCATTACTTCCTCCTCGTCACTGACCACCTGTCTAAGAACTGCCTGCATGTCCAAGGCTCTTGGCTACATAGCAGCCACACGGTGATGAACAAGAGAAGACAAAAAGTTTCTGCCCCAATGGAGCGTAGATCCCAGCAGAGGACATACAATTACACAATGGGAGGAGCCATAAGAAGTCTTGCCCCCATTACGTTCAAACCTAGAAGTCTTCTGACGGGACAAGTTTTTTCTATTAAAATGACTATTTTTACAATTTTTAAAGAGTGCCTATTCATGGTGGAAAATTTGAAAACTACATAAAAACATAGGGAAGAAAATAAGTATCACCCATAATTCTGTCATTCAGGAATACCCATTATGCTTGTTCTCAATGATTTTTAGCATATTTCTTTATGCATATATTACACATTTAAGGTTGGGAAGGATGTCACGTATACATTTTTCAATATTGAAATATTTGATATTAAAATCTTGTGTATTCTGAATATTAAATTTCTCCGCAGATGTGTAGGTTCATGACTTTATGATGTTTCTTGGTATCCTCCTTCAGTTGCTCACCACATAGGAAATTTTTTTTTTTACAGGATGTATCTTATTAACTTTATTTAATTAAATTAATAAAATGTACTTAATAATTAATAATCATTAGCTTTACAGTCTTACTGTTAATTTTATTCTTTAGATATTAAAAACTGTAGTGCAGGGCAGTTAAATAACTTGCCAAGGTCACCCACTTTGTTAGTGCTACAACTGAAATTTCAGGCCAGGTAGAACTATGCTCTAACTCATGATTAGCTAGATAGCTTCACTCTATGCTACACTGAGTTCCAATCCTAGGAAAATTGTTATGGATATTTGGAGCCAACAACAGATGAAAAACTATGATGCTGTAAGTGAAAATTATTAAAGTGATATCGAAAAAGGAAAATATCAGAATGCAAAAGAAGACAAACTTTCCAAGAGGACGTATATAAAATATAATATGAACAAGGTAATAGTAACATACAAATTTGAACCAATTCTACTTTTAGCGCTATTATTATGGATGCATTTTACGTGTCCTTACTGTTTGTAACTTTTACTAGTTTTAATTTTGCTTCTGTTGGTCCTTTTATATTGAACAAGTAGCAACATGGGGATAGGTAGAGACAAGCAGAGAAATTCATTTGTCTGTCTTTCAAATTAGGACAGGTCGAGGACTGACTAGAAGTTGCAAACATTATTGCAACGCTATCCTATAGCTTCCTAATTTCCTTGCTAACAAACTCTCAAATTTCAGTAAGAAGAAAACTGCCTCCAATCGCTCGGAATTGAACAGTTTTATCTAAGCCGGCTATGACTCATTCTTTTTTGCCATCTCCTTACTTTTCCCAATTACCCTTGGGTCCGGAGATGAGCTGATTGTAGCTAACTGAACATAGAGAGAGACTAGTGGGGGAATCTGAACAAAGATTTTACTTCTTTTTTTTTTAATTAACATATAATGTATTATTTACCCCAAGGGTACAGGTCTGTGAATTGCCAGGGTTACACACTTCACAGCACTCACCGTAGCACGTACCCCTCACAGTGTCCATAGCCCAACCACCATCTCCATACGCCCCTACCCTGGAAACCCTCAGTTTCCTTTATGAGCTTAAGAGTCTCTTATGGTTTGTCTCCCTCCCAATCCCACCTGGTTTCATTTTTTCCTTCCCTACCCCCTAAACCCCCCACTTTGCCTCTCAAATGCCTCATATCAGGGAGATCATATGGTAATTGTCTTTCTCTGATTTACTTATTTTTTTTTCTCTGACTTACTTTGCTCAGCATAATACCCTCTAGTTCCATCCATGTCATCACAAATGTCAAGATTTCATTTATTTTGATGGCTGCATAGTATTCCATTGTGTATATGTACCACTTCTTCTTTATCCATTCAGCTGTTGATGGACATCTAGGTTCTTTCCATAGTTTGGCTATTGTGGACATTGCTGCTATAAACATTCGGGTGCATGTGCCCCTTCGGATCACTACATTTGTATCGTTAGGGTAAATACCCAGCAGTGCAATTGCTAGGTTGTAGGGTAGCTCTATTTCAACTTTTTGAGCAACCTCCATGCTGTTTTCCAGAGTGCCTGCACCAGCTTGCATTCCCACCAACAGTATAGGAGGTTTCCCCTTTCTATGCATCCTCGTCAGCATATGTCATTTCCTGAATTGTTAATTTTAGCCATTCTAACTGGTGTGAGGTGGTATCTCATTGTAGTTTTGATTTGTATATCCCTGATGCTGAGTGATGTGGAGTGCTTTTTCATGTGTCTGTTGGCCAACTGGATGTCTTCTTTGCAGAAATGTCTGTTCATGTCCTCTGCCCATTTCTTGGTTGGGTTATTTGTTCTTTGGGTGTTGAGTTTGATAAGTTCTTTATAGATTTGGATACTAGCCCTTTATCTGATATGTCTTTTGCAAATTTCTTCTCCCATTCTATCAGTTGTCTTTTGGTTTTGTTGACTTTGTCCTTTGCTGTGCAAAAGCTTTTGTCTTGATAGAGTCCCAATAGTTCATTTTTGCCTTTGCGTCCCTTGCCTTTGGTGATGTTTCTAGGAAGAAGTTGCTGCAGCTGAGGTTGAAGAGGTTGCTGCCTGTGTTCTCCTCAAGGATTTTGATGGATTCCTTTCTCACATTGAGGTCTTTCATCCATTTGAAGTCTGTTTTTGTGTGTGGTGTTACAAAATGGTTCAGTTTCATTTTTCTGCATGTGGCTGTCCAATTTTCCCAACACCATTTGTTAAAGAGACTATCTTTTTTCCATTGCACATTGTTTCCTGCTTTGTCAAAGATTATTTGACCATAGAGTTGAGGGTCCATTGCTGGGCTCTCTATTCTGTTCCATTGATCTATGTGTCTGTTTTTCTGCCAGTACCATACTGTCTTGATGATGACAGCTTTGTAATAGAGCTTGAAGTGTGGAATTGTGATGCCATCAACTATGGCTTTCTTTTTCAACTTTCCTCTGACTATTCGAGGTCTTTTCTGGTTCCATATAAATTTTAGGATTATTTGTTCCATTTCTTTGAAAGAATGGATGGTATTTTCATAAGGATTGCATTAAACATGTAGATTGCTTTAGGTACCATAGACATTTTCAAAATATTTGTTCTTCCAATCCATGAGCATGGGACATTTTTCCATTTCTTTGTGTCTTCCTCAATTTCTTTCATGAGTACTTTATAGTTTTGTGAGTACAGATTCTTTGCCTCTTTGGTTAGGTTTATTCCTAGGTATCTTACGGTTTGAGGTGCAATTGTAAATGGGATTGACTCCTTAATTTCTCTTTCTTCTATTTTGTTTTTGGTGTATAGAAATGTAACTGATTTCTGCACATTGATTTTATATGCTGACACTTTACTGAATTCCTGTACAAGTTCTAGCAGATTTGGAGTGGAGTTTTTTGGGTTTTCCACATAAAGAATTATATCATCTGCAAAGGGTGATAGCTTGATTTCTTCTATACCAGTTTGGATGCCTTTAATTTTTTTGTTGTTGTCTGATTGCTGAGGCTAGGACTTCTAGTACTATGTTGAATAGCAGTGGTGATAATAGACAGCTCTGCCTTGTTCCTGACCTTAGCAGGAAAGCTCTCAGTTTTTCTCCATTGATAACAATATTCGCTATGGGTTTCTCACAGATGTCTTTGATGATATTGAGGTATGTACCCTCTATCCCTACACTTTGAAGAGTTTTGATCAAGAAAGGATGGTGTATTTTGTCAAATGCTTTTCCAGCATCTATTGAGATTATCATGTGGTTCTTGTTCTTTCTTTTATTAATGTATTTTTTCACATTGATTGATTTGCAGATGTTGAACCAACCTTGCAGCCCAGGAATACATCCCACTTGGTTGTGGTGAATAATCCTTTTAATGTGCTGTTGGATCCTATTGGCTAGTATTTTGGTGAGAATTTTCGCATCTGTGTTCATTAAGGATATCGGTCTGTAAGTCTCTTTTTTGGTGGGGTCCTGTCTGGTTTTGGGATCAAGGTAATCCTGGCCTCATAACATGAGTTTGGAAGTTTTCCTTCCATTTCTATTTTTTAGAACAGTTTCAGGAGAATAGATATTAATTCTTTAAATGTTTGGTAGAGGGGCGTCTGTGTGGCTCAGTGGGTTAAGGCCTCTGCCTTCGGCTCAGGTCATGATCCTGGAGTCCTGATATCGAGCCCCACATCAGGCTCTCTGCTTGGCGGGGGGCCTGCTTCCCCCACTGCTGCGCCTGCCTCTCTGCCTACTTGTGATCTCTGTCTGTCAAATAAATGAATAAAATCTTAATAAATAAATAAATATTTGGTAGAATTCCCCTGGGAAGCCATCTGGCTCTGGACTCTTATTTGTTGGGAGATTTTTGGTGACTGCTTCAGTTTCCTTACTGGTTATAAGTCTGTTCAGGGGGACGCCTGGGTGGCTCAGTTGGTTAAGCAGCTGCCTTCGGCTCAGGTCATGATCCCAGCGTCCTGGGATCGAGTCCCACATTGGGCTCCTTGCTTGGCGGGAAGCCTGCTTCCCCCTCTGCCTCGGCCTGCCACTCTGCCTATGCTCACTCTCGCTCTTCTCTCTGACGAATAAATAAATAAAATCTTAAAAAAAAAAAAAGTCTGTTCAAGTTTTCTATTTCTTTCCGGTTCAGATGTGGTAGTTTATATGTCTCTAGCAATGCATCCATTTCTTCCAGATTGTCAAATTTGCTGGTATACAGTTGCTCATAATATGTTCTTACAATTGTATTTCTTTGGTGTTGGTTGTGATCTCTCCTTTCATTCATGATTTTATTAATTTTGGTACTTTCTTTTTTCTTTTTGGTAAGTCTGGCCAGGGGTTTATCAATCTTATTCTTTCAAAGAACCAGCTCCTAGTTTCGTTGATTTGCTCTACTGTTTTTTTAGTTTCTATTTCAATGATTTCTGCTCTAATCTTTATTATTTCTCTTCTCCTGCAGGTTTTAGGTTTTCTTTGGTGTTCTTTCTCCAACTTCTTCAGGTGTAGGGTTAGGTTGTGTACTTGAGAACTTTCTTGTTTCTTGAGAAAGGCTTGTATTGCTATATACTTTCCTCTCAGGACTGCCTTTGCTGTGTCCCAAAGTTATGTTTTCATTATCATTTGTTTCCATGAATTTTTTAAATTCTTCTTTAATTTCCTGGTTGACCCATTCATTCTTTAGAAGGATGCTGTTTAGTCTCCATGTATTTGGGTTCTTTCCAAATTTCCTCTTGTGATTGAGTTCTAGCTTCAGAGTATTGTGGTCTGAAAATATGCAGGGAATGATCCCAATCTTTTGATACCGGCTGAGACCTGATTTATGACCCAGGATGTGATCTTTTCTGGAGAATATTCCATGTGCACTAGAGAAGAATGTGTATTCTCTTGCCTTGGGATGGAATGTTCTGAGTATATCTGTGATGTCTGTCTGGTCCAGGGTGTCATTTAAGGCCTTTATTTCCTTGTTGATCTTTTGCTTGGATGATCTGTCCATTTCAGTGAGGGGAGTGTTAAATTCCCCTACTATTATTGTATTATTGTTGAAGTGTTTCTTTGATTTTGTTATTAATTGGTTTATATAGTTGGCTGCTCCCATGTTAGGGGCATAGATATTCTTGTTGGACAGACCCTTTGAGTGTGATATAGTGTCCTTTCTCATCTCTTTTTATAGTTTTTGGCTTAAAATCTAATTTATCTGATATAACAATTGCCAACCCACCTTTCTTTTGATGTCCATTAGCATGGTAAATTGTTTTCCACCCCCTCACTTTAAATCTGGAGGTGTCTTTGAGTCTAAAATGAGTTTCTTGTAGACAGCATAATGATGGGTTTTGTTTTTTTATCCATTCTGATATCTTTTTTTTTTTTTTTTGATTGGGACATTTTGCCCATTTACATTCAGGGTAACTGTTGAAAGATATGAATTTAGTGCCATTGTATTGCCTTTAAGGTGACTGTTACTGTATATTGTCTGTTTCTTTCTGGTCTACTACTTTTAGGCTCTCCTTTGCTTATAGAACCCCTTTCAATATTTCCCGTAGGGCTGGTTTGGTGTTTACAAATTCTTTTAGGTTTTGTTTGTCCTGGAAGCTTTTTAATCTCTTTCTATTTTCAGTGATAGCCTAGCTGGATATAGTATTCTTGGCTGCATGTTTTTCTCATTTATTGCTCTGAATATATCATGCCAGTTCTTTCTGGCCTGCCAGGTGTCTGTGGATAAGTGTGCTGCCAATCTAATATTTTTACCATTGTATGTTACAGACTTCTTGTCCCAAGCTGCTCTCAGAGTTTTCTCTTTGTCACTAAGACTTGTAAGTTTTACTATTAGATGATAGGGTATGGACCTATTTTTATTGATTTTGTGGGGAGTTCTCTGTGCCTCCTGGATTTTGATGCTTGTTCCCTTTGCCATATTAGGGAAATTCTCTACTATAATTAGCTCCAATATACCTTCTTCCCCACTCTCTCTTTCTTCTTCTTCTGGAATCCCAACTATTCTAATATTATTTCATCTTATAATATCACTTATGTCTCACTTTCTCCCCTCATGGTCCAGTAGTTGTTTGTCTCTCTTTTGCTCAGCTTCTTTTTCTCCCATCATTTTGTCTTCTACATCACTAATTCTCTCTTCTGCCTCATTTATCCTAGCAGTGAGAGCCTCCATCTTTTATTGCACCTCATTAATAGCTTTTTTGATTTCAGCTTGGTTAGATTTTAGTTCTTTTATTTCTCCAGAAATGGCTTTTATTTCTCCAGATAGTGTTTCTCTAATATTTTCCATGCCTTTTCGAGCCCAGCTAGCACATTGAGAATCATCATTCTGAAATCTAGATTAGACATATTACCAATGTCCGTATTAATTAGGTCCCTAGCCTTTGGTATTGCCTCTTGTTCTTTTTTTTTGTAGTGAATTTTTCTGCCTTGCCATTTTACCCAGATAAGAATATATGAATGAGAGAATAAAATACTAAAAATATATGAATGAGAGAATAAAATACTAAAAAGAATGGCAAAGAACCCAGAAAAATGTACGCTATCCAAATCAGTAGAGAACCCAAATTGGGAAGAAAGGGGGTAAAAAGAAATTTTTTTAAAAACAACAATAAAAATTATATATATATATAATATATATAATATATATATTATATATATAATATATATATTATATATATAATATATATTTATATATATATATTAGACTGGTGAATATAACAGAGCCACCCACTTGATTTTGGGTGTATTTAGGTCTCTTAGAAGAAACTATCTCCCAAAATTTTAAAGAAAGAAAAACTATATATATACAAATATATGGGTAGACACGATGAAGGGATGGAATATGACCATAAAGATGAAAATTTTTAAAAACGTTCTAAAAAAGGAATTGATAAGTTGGTTGGAAAAAAAAGAAAAAGAAAGTGGAGAGAATTTGCTTAGGCTGGAGACTACAAGAAAGCCCTGTGCTAGATTTACAGTATATTTTGATCTATTAGAAGAAACTGTATCTCAAAATTTTTTAGAAGAAAAAACCCTATATATATACAAAAAATAAAGTTAGGTACAATGAAGGATAAAATACAACTATATTAATGAAGGTTTAAAAAGTTTTTTTAGAAAGGTATTGTTAAGGTAAACTAGATAAAAAACGTTAAAAGAGGAAAAGTTAAAAACATTAGAAGAAGAATAAAATAAAATTTAAAAAATTTAGTTAACTTTGCAAGACTAAAGAATCATGGGGAGAAAGCCATGAATTCCATGCTTTACTTTCCCCTCCTCTGGATTCCACTCTTCTCCTTGATCAGTGAGCTTGGTCTGGGCGGGGTTTTTTGTTGATCTTCTGTGGGAGGAGCCTGTTGTAGTGATTCTCAAGTGTCTTTGCCTGCGGCCCAGGGCAGGCTATGTAATCGGCTTGTGTTCCGTCTCAGGAGCTTTTGTTCCCTGAACGCTTTCCGTAGAGTCCCGGAGGACGGAATGAAGATGGCGGCCTCCCAATCTCCCGCGTGGAGGAGCTGAGAACTCGGCAGGGCTCCACTTCTCAGTGCGCCCTCGGAGAAAAGCAGTGAATCACTCCCGTCTCCCTGGTCTCCGGCCACGCTCCGTGCTCACCCGGCCTGTGACCGAGCATTTCTGTCTCTGCACGCCGCCCCGTTTGGAGTCTCCAAACCCAACAGATTCTTGTAGCACTCCTGTGCCGCTCCTCCTAGAAGGTGAGTCTCCCCGGATCTGCCACATGTGCAGTCCCTGCTCGAATAATTGTGGCCTGACTCTGCCTCAGACAGTTCAAGGTAACCCTGAGCTGAAAGCCCCTCCTCGGCTCTGTCTCTGCAGCATCCCACTGTGATACGTGGGAGCTCTGCTGCTCTCAGGCGGTCTTTCAGTGACCCCACAGGTCCTGAGACCACACGGTCCCCACAAGGGCTCCACCCCCGCTTAGTCTCTGAAGCGATGTCCCTCATTGGAACCGATTTCTAAAAGTTCAAATTTTGTGCTCTGTTGCTCCGCCAATTGCCGGAAGTCGGCCCCTCCCGCCGTGGCTTCGGATTCACTTCTCTGTAGGTCCTACCTTTCCGAAAGTGGTTGATTTTCTGTTTCTAGAATTGCTGCTCTTCTCTTCAATCTCCTGTTGGGTTAGTAGGTGTTTGGAATGGTTTGATAAGCTATCTAGCAGAACTCCTGTAACCTAATGTCATCTCAGTCTGCTACTTCTCTGCCATCTTTCAAGGATTTTTCCATAGGAAATATTTTTATGAGAGTAGTCGTATTTTAATAGAACTGAATTCCCCCCCCCCATTTTTTCCATTTCCGTGATGAACCAGTAATTCTTTCATTGTCTCCTCGTTGATTTGTAATCAAAGATGAATTGGAAAACACATTTGGGGAGGTGGTAACAATTCACTAGATTGACTAAAATAAGGAAAACTGCATTTGCTTCTCAGAAAACAAGATAATTTAGAATTATTGGATTGAAATAATGTTTTGCCTGGAGATTCTCTCAGTATTAACCAGGAATAAGATTATTGTTAGTGAACCTGTAGTTCAACAAAGGGTTTTAGTGTTAAAACTACTACTCTGGGGGCGCCTGGGTGGCTCAGTGGGTTAAAGCCTCTGCCTTTGGCTTGGGTCATGATCCTGGGGTCCTGGGATTGAGCCCCGCCTTGGGCTCTCTGCTCCGCAGGGAGCCTGCTTCCTCCCCTCTCTCTCTGCCTGCCTCTCTGCCTACTTGTGATCTCTGTCTGTCAAATAACTAAATAAAATCTTTAAAAAAAAATCTACTACTCTGGATTACCCTCCTAATAGTAATATATTTGAATCATTATTATTTTTTTAAAAAAAGATTTTATTTATTGGGGTGCCTCGGTGGCTCTTTTGGTTAAGGGTCTGCTTTCATATCAGTTCATGATCCCAGGGTCCTGGGATTAAGCCCTGTGTGGTGCTTTGTGCTCAGTGCTCAGTGCTCAGTGGGGAGCTTGCTTCTCCCTTCCCTACTCCCCCTGCTTGTGCTGTGTCTCACTGTCAAATAAATATTTCAAATTTGAGAGAGAGAAAGAGAAAGAGAGAGCATGCGCACGCGGGCGACCTGAGACCCCAAGAGACCTTGTTTTAGAAACTCGGACCTGGAAGGCTCTCCTGCCTGTCTCCCTTCTCTCTCTCTCTCTCTGTGTGCCTGTTCTCTTCCGCAATCAGAAGCTGTTTGCCTTCAGCTGGCTTCCCAGGCGGTACTCAGGCCCTGATGTGAATTACAAAGGTCCATGTGCTGACCAGGCCAAACAGAAAGCACATGATGTCACAGGAGAGAAGGAAGGCCTGTGAGAGCATTTGCCGCACTGTGGGGCAAGAAAGGTACTGGGAGCGTTCCTGTCACCTTGTCAGGCCTGCCTTCCAGATTGCCCTTAATGCATTCCCGTGAGCCACTGGGGCTCTAGGCAGTGAACACACTCAAAGGCCCAGGGGTCATTCACGGCTAAATGAGCCCTGAGAAATCCTCCTCCGAAGCCATTCTTGTGAGAGTATGATTGCATTCCCCTGCTAGCGAGACATCTGGGTCAGATTTACTTTTCTCATGACTTTATTTAGAGGTAAATTATGATGAACAACTACAATATGGTGTGACCTCAGGGGCTCTCTACAGGGCTCCCCAGACCCACACATTTTCTTCTCATTTGACCTTGTGGCTAAAAATATTCTGATAGAGCCCTCCCCCCAAAATACAAAAATCAACCTTGGCAGTAAACCTGGCAAAGGCTTTCTGGAGCAGAGCCTTGAGAGGTGTGGTATAATAAGGACAGGAGTTTTTGGGGAGAGACACACATCGTGATTGTGGAAAAGGAAGCAGAATGGGAGGTTGAGGGGCTCCTGGGTGGCTCAGTTGGTTCAGCGTCTGCCTTCGGCTCAGGTCATGATCTCAGGGTCCAGGGATTGAGTCCAGCTTCAGGCTCCCTGCTCAGCAGGAAGCCCGCTTCTCCCTCTCCCTCTGCCCCACTCTCCACTCATGCGCTTGCTCTCTCTCTCTCAAATAAATAAAGTCTTTAAAAAAAAAAAGAAAAGAAAGAAAAGGGAAGTTGAGGTGTTCAAGTTCAATTTTACTTGTGTCAAAGCTTTGCCTGGAAATGCTTACTCCTTACTTTCCCCTCCCTCCATTTCTGGCTTGGTATCACAAGGTAAACGCTAGCTAAGTCACATATGTCTTCTGAGCTTATTTTGTAAGCAAGCGTTAGAAGCCGTGGTCTGTTGGTCAGTTTTTCTTTTCTCCAGCTTTATTAAGATATAATTGACATAAGACATTATATAAGCATAAAGCATATAACTTTATATATATAAACATTGTTTGTTTATAAACATTGTGTATATAAAGGATTACCACAGTAAGGTTAATGAACACCTCCATCACCTCACATAGTTACCATTTTCTGTGCAGGACGAGAACATTGAAGTCTACCCTCTTAGCAGCTTTCAAGGATACAATACGGAGTTGTTAACTGTAATTCCCATGTTGCATATTAAATCCCCAGGACATCTTCATCTCATAACTGGGACAGTTTTTCTTTAAAAAAAAATGTCTCTTGGGTGCCTGGGTGGCTCAGTGGGTTGAGCGACTGCCTTCGGCTCAGGTCATGATCCCGGACTTCCGGGTTCGAGTCCCGCATCGGGCTCCCGGCTCCTTGGGGAGCCTGCTTCTCCCTGTAATCTTCTCCTCTCTGATGCTCTCTCTCACTCATTCTCTCTCAAATAAATAAATAAAAATTTAAAAAAAAAGTCTCTTATTATATACATTTTGAAAAATAAATATAAATTCGTTGTAAGGAGTAGTTTCCCTATGGCCTTATGTAAAGAAAGGGGTTGTCATTACTTTTTACCAACCCATACATTTATCTGGAACCTTAGTGCTGCTGGCTACTGAAACAGGCAGCATCCTTGCCCTCACCTCTGCAAGCCTCTACTGGCACCCTGTATTAGTATAAGAGACTGAGGATTTCCCCGGAGAAACACAAAATCATATAGTGAGCCCAAACGTGTTTGAAGATTAAAGGGCCCAGTGGGTGCAATGGTTTCCCATCAGCCCTTTGCAGAGCGCCACTTTGTCACTCTGCTGCTACGTACCAGATGCAGTTATATCCCCATGGGTCTCATGTGGAAACTACCACATCCTACAGGTACCGATTCATAATGCTTCACGGGGTCTCAAAGTCTTCCCCTGGTTCTGTCGTTGCCCTGCTATGCACTATAATGAATGCTTTGATGGCACATCCAGACCCAAACTGATTTTTAGTAAGAAAGGGGAAATTGTCTCCCTTCTATCTAAGTTTTACTCTCTCAGATGGATTCTGAGAGAGTAAATGGATTCTGAGAGAAGGTTTCAGAATCCCTGTCGTGTAGTCCGATATTTTAAAAGGATATTAGTAAAGCAGGTTTATCTTTCTCTACTTTGTCCGTTCAGACTCCCCAAGCCCCGTGGCACTTAGGTGTACATTCATGGTATCAGCTGGAGAGTGGCTCTAGATGACACTGTCCTCAGGCTTCCCTGCCTCCTCTGTTGGGTGAGTCGGTCTTCATGGGTCAAACTCTTGTTGCCAGGCAACTTCTGTCTTCAGAATGAGAACTCTCCCAAGGGGACCCTCAATCCATATGCAAACAGGCTTCTGGCAGCTGCTCCCACCAATTCAGTGGACAGGCCCAGGCATGTTGGGCTGAGAGCTAAATGGAGATCTCCATTACATTAATTGAAAGAATCACAGATTCCTCTTTCTACTCTTTCTTCTTCTAAATTTTTTTTTCTTTTATGATATATTAGATACATAAGAAACCCTCTCCCAACCAAAATAGTCCTTTGCCATACATCTTGGGTAAGACTAGTACAGAGAAGAGTCTTGAGTGAACTAAATGACTTCCTACTGTAGAGCTCTGTGATCATCCCTGTTGACGATTATGCCTAGAGCAGCAGCCCTGAACAATATTTATTAAGAATTCCCCATGTTTCAGGTGCTATGCTACGCATTAGGGCTTTAAGGTGAGTTCCATGCAATCCCTAATATCTGGGAGCTCACACCTAGTTGGAGGTTAGCCATAAATGTGAAGTCTAAATGATGCAGCCCATGATAAAGTTGATAATTTAAAAACCAAAGCAAAAGCAGTGATCCAGTCTTTCTAGAAGAAGTTGCACTAATTTGTAGAGAAACAAAGTCAAGCTGTCTCTCGAGGCTTGGAATTTTCATCCATGGTAGCCAGGCTTACTCTATTATCTATAGTACTGACTGCAGTTGGATAGTCCTATAATCTGCTTTCCATTGCTATATTCACATTGAGACCAGATCCCTTTGTTTTCAAAACAAGCATGAATATCAGGTGACTGGAGTCATCTAACAGCACTGATTCTGCAAACCCTAATGTTCCATAGAAGAAAGTCACACTTTGGCATTCTGACCCGCTGACTGGCCAGCCCAGTCCTCCCTGACATGGAAGGTTTGCCACTATCTGGGAAGACAGAGTTGAACTAGTTGAATTAAAATAATTTATTTCCTGGAAAGCCAATGGGGCAGATCCCAACATAGTTCCTCAAATGTGAAGTTAAATATCATTTGTAGCATTTTTAGCAATTCCAGAAGTGAGAGAGTCACATTTATTTCTCTATGAACTATTTGAATGCCAAAGGGGGAACACTTTTTCCATGGAAGACGGCAAGATGAAGAAAGGCAGCAGGAGAGGTTCCAAACCATCCTAGACACCTTCAAACAAGTGACAAGGTGCTGGGTACAGGATGGCCAAAAACAGTGGAAGGATGCTCCCAATAGGTGGGGGTGGGTTGAGTGGTAAGTGAATGAATAGATGTAGATATTGGGGACAGTGTCAGTTTCACACCTAGTGTATTTGAATGTTGCTTTTATAATGATAAAGAGCTTGAAAATGGACAAGCTGGCTTCAGTCAGAATTGCCTTTCCATCATGGTAAACTCAGAAATGTGATCTATTTCTGTGGAGAGACACTGTCTTCACAGAAAGAGGGTGATCCTCTTAAGTGGCTTTCCAGTACGAACCTAGGAGGTAGGCATCTCCATCAGAGGCCCAGAAAGGGGGAAGTGGGTAAGAACTGGAGCTTTGCCATTGGCCAAATCTTGGTTGATTTCCACCTCCAACTTTGCAGGCTGTATGACGTTAGGCAAGATTCTTCACATAGCGGAGCCTTGTTTTTCCCATCTGTAGCACGAGAATGGTAACGCCTGCCTCATAGAGTTGCTGGGAAATTTAAGTGAGGATACCCACGCGGATGGTAGCACAGCATGGCTCTGGGAGCCCCCCGCTCCCGTCAGGGTCTGACCACACCGATGAAAAGTGCTGGCCTTATCTCAGCCCTTGCCTCTTGGGCTTCTGTGAGTGAGTGAAGAATGTTTCATCAAACTTCTCAGAACAGAATGTTGGCAACTGTTCCAAAGCCCAAGCTCAGTGACATCCTTGGATCCTTTCCCACCTCACATCCCACATCCATTTAGCCATTAAGTCTCTTTCCCTCTACCTCATAAATTGCCCTGGACTCTGTCTCCTAGCGGCCATCTTCCTGGCCACTAATCCAGATTAGGTCCTGATCGTTGTCCCTCCTTTACAACATTACCTTCCCCTCCTAAATTCTCTTTCTCCACTCCCTTGCCCTGGTGCCCTTGTCACCAGGATTAATGTTACAAATCCCATTTCTGAACTTGTCAACCTCCTTCTTAATCGCCTGTAGTGCTGACATAGTGATATTATCCCCAAATTTAGTCGCTACTAGCCACACCAGTCTTACATTTGAATCTACCTCCAATTACCTCCATCTACCACTTCCATTGTCCGGACCAATTTGAAAAGACCCTGCCTTTTTTTTTTTTTTTTCTTTTTTCATTTCTTTGGGCATTTTCTCAAGAAAATTAAATTGCGATGATCTTTACCCAATTCTCTGGTGGGTGAGCTACCCCTTTTCTAAAACCCAGCTGAATTAGAACCATCAGGGAGGAGTTACCTTTTCTGTGCTCTCATAGTACTTGGTGATGTCATCACAGCATCTTTAAATTCCCATCAAAACTATTACTGAGCAGTTTCTCTGTGCCAGATGATAATTTGGAGGTATCCCTGATGATATCCTACTATCCTTTTAAGATTATTCAACTCTCACTAGTCATTAAGCTAAGCTCTATGAGTAGTGATACACCAGAGTTCCCATAGTACTGATGTGGCAGAGTTGGCAGTGAGCGTGTGACACAGAGATCCCAAGTCCTGTGTTCTTGTCACTCAAACAACCTCCTTGACCCATCACATTGCAGCTGCCTCTGTATTAATCTCCGGAACTAGGGTGTGCTTTCTTGGAAGGATTAGATGTGTTCAAATGAGGTGTGTTTTATTCTTTGCATTACCCGCTCTTAGCCAGCATCATTCATATTGCATATACTCATTCGTTGAACGAAAGAATGAGCTTTGTGTACATGAATGAGATTGGAGTCTGGCTCCTTTGAGGATTGATTCTGGAAGGGTTGCAGGATGGTGCTGGAGACTGATTTTCAAGCATTTAGTGGGCAAGCAGTGTAGCCATGGCAGGGGACTGGAGGAAGAGCAGAAAGTGACTCCTCTCTAACCTTGAGAGGGGGAAATGGTTGTACCAACTGACCATATCAACAAGCCTTGTTTTCTGGGCCATCTCTGGCACCATGTCTTAGGCTGCTGTCCTGTTCATAAGTTGGGTGACTAGTTAGAGGTCTCCTGGGAGGTCACTTGTCTAAAGCCTTCCTCCTCTCCATCTTCACAGACAATCCCTATCACATGGCTCCCACTCAACCAGTTATCTCTCCATCTTTGCTTGCTGAAGATAGCAAGTGAAATGGAACCCAAGAAAAGCTATGCTCCCACAGGGATGCCTTTCTATCCAGCCTGAACATAGCCGCCAAGACATCCTGTGACTTCAGGGCCTCGGTTTGCTTCATGTCTGAGAAACAAACTGTGAAGCTTATTTTATATATATATATAAAAAATAATAAAATATATATAAAATATATATATTTTACCCAATAAGGGTAATCAATATCAGAAACTGTGCATATCTCTGGGCATTATACATAAACAAGGAATCATGGAACACTACATCAAAAACTAACAATATACTGTACAGTGATTAATGTAACAGAAAAAATTATACAAAAATAAATAAAAATAAACATAAGGAAATGCATTAAAGGAAGAATTTTTTAAAAAAGAAATTGTATACATCTGAAATCTTGCAAAAGCATGAGGGCAGTTTGGTGTCTGTAGGAATAAGCAACAGCATCATGATCTCCTCACTGCTCTGTTTGGGGCTCAAGCCTTAGAGAATCTTCCTGCTCATTGAGGTCCTGCCTATTCTGAGGGGATGGGGGATTTAGGGGGATCAAGGTCAAATCCAGGTAGCTGGATTTAGCCGTCTCCATCAGTGTCTTCAAGGTCCAGCGGCCACAGAATAATTTCAAGTTCAGACAGTGGTTTTGCTGATTACTTCACTGCAAGCATATTTTAAAATGAACTTGTAGATGTAGAATTACCAGGTGTGTATTCCCAGGGAAGCTTTGTCAGTCACCTTGCCTGATCCTGTTGAAAGAGAGAAAGTTTCACTGCATTTTCCATCAGCTGATGAGTCATGCAGCATATTTCATATTTGCTGAGCTCTCGAGGTTGCCTGTGGGCAAATTGGAGCCCATTCTGCAGTGTAATTCTGCCGCTGAGCTATTATGGGATATCTAATTAAATTAAGCCATAAGGCAGGAGAAATCTGTGCCATAACCTTCATAATCTGTGAAGCCTTTCATCTTTGGCCAAACATCAATTTCCTAAAAACGGGAACAGCAACACATCACCAGGTGACGAAATCCTAAAATGGAAATTGTTATTGTTTACAACGAACGTGTGCAGGGATGCTGAACCACAAAAACCAGAGAGGGAGTGGTACCCAAGCACCAGGCATGGGAAGGAGGGAGTATACCATACACAGTGACCTTGAAATCCAAATTAGCTCTTGCTAATTGGATAGAGAGAACTATCATTTCCATTTCTGCATTTGTAAAATTGTTTTTTTCTCAGGGAAAAAGAAACATCTGCTCTTCGGGGCTAACTCAGTTCTGAGTAAGTTTGTCTTCCTGTGTTTTGGCGTAGCCTGGTGAACGAAAGAGGGCTCCATCCTAGCAGCAAAGCCCAGAATCCAGCTTTCTGGTGACACGTCCTCCACTAGCATCCCCGGGGTGCTCTCCACAGGCAGGGCAGGACAACCAAAGCCAGCAAGGTTGCTCAGCTTGGGAGTACTTTCCCCTTCTCCCTGTCAGACAAACCAGCTTTCTTATGCAAGAAATATGCAAACAGCGAAGGTTTGATGTTTATTGAGCACCTACTACTGGCAAAGCGCCAGGCTTAAGCTTGCACAGATAATAAATATTTCATTTAATCTGCATAATGAATCTGAAACTCAGGGATGTTCACTTGCCCAAACTGCCTGAGTAAGAGAGGAAGAACTCATACCTGGATCTCACTGTTTCTGAGTTCACGTTCTTTACACTGTGTGATTCCTGTGCTGTGAGGTAGGCAGACTCTAGGAAAAGCTACTTAATATTTCTCAGCTGTGAAAATGGAAGATGGACATACAAAGATGGGTAAAGAAAAGCAGAAGTTTTCTAAACCTTAAATTTTCTTCAAAGGCTTTAAAGTCTGCCTATGGGGAGGGCCTAATGACAGCTGAAGAGTTCTCAGTTCCTCTTTTTAGGTCTTCATCTGATTGGCTGGGTGACTGTGGGCAAGCTCGATACTTTGACATACCCATGTTGTGAATTCAAAGGGAGGAATTATAATCATCTAAGTGGCTTATTCCAAACCTCTTGGACTTTGCTTTTTTTTTTTTTTTTAAAGATTTTATTTATTTATTTGACAGAAAGAAAGAGATTACAAATAGGCAGAGAGGTAGGCAGAGAGAGAGAGGAGGAAGCAGGCTCCCTTCTCAGCAGAGAGCCCAATGCAGGCCTCAATCCCAGGACCCAGAGATCATGACCTGAGCCAAAGGAAGAGGCTTAACCTACTGAGTACCCAGGCAGTCTTGGCCTTTGCTTTCATACAAAAAAAATAGAAAAAGCGCTAACTTTGTCTTGGAGCAAGGATTTGATTTGATCCTAGGACTTGATCAATTTGATCAAGTGCCAGCTACTGAGTTACTCATATTTTGACCCCTACTTGTCCAGCTGGTGCATTTTAGTGGAAAATGACAATATCAAGAGCAATGTGCTATCTGCCGTCCTGCATGCTGTCTACAACGCTGATGCCTTCAGAGTCACTGGAGAGTCCACGCTGGAGACTAGTTCTGTGTCTGACAAGCATGGAGTCTGGCAGGGGCTGCAGCTATGATCACCTCAATGGTCATGTGGATACGCCTTGCACTGACATTTCCAACACTCTCTTTTTTTTTTTTTTAAGATTTTATTTATTTATTAGAGAGAGAGAGACAGCACAAGCAGGGGGATCCGCAGAGAGAGAAGCAGACTCCCCACTGAGCAGGGAGCCTGATATGGGACTTGATCCCAGGACCCTGGAATCATGACCTGAGCTGAAGGCGGGTGCTTAACCGACTAAGCCACTCAGGTGCCCCTCCAAAACTCTTGGTATGCATTGCCAATCCAACTGTCATTCCTCTGAAGTTTAAAATTGCATACAATTCTGAAATTGACCAGCAGGTAGCTATATTATTGGCCTAATACATCAGTCACGAAGTTCAAATAACTACACAATTAGATTCTTTTTTGTAAGAATAATTAAATTTGGAGTCTGCTTTACACTCTCTTGGCTAAACACAACAATAAAGTTTTACTTTTAAATAGACAAGTTGAGGGGCACCTGGGTGGCTCAGTCATTAAGCGTCTACCTTTGCCTAAGGTCATGATCTCAGTGTCCTGGGATTGAGCCCTGCACTGGGCTCCCTGCTCAGGGGGGAGCCTGCTTCTCCCTCTCCTGCTTCCTGTGCTTGTGTTCCCTCTCTTGCTGTGTCTCTGTCAAATAAATAAAATAAAAATTTAAAAAAGTAGACAATTTGACAGATCTTTCTTTTAATCAATAAAGGAGACTGTATTTCTAGGCTTGACAAACTCTGAGCGAAGGAAGTCCAATGTAGCAAAAAGGTAGATGTCCTTCCTCTCCCTCAAGATGGTCATACTATACCTAACTGTGCAATAGAGCCATCCAGAAAATATCACCCAATACTCTGTCTTGCAAATCACTGTTCTAATTAGAATGACAAATTATTTATTCCATTGACTTAAATAGCATGCCAATTGTATATGTTTCACTCAACTTGTGCATTTTTAAAGCTTTTGAAAGCTTGCTATGTGCAAGGCTCCCCTTGTACGTTTTTGGAGGTTTGGAGACTTAGGTTGGTTTTAATGCAATGGTCAGTACGGAAGTCTTCTTTATAAGAATGACCAGGTGGAACAACGCCTAGTTAAAAGGCTTTATTTTCAGGACCTTGCTAATAGGTGAGAGGAATGAAGGGAGAATATATGTGCTGCCGAAGCGAGCACAGGAATGAAGGGAGAATAGACATGAAAGGTTAATTTGAAGCCAGAGTTCTTAAGTAGAGAGGGAGCTAAGACCAAATACAAAGGGTATAGGATGTAGTCACGTGTTTGTTTGTTATCAAATCTAGTTTGAGCCGTGGAACTTCTATCCCTTAGATTCTGTGTGTGTGTATTTTTTTTTAAACCATGATTTAGCAAACTTGGTTCCATCGTATGTTTCTGGTTTTGTCTTAGCAACTTACAAATAACTCTTTTTCTTTTTCCTTTATAATTTTTGTTGTTATATGGAAACAACCCAGATGTCTACCATAGATAAATGGATAAAGAAGATATGAGATACATGGGGCGCCTGGGTGGCTCAGTGGGTTAAAGCCTCTGCCTTTGGCTCAGGTCATGATCCCAGCATCCTGGGATTGAGCCCCGCATCAGGCTCTCTGCTCAGAGGGGAGCCTGCATCCTCCTCTCTCTCTGCCTCCTCTCTCTGCCTGCCTTTCTGCCTGCTTGTGATCTCTGTCTGTCAAATAAATAAATAAAATCTTTTAAAAAAATGAGATACATATATATGTGTATGTGTATATATATACACATACACACACATACACATACACACACATATATATGAATATATTTGTATATTGATAGGTCTATGTAATATATAATGTATTTTGTGTGTATATATGCATATACACAAATTATATATAATGCATTTCCTGAAATATATATTCCATATATATACATATATTCTATTATATATATCATGAAATAAATTATGTATATATAAATGGAATATTACTCAGCCATGAAAAAGAATGAAATCTTTCAAGTCACAATGACATGTACGCTAAGTGAAATAAGTCAGTCAGGTTACTCTTTCCTTGCTTTTGGTGTTTAAAAATGCCTATGATAGCTATGAGTTTCCTCACATGCTTACCAACCTATGTAAATAGTCCGAGTCTTCAGTTAAACACCCAGCATCTGCCATGTTCCAAGCATTGTGTAAGGCATGGAAATACACAGAGAGGACAGTGTCTCTGCCCTCAGAGAGTACATGGTCTACTAAGGGGAGAATTTCAGTTTAGCAGAAGTTGTGAGCTGGATGGAAATTGTTGCATAAAAGTTTGCCCAGAATGGCATACTGTGAAACAGCAAAGGAAAAGCACTTTTCACGTAGAAAAGGCATGTATTTGTCAGGGAAGGACTCCTAGACAAAGACACTCTCTCCATCCACAGAAGGGGTAGCGGAAGTTTGTCAGGAAGATAAAGGGAGAAAATAGTTCCTGTGGAACAAAATGGTGCGCCCACAGGCAGGGCCATATGACAAGCACAATGCTACAGGTTGTGTAAGGTATGAGTGTGACCAAATATTGCATCCAAAATGATTTTAGGATCTAGCATATTAAATAACATTGACTAAAACCGTAGAAGTGACTTCCTGTTGACTCCTTCTTAATTCCAGTTAAGTCAGGGAATAAATCTTTTCTGTTTCTGAATATATTTCCAACTTCACCAACACTTGCTGATCTCCCCTTTTGTTAGAGAATAGGCTTCAGCTCAGCTACTTTACAGGCAACAATACCCTGTTAGAATTTAATTATATTGTTTCATTTTTGTTATATTGACTTTTACAGTTTTATTTTGATTATGGCAACTAGTTGAAGTTTTCCATTCATAGCATCAATACAGAGTTTCATTTCAAATGACTTTATTTTAGTTAAAAATGCAATCAGTTGGAAAAAAACAATATGCAAAAAATAATACAGGTGGTACATGAATATGGTAATAGTCATGAAGTCGGTACGCCGATGAGTAGGGTTGGATGAACACTGGTGTGGTATACTTGGAAAATAGAAAATGGTGGAGTGAAGGGTGAGCTGAGAGATGCTACAAGAGTTTGGCAGAAGCCAGCCTGTGGAGAACAGCCAATGTCAAGCCAAGGAGACAAGCTTTGTGAGGAGCTGTGGAAGGGTTATAGCCAGGAGAATGCACGACAAGTTTTGTGAGTTAGAGAGAAGCTTCCAGCAAAATGTGAAGGATGTCTCAGAGGAACTAAAAGAAGCAGATCAGTTAGGAGGCGAATGGGACCCAGTGAGAGAAGAAGAGGGCGCCAGTGGTACAAGGCAGGAGGTGGGGGTGCTTGACATGTCGAGCCATTGTCACCAGTTAGATGTGGAGGAAGAAATCTAGAATATTGCTCAGGTTCTGGCTTGCTTGGTGGGTAATGTGTGGCTTTCCTAATTAGACGAGGGCATATTTTCCCTTAGCTGTTCCTTTGCTGGATAACTGACATGAGTTTGACCCTGAGTGGTACCCTAAGTCCCATTAACTCTGCATCAACAGCTTAATGGGAAGGGCCCACAGTCCTTTTCCTCACACTCATGGCTAGAGACCTAACTCCTCAGACAAACAGGGCAGACCTCAAAATGCGTAGAGAATTAGCATCTTTTCACATTGTGAAAGAGCTTTTAGTCAAGCAAATACTGAAAAAGATATAATGCTTTCTGACTCTGCCCTAAAATTTTCTAAAGGGCCTACAACAATTCAAGAAAAGCTTCTCATTTTTAGAAAGTACTTAAGTCCTAAGCCCCATAATTTCTGTTCCAAATGTGAAGTTATATTGTCCTACAATTTCAGATCTTTCGAAATCGGAGGTATCAGACCAGGGATGAGAAGGGCTCAAAAGTAAGAAGTTACTAAGGGAGGTCTCTATTTTGCAAAAATAAGGTTTCTCTGAAGGAAGGATGAAATGGATCTTTGCAGAGAGATTCTTTCAGAAGGTCAGAATCATCTCATCATCAGAAGGAAGTTGGGTACTGGGAATTGGCTCTGCCACACAGCATTTTCTGTGTTTCCTTTTCATAGTGGAGAGGGTCTAGGATAAAAGGGAAAATGCTTTTGTTACATTATTACCTCCTAAAGGGCATACTGATAAAGACCCTTCATCTGAAGAAGATGGAAAGTATACTTCAGGCTGACTGTGAGAAACCAGAAAGGCTCTAGAAAACTTGCCCAGCCTGAGTCCCCCCGCAACCCTATTCAAGAGAAAGGCTCAAGTTTGGGCAAGAAGGAACCACCAAATGAAAGCCAAAGAATGGAAGACAAGTGTTTGCTTACGTATGATGATAACTAATAATTAACACGATACAAAGTTTACATCTAGTTCATTTCTTTAAAAAAAAAAAAAACTAGGAAGTGTCCTTACTTATTATTTTTATAGGGAGCTAGAGTTAGGAATATTTTCAATAAAATACATTCTTATTTAAATGAAGGATAATGTATGGGCAATTATATTAGACTCTCTTGCCATTAACAACAGAACTATATTAACTACATCACAAGCCTGGTGATGAATATCATGAGGCCGAGTCACCCACCACTCTTAATGTAGGATGACATTTTAAGGTATTGAATCCAAAAAGCTTCAATCTATAAATTATTCATAAAAAGAATCCTGTTTTATGCATGAAGAGTGAGTAGAACCTGAAAAATTGCTTATTGGATAGATCATGGGAAGGGACGAGGAACATCCATAACCAATGTGGTTTCTTCCATTTAGAAATTAATCTGAGACCTGACTCCTCTAACTTTGTCACTATACGGACTTTGCCTAGATTGTATTGTTTTGGGAAAAAAAAACATGAAACATGTCAGGGCCTCCTGGGTGCAGGAGAAGGAAAATGGGTGTGCACAGATATCCTATCAATTTAAGATCATGTTTTGCTCATCTTACTACACATTTGCAACGAAGTTTGAAAATGGTATTCTGAAAACTCTACAAAGAGTTATGTTTCAGTAAATTTCTGTGAAATTATAATGAAACACTCATGAAATAAGCCCTTAAAAATTACAGGCTTTTTGTGAAACAGTGTGACGACACAAGAAGCAAACATAAAATAAAGAAGTTATTTAAGTTACAACTTTAAATGCTATTTAGTGATTTTGCTGCTTAATATACAGTTGTCATTAAAAAGGAATTTGCCTATTGGCATGAGATTGGAGAAATACTCAAATGTATTTATGCGATGAGTTTGTGCAATGTAGAGTGTATCATTTGGAACTGAGAAGCACAGGCTCCAAAACTTAAAAACCTGGAGCTGGGGGGTGGAGGGGAGGAGCCAAGAGAAGGTAACCTCTGAATACTCCCTATGTGCTAGACATGTATGGCTTCCTTACATGTATTCAAGTGTAAGCCTCGTTACACACCACATCCTTGTAAAGTCACTTGGATTCCCGTATTAGTGATCAAGAAATAAGCTCGGAGAGGGGACATTGTTCCAACGGGCCGAGCTACTAAGTGCTGGGGACAGTGCTGGCCACAAGCCCCTCCTCGTTTCACTGCAGTATGCTACCCACACGGGAGAATTCATTCCCATGGTTACACTTCATATTCTTAGAAAGCTGTGTTTAGGAAAAAAGTGCATAGTCACTAAGTCAAGCAAATTGGGTTCGGAGGTAACCTGAACCAAAGTCAAAGGAGCTCATATTCTTTGAAATAGAAACTCGGTTTTCGATGTAATTTGCCTCGAGGCAATGAAAGGCTGAAAACAGCAGCCTTTGTTGAATCTGGAGTGGGGAGGGAAGGAGTGCAATGGGTACAAGTAGGAGTTGTAGTCAGAGAACCTGGGTACAAGTGCTATCTCTGTAACTTACTAGATGGGTAGCTCTAGGAAACACTTTCAACTTTCCTGCACCTAAAATTTCCTCATTATTTATCATATCAACAGCCCATGGGTTTAAGAGGATTATAAATGAAAAGGATATTTTAAACCATAAAATATTATAAAATATTATTTATGCATAATAGATTATTTCTCCGCATATGCGCAAACCTGTACATAAGCAATGAATGATTTTTGTATCTGTGACGGTAATTCTCTAGCCTCTTTGGCATGTTGTGGGGTGGGAAGAGAGTCGCTTCCTCCATCAAATTCTGTCCAGTAAATACATTTGATGGGAGCAAACGATAGAACTCCTACCCTATTCTATGTCTCCTTTTATGAATTACTGGTCTCTTCTGGTTTGTTTTTAAAAAGATCAGGTGGATCATGATGGGTTTCCTCCAAGTAACAAAATCCCTTTGCAATCCCCATGCCAAGCAATGTTCTGAAGTTCACAGGAGCTTGAACACAACAGCTCACCAGAGAGGTCTAGCAATGACAGCCGCAGTTTGTGCACAGGAGCCCACAGGGACATGCGGGATTGGGTCTGGCTTCTCTGTCCAACCACAGCCTTAAAGAGAGGAATATGGTGGCTTACTGTAGCAGCAGGAGGGTCCTGTCTTACATAAACTGAAAGCATTTCTATTGCCTACCAGATCAGTCTTTTGGAGTAATGGTTTCCATAAATTTATTTTATTCTGCTTCAGAAAGGGCAAGCCCAAGATAGACTACAAAGCGATTCACATGAAGTCATCAAAATTTTCCACTCCCTCTAGCATCCTAAATCTCTAGACTTCAGAACTGCCTCACTGAACCCCCAATCCCTGGCATCAGGCCCTTTTGCCATTCATCATCAGGGGAGAGAGCAGGGAAATCTAAGGATGTCCTCCCCAGACATTAGGCTACAAGGTGGTGTTGGCCTGGGTTTGACATTCCAGTCTACGGCATTGAAGTGAATAGAGAATTGCGGTAATAATCTAGATATTCGGATAATCTTCATTCTCTCTGTACCACAGTCCACTCCATAAGCTTCTGCCTCAAATATCAATATATGTTAGGTATCCGATTTTAACGTACGTTACTAAGACAGCTGCTTGTAGTTTTCAGTTTGAGGGGGTGGGCAAAGCCTCAGCTTCAACTTGAAGATACAGGAAGTATCTCAGTCTTTAATTTTTCAATATTCTGTGCACTCCTTGATTTGCCAAATGGCTGGTTGGCTGGAGTGGACAAGGGAGACGGATGTGGCGGCTTCAGGATGGTGTGTATGAGGAATTGTGTGTGTGTGTGTGTGCGTATGTCTATGTAAGCCAAAGTTGACACATATCACAGATATGAGGATTCTGGATTGTTTTGAAAAGTTCATAATGTAAATAATAAGAACTAGTACAGTCAAAGGCCACTATTGGAATCTCTTAGATAGACATCCAGACTGTTTGGGAAATGACACCAGTGGAGCTCTTACTAGGTACGTATATGAAGGTGGCCTTTGATGGCACGCATCGGGGACCCTCAAACTCCAGCGGAGGCCCCTGTGTACCCCCACAGGATTGCTGAGCTCTATTTCACATACTTTAGAAGCCCTAATCTTATCTAGAATAATGAGTAAATTGCTTGAAATATATAAAAAGTATTACCCATGCAAATATCTATTTGCTAAAATATGGCTTTTGTTTTGGCTAATTTCAACAAGAAAAGTTATCTCCTCATTTCTATGACTAAATCTTTGAATGTGGGAAATTTCTCATGCATAGGCCCTGCCCTGAGCAGTAAGATGGGCATTTCGTTTGATTTATTGATACCACAAGGGGAAAGAATCCAACTTAGCCTTATCTTCTCTCAAAACTGAATCAATAAATCGTGGGCCTGAATCCATAAATCATAGGCCTGATGGAAAATAAATTTACCAGAGCTACAGGAAAGCTGAGCATGGCCAGGTTCTGATGGCTGCTTCTTGGGCCCTGTTGGCCATTGGATTACTTGAACCCAGGTAACAGGTTCCCCTGTCACGATTGCAAGGGATTGTCACTTTGACATTACCGTTGGTCTGAAGAAGTCTCTTGCAGTCCCTACAAAATAACAACTGGGATCCAGGCAATCAGGCCCTAAGACATCCTCTCTGATACGTTATTGGGGGGTGAGGAGAAGGGGAAGAAGACATCGTATTGCTTGCTTGTGGCCCCTTGGACATGGAAGACGGTGGTGAGCAGAACCAACAGGCAGAAGGTGAGAGAAGAAAAGGCAGTTTGGCAAAAGAAAGAGACAGAGGAGATGGTCATGGGGTCCATCAGACATGTTCCTACATTAATACAACTATCACAGCGGCAAGGTGCTGGTCTAACAGACTGAAACGTTAGTCTGCTGAGCAACACTCCCACGCCTCCACAGAGTAGCATTTTTATTGCAGTATGTCTTTCATGGAAAATGAACAAAACTTTAAATAAATCACAATTACTTATTGCTTAGTATTTTGGATAATAAATTCTTTAGTTTATCAGTACCTCAGGGCCTTCAAATGTGCATTCTTCAAATAGTTTCAATTACATATACATTCTTTCTCCTGAACAATAAATTATTCTTTAAAAAAAAAAAAGGAAAAGGAAAAGATACATAATTTTAAAGCAAAGAAAAATGAAAAAAACCCATATATTTTTGACATTTATCTTAAACTTATATGAAAACAACTCTATGTTAGATGCTTAAATATAAATAATAAAGGACATTATGTTATTTACAATGTTACACAGTCAGTCAAGAGAGTAAGAAATGGACATTAACTCATAAAGACAGTAAATGATTTGGGAAAACATCCAAGTAACGTACGATGTGTATTTACAAAAGAATATATAATAGAACTCGTGAAATGTGGCCGTTTCCTTTTGCCTGCATTTCTCTGCAGTGTTTGACGGGTCTCTGCAGATAGAAATCTTTGTGGGTGGTGGAATGGAGCTAGTACTAAAAGATAAAACCAGGCCTTCCTGATTTTCATCCCTATGATCCATGCACCTTTTAACTCAGGCCAAAAAAAGGAATACTCATGAGCAAGTTACCCTGGATAGACTCCATCTCTATCAAGACAGTCACACTTAAACAAGGAAGATATGGTCTGTTGGTGTTTGGGACACATTCACATATATTCGGGCAGAGTGCCATTTGGTGGAAAGCCTGAGGCTGTCCAGGCACTCTTGAAAAAAATAAACAAAACAAGTCATACCAGGCAAGAAGGGCGAATAGGATGGAAAAGGAATCTTGAGTGAGAAAAGAAGTTTCGCCTGTACTGCACTACCCCTTGGTGGGATACGATTTCAGACCCAGGAAACACAGTTGCTGTCAAACTTCTGGGTGATTTCCACCCCTGAAAACCCCCGAAAGCTGGCCACAGGCTGGGAGCATGGGTCTACACCCCTTCTTGGGATTACCACCACACCACCTGAGTTTCTAGACAGGGATGGTTGAGAGCCATGTGGTGACTAAACATCACAGAGCAGTCCCTTGGAACACAAAGCTGGTGGTGGCAGCAGGTAGCCCTGAGGAGACAGCTGGCCTTTCTTACCAGGGGAAACTCTTCTTCTACAGAAGGAAAGGCTATCCCAGCAAATATGCCACCTCTCTGAGTGACCAGAATCAAGCTGGAAAGAAAACGTCCTCTTGTCCTAAATGTCCCTATATATTTGTGACCTGAAAAGGTATACAGAAATTTTCATAGTGAGGAAAATGTTGGTTCCTCTCAGCAGAAGATTTCATTTATTCCAGAAATTCTCCACAATGGGCCATTGGATGACTCCAATGCCCTAAGATTTTTGCAACAGAAATTTTAGACTTTCCATTAAAGGTAGAAATTTCTTTATTGACATAGTCTCTGAATGAGCCAAGGCCTTCAAAGGCAATATTAGCATAATTTAAAGGACCTCTTCGGGTGGACTGTCCTCTTCCCCCTGCCAGGAGCTTACTCATTTCTACAGAACGGGGAAATCGGAGCAACTTGGGCAGCCCGACAGAGCACAGAGAAAGTGGCATGTGGGTAACGAAGGACGGTTCAGGACACCAGATACTCAGAGTAACTTCACGGACCTGCAGACAGACATCTCTGTGGGTTGTAGAAACATGAAAGGAGCTTAATGACATGACTCGTGTCCAACCCACATTTTCCCAAGACCTCCTTGCACGTCCCTTCTTCCCGAGAATTTGAACACAGACATTTGATGAAGATCTAATTCGATGAAGATCTAAATCCAGTTCACCTGCAAACGTTGCTCTCGGTGACTTCACGCCTGGTATTTGCAACCCCCTGCCAACCTTTTTCCCATTTGCCCCATGGATCCCAGGAGGCCACTGGGAATCTAAGTAAAGCTCTAGCCTGATTTGACAGATGTCGGGCAGGGTGTAAAATGGGGGCTGCGTTTTTTAAAAATCCCCTTATTTTCCTGAATTAGCATTTATTCCAAATGTTAATGCCTATAGGCCTTCCTTGAACTTACAATCAGAGAGAACAGGTGAAGCCCAGACCCATCTTCATACCTGTTTCGTGACAGTAAAGCAAAAGATAAGAAAGGGGGTGGGGAACGGATGATACAGGCTGCAGATGGAGAGGCCAGGACACAGGTGGGGGTCACTTCTGCAAGGAAAGGTGCAATTTCCCAACACCGTCCACATTCCCTGATGAATCATCACTTGTGGAAGGCTCTTGCCAATCACAAATCACATGCAAGTTGGCCATTCCTGACAAAAATGTTCATGCATAGTTATGACCTGATCGAGGCAACATTGAAAAAACAAGAGGAAAATCATGAGGAGAAAGGCGTGGGCAACACAACTATTTAAGACCGCACCCAAGTCACACCGGTGCCTTCTAGACACACTCACTCCTTCTAAACACTCTACAACAGACCTGTTTCTCTAGGATGTCTAGTCACCACCGCATACGGCAGGCGTATTTCACGGCAGAAGTATTTCACACAAAACGCTGAGTGTGCCGTCATTTCATGGTCATTTTGTGCCGTAACACATCTGTTCATGAGCTGATAAGACACAACCAATGGCCAGCTCCCGAGTCAGCGAGAAACCCAAGTCAGGAACGATTGCACCTTTCTCCGCCATGGTTTGATTTTCAACTAGATGACCTGCTGTGTCATTCCTCCAGAAACTGAGGTGGAGTCCTCTGCTAAGGTAATGGGTTTACCCCGAAAAGCAGGCCAGAACCCATTTTCTATGCTAGTCCCCCAAACTGTTGCTCTTTGTCAAGAAAAATAAACCCAAATAAAGCAAATGGTAGCTCATTTTCGTGAGAGCGAGCTGTCTTCTGATTAAGAATATAGTTTTTTTTTTAAATCACAATATTACTTTCTTCCTAATATTTAACATTACTTAGTGCAGTTTCCTGCTGTAATTAATAGTAGCATGCTGTTGGATCTACTATTATCTCAGAGCCCAGTGAAGCGAACCTTTGGCTGGCAGAGGAGACACAACTCGTTTCATATACTGAAAGCAAAAGAAAACTTCATACAAAAGAGAAGAGTATTTCGATGGATGTGCCATTACAAGACGTACTGATCGGGCGCTACTAGAAGCAAACGGAGGGACAGTTGCAAGTCTTGCAAATCATACATCCCATCAACATCAGAATGCAATGCACGAGAAGCCAGCGAAAACTGAATATATGGGAGGTTTTGCTGAAATACTGTGGAAAAGCAATCACAGTAACTGTACAAAACTTGCTCTCAACATAACAGAACATAAAGGCACCATTGATATCTTTCTCGTTTTGAAATACTGTAAAAAATTGCTACATATGGCACATAACACATTTTTACATACATATATTTAATTTATAAAAGTTTTTTTTCCTGTTTTCTATTTGCAGAACTGCTAAAATAAAATAAATTGTTTAATTTAAGGTGGAATACTTTATTATATAAAATAAAGTTTTACAGGTGAATCTATGTGTTTATTTCGGTTTTATACAGCGATAGGGTCTTGATTAGCGATTACACTAGACAGCCTGGCCTGCAATTCCTCCTGCGTCGAGAAGCGGGCTGCTGGGTTAGTCCTGCTGTCCGCCAGGCGGAAGGCAGGTGCTGCCTCAAGACTGGCTGCCAGGGGGTTCTGAATGCCCAGGAAGGGTGTATCCTCCCCTACTCTCTCATCTTCTGTTTCACTCTCTGAGTTAGTGCCCTCAGCGCTTGCGTTGCTGTCCATTTCCAACCTGTTGGTGATGTGGCCATTGGGCTTGGTTCTTTTGGCCCGCCGGCTACTGGTGAGTTTCTTAACAGGTTCTTGAGCTGGCTCGTACTCCTGGGTGGTTTCGTACTCCTCATCCTCCACTATCCTCAAAGGGCTAGGGGGCAGGCTGTTGCTCTCATGGGCGGGGTTGTGGTGGAAGGAGTTGAACTGCTGAGGGTGATGGTCATACTTCTCCCGCAGCCTTGGTGGTGTCACCAGAAGCAGAGGTCTCTCTTCTTCCACGAAGGGGCTGACTGCCATGACGGGCATGGATACCGTCGTGCTGGACGCAGGTGGAGACATTTCCAAAGGGGGCGATTTGGGGGAGCTTGGCGTGTGGAAATCTACAGGTGACATACGAGCCGGGGTGGTCATTGCTGACACATACCTGTGTGAGCACAGAATACCCCGCATGAGTGTGACATAAGAAAAGGCAGAGAGTAGGGAGGGTAAGGGGACAGAAGGCATGATATCATAGATTCAGAAAACAAAGAATTTCTATGCATTATGTACACTTCTGGATTTTTAACACTAAGGACATTCGGCACCCTTGGAATCTAGAATTATGTAGCCAAGAGTTTCCTCACGGGAGTACATGCAAAGATCAGCTAGATTGCCTAACTCATCCAAGGTCTGGGGATTTGCAAGTTCATCGTGATTTTAAATAAAAGCATCAGAGTCAGGACAAGAGGGCACTGGGTCCTGGAAACCTTTCAGTGTACAAGGACCAAGGCACAGGGATTTGGAAGGGAAAGAAGTATTACTTAAATACTATACCTTCCTAAAGGCCAAGGGGTCTTAGAGAATGAAGCCCAAATGGGGAATGGAGGAAGATCTAAGATGAGTTGCTGATAGCTGGGTCTGCGTGCATTTGGATCTGTGTGCCTTGTTTCTCCTTAGCTCAGCTATAAGGTTATGTCTTATGAAAAAAAAAGAGCATAGTAACTTAGATTTATTCCGGGTAACAGTGTAACACATTTGAGTGCTTTCAGTTTTTCCATGAACTGCTACTTCTTTTAACATTCTATTTGCAACTCTCCATCCCAGTGACCAAGACATTTAGAAACAAGTCGGAGAGAACCTTATGTTGGCACCCTAGGCACTTCCAAGCTCCAGTCTACCTCTCGTCAAAAACCCATGGCTACATCAGTCTTTGGCTTAGCTTTTGTGACTGCTCAGGGCTGGCTGTACCATGTTACCTCACGTCACGTTATATCCAGTAGTGCTCCGTAAAACTCATTGTCAAGACATCGAATGCATTTTTTTTTAAAAACCATGTCATGATTTCTTTCTCCAGAACAAGAAGGCCTGAGTTAGCACTGAAGAAGATGTGGCTTACTCAGAGTCACATTTCTCAACTTTGATAAAAATGTTGCCAATGCATAGCACCCAAACACTCTTTTCTTCACGTTGGCATTCACAGAGTCTAATTTGACAAGACCTGTGATGACACAGGACACCGTTATTCGAACTCTAGCTAACAGGAACAGAAAACCTATTAACTTTCCTGCTCTTCTGCCATGATTCAGAGTCATACGGATGTGAGGTCTAGCTGTGTCTAAAACAGGAAGGTGTTTAGAGATGGAAATACTTGGGGCTCGAGGCTCCAACTTCTGTTCTGGGGATACTTAAATTAAGCTCTCTGAGAAGTGCTAATCCAGATTCAGCCAACACATAAAGGTGATTCATCTTTTCTCTCCAAGCTCTCAAGGTTCAGGTGGATTCTGCGGTCCTAGATGTATTTGTGGTGTGCACGGAAGCCTACCACAGCAGGAAAACGTCAGCCTTTCGAGAGAAATACCACATGGAGTGATGAAGACAGAATTGATCCCTCGCCTCTTTCTCCGGTCCCAAAAAAGACTGGATTAAGATAGAGTTTCTTAATACATAAAGATACAATTATATGAATTTAAGACTGAGGTTTTTAAACCAGTTTGGGACCATGCCTACATTTTCACAGATGAATGACAGAGCAACCTCTCATTCCAAAAAGCTCTGAAATCCCATTTGGGGGTAAAGACCCTCGAAGAAGAGATCAGCAAGCTCTCCAGGACCTGCTGGCCCAGAACCAGTCATCCTTCATTACTTCATTACTTCAAGGACTTCCCAGCCAGTCCATGAGTGGCAAGGGTCCATTAGCATTATCCCTACCCACGTGACTAGGTATGGAATGGACATCATGTAAACCTTTCAGCAAGTGGTCAAGGATTACACTGAGATCATCATACAGTAAACAAACAGGCAGTATCCCTCTGGATTTGAAAACAAACAAGTAACAACTTACTGATCCTGCCACAAATGCTGGTTGGCTGTAACTCTCTCCCAATTTAAGTGAAAATGAATAAAGAGAATCTATGAATTCAGTATTCCTATGAAGCGTCTCTTACTTTCCTTCCCTCTGTTTTTGATTTTACCTTGTCTATAACCCTTGCGCCACCACCCCCACCCCCGCAACCCAGTGCGGTATCCCCAGAAGAAAGCCAGAACATTCTGGAATAGAGAAAAATCTGCTTTGAAACCCCCCTGCGAAGACTGCGTCGGCAGCATACAAAAGATTTACTCGTCCCTTCTTTTCGAATTTTGTAAAAGGGATACTATATGGTGGAAAGCAAGCAGTTCCCCATGAGAGTCAGCAATGACACAGCCCTTGATCTGATTTAACAGAGGCTGGAAGGTAAGAAAAACTTAGCACCCAAGTTCACGAGACCAGCTAGACTGGAATTCGGATAACTCGGCAAATTCGAATTATAGAAGGGTCCTTCTCGAACACTGGTGCCATCTCTCTAAAGTTACGATGGAGAAAATAGAGGCTCAGAGTGGGTGTGAGCCTCAGGTCAGAGCTGTGACCTCTGGGTTAGCTGCCCCGGACACGTCAAATCAGTCCCGCTCCTTAAGAATCTGTCGCCCGTTAGGGACAATGCGAGCAGCTCAGAAGAAATGAGTTCAGTCAAACAAAAAGATGAGTTCATCAACTAGGGAACTGGCAGGGGCAACTGCCGCCCCTTAGTCTCGTTGGAGCAGAGTTCTGTAGGTGAGACCACAGGTGCTCATGGGGATTCTGCTACTGGGGTGCTTTCTCCTCTGTGGTAGTTTTACCCTCCGGTTTTACCTTTCACTATGAGGAGAGTCTCGGTAGGAGTCAGGGGTTTCTCTAGCATGCCTGAGGAAGCTGTTACATTCGCGAGGGCCTCCCAAGCCATTAAGTCGTCCTCGTGGGCCCCCGGTTGGGCTGGTGTGTCTGCTGTTTTCTACTGATGACATCATGATTACAGAGTGACTTTCCGAAAGGATGCTTTCAGTGTGCCCATTGCTCCAGCTGGAGGGGAAACGGGAAAGGCAAAGAGAGATACATATGTATTTTTTAAGGATCTGCAAAAATGGAAATGAAAGGAAGTGATCTGGTAACTATTCCGCTTAGGTCTATCAGCATTTGATGACAACGTTACTCATCTCAGAATAGAATTAGTATTACTTGCTCTAGTGAGGATCTTGATTTTGTTTGGCTTTGTAAGGATAGAGTTTATTTACTTGTTCATCTATTCAACACATATTTACCAAATGTCAGTGTGTACTAAGTGTTCTTACAATCTCTCTGTTCTCGAGTGGCTTAGGTTAAGGAGACACTTGGCCCATGAGCTACACTGGGCAGCCCCGTGTTGCCCTTGGTAGCATGCTCTCACACGGGAATCCCCAAGGTTAAGTTCAGCTATTGGACATTTCCAAGGGCAGCCCAGTCACAGGAAGGGGTGAACTTCTAATTACTATAGAGCATCTAGGACAGACATTTTCTATTGTAGCAATTCAATGAGTAGTCAGGCATGAATAAAGACAATCTCTAAAATGGGGAACAACAATCCTGTGAGTAGGTATTATTTTTACTTTCAGCACTGAAAAAATGGGAGGCTGCAATTTAAACAGCAATTAAATGGCAGAGTCACTTGATGTCCGAAGTCCGTTTTTGTCCCAAATCATACATTTTGCTATACGTCCTTGCCTCCTATGTGTCTCCTGTTCCTTTCTGAGGCAGTGAGAGCAAAAGGCAAGGTCTAGAAGTTCTCTCGTGGAGTAGTGCCCTGCAATGGTTTTCATTCTCTTACCTGTGGCTTGGAGTCTGGGTAACGGTGGTGGAGTGGTGAGCTGTTGAGGTGTAGTGACTGGTGGAAAACGATGTCTCCGCTTCTCGCTCAACAATATGCTCACTAGAGATGACATTTTTAGATACGTATTGCTGGATAAACAAAGAGACACAACTTGAAGATTCCTATTAATCAGGAACATCATCATCATCACACACAAAACCTGCTCTCCAACATATACTTCATGATACATTCTATTTCGCCAATGGTCAGATGGCAAATCCCCTCCTGGCTATATGGCCTTTCAATTCAGTAAATGAAATTAATGAAGCATCCTTTGGAGGCACACATCGTGTGGGTTCTGCGATCTTAACTGCATCCTATCAGAAACAGACCTAGGTCTTTTATCTTATTTCCAACCAATAATGCAGGTGGAATTCAAGATAAATCTCTGCCCCATGTTCGTTTTTGTCATAGTTGTTGTGGGTGAAGAAGATTAACAGACGGCTGAAGGAAACAAAAGCATAGAGATCCCAAATTTCAAGTCAGGAGAGGATATATTTTTTTTTAATTTAAAATTTTTTTTACAATCTCTGTAGTTTTAATCTACTTTTCTTTTTCAGTTTCCAAGGGCCCATGCTGCCCTGATGATAGCACTGAAATTTTCAATTGTTGTCCATGGTAAGGCTAACAAGGCCACTGAGAGAACTGAAGGACTTAGAGAAGCTGTTAAGGTCACACATCCTGACAAAGCACACAATATACAGAAGGCCTATATATAGTGCAAGTAGACTCTACTTATTTTCATCACCAAATCGCACAAGCTATTGAAGGCACAAGCCTTCAATCAGTGAAAGAGATACATTTCGAAGTTGTGTTTGAAATGCTGTTCGTTTTACACCAAACTGAATTGAGAAACGGAAACAGGCATGGAAAGGAGTACTCTCAGGTGAAGTGGGCACTTTATAAGCAAGGGGCCATGGGCGGTAAAAGAACCTGATGTATTTATGGAAACCCCAAAAATATAGAACTTGAATTATGCTTCAAATTCTAGTTGGTTCTCTTAGTGGAAAGGCTAGCCCATGTAGTTCTTTCTGGGACGTGCGGTTCACTTGCTTTAAGGAAAAGATGGGGAGGTCATGATTCATGAGCTCTTTCTAGACTGTGGACCGTCTCCCTCTTGGTCCTTGAAAGACAATGGAAGCTTGGTGAGTCTAATGAAAATAATACTTAACAATTATCGACCACACAATGCATGTCACTGGGCTAAGTGTTTTATATGGATTGCCTTGTTCAATGCTCATAGGACTTTTTGGAGTAGGTGTTATTTTTAGGCCTGCTGTCCTAATGAAGAAATGGGGTTTAGGCAGATTAAATAAAGCCCAAAGTAACACAGCCTGCGAGATAATTGGAATGCGAACAGCCATTCTGCTTCCTATATATTATAACAGACATAGTGACAGATTGTAGGTGTGTCTGCATGGATTGAATGCATTTATCAACTGTGCAGAACATTCTAATGAACACTGGTAAGGGGAGGGAAGCAGCCCAAGGAACTAATGTATCAGCATGTTATTCCTCTCTGGAAGGTCCTCGCTACAAGGCTGGCTGCCAGCTGACTAACCAGCAACTCTGAACTTGGGTCTAGGATACATTTGCTCCACAAATATATATATTTTTTATAGGATACAAAAAAAAGTAATGCAATGTAACCTTCAAGCTTTGCCTATAAAAAGCCAAACACCTGAGGGAAATGCAGAGAGCAGGAAAAATTACAGTGGAATGGGGGAGATTGATAACTTTAAAAGCCAGGGAAGCTGAGTCAGCTCCGGCCCTCATCTGTAAAAAGGGGAGGTTTGAAAGATCACATCCAAAGACTCTCCAGAATGCCATATCCTATGACCTAGTTATATTTAAAAGCCAAGTGCTTGGTAATTTTAAACAGAATATTTGAGTCATTAAAGATACATTTAATCTGGAGAGTTTGACTTCAGGTAGAAAGAGTCAGGGAACAAGAAAGCATTATGTTCTCCCACTTTTGCTACTGAGAAGGGAGTTCGATAAGTCATTTGGCCCTTGCATGCCCTAACTGCTTCCTTTGTAAATCAGAATCAGTAAATCATCAGGTCCTGGGAGATGCCTCTAATAAAAGTCACTCTGAAGCCCTGAGCTCGGTTATCAGTACTTGGTTGTCAGACCCTGGAGGAGCCTTCATTTTCAAATCATGAAAAAAAAAAATTCCTTCTGGTTCTTGGATCATTAATTTCATTATTTTTCTATGTGTTTTTCTTTTCTTTCTTCCAGTTAGGCCCTCCCTGTAGAACAAACCCAATATTATTATTCCAACCCCTTAATGAACACTTTATGAGAGGAAATGTGCTGGTCTTACAGTAACCAAATCCACTTTAAAAAATGTTCCCATTATTTTGTCCTGGTGAAACCCTGGATTCCTGGAAGCCATGGTGATTAATGACAGTAGCTAAGAGCCTAAGAGCTTTAGAAAATAAACGTCAAGGTGCCTGAACGGAGGAGAGATGCTGAGCTTTTCCACTGGCCAGACTCAACATACATTCACCAGCTGGACGTTCTCAGGGGGCGGGTTGGGGTGGTGAGGCCCGTTTGCTATGTTCACCATGTTGTTGCGTTCAGACCGCAGACTCTGCCGAAGACGGTCATGTAGCTTTTTCCGTTGTTTCCTGGATATGAAAAAGGGAAGATTTATTTTTTTTCTATCATTTACATTTCTTGGTACAGTCCATTCTTGATTCTACCAACACGGAAGCCAGGTAGGAGATTGAAGGAGGATATGCCACTCCGTCTTGGAATCTGCCTATGGACAGAGATGGAGTCATACAGTCTTAGTGAATACGTTTAAGGAGCTGGGGTGGGGATTCTTACAGAAATCTAACTGGACTGCTGAGAGATAGGGGAAAATAAAAGAAGACAAGATAAATCAAGTTGACATTTGGCTTAAACGCCAACTTTCGCGATCAATCCATCTTTGTCCGAGTCTTACAGGTGGCCATTTGTCTTAGGTACCAATTTTTGCCCTGCGATTGATAAGGCTGATTTCGTTCATAATTTTGTCTGTGTGTCTCTTAAGGAGATGAGGTTAATTTTGAATCTGTACCTTCTACGGTGGGTGTGCATGAATGGCATTGTACATGAGAGCAGCTAGGTACATAATTTGCCCGTAGATTTAGCACAGTTATAACATGATCTTACCCTAGTATCACTTTTTTTTGGTAGAACTAGGTAATGGATATTCAAATACTGAGATTGAATCTAATAAGACTCAGAAGGTAGATTCCAGGAAGGCTTATCTCTATCGCTTATGCAATCCTGGCAACCCATGAAATCAGGGGTATTAAGAAAATGCCATCCATCCCCTTAATTTTAGGGTCTAAAAACATATTGTCTTTGTTCCTCAAGCAACATTCAGATCAAGATAATATCCGCCCCCAAGACTGGTCAGAGTTTATGTGATGAGGCAACAAAATGAAACAAAACTGTTAACATTATTTCCTAGTTGAAGCAGAAGTTCTATGTAAGAGAGAAAAGTGAAGGGAATTTGGGTCACACGGTAATTGTGTTTGTATTATGTTTGTGTTATGGACCCAGCTTAAGGGACCAGACACACTGAACACAAATCTGCTTTAATGTTTTCTTTTCTTTCAAACCAAGATTTGCTTGATTCTCCTCCCATGAGATTCCTTTTGTACATCCCGCACTTTGAGAGCATTTGAACTGGTAAGCTCATTAGAGGGAACAGGCAAATCATCGCAGTAATGTTTTAAAAACCTTCACTGCCACCATTGCCAAGTGTTTCCTTTAGCTCCTAAGTCTGAGTGCAGAGTGGGACACGATTTCAGCGGTGACATGACAGGCACACCTTGGGTGCCTACCATTGTCCTCTCGGGATGTGGTGGGTCCACCTCGTCCACAGATACCTGCCCCACAAGCCCGTCCCTCCAACACTTTCCCAGGTCACAGGTCATAGCCAATGACCACGGGTCTTCTGAACCCTTTCACACAAATAGGCAAAGCTTTCTAGTTACAGAAAAAGTCCTCAAAAGAGCTTACTTAGAGGAAAAAATGAGGAGAAACGTCCCCCTGCCTCCCCACTCCCACTTTTCAAGACTAGGCTGTTGCAAACGCTCTCTGCAGAGCCCTGGGCTGGCTAAGCCGTCTTCTCTGTGCTAAGGAGAGAGAGGCACGGAGGAGGAAGGTTTACTTGGTTTTGCAGTAGGCCACCACACACATGATGCCGACCACAAGCAGGGCGATGCAGATGCCGGTGATGGTCAGCACTCTCTTCTGGTAGAGTTCCTCCGCTTCTGGAAAGGGATGAGAGCAGACGTCACCAAAGCCCCCTAACACTCACCAGGACTTAACAACTGAATAATTGGCATGCGGCATGGCACTGTCCATGTTCATAAGAAAGTAAATATGTGACAATTCATCACTTCTGCAGACATACTTAAGGTACAGCATACTCTGCGTTATACTCTGAGCTTAAACAGCTAAGGCAGCTGGGGCCATTTGCAATAAAAAATTACTCTATTAAATTATTTTACTTAAAAGCTACAAATATATATATATATATATATATATGCATTAAACTGGCAAATCATAAACATTAATTAGAAAATATTTAGTTAAAACTGTAGTTTTTAATTAAAAAAAACCAAAACTCTTGCAAAGGCAACAGGAATCAAAGCCAATAAAAGGAGCTGGGATTGGAACCACAGGGCAGTCCTCGCCCTCGACTCTCCCCTGTTCCCCCTCCCAAATCCCTTTTGATTTCCCAGCCAGTTTATATTCCGGTGGTCTTTACAAGGAGCCATTTCTAACTTAAGAAATAAAGTCAAAAACATTTGCAAACATGAGCTTGACTTGTAGTTAGCAACAATACCGAGGCGGGATCCCTACGATTTAAAGGTAACATGTGAACATGTTATAAGCGCCACGGTGGGGAGAGCAGGGCACTGTATCAGAGAAAATCCAATATGGTGGGTAGGATAGTCTGGGGCCAAGATGGAGATTTGTCCTTTGAAGGACAATTATTATCAATTCACCGACTGTACTTAGAAACCTAACTGATGTGTGTAAAGAAACCACTAGCACACGGGCTATGTGATTTGGACTAGATTGTACAGCCCTATAGTGAGGGCTTGGCATGTCAGCTCAAGGAGGTCACATGAGGTGATGCTTAGAACTTTGGGTTCTTAAATGCAACCGGTCTTTTATTCATGGAAGTCTTTCTATTTGCAAATCCGTTTTGGGGAGGGATCCCTTGATTATACTTTGGTAGGTCAGGATCTTCTCGAGATTGGCAGATTTAATGGCGAACCTGATCTCTTAGGAACTGAGCCTCCAACCAGTCTAATTACATTTATTGGAGGACATTCACAAGTTCACTGACAAAGAGAACTCAGACTGGTACGTCACAAACACTGTAAGCTGAACTTGCCAGATTGATTAATAAGCTGGTCAAAAACTGGGGGGTATTATACAAATTGAGGTCTCTTATCTGGACATCAACATGGGGCCTTAGGGAACATTTTCAATTTTCTTTACTGAAAGAGGGCGAGTCGCAGGAAGTTTTCTTGAAATGAAAAAGTGCATTTTAATTTCTGTGATACAGTAGACCTTATCATTAAACAAAACATTTCCTACAAGCCAAGCCCATGGTAATCAAATTCCAGTTAACAGGTCAGGAACATTGTCAAATCAAATTAATATAGCACTGATTATTAACAGGAGAAGGAGAATAGAAGTCAGTGGGTAAAAGACTAGAATGCTGCAGAAATTATACAAAAACAAACTAAAAGGGTGGGAAGTGGGAGGGGGGAAAAAAACAAACCCAGAGGACAGACAGACTGACAGAATGACGGAGAGAGGGAGGAAGGCAGGTGGGAGGGAAAACAAGATTCAAAGTGAAGGAGCCATCTGAAGTCCCTGGCACAGCATGCCCGATACTAAGGGAGGAAAAATAAACAAACAAAAGAAAAGCAGAGGGAGGAAATGCTGGGTGGGAAGAGAGGGTGGGTGCGAAGTCGGAAGGGTGACCCCATACAGCATAACGCCTACCCTAGGCTGGCCGTCACGTGGAAGCCACAATTAGGAAGCAAAGCAGCTGGTGCATTGCAGTGAGACAATGACCCAGGAGACGTAGAGTGGGGTCACATATTTTTTGTGCCGAGAAAGTCAGCTGAGGATGTGGAATGTGAATGCTTCTGTGTTAATTGCTGTGTCTGCCGCCTCCCCTCCCCCAGAGCCCCAGGACAGGGAATCACATTTGACAAGGTGGTAATCTGTGAGCGGGCGCCCCAGGGGTCTCCTCGGAGACCTGGCCTGTGGATCGGTTTTTAGCGATAATCTAAGAAGGAGAGACGGTGCCCCCCCACAGCCCCCACCACCCCCAGTCCCTTCTTGAGGGGTCCGGGGGTTGCAGGGCTCCTCTGGGTGTGACCGGTTGGTTCAGAAACAGCCACGTTCAAGTATCATTGCCACGAAAATGAAACCCCTGCTTTACCATGCCCTCTTTTGCTCACTCTCTTGGCTTCTTTTGAAAGGGTGAGGGCTTGGTAGCTCTGGCATCTTAACACCCCATCTTTAGAAAAATCCGGGAAGTTACTTCGGACAACTACAAAAATGGGATGTATCTAAGGACTGAAGGGGAAAAGGGCATCCTGGGTACTCCCTGGGGATTCCGTTCACAAGATTGTTGGTGGTTGCTAATCATAAAAGAATAGATCGACCTCAGGTTGTCAGCAAATGTGGCATGCTGACTCACTGCTCTGCCCAGGTTATGTGGGAAGACACACGTTTTTCCAGTGAAATTGGTCACGGAAATAAAAAGGCAAGCTCAGTGAAGGCCAAAGGGTATAAAGCCAAAGTGCTAAAATGAACCAATGAAAGACAAGGCCCTTAGAATACAGATGTAGGATTAAGATTCTGTATTCACAACAGCATTTACTGAATACATTCTATGTTTCTCATCTTCGTTTATATTTCACTTTCCAGTGATGTACTAGATCAGGGGATCCCCCCACCACATCACGAATGTGTTAAAACTACTTGATGAACAATCATATAAACAATGGGTTCTTTTCACCCCCATTCCCCTTATTTTTTTTTCCCCCCTAGTGTGACAGGGTCAGTAGGGCAAGAGCAAATTAGAGGCAGTGCTGAAAAAAAGAATCTGTCAGTCCAGTTGGCAGATCTGCCGTAATGAATGGAAATGCTTCCGAGTCTTTACTCTATGGTTTGGCTGGACGCATTGAAGTCAATCAGATCAAACATGTTTTCCAGTCTGATCTAGCCAGGCTAAGAGACAGAAGCCTTGTCTTTCTCAGTGTTAATTGACCTTTAAGGTCTGATTTTCCTTAAGGGGAACGTTCTGGCTTAGTACACTGGCTGTCGTGGGACTATGAAGTCTCTGGACTGTGCGCCTTTAAGAGGTACGCCGGTGCCAGCACCATGTATCTTTCCTAACCCTTCAGATCACGCTGAGGGAGAAGTCCTATATCTGAACTACCCATTGCCCTACCTCATTGTCTGGGAATAGAAATATTAAATTCTAGTTAGACCCTAAAGTGATTAAAATGGGAGAGATGCTATTAAGGAAAAGAAGGAGTGATGGTAGATTTTATTCCTCCCTGCAGGAAAGGCAGGTAAGCCTTTTTAGCAGTGGGACAATTTTTATCCTGAGGGAGGTGATCTTAACAGATCCCTCTCGTCAAGTAGATAACCTGCCACCTGAGCGGCGTTGGTGGGAACTCTTGTGCTTCTCACTCTTGCGAGATGTTCTCCGATGTGCAAAGGATCACTCACATGTAAGCGGGGGTTCTCTCAACAAATGAATTGTTTCTCTTCAAAGTTTTTTTTGGGGGGGATGGGCAATTGGTTGAGTTTCTATCCCTGTCACAGACAGAACTTACAACAGCCTTATTTTACAGAAATTATGGAACGTAGATTAGGTATGGACTGTGATGCTCTCATCCAAAGAGAGTAGCAGCTATGCTGCAGGGCACCCTCACTGCATGACGTCATGACACCAGCTGCTAATCAGGACATCGCTTTGTTGACATTCCAGCACTGCAGGAGGTGGTCAGGGAGCCTCTGGGATGACAGAATGGCTTCCCTCTACTCCCAAGACTGGCCCTGTCTCCCAATTATTTAGGACAAAGGCCTTCAAAGGGACTATGCCCCAGATTCATAGGCTCCTAAGAGATACTATTTAATGTTTACAGTGTGAGCATTTCTCTTTGATTACTGGTCTAGATAATCTAAGCGACTCAAGGTTAATTCCATTAGCACTAGAATTTCCACCTAAAATAGCACTGGGTGTATTTTTTTTTCTGTTTTCTATTTCCTTGCTCCTAAGATAATGAAGTTGACTAGAGGAGGGCCTGGATCTCCCCAGAAGATCAGAGTCTGTGGATACAATATCATGCTGCAGTATAAGGGCTTTCTATGTTACTGTATCAAGTGGGTGATTTTTTACAGTGTATGTCATGTTCTCATCTGCCTAAGATGTGGTGTGTTTGTAAGCTGATGCATTTAGAGCTTCTTTTGTTCTCTCAGGCCTGGTTTGGTTCCTCCCATAGCCTTACGTACCTCTCCGACTTACCCCCCCATCCCCTGCCCCCCCCAACCCACCCGCCCGCTCTGAAATAACAGCTTGGTCAGATCTAATCAGAGGGTCAAGGAACGTGGGCTATATGTGACTTTGCAGCAGGTGATGTGATTTTTAAACTCTAAGTGAAGTGTGGGAATCTAGAAACTGCTGCACTCAGTGACATTTCGGTAAACTAATCATAGATTGGAAGCAGAGAAATCATTGTTATAGCTGTATGATCCCTTCTGAAGGAAAAGGAAATTAGTTAGGAACTGGAAGGTAAGAATAGGAGGGGAAAAGATTTCAGCTCATAGGTTCTAAATTCTGCAGGCTAAAAGGAATGATGATTGGTTCATACCCATAAATTCAATCCCAAGATGCTCTGCCAATGCAGAAAGTTGACAAAAAAAAGAAAGAAAGGGAAAAAAGTTTCAGAAAAGAGCAATACACTGCACTCCAAAACACATTACACATGACTATTAACGGCTCTCTGGGCGTGCACATTGAACAGGACAAATGGTGGGTGGTTAAGGAAGCAGTGCTCAGGTACGCCTCCGTGAGTCCACATAGGGAACTTCTCTTTTTAAAGAGGTGTGCAAATACCAGCACACCCTGTCTTTATTAACCCTTAAAAGACCTTACTGAGGGAGAAGTTGTACGGCTGAACTATCCTCTATGGTACTTAATCCTCTGGGAACAGAAATACAGTATTTCTAATGAAAAATTTAAAAAGGCATTCGGTATTATTTCATTCCTCTCTTGAAAAGGCAGAAGCAAAGTGCCAGGGAGGTGATTTTGTTTTTTAACCCAAAGGCACAGGGTGGCAGAGCCAGGAGTAGAAGCCAAGAGTACCGGAATTTGGTCTGAAATTTTTATTGTGTTGGATTCACAGTTTTCCAAGTTTGGACAGTCACGCTCTACACATTTCTTGTTGTTTGGTTATAAAAAACAAAAACAAAAAATGAAAAAAAAAAAAAACCCAAAACAAAAACAAATAAAAAACCCCCTATCTCCTTTTCTGCTCCTAACCTTTCACTTTCTCCACCACTTACATAATGTTTCATTCACAGAAAGCAACAAACGCTTCTGCCCAAAAAGCCAGAGAGGGAATTGGGATTGGGGCACAGATCTGGCTTCCAGATTTTCCCAGTAACTCCTCTGTGGCATTGGACAACCCTCAATGCCTCATTTTTCCAAAGAGTTTAAAAAAAAAAAAAAAAAAAAAAAAAAAGAGGAGGCTGCAGGAAGGATCCAATTCTTGAGGTCCTTAGTTAATGTCAATGTAGGACTCCCTCAAATGACAACCAATTCGGTGGGCACTCCACAGTGCCGAGCTCCGCCGCCCCGATGAGGGCACATGGCTCAGAGGTGTTGCAGGGCTGCCCCGGAGGGGGCTCAAAGGCGCAAGCTCAGAGCCCACAATCCTGGCAGATGTGTCCCTGGAGGCTCTCGGATGTCAGGACTAGCAGAACCTACAGCCTCCAGTGAAGAAATGGGGAACATGGGACAATTAAAAATAAACCCCTAAAACCTCCAGAAATGATAATTTCCATTCTTGAAGGAAAAAACTGTGAATGAGTTTCATCAGGTGGGACCCGCTAGGATTCCTTGCTTGCCCGCATGTGGTGGACAGGCATGTGGAAAGGAAGGGCGGAATGAAAATGGAGATTCAGGGTCTCAATCCCTGACTGCAGAGATACCACGGTGGTCCAAAAAATAGGACACGGCACCTCTTGAGTTGGAAAACATGCAGTTGAGGGGGTAGTTCTTGTACAGAAACATCAGTTTGGGCATGGACAAATCACTTCAAGTACAGAGCAGAAAATCCAAGGGTGCTGGCTTGTCCCGGTTCTAGATCCTGCCTCTGCCATTGATCTGTGCAGTGACTTTGGACCAATTAACTTCTCACTGACAAAATCTTAGGATCCTCACACATGTCACAGGGAGACACGGTGGAATAAAGGAGCCATGAAATATGGCGGCCAACAGCGAAAGGGTTAAGCGCTCAGAAAACCGACCTATCTGGAGATCTACCTTGGGCCACTTAATTGCATGGAAGTTTATTTTTAACTAATTAATGGCCAGGAAAACTCTGAAAGCTTCTGGGGTATACCCAAGAATTTAGACTTTGAAAACTTTCCACCTCTTAAGGAAATGAAGCTTCCAGATTAAAAAAGAAATCAAAGAGTACATCAAGTAACAATAATGCAGAATAGTTCAGTCTGCCCTGGGTCAAGGGTATTCAGGCAAATAACCTAAACTTTTCATAAATTAAAAGCCAGAGGATTTAGGATTAAATCGGTTGCACAAGGTTCACAGTAAAATCACAATTTATTCCAATCCAAATAAGCTTCACTTGTTTCTGTGCGACACTCATTTTGACAAAGTAGCGGCCTCCCCGACCCTCTGCTCCCTTTATATAAACTTTGGGGACATCAAGTACAAGAATTCATTTTCCAAGGAAGTGATAATAAATTTCCTTACACATTTCCTTGAAGATGTGACTCAGTTTTTCTCCCTAGAATCCCTTCCATCTTATGCCTTTTCCTCCTACCGGTCAGTAATAATTTAAGGGTTAAAATCAAGAGAGATCGACAGAAACTTTTTCCAGAGAATCATTATTCCATGCCTACATGAACACTGCTAATGATCTATATTAGTTGCGTAGAAAGCTTGGTTAAGTCTTCAATAAAATTAGTAGCATGCCCATGCATACATATTACTGCATTTACAGTTTTATAGGTAAGTCTGTGAGCCTAACTATAATTTCATTTCATGGGAAGTCATTCGTATCAGGCAGCTCCAATTTCAAATAATTCAAAGGGAAATTGGTACTTAAAATTGGAATCTCTTCTGGCCATAAGCCCTAACAAGGAAACAAGCAGAGGAAACATGCATCAGTCATTCTCAATGTGGAGCAAATACTGCTCTAATTTATTCTTGCTATTGGTGGCTACATTCCTTTCATGGTGAGTCAAGAAAAGCGGGATACACAAATAATTTTACTTTTTGAAAAGGTTATTACTTTCTATCTGTTCTATTTAATCTAATGTTGTCTTAGGCTCGTTATGTATCATACGCTTCCTATTGCACTTCTGTCTAGCCACTACATTTTTCAAATTAAATTAATAATTCAAAACCACAAAGGTTACTGTAAACAATTGTTTCCTTTTCTACATGTGATTTCCTGCTGTGCAGTAAGCAATCTAAAAAATTAATTTAAATCTAAGAGTCTGCAGAAACTAAGAAATATGGACTCACTAATCCTTTGCTTTAAGAATTTATAATTGTTTGGGGCGCCTGGGTGGCTCAGTGGGTTAAAGCCTCTTCCTTCGGCTCAGGTCATGATCCCAGGGTCCTGGGATCGAGCCCCACATCAGGCTCTCTGCTCAGCAGGGAGCCTGCTTCCTCCTCTCCCTCTGCCTGCTTCTCTGCCTACTTGTGATCTCTGTCTGTCAAATAAAAAAAAAAAAAAATCTTTAAAAAAAAAAAAAAGAATTTATAATTGTTTGAAGAGAACTGATTAACCCGTAGGCTAATTTAAATTCTCAATTGCATCAAAGAACAGTAAGACACCTTTTTCTAAACCAAAATTTATCTGTGTGTGCATTTTGTGGTTTCTGTTAAAATATGATGACATTCAGGATTTTACTCTTTAATATCTTGGGCCTCCTTATGCAAATAATATCAAAGACATAGGTAGAGTCCTGACTCGCTGCAGCCCTGAGACTTCTTAAGGAGGTCTGTCAAGGCCAGTGCTAAATGGGACCAATTTACTATCTGACTTTGAGTTTTTGACTTACCTTTACAAATGTAGGTACATTTCCCCCCACATATACAAATCCGTATTGCCACTGAACCTTTTGAAATGTAATGGGAGACTCTCTTCGCTCCCAAGTTTCCCCGTGCACATGAGCACACTCTCCGACACAAACGCAATAAAGTCTCACTAACACTCAGCTGGGCTTTGTGACAGTTTGTCATGGATTGTGCCTTTCTTTATTCTACTCTCAGCAAGATACACATGTTGGATAAGTAAATGAATAGCTTCAGAGCATCTAGAAATCAACACAAGTCATTTATGCACTAGGAACCTCTGATTCAAAATTACGTTCAAGGATATCTGTTTGGTTTACTCATTCCAAGAATACGCTTGAAAGTTCTAAAATTGTAGTCTTTAAGAATATTCTGTAATTTGGGCTATTTGATAACTACTTCCTATTATATTTTAGTTATGCATACTTGCCCCATACTACCTCTACTAAAGCTGTGAATGCTTTTTTATTCTGTCCAGTAAGTCTATAAATCTGTTAGGAACTGTCGGTACTTCCCCGCAACATACCCCACAGTGATGAACACGGTCCTTTAAAGAAGGAATTCTGTGTCAAGATAGGTCAAATTTGAAGCTGACTAACCTTGACAACATTTTCCTAGAAAGTATTCCAAATACGTTTTATTTCGAGGCAAATGGCTGCCTTCAAGAAAGCCCTATAAAATATATATTTGTTCTTTCCTTTCGTACTTTAAACCCGTTTTTACAAATCGATAAATGCCCACAAGGATACTCTGGCCAGAAAAACTGCATCAAATCCTAATAAAGTAAGTTGTGCATTAATAAGCATTTTAAAAAGTGTACCTTTTTTAGAATGCCATACTTCGACTGGAAAATGTAGTTTGGTAAAGTTGAAAAAAATGTTTCTCTCCGCAGCTTTTCTTTTTAAAAAAAGCAGCTTTTCTTTTAAAATTTATATATGTGTTTTAGACATTCTGAACACAATTAAGTTTTTAATCGTTACCACTGTGGTGACATTTTTTATTCATCATGCACATGACATTGCTACTTGAACACAGAGTTCTTAAAGCAGCACAATTTATTTTCCTGCCTTCTCTATAGGGATTTGCATTGCATTGCGTTGAGAACTTAAGGCATTGGGGTTAGGAAATTAACTTTGGGCAAGACAATTTTGGAAAGCAATTTCTGAAAGGTGTTTCTTGAATTTCTAGCCTGAGTTGGCATCGATGCCTGGCCATTTACAGCTTCTGTTCAGAAATGTGCTTCCTATCAATCTTTGTTACCTCTGGGTAAATAGGAACTCTGCCTTCCTGGATATCTTCCAGCAGTGCGATCGAAAGCTTACTGAAGAATTTATTTAAGGAATCACACTCTGATTGGATAGTGGCTATTTGGAAATATCTTAGGAAAAATGATCTAAAATAGAAGTTGAAAACATTTTCTCTGGTTACTACTGTCAGACCTAAACTGCATCATTATTTGGGGGGAAATAGCTTCATTTTTTAAAAAATGCTTTTCTCTAGATAGGGGCCTAACATAGCCTCCAGGGGACAATAGAACTCTACATAACACCAAAAATTTAAGTGTAATACAAACGTCCGGAATTTTCACAAAATTCTAAAATACGATGCTGTTGTTACTTACACAGGCACGTAATCTGCTAAATCTGTGGTACTTGAATACAAACTGATTTCTAAAAGGAATTGCTCTACTATAATGAGTAAAATTCTATTACTTCTGTTTTTACTTTGCATCTTACCTACCTTTAAGAAGATTAATCTATAGCTATGGGGAGAAAAATCCTGTCCACTAAATGTGTATTATTTAAAGACTTGTGGATAAAGGGAAGACTGTGTTTGAAAATTCAGCAAATGCCAATTTACTAATTTTTCCAAACAGAAAGGTGCCTAGGACATAGCCTTCGATATGCTGCCTATGTAAATACACAGAAAGCACCACTTCTCTAAATAAACGATTGAGTATTATGGATGTGATCTCCCCATTCATATAGGAAATTAATTTTTCCATGAAATTTATTCTTCCATGAGTGTTAACAGGAGGAGCAGAATCTTACCCTTTGCATGCATGCAAGTAAAGGGAAATCTGATTCTTTTAAGGTCCCCCAATGACTTGCTCATATCACTGTTTCTTGTGTTACATGACTTTATACCGATAAGCCATGTGAAATATTTTTCAGGTTCAGCAACTGACAATCCAAATCAGGGGTTGATAAATCCAGCCCACTGCCTCCTTTTGTAAATGAAGTTTTATTTTATTTTATTAAGTTCAATTTAGCCACTGTATAGTACATAGTTAGTTTCCGATGCCATGTTCAATGATTGATTGGTTGTGTAAATAAAGTTTTAATAGTGCACAGCTATGCTCATCAGTTCACACGCTGTCTCCAGGGGCTTTTGTGCTGAGCTGGCAGAATTAGTGGTTTGTGCGGGTGATGTTATCACCTGCAAAACCTGAAGTCTTCACTATCTGATCTTTCACAGGAAATAAGAATTGTCGATCTCTGATCTCAAGGGATAACTACATGGACTCCACCTTAAATATAATCCTTCCAAAAGCTCCAGAAAGAAAAGCAATAGCCCAGTTCACAACAGCAGGACAAATTACATAATTTAGTTATCCATGCAAATTACATACATGTGAATTGGGTCGTTTAGGAATGTTCAAAAGCTCATGAAGCCACTGAGACCCATCAAAATGTCCCAGTTCTGCATTTAAAAATATCTATCTAGAGGTAAAGTACTATATTTCAAAGTCCATAATATTTTTACAAAACCTGTTTGTTCCTAAAATTATCATTGACACTAGCATAAAGGAATGCTAACATAAATGATTGTTTAAACTAGTCCTGCATCACCTGTTTCCTAAGCAACATAAGGAGAAGCCAGGCTATCTCATTTGCTGTGCCATGTTTGTTTGTAATTTTCCTACTCAGTGCCTTTTTTAATACCTAAATGCAAACTGTTAATGAAGAGAAACATCTGAACTCTTTTTAGTATGTTTATTTGTTATAAATAACACATTCTGAGCCAAAGTTAACTTACCATCATTTCAAGTGCATACTGATTACAACTTAGCAGCATCCTTTTCAGGACATTGCCGTTTTTTATAAAGAAGATGGACTGTTTAGCGGAATGATTTTATTTTACCAATAAAAGTGAGACTTTTAAATGCCTTTATTGTGATTGCACTGTGGGATAATGACTATCGTCTTGGATCACATTATTCAGTTTCAATTTCAGAAGCATCCGGAGCCTCACACACCTATTAGTATCTCAGAGCCAACTAGTGACGAACAGAGGAAGTAATACAATCGCTTGTGTTAATGTTCTCATGCGACAGGCAGAGGCAAGTCAAGGTTAGACCTGGTAAAACGCATCTAGTTCTAGGTGAGATCTGAGGGGAGATGCAGCAACAAGAAAGCGGCACCGACTGATCATGCTCCTACTCAGGCAGAGACAGAAAGGGAGTGGACGTACTGTAGAAGCTGGCCATTACGTAGTTTTGGCAGCGATCACCAGTAAACTCATTTGGGCACCTGAGAGAAGAAACAAAAAACAATGGTAGAAAAAACAGAGAAAAAGAGAAGAGGTGAATACACGCTAGAAAGAAGCTCCTTCAGTGTCATTTGACTGAACTTGGTGAGTTCACCCTCAGGAACTGAGTCTTTGTCCTAACCATGGTTTCCAGACTCTGGCATTTCCTCCAAAGGACTCAAGACTGGGACAAACTGCGGTCCTCGGGTCTGTAGGGCGAAAAGATGGCGGCATCTTAAGGGTCAGTTTTCTTTCAAAGGGACTCACCTACTATGAACTCGGAGGTTTTCTTTGAGTCCGTTTTCCATCTGAGGGCTTTGGTCAAAGGTGTTGGAAGGAAACTTTTTTGTTTGTTTGTTTTTGCCTGCCTGTCATGGTTGCCAGCCTTGCTGGCCATGTTGGTTGTCATTTACCTCGATGGTCTTTGGAGTCCACGCTGGGAGAGAGTGAACCGAGCTCGTGCTGAAGGAGTTTACGCCCCGAGTGCTTAAACCATTGTTAGGACAAAAGGAATCAGTTACCACTGAACTGTAAAACCACCAAGTGGTAGTAATTGTTGCTGTAGTTTGGGGGAGAGAGCAAATTTCAGATTATTTTAACATACTTTCTTGGTTTTGGACTTTCATGGGCACATTCTCAGTACATCTTGCTCCAGTGAATCCAGGTTGGCACCTAGAGGGCAAAAATGTGATAAGCAACAGAACGCTACAGACACTGAATTTTCAGACTGGCAATTTTCCTCCTAGGGAATATGGAGATTCCTACAGTGACCTGGTGACTGAACAACATAAAGGAAAGGAAAAGAACACATTTTTAAAAACCATGTTTCATGACAACTCTGGGGCACATGTTTTGGTTGTGGTTTGCTTCGGTCTTCCTAAGGGCAGCTGACTGAAATTGAACTTGAGGGAGGCTGAAAAGTCGAGCAGGGCTGGCAAGGCCTGGGCCACTAAGTCACCTTCCTTTTTTGCATTTCCTTATTTGCCACTGGGCTCTGACTCCTACACCTTGTTAAAACGCTGGTTTTGGTAAGGACTTCCACGATTCCATCCATGATCTTTTATTATTTAAATGATCCTGAGCTTTTCTGTCTCTTTACACTCAGTTCTGTACAGTCATGCCTACTTTTATGTTCGTTCAATCATCGCCCTACAATAGAAGTCAAGCGCTTACATACTCTCGTGATTACGGACAAGAACAACTATATTCCCTGTTTTCTTAAAGGTACTACAAATTAGGTCTCATTTTTAATACCCCATAACAGAAAGAGGTAGATAATTGATTAGCAGACATTTCTCTTCACCCATGGATCCAAAATCAAGGACAAATCCATTTTTAAAATTTAGATGGTTACTCTTCTCCAGTCGTACTGTAGAGGTCACTTTGTATCTAAGGTGAAACTGTCTTTCCATGGTGTAAAAATTTTCATTTTATTCAACATTCCTTCACCCACATCGTTTATAAGGTGGTGATGTGGGGATGTGCCTAACTTTGGAAGTCCTTTCTAGGTGTTCTTTTTGTTGCTGTTATACCAGTAACTAAAGCATTTCATACTGGATTCACTGTACCCAATAACATGCTCTAGTAAACAGGACCATCAAAAAGGTTCTAGCAAGCGAACTCATAGATGCCTGACACCTGTAGCTGTGATTACTATTAATAGTTGAGCTATACCATAACCACCATGCAAAGCACCTAATAAAATGTAGCTGTGACCTCACACCCCTTGTGATTTACACATGACCCTGTCTTCTCCAGAGTAAATAAGAATAAACACTGTTTTTTTGGCATCAAAGAAATGTGAATAAACTATTCATTATTACAAGTATAAGGGTGATATTTTTCATTCCCCTTAAAACTACATTCAATGCCAAAAAAAATTACCAAGTGATTTGGTATATCTAACTTCCCTATTTCAAGAAGAATGGCCTATAAGATAAAATACAAGCACTTCTTGAGTCTTAGTCCCATGAGTTCTTGTGCAAACATAAAGTGTCATTATGATTATTAGTGTATTATCAATAAACTTAACGACAAACATCTTGTATTGAAATAGCTCTTTTCAACCCTTGAAAACATTTTTATATTATTAAACTGGTTATTTTTGGTTAGAATATGTTTGCAGCAGTGAATAGAGGAACATCTACATAGAGAAATCCAGAAATAAGATCGTAGTCTGTGAGGCCGGGCCATTTTTTATACAGATGGCATTAGACATGCTTCAGTAAGAATTTCTTCACAGATATATGAGAAAAATACATGGAAACCTGTTTCCCATAGAACTTATTTCACATAATGACTTCTGAAATATACAGGGTTTTGTTTGTGTATTTGTTTCTAAACCAGGGCTACAAATCCACCTGGGCATACCCTACAGTAAGGAGGTAATCCAGAATTAAGGATATATTCCGTAATGACCATTTTATCTTACCTGTTTGCATTCTTGATAAAAATTAGAATTCTCATGATGATCACACAATAATCCACTCGTTCCATACAATGAACATGGTAGAAGACACGTGAACACTGTGTGTGTGGCAGGGGATGTGGGGGAGAACCATTTGAGTGAGGTAAGAAGTGCACTTATTCAAGGATCATGAAATTAACATAGCTGAAGAATGGTAAGTCCCTTAAGAAATGCATTTATTAGAAAATTGTCATTTATGCATCTTGGATGCCAGTTTTGAGGTGAGAAGGCACAGAACAACTAGGTGAAGCAGATCAAAAATCTTACCCAGACAATTTTCTCATTAGTCTGAACTTCTAAAATGATGTTTCCTAGGAACTGGCATTATGGCATGGTGGTTTATCTCCATCATAAGACGACATAGACTCTTTGGTATAGTAACACCAGACCTGCTGAAGGTTTGCCAATCTTTTTTGGAATCTTTTTTGATGCCAGTCGTATCTGAACCGAAACGATCCTTATGCAAATGTTTGCCTTCACTCCAATAAATTTTTTTAGGGTAAAGCCTTATTATTATTCAAAGTGTGGTTCATGGACCAATATTGTCAGCATCTCCTGGCATCTTATTAATACAAATGCAGAATCTTGGGCCCCCTGTTCATAACTACTGAATAAGAATCTGCATTTTAATAAGATTCCTAAGAGATCTGTATGTACCTTCAAGTTCAAGGTGTCAGGGACCCTGACCTTGGAAGATGGAGACGGGGTTCCTTCTATCCTGTCACCACAGTTAACTATCTTGCTGCTTGCTCGCGGGCAATCCTTTTGACTTCATCAGGCCTCAGTGTTCCTCAGTGATAAGATGAAGGGACTTAACCAAGTGATTTATCAAAGGCTCCTTTCACCACCACGGTTCCAGGAATCAATGCTCATCCTAACAGGGGGAATCCTTGTATAAAAACTCTGACGGCCTTTCTTCGGAATGTGCTACGCGTGGGAGAGGACTCCAGGACTTTTAAAAAACAATTTTGATAGGATGGATTTTTAAGACCTTCATGAAGGGAAAATGAATTGCAAATACCCATTCCTAAAGCAATTCCAATGTCCAGCAACAGTCATTATGGAACTTTTTAAAAAAATTTTTTTCATTGTTCCTAAATTCATGGTTTATGCACCACACCCAGTGCTTCTTGGGGGCATCTGGAGTTGTTGCCAAATCAAAATGACAGGAAGCAGAGACTGAGAGAGTTTTTTTGTAAGCAACCTGCGCTCTGCAGCCACGTGTAAGAGAAAGCAGATGGAAATGGAAGCTCATCTGATCTCTAAGCTCTGATTAACTTCTGCGGAATTCCTTCTGAAAGACTGGCTTCTGACATATTTCTAAATTAGCATTCTACATTACGCATCTGACGGATCACTCTCTTTGGACATAAGAGTATGGTAAATTTAATCTGATTGTGAACAATATGCTTTGGCATGAGTCCGGGCAAATTCCAAGAATTTTATTTCTTAGAAGAATCTGTCTGAATAATAATCAAGCCTCTATCGTAGCCTCAAATATGTACAAATAAATGTATCTACCCGAAACCATTTGTTTCATTGATCAGAGTAGAAGATGAATATTATTTTTATTTTTTTGTTTTAGTATTTGCTCTTAAAATGACAATTTTTATTCCACACTTGAGCTTAAGGAGATGAAAATCCACAGTTTTGTCTGAACTTAAGTATCACCTCTTCCAACTGACCCTTGCCTGACCTCCATTTCCCCATCTCCCGCTTCCACACTCTGAATTCCCTCTTGTGCTCCGTGCTGGACCCTGTCCCAATCTCTTTCGCTGTCCTTGCCTGTTTGGGTTGGGATTCTCTGTGGCGAGGACAGTGGCCATATCTTGATCATTCTGTATCTCTAATTTTAACAGTGCCTACCTTGTCAAAAGCTCTCATAAAATGTTTGTTAAACCAAGCCTAAGATAGTATCAGAATGCAGTGTCCAATAAAGAACTGTTATCAGGGGTGCCTGGGTGGCTCAGTGGGTTGAGCCTCTGCCTTCTGCTCAGGTCATGATCCCAGGGTCCTGGGATCGAGTCCCGAATCGGCTTCTCTGCTCAGCTGGGAGCCTGCTTCCCTCTCTCTCTGCCTGTCTTTCTGCCTACTTGTGATCTCTGTCTGTCAAATAAATAAATAAAAGCCTAAAAAAAAAGAACTATATCAAAGAGACTTTCATATAGTCAACTGATTTGCCAAGTGCAGGTCAATATTGAACATCTGGCTTTTGTTCTTATAGTTGATGACTGATGACTCTCCTCTATTGACTCCTAAATAATTATTTTTAATAGCAGCTCCCAACGCCCCCCTCACAGACTCACTCCCTTAAATAGAAACCTTTAACATTGTGTTTGGAATTTGGAAAAGACCCTATAACTCTTGAATAATGGTATTCCTTCAAAATGAAATCTTTTTACTGAAATGCCAGTTTACCTAGGCTTTGATAATGTAGTGCCATCTAGTAAGCAAGCCTTGAACATAGTATTGATAAAACAAAAACTTTTTAACAATAACCTTAATACTTGGTGACTGTTCTGATATGCTTAAGGTGTAATCAATCATACATGCATGTATTTTGAGAATTGATTTAGTGCTTGGTAAAGTTTTGATATTCTGATTGAATATGATTTCCCATTTATTGGTGGAGCGGCTAGACATATTCAGATACTTACAGATCCCCAAGAAACTTCTAGTTATTTACCACTGGCTAATTTTATAAGCTGTTTTATAAATTTATGGTCCATTTTTAAACCATCTTTAGACACCCTTTATTTCTTGGTTTCATGAATTTTCATCAGGCCCTCCCAAATTGGGCAGGAAAAGGGAAACGGGGTCTTTTTCTCTCACCTCCTCCCTCCTGGTCATCATCCTACAATGAGATATCCTGAGAGTTTAAAAAAAATACCTTGCCTCAAAAAGAAAAGTGCGTGTTGTGTTTTTGCTCTACCTTGATACTAGTTGTGATATTTCCTTCATATTGTATAACCTCTGAGATAATTTCTTTGGTGTTTAATGCTTACAAATATCAACTGATAGAAATGCCAACAGATTCATCTTAAGGAATCTCAATGAGTTTAAGTGTTAGATGGGGAGGGCCTTTTGCTCTCATTCTGTGTAAGCTTGGAGTTGGCAGTGTCTACACTGGCTTAAATACTGATGGTCTGTTTTTCTACTGTATCGCATTGCAAGTGCTGAATTTTCTCACCCCCTTCCCCGGCGCAGCATTCTGGCTAGACCTCGCCCACTCATGGCTTGACTATCTGCGTTGTAGATCCCTCTTTCCCAAATGTATTGTTACTATTAGTCTGTGCTTCCCCCGCGATGAACCTCATTCTGTTATCTACCTTTAAGTGCAATTTCTTGAGGTTTGTACATGCTTTTCTAATTTGTGTTTCAGTGTTCTTTACGGCATCATCTGCAAAAGATATTTATTTCCTCAAGGGAAGGCCTTCTTCAATGTCATTAAAGAAAATATTAAATATAAAATGTTTCAGTAACATTTCCTTCAGATCCAACCCTGTACACCTCCCGATACTGTTCAGCGAACACGCATCACCACTTTTCCTGTTTTTATTATGACCCGGGGACTCGTTCTCAAGCCAGGAGATCGTGGTGTATATAGATTGGCCACGCTGGATTCATGGGTAGATTGAGGAAAACAAAAAATCTGAGTTGTCCTGGCTCTCTGGTGTTGTTTCGTAACGTCTAAGACATACAATCCCAATAATGAGGGTGGCAGTGTTTATGAATTAGCCCGTCCTGTCTGAACCTTGGTGCCCTTCCCAGAGCTCTGTTTGTACAGCTTGTTCTGAAATGCTCATCTGTAGACTCAAGCTCTAGCCATTGTTTACTCGACATGATGTATCTCGGTGAGTCTGGGTTCAAACCGTTTCATCGGATATGGGATCACTCTGCATCCCATACATCTCCATGTCACTGGGACTCGAGGACATACTGAGTGCTGCTTTGTGGTCTGGCCTTCCTCCCTGGAGGATGTCCTCCTCCCCCCGTCACGTCCAACAGTCCAGAGACTCAGAACTTGACAGTTCTATCTACTCCGCCAGCCTTGTTTTATGGCGAAACAGCTAAATGTTCACTTTTTACTGAAATAATCCAATAGGAACATTTCAAAGTTGTGTTGTGTTTAATTAAATCATCTATTGGCTTCTCAAGGCGAGGGCTGTGTATTCTTCTCCCCCACCGCCAAGAGACACCACCTCTGACTAGTCGGGATCCTCCTGGAGACATTCCCTTACCTTCCTAAACATCCATCACAGCACTCGGCACACCACCATTTGTAACTAAATTAATTACTTGAAATATGTTTGCTACTCTCCATAGCCTGCACACTCCATGAGGGCAGAGCCCAGCATGGCTTTTGTTCAGTATTGAGGCTAAGCACGAGCAAACAGCCTGCCTCATAGAAGGAGATTCATAAATATGTGGCCGCCTAGCTGATTTTAGGAGACACAAGGAAGCGAACTCTTAAGATCACCTCATCCGTGCACCTGATTTTAGGCAAAAGTTCACCGAAATTGTTAGAAATAAAAACAAGAGAATTTCCTTCAAGATGCCTTAGTGAAAGTCACAATGAGTTAATAAGGACGTAGTAAGCACAAGGCAGGAGTCTCAACGCAGGAGAGACACGGAAGGAAGAGAAGCTGTGGTCCTCTCGGGAGCACATCTAAGCCTCCAGAGTCGCGCCCACTCTGCCTCACGAATGCTTCTCCATCAGTTAAACGTTACAACTTTGAAGAACAGAGAAGTGCTACAGGCAAGTGTCACACCCACTGGGAAGAATGAACTCTTTCAGGGCGGGAGTAAGAGTAACAGCAGTCTTTTTATGGACTTGAGGCTCTGACTCTCTCTCTCTCTCTATATATATATATTCTCTCCATAGTAATTTAAATTTGTCCTGGGAAAAAGTAGTTACTATTTTTTATATATTTTATATATATATATATAAATATACAAATACAGGGCCATATATATATAAAAAAGGAATACAGTGACCCCTGGGTGGCTCAGTTGGTTGGACGACTGCCTTCGGCTCAGGTCATGATCCCGGAGTCCCGGAATCGAGTCCCGCATCGGGCTCCCAGCTCCACGGGGAGTCTGCTTCTCCCTCTGACTTTCTCCTTGCTCATGCTCTCTCTCACTGTCTCTCTCTCAAGTAAATAAATAAAATCTTAAAAAAAAAAAAAAGGAATATATATATATATATATATATATATATATATATATATATATTCATTCCTTTTATCTATTCCAAATTTCTCCCTCTACAGCCATGGTAATGAGGCCACAGGACACAACCAGGAATTTGAGCCATCATCCCCTTGTTTAATTGTGCTAATCCAGCTATTAAAAAGTGTTATAAATATCATCATAGTCATTTTTATGCCAGGGTTTTATAAAACTTTAACCTTAGCTAGTGTCTCTGATTTTCTCGCCCCACTTTATCTCGTTCCTAAATTTCTCTGGCCTGTATGGAAGTCTGTCTTCCCTAAACCTCTGCTCCATGTTTACTGTGTCAGTCTCCTGCTCCAGAAGTTACGAATACTCCCTACTAGCTCCCAACGTGTCCAAGGTCATCTGCCTGGCCTTTGGAGCTCATACATTGGTCCTTGTGTCTAAGTTGGTTTCTTTTGTTTTGTTTTGTTTTTGTGTCTGTTCTGCATCCCAGAATACAGCTGCTGGTCTAGCTATGCAAGTTACTGCGTCTTGCAGAAAAGCTTGCTGTAGCCTCAGTGCATGCCTGGTATATGGAAAAGCCTCTGTAAGTGATAGCTATGTTTACAGAATCTTCTTCAAGTCATTCCCATCTTTTCTTTTCCTTCTTTTAATTTTCATTACCATAATAATCAGCCCTGCACCCCTTGGGATATAATCTTTCTAATTGGTTTACTATTTTAGCTACTTCATTTTTCTAAACACACTAACTTCCCAGGGACCAGAGACCATGCCTTCCATTTTCTCTGTGTTTTAAAAAATGCCTGACATAGAAATAGTTGTTCTATAAACAAATGTTTACGGTTTCATTTATTGAGTTTATTATAACATATTTGTTGTGACTTTATCTCCTCCAGTTATGTGTATTTTTATAGGCCCTTATATATACTACACAGCTTCATAAAAATGATATAAAATCATAAGCTCACGTTTAAAGGCAACTCCCATCTTCCCAAGTTTTGTGTTTGTTTCTGTTTTTTATTTTTGCTTATAAGGAAGATAATGGTCAGAGATATGAAATGATCTGTCAAATGCAAAGTTATAAAGGTACCTGGCAGCCCTACCAAACCAAGTAAAACTGTTAATGATAAGTAAAATGAAGAAATAGTTTTTTTTTTAAACATGCTACCATAGTCTGTTAAGACAGGTGTATGGATTTATCTAACGTCTACAGAGAAAATGTAATACTACCATTTACTTTTTATTATAAGGAAAAAAAATCTTGCTTCCCAGAGTTAGAAATACTTTAGCAGAAATGAATTCATTTAATTTCATGGACTCCCTGGGAAGAAATTTGGAGAACATATTAACTCTATACTGTGCATCAAGACATCATCCAGAGAGCTAAGTGAAAGGGCTCAAGACTAGTCACCAAAATTGGTGGTTAAGACTCTAATCCCCTCATTGGAAAGCCACATCTGTCCATGGGACAACATAATGGGTTTATAAATATGGTCTGGTATAAAATCATTTTTAGATTAAAAAGAAAAATCACATCAGGGGCGCCTGGGTGGCTCAGTGGGTTAAAGCCTCTGCCTTCGTGAGGCACCTGGGTAGCTCAGTGGGTTAAAGCCTCTGCCTTCGGCTCAGGTCATGATCCCAGGGTCCTGGGATCGAGCCCCATGTTGGACTCCCTGCTTGGCAAGGAGCCTGCCTCCCCCTCTCTCTCTGCCTGCCTCTCTGCCTACTTGTGATCTCTGTCAAATAAATAAAATATTTAAAAAAAATCACATCAACATCTTCCAAAATAGTTCTCTACTGAAACTATTCAGAAGAATTGATATACAAGAACAAGGGGAAAAGCAAAAAGGAAAATCTGGACATTATTTCAAATTGTCTTGTTTCTTTGAATCATGCGATCACACAGGGCATCAAATGGTGAAAGATGGAATGATTCTCCTCCTGTCTTTATGTGATCTGGAATAGTAACTATTTTTTCCCCAGGATAAATTTAAATTACTATGGAGAGAAGAGTAATATAAAAGATGAGAACCACTGCTGAAATTCCCATACAGTCCCCAGGCGGATGTCCCAAATAACCAGCAAACCTCTCCTCAGAGAAGTGTTTAACTGTTACTTGGTTAATCCATTTGGAACACCTTGTTCTAAGTGGAGAGACAAAAGAGATCTGCTGTACAGTCTTCTGCTTCAACTCCCAAGAAGACAACAGTGGATTAGTGACCAGAGAGACTTGGAAACTTTCATGCTTGTGGTGTTTCTGAGTCATGGGATAAAGTTGATTTTGAACGATGTAGCTCATTCTTCAGCAAAATGTTCTGCTTTTGCAGATGGACCATATGGAAACTATGAACTGGCTTTGTAACAGGACCATGATGAGCCAATGCAGCATTTTTTTAATGTTTTCTGTCTCTATTCATGTGGTCCAATGAACAGTATACCATCAAAAGACATGGTCTATTATTTGTTTTAATTCTGAGTAGTGATTTTTTTTTTTAATGTTAAAGATGTTTTCAATACAAGGATTAAAAAAAACCACTTTCATTCAATAAAAAAGGCCTGAAATATTCTGGATGTTAAATATATTTTAATTCTTCCCTCAAGGTTCTGGCCTTCTTTGATGCTTCAATAAAGACATGGTCCAAAAGGGTAAATAAAACAGTCGTCAAAATCATAGGTATCCAAGATTTTCTAATAAGATCCAGTGATAAGCTTTTTAAAACTTTTCTGAGAGATTATAATTACCAAAAAACCCAAAAACAAAAAACACAAAAAACCCCACCAACCCAACCTGATAAAATTATGATGTCAATTTGCTGAGAAGTGGAAGACAAGCATAACCCACTAGACAATTAGCTTGAGAGCTAAAAGTGTTCATTCATGGTTTGCTGCTTTAATATTTATTAGATGAATAACCCACATTTCACTTCAAGATTAAAAATATAGCAAGTATTTTTTTCTGGATTGGGCTTAAAATTTAATGAAAAACTGGAGGGTGAAAAAAATTACGGCTGTTGGCACAATACCAAAATGGAACAAATGAACAGCACTTATGTGATTGCATGTTTTGTGTAGGACGTGGGAGGGCTGCAGAATATAGCTGAAATTAATATGTGGAAAATCACTGCACTGGTTCCTTAGAGGTATTCAGAAACTATCATATGCACTCATGCAGCTTGTAAATCTTTGCAAAGGCTATGATGAAAAATGATCGTGTTTCATTACTATAATTAAAATATAGTGGTCTCAGACGCTTTTGTCAAGAAGTAATCGCATGAGACATAGATAATCTGGGTACCACTGTTTAAAAAAGAGGAGAATTTATGGACCTATAATTTCATTTTTTTCCCCGAAGAGATTTATTAAAACATAATTAGGTGGTTTGCCCAAGATTAGGACAGAATAACAAAATTTCCCCCATGTGATAAATGAGCCTTCTAATGTACAGATTATAATTCTCAGCTTTTGTTTGTTTCTATTTTGATCAGAGTAAACCTTGGAAGAGATTATAAAATTTCTTCATCCCAGTTCAATATGATAAATATGGGGGGGGTGCCGTGTTTGTTTGTATTGTGTTCACAGCAAGCTGGCAGAACCAAAGACCAAAACTGACCAACTTCTATTCTTTACTATAGATATGTCAATTTTGATATACCTGTGATCAAAAAGTGAATCTCTAGGATTACTGTTAAACCAATACTCATTGTCACAGGAAATAATCTGGACCCGGAAGAAATAATTTTCTACATGCTCTTTCATTTTCATCTTGCTTTGAAATTTTGAAAAGGCCCTTTACCTGTGAGTTTTATCTTGGTTTAAGGCTATAACCTATCTCTATGAAAGAGATGTTTAGTAATAAATTAGATGTCTATTCCTGTGATTCTTAGTCTTGTTAAGTTGCCTGTCTTCATTGATAGAATCAGCTACCCAACTACCAAAACTTGTCTTCTCTTAGAACTGCATCTGCTCTTTTATAAAAAGAGCTTTAAAAAATGCTTTTGAGGGCAAAAAAGTGGTTGCAGGAGATACTTTTTCATGTGTACTTAGTACCTGAGGTCCCACAAGACACCTTACAGAGAGCCCTTGTCTAGAACAGCACAGGGTGTGGCAAAACATTCCCTCCAAAATGGTACTTTTTGTTTGATGTTATGATTTTAAAACATATTTCTTTAATGATGTCCTTCGTAACTTATAAAAAAAATAAAAGGTTTTCTTAGAATTGGCACATCAATATTTGTATACTATTTATATGATGTAAAGGGGAAATGGCCTTCTCATTTCTTGTGCCCTTCCCCCCCCCCCCCCCCCCCCCCCCCCCCCCATTTTGCTATATGCTCTATTAGCCCAGTTCTGTCTCTGACAAACTTGCCTTTCCTTGTCCCCAAGTAAACCACAAGCTCATGTTCTGGAGTAGGAGGTGGTTTTTATGACGCCATGTTTTTTTCCCTCCTTTATGATAATCACAGCTACTTTAGAACAATGAGACATAGCCATAGGGCAACCACAAAATAAATAGGTGTTTTTCACCATTTCAGTGAGACGTCAGACTTTTTTTTCGTTTTTTTTAACCACGTCACATTATATGCATTCATGTCCCACTCACAGCTTGAGTATGAAGAGAAGCCTTAAAGGGCATGCCACAATAAACACGTGGTTTTAATAAGACCTAATTTTAACTGCAAGGCTTAAATACTGAATGTAGTGGTAATATCATTGTTTCGTTCGGCCTGTTAAGAAAGAATGACTGTGATCCTTCCTAATGGTGCATCAACTCCTTCAGGTCACTGGAAAGAGCTCCAGTCTAAATATATCTCAAACAAGGGTAGTGCAGGAAAGAACACTCTTGCCTTCTACACGCAATGACGGTCCACACACTAAAAGCATTTCCAAACACGCAATTTAGGTTTGCTGTTTTTTTTTCCCCCCCTATTAGTGAGATCAACCTAAGTTCCATTTTTAGAATAGCTGTAAACCAATAAGCTAATGCCAAGTGTAACAGATGCATAGGTAAAGAACCTTCTGCCCTTCTGCTGCTTTTAGCTCTTCATTTTGGAGATGGTCACTGGGGTAAAAAGGCACATAATCTTACAACCTCATTCATACGCTGCACGGAGAGGGAGGTTTTGTAAGTTCTAGGCCTCTATGATATTTGCACATCTCTTCTAGGTACCAGTGAGGAAAACCACGGGGAAAGCAACTTTATAAATATAAAGGCACAAAGAAAACTGAAAAAAGCAAAAAAACAGTTCCGGATGTAACAAAGGAGATGACAAATGGTGTGAACTTTTCAAAAACACTCTACAAATAAAACAGCATTATTCAACAGGATGCAACAAAATCGGGCAAAGAAGCAACAAGACATCATGAGACGTGGAGTCATCTGAAAGAAGCGGTAACGGACATAAGCCACACAGAGGATTTCTTTTCTTACTTGCACAAGTATCTTGAGGGGTTTGAAAGGTCTTTCACCATGAAGCACTCGCCTCCATTCACACAGAAAGTTTTCTCCTTCTCTGCACACTTTACGAGATGGCTCGTCCCGGTTGTAGAGGTTGACGTAGCTGGATAGAAGATAAAGAAGGGGAAGGTTTACATGTGTTGTTCCCTCTTCGCGACAGCCTTTACTCGCACATCCTCTTCAAAGCAAGAGTTCACAGAAGGTGCAGCAGACTTCGCTACACTTTCAGGCTTAATAAACAACAGCAAACAAGTAAAGTACTTTCTGGGTGTAATTAAATGGAATAAAATTATCAAAGGGTAAGCACAGTTAGTTACTTTAATTAGAATGAAATAGGAAAAAGGCTCAACATTTTTTATAACCAGTATTTTATCTTCTAAGGAAGTTGGAAAAGAGAAGACCTATGGCCAGTAAGTAAAATCAATTTTTCAGGAAGGCTCAAATATAATGATATAAAGTCATGTCAGTGCAATTCAAGTTTAATGTCACTTTTGAATGGCAACGACTTATTTTGGAAATTACGTTTTATGTGTATATTTGACCTTACAGTTTTTAGATCTCTATATATTATATAGATATCCATATATATAGAGAGAGATACAGATATCTGTATCTATATCTGTATCTATATCTATATATATGGCAAAGAAGAACACAAAGTGGCTTATTTGTTCCTAATAAAAAAATATATATCAGTTGAATATATATTAACATACAGAATAGGAGTCATTCTATTCAAAATTTTTATTCTACTGCAAAGAACACTGTTGAATGTCTGACTGCCACCATACTTTTGAGGAAATGGAAAGAGTCTAATAGCTGTTGCAAAAGTAGAACAGCATGACAGAATTCATCCATTTTGAATTAGGAGGAGACACTGATCTTAATTTTGGTTTACAACTACGATAAGCTTGATATCCACTCGTCAAACCTCAGGTATGTGAGAGCAAATTGAAAAGACGGCTCCACCATCAGGCACACGGATTAAATAAAGCCAAAGCATTCGGTCCTGAGACTCAAGGGCACTTCATACCCAAACTTCTGGCTTGCATCCTTGCAAACACTGTAAGCAGTGCTCAGTCTCAACCCAAAACGTCTAACTTACATCATGTTCATGACCAATACTATCAGGATGAGAAGCAAAAGCATTATGGTAAGCCCAAAAAATCCCATTGACTTTTTCATGAAAAAGAAAAAATATATACATGTATCTTTAGATGAAAACTATTCCTTGGCTATGGACTCATTCTTAGGGATTTCTAATTCCTGGACTTCCTTCTCAATTTCTATTTCACTATTTGCATGTGAAACTCAGATGCCCTTTTTTACTTTTATTTGACCTCTCGTGTATTTTTTTTCCCCCATTTTCTTTGGCTTTTCTTCTTCATTTCCTTCTTAAGTCCCCATTTTGTTCTGTTTCACTTTTGACTTCTCCAATTCCGGTTTCGACAGAAATACTCCGGGTGTGATTACTCAGTTTCCGAATTATGTAAGGCCTTTCTTGCCTGGCATTCTCCCATCTAGGGCATGTTTTGGGGCCATTCATGACTCTCAGCATGGCTTTCAGGGGTAACGGCAAAGACGAATCAGACTGAGTTGCACTCTGGAGACAGGTCTGGTTGGAATCCCAACTTCTACTAGCTTTGCGTCTTTGAGCACATCACTTAGCCACCCAGAATGCAATTTTCCCATCTTGAAAACAATGGTAATGGTACTCCTGCAGGATTTTTGTAGGGATCAGACATAATCTAGGTAAGGGAACTGGCACAAGCCTGGCACTCAATGAGCAGTGGCAGGTGTGATTACTAGGCAAGTAGGGAAGGAACTTAGTCAATCAGAAAAGAATCTTGACGATGGAAATCTGAGGATTTCAAAGTTGCACGTTACTCTTGAATCATTATTATGAATAATGGAGAACTAGGTTGATTTTTTTTATTACTCCAAAGAAAAGTCCTTTCAAAATGTATTTCAAGGTATCCTTCAGAGATCTACAAACCAAAGCAAATGAACTTAAGGAGAGGAGGAAGAGAGGTGAGTTCACACTGTCTTATCGGTACACTATCACCTCTTTGTCAGGTAGAGCGCAATGTAATCGGCATCATTTCGTTTCATAAAATCATGGAGTAGACATTCTAGCCACCCCACGACATGTCATTTGAATCCAGTATTAGATCTTCATGTGAAAAACTTGGGTGCTGTGTATTAATATTTCCATCCACAGTAATTGCTTTTAAAAGATTATGAGGAGGAAATCTGCCTTAAATGTTAAAGATTTTGTGCTTAAGACTCTTAAGTGCTGACAGGATACTGTGGGATGAGGAATTGGGCCAGGTTCCCTTGCTGCCCCAGGTGTCCGTGCAGAGCGGACCACCTGCTATGTGCTGTCACCAGTCATTCCCCCAGAAAAACTCTGGTCCTCCAGCAGACCCCAGTGGTCTCGGAATCCCTGACAGGTTGCCAAGGATTACCCTTCACCCAAGCTGAGCAGCAGACATTGCACCAGGCTCTTCCAGAACAAATCCTGAGGCTTTTCCTAAAAACAATGAAACCCCCATTCCCAAGAGCAGACACTCCATACACATTATAAAACTAACAATAAAGATTCACAGTGATAGAAGCAACAGGCAGATACATCGTATCTATTCCTTGGACTTTAAGATAAGTGAGATTGATAACTGTGTGCTGAAACTGGAAATAATGCCCCCAGCCCCTTGGAAGGAAAAATAAAACAAGATGAAAACACAGAGGAAGGCAAACCATAAGAGACTCTCTAACTCCAGGGAACAAACGAGGGTTGTGGGAGGGACGTGGGTGGGGGGATGGGGTAACTGGATGATGGGCCTTAAGGGGGGGCATGTGATGTGATGAGCACTGAGTATTAGACGCAACTGATGAATCACTAAAGTCTACCCCTGAAACTCATAGTACAGTGTATGTTAACCAAATTGAATTTAAATAAAAAATTAAAAAGAAAGGAAATAATCCTTCCTTTTTTTGGCTTTTAAAAATATCTCCCCCTGAAACGATTATCCTTTTCATGCTATCCAGCAGCACCAAGTTACGACACATTCATTTGAAAAATTCTTAGATCATCACCTAAGGCTAACAAGGGGGGATCTGATGATTAAATGATTCTTGGAGGAAATTCAGTAGCAACTATCTTATACGATCATAGACCATTGGGCTTATTAGCACTTCTATCCTTGAGCCGCAGCAAGAACAAAAATGATTGTGGAATTGGAAAGCAGTAATGAACTCCCAGGTGAGGCTAAGTGTCAGCCGACTGGGTACAGCTGTTCTGAACCAACAGCCAAACGCAGGAATAAGTTGTAATTGTCAAAAGAATCTGGGATGGAGATGCTGATACATGAACCCTTCAGATTTTTGCCAGGTTTCCTTTTATCCTCCTTATTTCAATGCAGGGCACAGTCGATCTTAAGCAGATCTATAAATTTTGCAGTGAAACCCTTCCTCCTTGGCTTACACATGCTGTATTGCTAAGTCAGTTTCCATTTAGGAGTTCTGCCAGAAATTAATGAAACAGAGCAGGTTCTTAGACCTAGCTATGGAAATGACATTCTTTCTGGGGAAGCTGGGAGGACTTTATCAGAGGTGGAGCTAAAGGTTGCGCAGGTAGATTGTGTTTCGATATATAAAAGTTGACCCTCACAGTTGTCCTAGGAAGCAGGTGAAGTAGATCCCACTCATTTGGTACTTAATCAACCCAGCTTCTCACCACTTCGTGACTAGTTTGTCACCTTCTCGTAAGTTGCTAAATGAACAGCAATTAGGAATACTGCAAAATATGAACCCACTACCTTTATGCTTGCCATTTATATGAATACTGTATCCCAAACACACTTTCCCTGAGATGTGAGCACCTACCATATTACAAGGAAGAATGTATAAATAAAGCAGTAACTTGTTACCAGACAATGAAACACTCTGGAGTATTTTACTCTTGACCCGGTCTCTCCTGGCACATAGGTCAGGACTGATGACCACGCCTGGAGAGGCTGGACAGTTCTTTGACTTAGCCAACGATTTGGAGACCAACATCACCATTCACAGACTCCCCAAATCCTGCCCCACACAGTCGGGCTCCCTTCTTTCCGCCCTCTCTTCCATTCTTCCTTCTTTCCATCATTCCTTCCTTCCTCCCCTCTACAATTCTTTAATGATTGCCTATTACGTGCGAGACATGAAGATAACAACTAGAGTTACAGGGGTTAAAAACTGTAAGACTGTGAACAGTTCTTCCTAAAAGGAGACCATATTTATAGATAAAATGTAGTGAAATGAGTACTGGAGTTAGTTAAGAAGATTCAGGTCCAAAGCTCAATTTTACCCATTACTCTCATCCAGCTAAACTGCCTCAGTAAATTCTGCTACAAAATGTGCTGTCACAGGGTTGTTGGGAAGTGTGATAAAATATTTTGTCAGCACGCAAATATATGATACTGCTACTATTACTAGTGGTATAAATGTGGAACAAAGAAAAGCAAAAAACACGTCTGTTCAGAGTCAGGAATTACAAATAATCAAGCCTCAAGTGTTCTTAGTATATTATTCTTCTACAAATTATGAAGAGAGATTGTCTAATTTGGAAAAGGTAATCATTGCATGATTACAAAGCATGAAGTACATATAAATAGTCTACTCTATTTTAACTGTATTAAAACCTCTTCTTAATAACTAATAACCACTAAATTTGCCTGTATTTTAAATTGAAGAATAATCTGAGTTAAAAGAACACGGTCTTAAATGTGTGATTATTTTCAACTTCCAAGACGCATGCAATTCTTTAATATTTCTGACCAAAGTTCCAAGTTACTGACTCAAGTGTAGTTGTAATATTGTTATTATAACAGTTTCAAACTATAAGATATAGAAAAATTGTGCGATGTTCATACTGTATAGGACATAGTATAAGCTGTTTATAACGGAACATTTTGGAAGCCACACATTACTGCACACTTTTATAAATACGCTGTAAAAATCTGAGGAGTAATGAAGTGTTCTCTGTTCATCACTAAATACTTTCCCACAGAATCACACAGTATTTCCTGTAGAATGCCAGGAGCTTTCTGCTCAAGGCTGGCTGAAAAGAAAACAATTCTGGAAAGGATGGCTTACTTTCTTGCTTCCTTTAAGTGGTGTTTTCCTTATCAGCAAAGTAGACAGCACTAACAGAGCAGGGCCATTACACAAATGCAAATTGCTGATAAGAAGCTACTCTATTCTTCTTTGACAATTAGCAGGGATTAGCACAAGTGTATGCTATTTACCCCAAGGAGCAATCATTAGACCCTGTCCTCCCTGAGTGAAGGAGTCCTTCCTAGCAGTTTTTAGGACAATTCTTAACAATTTCCTTGCAGAAAAATTTAACGATATCTATGCAGTTTTCTAAGTGAAACAGACACATTTTAACAATGTGTATATTCTAATATGAAACTGTCAATCACTACATTACAGGTTTGATTTTCATTTTTTCTTTTTAAAACATTATCTGTGATATCTTTAATGTCTCTGTGTTTAGAAATCTGCATGCTTTTGTGCTCTTTGAACTCCCAGTTAAAAGGAAAAAAATCTGAAATTATTACTGTAAGGACCTATTTAGCCAGAGCACTTCCATCCGTTAAACAATAACCTTGTTGTTTAACCCTTAAACTGTCCCTGCCCCCTTCGCCCAGGGGACTTACTTAAAAACAAGTCCCAGAAACCAGCCCCAGGTAACAAAGCCCAAATACAAGGGTGGGTCAGGCCAGGTGGAGACTTCTGATCAGTTGGGGGTGGGGGAGATGCACACTGTCTCCCTAGTTACCAAGGAGTGAGCCCCACCCTTTGGGAGCCTTTTGGGTGCCAATTCTGACCAAGGTGATAGGCTAATTCAAATATCTACTAGGGTAAATTGTAATTCAATTGGTCACCTAGCATGACTGTGCAGCTTTCTCTGTGTGTTACAATTTCATTGGCCACCTGTGCGTGGCCAGGCCCAACCACAAGGGCTTTGCCCTTAAAAGCTAGTCTGTGAAGCAAAGAGAGGTCGCCCTCTCTGTAAGAGGTGTGGCCCTGAACGTTCGGGTCTGATTCTTGATGCCTGGCGCGGAATAAAGCTTTGCTTAACCTTCGTTTTTTATCAGTCTCGCTCCTTTAATCATGGACCCATTACTGGGGGAACCTAACAATTACTAGTCTTGTTCGGAATACAGCTCCTTGCAATTAAGTGTGAGAAGCACACTGAACTCCCATGGGGTGAGGGGGTGAGAGGGAGGCGGTCGGGGTGGGGTGGGGAAGAATGCTTATGTGACTCCTGAAAGGAAAGCTCTGCAACAGAAGCTGATCAGGAAGTACTGGGCCATCTCATGTAGCTTCTGTTGATGACTAGGGAAGGAAGGGGGAGTCATTAGCTTTCCAAAGGAAAAGTCCAGAGCCTGACTCAGAAGTCCTGAAGCACTGTCATTCTGGGCTGGCCAGTTTTTCTGAATAAGTAATTCAATCCTCCGCTGAATGGCAAATAAACCGTTGAAGAGGAAAAAACAAAACAACAGAAAAGCCCAACCCTATGCTGGCTTGTAGTTTTCCCAGAGGGAATACAGTGATTTAAAGTAGCATACCATTTTCTTGGCCTCTCCTTTACTGAACTCTGCTGAATAACAAAAAGGGAAGCCAGAGAAGCAGCATCATGAGACCATAAATGAAACCGGAACTTTCTAAAATAGAATTAGGGCATCTCACTTCACGGACCCACAAACTTGGCTGATAAGCTAGAAGTGTTAGTTAGAGGTTCTCAGACTACCCACAAGGTAACAGTTTATCCGAAGAACAAGTTGGCATCAAGGGCCAATGGAAATTAATTGGTATAAGTGATGAACTTGGGCTTTTGCATCATTTAAACACACCTAAGAATGGTGGAGAAGAAACAACGTTAGTATATCTTATAATCTATTCCATATTTAAAAAGAGGGTACAAATCATCTCAAAAGAATAGTTCTTGACCATAGAAATTTAATAAAATTTCTGTAGCAAAGAACTCAGGGGTGCACAGGGAAAGGCTGCCCAAAGGTCACACAAGTGAATTAGGAAATGCTTGCTTTGTTTTGTTAAATGTATACTGTAGCTTGAGTAGGTTTTAATTCCTCTCTGTCTTACAAGCTCTCTGAGCAGATCCTATTATTTCTTCCTTCTTCAGCAGAATGAAAAGTGACCTTTGGGTGTTTCTCCTCATAAAACAAAATTATAATTTTTGTTGTAACACTGATCTCATTTGTAGCTAAACAGAAAGCAGAGTCTGAGTTCCCAGCAGTTGCTGAGCAAATGATTTGGTGTCACTAGATAGTGTTATCCTTAGAAAAATAAAATTGTCAAGAGGTTATTTTCAAACACACAAGTTGCTATCTTTTTTTTCTTTTTCTCTGACAGTGCATTTCACTCGTGATACAATGTAATCACAGTCTACTACTTCTTAGAGCAACATCACAATGACAGATACTTTATAGGATGTCATAGATTTTGTAAAAAAGAGGGAGTGGAGAGTCTCTTCCCACAGTGGGCCATTGGCTATGTTTCCTTCCTCACAAGGCCAATAATCTTCCCTTAGCTAATAAGTCAACTCCAGAAATACAGTTCTGTTACATACTTTTTAGGAATCACTCACTGTTATTAAGTATAAAATTTCCAAAGCTGATAGTGGACAAACTTTCAAGCTGTCCCTTGAATCTTTTCCCATCAATATCTATTCTAAAGGAGTAAAATCCATCTAGCCTACAAAGCAAATACTAGCCGTCCATTTGACTGGCTTAATTTGGTACATCTATAGATCTCCTCAGGCTAAAAGTAGAAGGTGTACATTCTTAACTACACACTGCATTTCTACCAGTATCAGTTTAGTTGGGAGAAGGTCAAGTCAATGTAGAAAATGTTAACCTGTCAATTAGAAAATTAGTCAAAAGTTTGGAGCACTAAGCAAAACAAATCAAAACAGAGAAGACTGATCAAGGATTCAGTTATTCAGCATGCTGCTGAAATTAACATGTGACATTTAATGACATAGGTTAATTTATTCATCAGCTAAAATACATTTAGAAATGAAAGCAGATGAAAGGTCAGAAGATAGAAACTGGGAGGTAAATTCATTATCTTATTCAACAAATCTAAAAAATCATGGCATATCAGATGATAAAAGTCATGTGGTCATCTCAATAGATAGTGAATCAACATTTGATGAGGTTAACCATCAATTTCCATGAGACTATCAAGTATTATCCCTCATATCAAACCTGAATTTAATTAAGCATCCACATACAGTTACTAATTTGCATTAAGTAGAGAGGTCAGAGGAATAATGAAAGACACATCATGGCCTACCATCAGCAAAACCCAGACCATGGAGAACTTTTCTGGGGAAACAGCCTCCCTTCTTCAAAACAAAACTGAAGGAGGATAAACAGACAAAGAGAGCTAGAATTAGAGACAGATCAAGAGGATGAAACAAAGAAAAATCCCAAACAGAGACATTTAAAAGAGAGTTAAGAGACATATAAACCACTCACCTTGCATCAAACTTGGATCCTGATTCAAACAGTTTTAAATGAATGGTATTTATAAAAGGAAATCTGATCACTAATTAGATCATTAATATTTCTATGGGGTTATCGACTATTGTGGATGTCAAATGTACTGGGGTTATGTTTAAAAACAGTCCTTAGCTCTTAGAGATGCATACTGAAATGTTATATTCAATGATAACATTTCTGGAATTTGCTTCAAAATAATAAGAGGGAAGGGAAGTAAGTCTGATCAAGATGAAAAAAAACAAAAACAAAACCAACCCAGTAACGCCGAAGTGGATGATGGCTACCTGGAGATTCATTATTCATTATTTCCTGTACGTCCGTATGTTAGCATACATGCTTACATGTACATTATATGTTTAAAGATACATTTATGTATGTTTAAATTATAAATGCAAAAAATCAATTTCAGGTTTTCTGATACACGATATAGTAGAATTGGGGATGATACTCTCTATCACTTAAAAAGATCTACTTTTAGCAAACAATTCAAATTATACTTAACCCTGAGACTCTGGGAGAGCTTTCCATTAATGTAAAGATCAAGCAAAGTATGTTGATTACCAATGCTGTTATTTAACGTGGCTCTGAAAGTTCTAACCAATGCAGCATGTGAAGAATAACAAACAAACAAACAAACTGCAGTATATATGTAAGACACGAGAAGAGGAAATAATCATTATTTGGCAGTCATTAGTAAGTGAAAAAGTTGCAGCCAAGACTCTAGGACTGATGTTTTTCTTTTCTTCTTTTTTTTAAGGATTTCACTTATTTGAGAGAGAAAGAGTACGCACAACCAGGGGGAGTGGGAGAGGAAGAGGAAGGATCTCCGCTGAGCAGAGAGCCTGATGTGGGGCTCCATCCCAGAACCCTGGGATCATGACTGAGCCAAAGGCAGATGCTTAACCAACTGAGCCACCCAGGCGCCTCAGGACTGATGCTTTTCTAAGCGGACTATACTATATGCCTGTTGATACAAAAGAACCCATTAATGATAAAGAGTATCACAGTTGGCCTAAAATTTCCAAGTTACACAGACGCTCAGGGCAGTAAGGTTCCTAAAATTATGGAAGTATCTTCATGATGGGAATGGATTTCTGCCAAAACTTTTAAGAAATCTCAATTTTCAGTGTTTTGCATAAAGGAGCCTCCATAAAAGTGCAGAAAAGGTGGGCTCTGAGCAATGCAGACACGATCTTTCAAGTGTTTCTGGTTTGAGCCAGACCCTTTCAATGGGTGGTCTGGAATACGAGAAGCCTGGGTGATAGTCCTTGGGTGGCACCTATGCAGCCTTAACCCCCAGCTGCACACCGCTACACACCATTTAGCCAAATTGCTGCCTTTCTGCATTTGGCTGATGGTTGTGGACATAAATGGGCAGATTCTGTTTCTATAAACACCACATTTTCCTCCCGCAGGTTAAAGCTTGCTGCGCATAAAGGAATTAAGCAGTGAGAACATGTTTGAACATACGTATCTTGCTCTGTACCACTCGGCTAATTTCAGTCCATAATTTTCTCAGAACTCCCGGGAGTGCCTTATTTCCAGGTTCATAATCAGAATAGCCCAACAACCCTCCCTGTAACATGATGTGTTTCCATGTGTAGCCACAGTGTTTTGGTTCCCAGCACAAATCCTATGTAATCAGATATCACATGGGCATCTAACTTTATTCAACACCATTATTGTCGTTCATACGTGACCAATATGAATAAAGCAAGGTCTCCAAAAACATGTAACTTTAAATGCTTCATCTTAAAAAAACAAAAAGAAAAACAAACAAAACAAAACAAAAAAACTTGCTGCCCTGTCCTCCCTGCCCAAAGGACTAGCCAGTCTCATAATATTTAGTTCATAGCAGGTATTGTTTCTCTAAAGAGCAATATTTTTTTAGGTTACAGATGGGGGTTGTGGGGGAGGTAATAGTACAGGTAAAACCCATGCCTTTACAGAAACTGGGCCAAAATGATAAATCAGCCCTGACTCCATTATGTCTAAAGGAGCTTTCCTTAAAGCCTTGGGGTTTTTGTCAAAACAAAATATAATTAAAAACAAAACCAAAATTTTGTTTTGTTTTTAATTTCTGGGCCTCTACCCTCAAACCCAACAGGCACCTGTTTGTCTACCACTGTCATTGGTTGTTGTTGTTCACTGGGAGGGAAACAGACAGGTGTGCATGTTGAACTCTTTTCCCAAAGTACACAATTATTAAAAACAAAAAACAAAAAACAAAAAACAGGGCCATATGTTTAGTGTCTTGCGATCATCATGTGGCCTTGCTGTTTTATTATACATATGTGTACAGATGTATGTATACATAATTTGGTTGTGGGGAAAACTCTATGGAAATCATCCCGCTTATAGTAAAACTGAAGGGTATGTTGAAGCACATTGTTTTTTTTAAAAAAAAAAAAAAAAAAGTAGAGGTCAGTGTTTTATCTAGGCTTGCCTGGCAATATTTCCCTGCACTGCCAGAAACAGGGAATTTTAAGGTCCTCACATAGGATCTTAGATATAATTTATTAGTTTTTTTTGGTGGTGATACATCTATCTGTGTATATGGACTAACAAAACACCTCCATCTCACCGAGCTATAATAATTATATATAATTATTATATATAATATACATAATAAAGAGCTGAGGTCTCCCCCCTTTTATTTTTTTAAAAGATTTTTTAAAATTTATTCATTGAAAGCAAAAGAGAGAGTGAGGGCAGGAGCAAGAGGAGTGGGGAACGGCAGAGGGAGAGGGAGAGAAGCAGACTTCCCAGTAAGCCAGGAGCAGGGCTCCATCCCAGGACCCCAGGATCATGACCTGAGCCTGAAGGCAGACGCCACCCAAGTGTCTGATCTTCCCCCTTTTATTTTTTTTTTTATTTTTTATTTTTTATTAATTTATTTATTTTCAGCATAACAGTATTCATTATTTTTTCACCACACCCAGTGCTCCATGCAATCCATGCCCTCTATAATACCCACCACCTGGTCCCCCCAACCTCCCACCCCCCCCCGCCACTTCAAACCCCTCAGATTGTTTTTCAGGGTCCATAGTCTCTCATGATTCACCTCCCCTTCCAATTTCCCCCAACTCCCTTCTCCTCTCCAGCGCCCCTTGTCCTCCATGCTATTTGTTATGCTCCCCAAATAAGTGAAACCATATGATAATTGCCTCTCTCTGCTTGGCTTATTTCACTCAGCATAATCTCTTCCAGTCCCGTCCATGTTGCTACAAAAGTTGCGTATTCATCCTTTCTGATGGAGGCATAATACTCCATAGTGTATATGGACCACATCTTCCTTATCCATTCATCCACTGAAGGACATCTTGGTTCTTTAAATAGTTTGGCGACCGTGGCCATTGCTGCTATAAACATTGGGGTACAGATGGCCCTTCTTTTCATGACATCTGTATCTTTGGGATAAATACCCAGGAGTGCAATTGCAGGGTCATAGGGAAGTTCTATTTTTAATTTCTTGAGGAACCTCCACACTGCTCTCCAAAGAGGCTGCACCAACTTGCATTCCCACCAACAGTGGAAGAGGGTTCCCCTTTCTCCACATCCCCTCCAACACATGTTGTTTCCTGTCTTGTTAAAATGTCTATACTACCTAGAGCAATCTATACTTTTAATGCCATTCTGATCAAAATTCCACTGGTATTCTTCAAAGAGCTGGAGCAAATAATCCAAAAATTTGTATGGAATCAGAAGAGACCCCGAATCGTTAAGGAAATGTTGAAAAACAAAAATAAAACTGGGGCATCACGTTACCTGATTTCAAGCTTTACTACAAAGCTGTGATCACCAAGACAGCATGGTACTGGCATAAAAACAGACACATAGACCAGTGGAACAGAGTAGAGAGCCCAGATACGGACTCTCAACTCTATGGTCAATTAATCTTCGACAAAACAGGAAAAAATATACAGTGGAAAAAAGACAGTCTCTTCAATAAATGGTGCTGGGAAAACTGGGCAGCTATATGTAGAAGAATGAAACTCGACCATTCTCTTACACCGTACACAAAGATAAACTCAAAATGGATAAAAGACCTCAACGTGAGATAGGAATCCATCAGAATCCTAGAGGAGAACATAGGCAGTAATCTCTTCGATATCAGCCACAGCAACTTCTTTCAAGGTATGTCTCCAAAGGCAAAGGAAACAAAAACGTAAATAAACTTTTGGGACTTCATAAAAACCAAAAGCTTCTGCACAGCAAAGGAAACAGTCAAAAAAACAAAAAGGCAACCCACGGAATGGGAGAAGATATTTGCAAATGACAGTATAGACGAAAGGTTGATAATACTTCTTTCAAGGTATGTCTCCAAAGGCAAAGGAAACAAAAACGTAAATAAACTTTTGGGACTTCATAAAAACCAAAAGCTTCTGCACAGCAAAGGAAACAGTCAAAAAAAACAAAAAGGCAACCCACGGAATGGGAGAAGATATTTGCAAATGACAGTATAGACGAAAGGTTGATATCCAGGATCTATAATGAACTCCTCAAACTCAACACACAAAACAGACAAGCATATAAAAAAAATGGGCAGAAGATATGAACAGACACTTTTCCAATGAAGACATACAAATGGCTATCAGACACAAGAAAAATGTTCATCATCACTAGCCCTCAGGGAGATTCAAATTAAAACCACACTGAAATATCACCTTACACCAGTTAGAATGGCCAAAATTAACAAGACAGGAAACAACATGATCTTCCCCCTTTTAAAACATAAACCATTTCTGTAGATGCTGCAGGTATGTGACTAAATACACATCTTTGTTCTTTCCATTTATTACAAAGGTGCCTCACGCCCAAACACTGAACAAGGAAACAGCTCAAAGCAGGGACTCATGGCTGCTCAGTGTACCTGCTGGAAGGGAAGCACGGCTCTACAAGACCATGGACAAGCCCAGGCAGACAAAACCAGATCCCAAACCGGGTCCACTTTGCCAATTCAATCCCTCGCATTGCCATACAATTCCGGGAGAAGAATTAAGTGTCTTCAGCTGAGATCTGTCACTTCTCCAGAAGCTTTCAAGAAGGCCAACACTTTGCAGTACTAATGGTACTAAAAGGAGTCTGCATTGCTAGTTCTGTTCAAACAGGCACTGCCAATACTAGTGAGTAGTGAATTTTGCAGTTCAGTAGAATCCAGTGACTACAGAATCCACTTCAGAATCCAGTGACTGAAGCACCAGAACAATGAGACTTGTGCAGGGTCAGTTATGGTTCTGAACCCCACCAAGGGTAGCTAACAGATGAAACACAAATTCTGGTTCTATTTCAAAGCACGAAAAAAAGCTTCACCAAGCCAAAGAGATCTTGTTAAGGGGAAGGAATCAGACCTCAAACTTATTCTTCATAAAGTCCTGTTTTATTCGTGGCCACCTCATTAAGAAATCCTTACCTCTGAAGAATTTTGAAATAAAAAACACTTACGTTAAAAGAATCAGAGAATTTTTCTTCATCACACATCTTTTTGGGGTGCTGCGGGCTTAGTCCCTGGGATGTTAACTGCCTCTGAACAGAGATCAGTTACAGGCTGAGCGCTTTTCTGTTGGAAGGCTTCCTTCTCCTTGGTCCTTGATGACTAATGTTATATCAAAAAACGCTAGTACTTGGATTTTTCTTAAGGTATGAAGAACTCAGGGAAGTGACTCACTGTTCTACAGAAATCACACAAGTCCCTGGAATTAAATGTTGATAATATAAATGGATCTTAATCAGCAGACAGATGTTAAGAATTCAGTGATCCTTCATTAAGGTATCCTGTGATTTTTTCCGCCCCCAGTTTTGTTTCCTAGGCTTTTGTTTGTCACTCTAATAAATTAATATTATATGTTAATTCATTAGCTAACAGAATACTAGACTACATGATTATTCTTGAAAGCGTTTTAAACTCAACTTTATTTACCCTTTGTCACATTTAAGCCTCCAAATACCAGCTTGGATGCTTCGTTTGCCTGTTTTCCTTTTTTATTTGTATGCTTGTTTGTCTTCAGGATTCAAAGACCATTTTATCTGTGAAATATTTTAGTTGTAAATGATGAATTTCAGTTGTTCAAAGGTGGACAAGCACAACACATGGAGGAACAGATGGAAATTATAAATGAAAACATGGTGTCAAAATATTTCTTTTAAAGTCAGAACTAGGCATTGGTAAACCCACAGTACTATCCACTAAAAATGTTGGCCACAAATACAAAAAAAAAAAAAAAAATCTTACCCATGCAAGTCAGAAAACAAACAGAAAGTAGTCAAATGGTGGATGTAGGGGGCAAAGGAGAGAACAGGAAAGATGTTGGGTCTGTGAAATCCTAGTATAGTACTTCTAGGGACCTAGAGAGTCAATTTGAAGTTCAATTCAATTAGGTATGAGATGCTAGTTTTGTGATGTAAATAGGGCTGTAATATCCCTTAAGGATTAAATTTAAGTGATCTCGCAGGACGGTTCATTTTAACTAGACAAACTTTCTAAGCTCAAGGAGGTTACCTGCCTCCATTTCTCTTTCTTCCTGTTGAATGCACCACTCTCCTTGGGCTGATGGGCTGGGAAACTGTAACTTATCGTGAAGTGTAGCTTCCAATCCTGACATGAAGTTAGAGTTTCCAACACAGAACAATAATCGTTATCAACATGACCATAAGGAAACATGTTGAAATTGAAAAAGTCTAATGACATGCAATCTGCTCCATGGGCAGGGTGATCTGTTCAAAGGAGAAGCACATTCTGGAGATGGGCAAAGTAAGTGTACAGGTGGAGGTAAAAAGAGAGCAGGTGAGGACGCTAGGAACGGTCATGCATGGTCTTCTAATTGGGGGAACCAGTGCTCCATGCTCTAGACAATACTGACGACCATTTCAGCAACTCTGCGAAAGAAGGTATGAAAGATCCAAGTCTAGAGATAATGAATGTATCAGCTTTATTAAAAACTTTGCTCTATTTTAAAAGAGATTCTAACTAGGCATAGCATGAGGTCAGAACAAAGTTCCAACTGCTCTTAGATCAGAGAACCATAGGGGCAGAGGTCCAGACAGAAGAAATCTATCACTATCATAAGCAATTACAGGAAAGACTCTAAAGCCGTAACTATCCTCAAACGGTCAGGAGCATTTTATAATCAAAATCACAAAGAAAACTACTTCCATGCTCAGCTAAATTGGATGACTTAATAAGGTCAAATGACATGTTCAAAGTGAGATGAGAAGTAATCATTTTAAGGGGTCGACATGGACTGGTACTGAGTCCAAATACGGAACTTGCTCTGTGTGGCATTTCCGATTCCCCAGGCATACTTTAAAATAGGAGGCAAGTGCTTTAAAAATTATTCCAAAGTTGAAGAGCACAGAAGAACAAAGTTGAAGCAACACAGTGCTGTTAATAAGGCAAAGCATGTTTAAGTTCCCTGTCATGCTTCTCTCATCCCCAACGTCCAACTCCTTTCGTCAAAAAAGAATAACAATAACAACAAATGGACCTGGTTATCATCTTGTATAAGGCTATGAACTCTTTATTAGTGGGCAATGCCCACTAAATATAGTATCCCAAAGGGAAACTAAATTGAAAGATGAAAAAAGGTGGTAACAAATGAAACAGGACTGTCATCATTACCTGTGACAGAAACTGCATTTTTCTGTCTTAGGAACAAGAAAGTCAGAAAAATGATCTTGATTCCCTCCTATGCTGAAACTGAGGTCTACAAGAACACTGTTTGGGACGTGGCTTCCACAACACGCAGGAGACTTAGCCATCTGAATCACTGCTGGCTCACAGAGAAAAGTGTAAGTAAAAGGGCCATATCTGGCTGACTCACATGAATTCTCTTACCCAATATCTGACTTCGTGTGAAGTCTTAAAAAGTAGTGCCATCTTTCTGGGAACACAACGCTTCTGCTGCCTTTCTTCTTATAGAAGAAATAAGTCTACCCATTCTTTTTTTTTTTTTATTTTAATTTTTTAAATTAACATATAATGTTTGTTTCAGGGGTACAGGCCTGTGATTCAACAGTCTTATCTAATAACCAGTAATCATGACAACACATACCCTCCCCAATGTCCATCACCTAGTTACCCCAGGGTCTATCCATTCTTAATAGTCATATTTCTAGGATTATGACACATCATAAATTATATCCCAATGAAGCTAAGAGTTAAAGATCCAAAAATACTTTAAACAGGCTCACCACTACCATTTCTACTGGGTATGCTATTTACCATGTCCTGGACTTAAGGAAATCTTCAAGATGGGAAAAGGAAATGAGAAGCAGAGCAAGAAGACCTTTTGTGGCTGCAGACATGGAAGAGTTCTCTGGGTATTATATTTTCTTCTTAAGCATCTTCCTCTTTTTTTTTTTTAAAGACTTTATTTTGGAGACAGAAAGCAGCTCAATGGGTGTAGGGCAGAGGGAGAGAGAGAATCTCAAGCAGACTCCCTGCTGAGCACAAAGCCTGATGCAGAAGCTCCAGCTCACCACTCCTGAGACGTCAACCAACAGTCAGACACTTCATCTGCTGAGCCACCCGCCACCCAGGTGTTCCAGCATTTTCCTCTTTATACCATAAAAACCATTTTCTCTGGCAATCTTGTCATTGGAGGTAAAATCATATTCATCTAGCCCAGCAGGCGTTTGGCACTGATAATGTTTGCCATAAATTATAACATCCTATCTTTTCCTTCTTTTCTTTTCTTTTTCTTCCTCCCTCCTTCCCTTGCCCCCCCTTCTTTTGGAGGAGAAATAAATGCTGAAGAAACAACTTCTCTGTATGGTAAAGGCAAGACAATTTACAGCAAAGAACAAGAAGACTGATAATTTGTTAAATATCTGTAGTGGGCCAAATATTCTAGCCCTACAGCAGTAACAGTAACCCTAAGCCCCGCCTGTGTTCGCAGGATAACGCATAACGTGGAGAGAGACTCCAAGGCAGGTTGGCTTCCAGGCCCAGCGAAGCATCCTATCTTATGGGTCTTTCATTCTACAACTGCGTACCTGAACTTGTAGTTAAAAATAAACAGAAAACAACAAAAAAAAATCTTTTCTACAGGCTATTAATTAGAGAAGCCCTTTTCTTCTTTTTTTTTTTTTTTTTAAAGATTTTATTTATTTATCAGAGAGAGAGAGGGGGAGAGAGCGAGCACAGGCAGACAGAATGGCAGGCAGAGGCAGAGGGAGAAGCAGGCTCCCTGCTGAGCAAGGAGCCCGATGTGGGACGATCCCAGGATGCTGGGATCATGATCTGAGCGGAAGGCAGCTGCTTGACCAACTGAGCCACCCAGGCGTCCCGAGAAGCCCTTTTCTACCACCTTCCAGAAAGCATTACTTTCTGAGTACTCCCCTGTGTTTATAAACTGTATGTCAGGGAATGAGACTTAAAATGTTACTTTCAGGGGCGCCTGGGTGGCTCAGTGGATTAAGCCTCTGCCTTCAGGTCAGGTCATGATCGCAGGGTCCTTCAGGTCAGGTCAAGATCGCAGGGTCCTGGGATCAAGCCCTGCATCCGGCTCTCTGCTCAGCAAGGAGCCTGCTTCCTCCTCTCTCTCTGCCTGCTTCTCTGCCTACTTGTGATCTCTGTCTGTCAAATAAATAAATAAATAAATAATCTTTTAAAAAATGTTATTTTTAGATTATGTATTCTTAGCAGAAGACGGGAGGCCACTGCTGTTCAAATCAACATTTTTAAAGTCTTAAACTCAGGGGAGAAAGCTCAGTCCACGTTATCTAGTATCCTTTTGTCTGTTTCAGAATAACACAGTTATCTTCTCTGTTAAGCTTTGCTAAGAATTCGAAAGCTAAACCAATCCTAAGTAGTTTAGGATACATTTGGGAAGTTACCAGAAATTCAGTCTGGCAGAGCACCTGGCTGGTTCAGGCAGTGTTGGAGCACGTGACTCTTGATCTTGGGGTTTTAAGTTCAAGCCCCATGTTGGGTACAGAGATGACTTAAACATAAAATCTTTTTAAGAAATTGATTTTATGTAACAATACTGCAGGGATTCTATTTAATCTCCATTTGGTTGATCCCCATTTTCTTTTTCAAAATTATTTTTAAGAAAATTAATTTTTATCTATTAATTATTTCAAAGTTAGAATAAACTACCTTATAGCTTTATGAAGCTAAGAGAAATTGTGCATGCACATATTATAAATGCACTTACAAATATAAATTTGCTGAGTGATACACATCACTGGGGAGCTATGGCAACAGGAACTATTCCAAACAAAATGCTAAATTTAATTATGATCCCTGCACAGTATTTAATATTTGCATCAGATCTGTGATTGACCTCAATGCAATGTTAATGTCACCAGATCCTTTAAAAGGTGATTGTACTCAGCAAACAGGGAGGAAAGAAAAAAAAAGGCGTACCTCTAAGAGATGCAAATAAATCATGTATAATGAAAAATGATTTCCAGTGACATTTGAAATTAGGTTCATTTTGTTGACTGCTAATTTTCTTTAACCTCATTTTCATATGACATAAATCACCTACAAGAAGGTTTTTCTTAAATTTTTTTTTTCACTTACAAGATGGTTTTAAAAATGGGTCCTGTGATAGCACTCCTAGTTGAAAGTCCTGACAATCAAGTAATTTAAATAAGCAACTCATATGGAAATGGGCTATTCCAACTAGCTCACATGAGACAGCCTTCTTTCCTTTTGTTTAGGTTACATGTAAGGATTATCTCATCAGATTTGCTTAGCATATCCAGTCCTAAGAAAACTAATGCGACAAATCAGAGAGTAGCAGATATCACTAAAGTGTTGACTGACCGCAGATGACTGCAAAATTGTAATAAGAATGCATACTATAGAGTTGAGTTGGTTCATTTTCATTAGCCTCTATTTAGTAATTCAGGTTTGTTTTTTTTTTTGCTAATTTTTTCCTTCAGTTGACTCTGCCTACTCTTTACTTATTTAAAACCCAAAATACCGTAGGGTAAGTCACAGATTTGCTCAAAATAAATTCAAGCTCTGGAAGAATTCTGAGAATCCCAGAACTTTACGTTTCTCTCTGCAGTAAAATAAGACAACTGAGGCACACGGCAAAGCCATGATACAGTTTTTTCAAACTGCAATTGTGTAAAAGACATGACCGAGACACCGAACTCTGTACTTTCAAGTGCTCCATTAACATTTTTAGCTGAGCATCCTTTGTTTCCTAAAAATAAGCAGTCGATGTTGAGCAGAAATAAAAATAAGCAGTCGATGTTGAGCAGAAATGTCAAGAAATCAATGAAAAGTAATCAGGAAGAGTGTTTAGTGTCCTTGAGAAAAACTCTGAGGACAGAGAGGGAAGCTTTGGCATGGCGAATAGTTAACATTCTCATGTTTTTTTTTTTTTTCCCCCCATAATAAAATGAAAAAGCAATATGTTAAATTACTTCATTTAAAAAAAAACAACAAACAACCATGTAAGTATCAAATATCAGCCTGGACCACACTGTGGAGTTAAAGGGCTTGCTTTCTGTTGTAAAAGTCCACGGCTGAAAGCTGCCATAAAGAAATGACTCCCATACAAGGCGCTGCACGTTCCCACGTGTGATAACAAGCAACAGAGAAGAAAACCTTATGTTAACACTTCGTTGCTGTAGCTCACTGTTTCTATCACGTCTGAGGAAAGATACTGAGGGAAAGGAAATAATAATTATTGAGTGACTTCAATGTGCCAAGGAGAAACTAAACGAGACCTCATTTTGGTATAATGTAAGTATAATAAAGGTGATTTAACCTTTTGGAGTTAATTACAAAGACTGCCACTCTATTGTACAGATTACCTATGATAATGAAGGAATATTTGATTCAAAAGGTGCCTCCATACAGAAGACATGAATAGACTTCTCTTCAAAGAAGACATCCAGATGGCCAACAGATGCATGAAAAGATGCTCAAATCAGTTGGCATCAAAAAAAAGCAAAATCAAAACCACCATGAGATATCACACATACCTGTCAGAATGGCTAAAATTAAAAACACAAGAAACAACAAATGTTGGTGAGGATGTGGAGAAAAAGGAACCCTTGTGCACTGTTGGTGGCAATATGAATTAAAAATAGAATTACCACAGGATCCAGTAATTCCACTACTGGGTATTTACCCCGACAATGGAAAAACAACTTTGAAAAAATATATGGGTCCCTATGTTTCTAGCAGCATTATTTATAATAGCCAAATCATAAGCAGCTCAAATGTCCAATGATAGATCATGGATAAAGACAATGTGGTATGTATAGAATGAAATATTATTTAGCCATGAAAAAAAGAATGAAATTTTACCATTTGCAACACAGATGGATCTAGAGAGTATAATGCTAAGTGAAATAAGTTAATCAGAGAAAGACAAATACTACATAATTTCACTTGTATATGGAATTTAAGAAACAAAACAAAGGGAAAAAAGAGAAAAACCAAAAAACCAGACTCTTAACCACAAAGTACAGCCTTACAGGTTCCCGGAGGGAAGGAGGATGGGGGGGTGGGGGAAATACCACTAGGAGCACCGAGTTATATGTGGAACTGCTGAATCACTACCTTGTACCCCAGAAACTAATAAAACACGGTATGTTAACTACACAGAAATTCAGGGAAGAAAGAAACTTAAAAAATAAATACAACAAAACAAAACAAAACACAGCTTCAAAAAACACTTTGTACCTATGATTTTAGAAGCTGGTGGGGGGGGGACGGGGAGGAAGAGGATCTCCAGCATTTTCATTTATTAAAAGAAAAATGTCTTAGTCTTAGATATTCCTGCTGTTAAGCTTGGACTAGCATTATTTTCTGAAAGGCAGCCGCAGCAACAACTTATTTTAACAAAAACCCACATTCCTTTTGAAAGAAACAAAACACAAATACCATGAACCTTATAGACATACTTTTAATTCATGTCTCGGTTTTGAAGTGCACAGTTTGAAAATGCCAGGGGCTTGTTCTTCAATCTTTTAATAATATAATTTTTAATGGAAAATTCAAAGTTCAATTATTTTAATATTTAGTACAGAAATCTATTGATATAATTCTAAATATCATTGGCCATGAAATTTAGCCTAGGACAGTATTATTACTTATTGTAGGTAGTATTTTGTTACTGCGACTAATCCATATAAATATAACAATGCATGTTTATTTTATAGATATAGAATGACAAGTCGGCTGTATCAGATAATTGGTTATAAATTACTCTAATTAACTGAATTAAAAGAACCATTTATCAAGTAATGAATAAGTATTGCACCCAAGAACAAAAAGCCCTTTCCTTTAAAATGCACTGCTTTTATGTTTTTAGAATTTTCAAATATCTGTAGAATAAAAGAACTGGTTTCATAATAGGACTTCGTAAACTTACTAAATAATTGAAATTATATTAACTTTCATAGTAATTAAATAGCACTTATCTTCAAAGAAACAAAAAAATTCATTTCTAAAGCTTTCTTTTGTTGAAATCCTACTCTAAAGGGTTACTTTTGACTATGAGTTTTAATGAGCAACTGAATTGAATTATGTAAGACCAATGTAATGAAATATTATTTGAGAAAAATCCCCCAAGCCCCCACTATTCCTACCTTACAATTTCAACGTCCAGGTCTCAAGAACTACCACAAGGGAATTTTAAAAAATCTTTCTGAGGATCTGCAATCGTTGTCATCATTATAGGCTAACATTCCTAAGTGAAAATGGTGGTCAAATTTTCTTAAAATAAATCACTGTTATTTTATAATTCTGTGATCTTGGGAAACGATATACACAGCTACATCTAAACATATTCACAGACTTAAAGACTGTAATTCTCAAGTTTAACTTAGGAAAAGCAAATTGGCCATCACATGCATCAAAGTCTTTTCCCAGACATCACGCCGAAGTGATTCCACTTGATTTGCTCTGTGGTGTATCACAGTGTCTCAGATAAAATAGGACAGTTCTATATGCCTTTTCTTATTTGTCTACTCATATCCTTACCAGCCCCATTTAGTGGAAAGATAAAATATTCAAATACATCTATGCCTACTTCTGGATCTCTCTGAAAATCTTTGGCTAAGTTTTCATCTAAGATGAACTTGGCAGTGACAAAGCTTTGCTTTTACTACCTTGCCATCAGCTCAGACCCCTCAGAGACATAGACTTAGCATTTGTGAAGCTGGCAGAGGTATTCAAACCTTGGTCTGGAACACTGTCATCAGTTGAATATATCTCATTTTGCTAAATCATCTCTCTGCAAGAAAATTCCTCTTGACTTGGTTCATGTCCCTCACACCATGGGCGTCTACTCTATCCCTGTGGCTTAAAATCAGGCCATTCTTCTCCAGTCCTGTGCCACCACTCAAGACCCACAGGTTCAGGTTGCTGAAAGAATCCAATTCATTCCTATCTTTTTGCTAATCTACAGCCTAAGGCTAAACCTTTGTCTTTAATGATAAACTTGATATTCCTGGCTCTTAGTTATTTTCCCTGGCCTTCCGGCTCCTTCCACTCCTGGATCCCTTGGCAAAATCATCTCTCTGCTCCAGACACAGCCCCAAGGCAAGGAGAATCCTAGATGTTGGCCTCTCTGTTTGCCCCCCAACCTCCCAGCAGTGTGGGTTACACAAAAGGGAGGAGACTCCTGCCATTTACTAATCAATAGTCCTCACTTCTCAAAGTTAAAAAGACAATCTATCCGAGGCACAGATCCACTTCCTTCTCTAGAAGGAGTACAGTTCCATTCCTAGATCAAGATTCACTAGCCGTCCGGCCCACCTAAAACAGGATGGCTGGATGTAGCAAATAAAAATACAGAATACCCAATTAAATTTGAATTTCCTATAAACAATGAATCCTTTTTAGTGTAAGGATTCCCTATGGACTGTTTGGGACATACTTTAACAAATTATGCACTGTTTATCAGAAAGCAAAATCTATTTGGGTACCCTAGACTTTATCAGGCAACTCTAACAATATAGGACATTTTCTTTAAGCCAAGAGGATGTACAATCACATACACATATGCACATGTGCGGGCATGCACGGACACATACACACACACACACACACACACACACACACACACACACACACACAGAGTCATAAAAACAAACCACAAGGCTATACTTTTTCATTTAGCCCCCAAACTGGTTTTTATCAAATTGGCAAAAAGATTACAACTACACTTCTATACTTTTGCCATGCTTTAGCGATTTCCACTCCATTTCTGTTGTGATTGAACCAAAGGGGGAGGGGAGCTTTCAAATTCAAACTCACTCCAAGCTAAGAAAATCGACCTGCCTTCCTCTGCACTTGGATAGTCTCAAGATGCAAGTCCAAAGGCAATAATGACTTAGGAGTCACTAACATTGCCAGCAGAAAGGCTTGCTTCTGAGCTCAAAGCAGTACAGGAATAGAGTACTGCACAAACGCTCAAAGTCAAGTTTTAACAATATTCTGCATCTATAGGTCTCACTACACTGTGGTGTGAAAGGACACCCAGAGTCCCCAGAGTCCCCAGAGTAGGCCGAATGTGCGACAGAACTGCTCTGCTCTCGGCACAAACGCCAAAGCATAGAAGAGAATTTCTGGGTCCTGCAGGTTAAAGGGGAGAACGTGAAGAAATGCAGAGACACCTTCCAAGCTACATGCCACGAATTCTCCTAGCAGGCTCCGGGCGTGGAGACCCAGAAGAGGCAGAAATGACACATAAGAGGAAATTGTGTTGACCGAAAAGAGTGGAAAGAATGGTGGCAAAATGGAACTTATTCAGTGTACAGAAATCTGCTTGGCTAGGAGGCTCAAATTTTATCATACTGAGAAGGTAGATGGCATTGGTGTTTGTTGCAGAAGAATCTAGGCAAAGGGTATTAATCTTTGAATATATCAAAGTTGGATGTATGGAGTGTTTATTTAAAAGGGCAGAAATGGGGTACTACGACAGGAACACCAGTTTTCAGCTGAATATATGAAAAAAAATCTGCATAGCTAACGAAAGATAAAATGGGTAAGCTTTGGTAAATCGGGCATTTTCTTCTAAGTGAGGAAACCCCAACGGTTAGGACTCATTGCAGTGGGGGTAGGGTTGGAGTTGGGAGCATTCAAGAGTTCTTCCAACTTGAGGTCCTATGACTAGAAGGAGGGAATGAAACAGTTTATCCGTGATGCTAGTGGTTTGGGCTAGACTCAACAATTTTCATGTTTAAGCAAGTTCTGACGAGACTTTACAGACCACAGAATGATACGTATTAATCTCAATCTCAAGTATCCTGGTTCTAATTTGCCAACTTGTAACTGGTACACGATGAGACCAGAAATAAAGAGCGGATCAAGAAGAGATCCCATTACAAAACGGAAAAATATCTAATGTTCTTTATGTATCTTCCACTTCTATAAATCTCCAAAGCAAAATTGTTGCCGTTTTTAGCAGTTTTTGTCAAGGATAGCAGAAAGTAGTTAAAATATGTGGTCACTTATCACACACTGATTGCTAGTCCTAAAAGCTGTACTTTATTAAATTAAAAAAAAATTCATTTGGCTCTCAAAGAATACTTCTGTGCTCACATTTTAAAATATATTTAACAACAGAAACGACTCTACGTTTTATTAAGGCAAGCCAATATTTTCAATGGTCATAAAAAGCATAGCCCAAAGATCACAAATCTCGAATGACAGGCATTAATGCATCTCCGTCCCCACAGATTACTAATTTCACTGATGAGACTTCCTATAGCTTTTATTGGCCATCAGCAGATGAATAGGGGACCGGTGGGGGAACTACATGCCTCAGGACCAATAAAACCTGCCTGTAAATGATAAACATGAGCTTGTTTGTGCTATGACTGGAAGAACACTGTATTTTCAGTGATTTTTTCAAGGAGAAATACTTGAACATATTCCACTAATTTTCTTACAGGAATGGCAAAACAAAGCAGGGAATCGTCAGATTTACCGTGCAGAAACTCAGGCAACGTTTATGCACTTTTCGCACACCTAAACTGGTTTGAGCCTTGGGAAATAAAATCGTGCCTTCTGATATGGATTTTGAAGCACCCCTTTTATTTGGTTGTTCTGCGGCTGTCTCATCATAAAATATGAAAGCTCTTGTTTCTAACGTTGTAAACATGACATATACGTTATACAAAAGTTCTTTCACTGCATCTTCTGCGAAGCTACTTCTACAATTTAGCAGATCTTCAGAAGACTTAAGCCTGACGTATCACCACTCCTCATTTGAAAATATCCAGATTATAAATAGACCCTTAAAAAAAGAAATGATCATTTTGAAGATTCAACTCTCAATTCATTTAATCCGGCTCAAAAAATCACTATAAAAATTTGCCAGGCTGTCCCAGTTTTTATTTGCTATGCACCCCCCTCCACTTTTACTGCCTCCCCAGGGGGTAATGCGAGATGGAAAAATGGACAGAAAAAAGACGAGGAAAACGTTCTTTTTAGTGCACCTTGCATATATCATCCCTCAGCTAAGACGGCTGGTGGGCAACTGGCAATTTGTTAAATTAACTCATTTCCTCTGAATCATTCTTTGTTACTGAAGGGCCACAGCTCCGTTCTATAACGAGCCATTAGTGTATAAGTGCTTGTTCAGCATATTCCATTTTCGCTGATGGTATCTGAAATTAACCAGCGTGCTGCAGTCAGCACAGGCAGAGGAGTCACAGGGGCGCGGACAGTAAAACCATCCTTACCAGAAGTCACTACTGTACTGTTCTGGCATGTTCCGAGAGAAGGCATCACTTTTTGAATGTGTTGAATGTGTGGTAACACTGCCTCAATGAAAATTAATGGGTAGTTAGCCATGAAGAGTCTTTAAAGCCCAAAAGAGGGGTGCCTGGGTGGCTCAGTCAGTAAAGCGGCTACCTTCGGCTCAGGTCATGATCCTGGGGTCCTGGGATCAAGCCCCACATCGGACTCTCTGCTCAGTGGAGAGCCTGCTTCTCTCTCTCCCTCTGCCTCCTGCTCTGCCTACTTGTGCTCTCTCTCCATCTCTCTAATAAATAAATAAAATCTTAAAAAAAAAAAAGACCCCAAAGAACAGAATATAAACTTTAAATTGTGTGAACACGTTTATTCCAAATACTTAGCAAAATGTTGCTGTGTTGGTTCCAAATTTTTCTTCATTTTTATTTTTTAAAATGATTTTGTTTATTTATTTGAGAGACAGGAAGAGAGAGCACAAGTAGGGGGGCAAGAAAGAGGGGAGAAGCAGGTTCCCCACTGAGGAGGGAGCCTGACTCAGGGCTTGATCCCAGGACCCCATCCCAGGACCCCAGGATCAGGACGTAGGCCCAAGGCAGATGCTTAACTAACTGAGCCACCCAGGCTTCCCTGGTTCCGAATTTTTAAAATAGCTTGATGTATTACTATTTCTTTAAAAAACAAAACAAAACATGTTTTGTGTATAAGAACAGATTTTCATTTCTATATTTTCCTTCCTGTGAACAGACTGACCAGAAGAAAATAAATTATATTTTCTTTACCCATCAATTTACCAGAAGAAAAAAATGCATTCAGAACTGGTTCTCACTTAAGGGTCTCTGTCAGTCCCCAAGGTCCTGAAAGAAACTACTTTAGAAGAAAAATAGGTAGAAATAAAGAGAAAGTAATACAAACACTGCCATTTCTGTCTAAATCACAAGATTTGCTTATATGTGGTAGGAAAAAATCTTTTTCTTATTCCAAGTACCATTGCTATTTCACAGATAAACAACTAATACTCAGCTGATGAAAAATTCAGAGTTTTCTTCCACTTGCTGTCCCTTCCTTTTTTTTTTTTTTTGAGATTGGTATCAGATGTATAATAAAGAACAGTAAGCCAAGAAATTGACTTTGCATGTGTCTTCATGAACATAACTTTTTTTTAAATGACCTATTATTACTGGGGAGGAAACAGGCTAATTTTATTTGACCCTGTTAATGATTTTTAGACTTCCGAATTGATGTCTCTGATCCCACTAGAAAGTCTAGGAATCATCATAAATGTGTAACTTCACATGTTGAGTTACAAAGACAGCTGGTGTTAGAAAGATAGTTACAAAGATATCTGGTGTTAGAGCCCACAGCAGATATTTGTGAAAATAATAACAATTTTAAAAATCGTCAGCAGAATAGTTTCTCCACTATCATGAGACAAAAAGAAATCAAAGTGTCTGTCACATCAGGGAAGTCAAACATATAGAAGGATGTTTCCAAACTAACAGCATGGGCGCGTGGGTGGCTCAGTGGTTTAAAGCCTCTGCCTTTGGCTCAGGGCTCAGGTCATGGTCCCAGGGTCCTGGGATTGAGCCCCGCATCAGGCTCTCTGCTCAGCGGAGAGCCTGCTTCCTCCTCTCTCTACCTGCCTCTCTGCCTACTTGTGATCTCTCAAATAAACAAATAAAATCTTTAAGGAAAAAAAAAAAAAAAACTAACAGCATTTATTATAGTTTTCAGCCCCGCTCTAAATAGCTAAGGAGATGATGAAACCTGAAGAGTCCTTAAGGGGTCAGGGGACCCTCTCACTGCTCTGTAGGGTTCCTGGTCAGCTTCCAATTGGCGCAGAGCCCTGCCGGGCTTCAGGGACAGACAAGAAGGCTAAAGAGGTAGAGAATGTCTCAAAAGCTTCACGAATTATCTCCAAAAACCCTCCCATCCTCTCAGCCAGGAATTGTGTGAGTTGCATAGGAAATTAAAATAAAAAAACATTTTTCTAAACAAATAGAAAATACAATTAAATACTACCCAATTATTGACTTATTTAAGGTAAATCATCATTAAACTCAAGCAAAATTGCCCTTTTAGGGTATATTTGTTCATTTGGGGTATATCTGCTTGCTTGAATTATTGCTGAAAAACCCAGTCATTAGAAAGAGAGGAGAATAAAAAGACAAAAAAAGACTGTAAGACACATTAAAATAGTTTCAGCAACCTTGTGATCCATCTCCTTTTCTGGATTCCTCCTTCCCTCCAGTTCCAAGAGCTGACTGATAATGTTGCAAGTGAGAATTCACAGTAATTCATAACATGCATGAGTCCATGCTCCTTTGAAAGCTCATCTCTAGGGGCTCCTGGGTGGCTCCGTCAGTTAAGCGTCGGACTTCTGGTTTCAGCTCAGGTCAGAGTCATAAGATTGAGCCTCCATGTGGGGTTCTGTGCTCAGTGGGGAGTCTGATTCTCTCTCTATCTCCCTGCACCCCCCCAAATAAATAAATAAATCTTTGAAAGCTCATCTCTACCAACGCAACTGCCCTAACACAAGTTGCTGTTTGTTTCAGCAAGGTCAATTGATTTTCCTCCATGTATGATTTCGAGTATGGCCATCAGGCACATCTGAACTTAGAACGGTATGATTTTTGCAAGTCCACACATTATTCCACAAGTTTCCTGAGAGAAGTAAGTGATGGTGATGAACTTGAGTCAGTTTTTAGATGTAGGCAGTCTCTGATCAATGCCTTAAAGACAGCACTCGAGACTTGTTTTCCTTAAATATCTATTTCTTATTGATTTTTTGTGTTATAATACTTACGCCAGGAAAAATAATTCAAAGGCTTTCTATTTTTGATATTACATGTCAAGCTGGCTCAATGATAAGACGTTACTCTTACCAACGAATCCTAGAAGCATATTTGATTTCTGGGTAATTTCTAGCACCTTGATTTATTTTGTGATGAAGTCTCGAGGAAATGTCACTTATATGATCTCACGATCTTGGGTGTCCCGCGTCAGTTTATGGACTTTCGGATTCACCTGGGAGAGTTTCTTTTCTTTTTTTCTTTTTAAAGATTTATTATTTATTTGGGCGGAGGAGAGGAACAGAGGGAGAGAATCTTAAGCAGACTCCCTGCTCAGCACAGAGGCCGAGGGGCTCCTTCTCAAGACCCTGAGATCACGACCGGAGCAGAAACCAAGAGTCAGATGCTCAACCGACTGAGTCACCCAGGAGCCCCATTCACTTGTGAGAGTTTCAGTTCAAACAGGTCTCTCCTTTACATGAGGTGCGCCCGTCTTATCTTCTGTTCATTTGAGCGAATGAAAGCAGCAGAGTCAGAATACCTTAAATCCTTCACAGAAGGCAGCAGGCCAAAATACAAATATAAGCCAGAAAATGATAACTGGTAACTAATCTATAATTTTTTATTGATTTTTTTGTGGTCACATTTAGCAAAGGGAATCTTGTTTTAGTTAAGCACATGCTCTTTAGTTGACAGCTCTGCCTATCTCAAAACAGGTTTTAGCTGAGCTGAGAAATCAGGGATTTAGTGAGATGTAAAGCCCAGGAACGATAGCTTGTCAGTAATTAGCCAACCCCGGAAGGGGCACAGCCCGTTCGCTAAGCGAATATGGGTCAGTGCGGCAAGGGTCTCTAGGGTGGGCAACAAGGGTCTCTGGGGTGGGCGTGGGCTACAGGAGGAGACAGATCAAGAACAAGCAGAGTCTGATAAAAACACGGTATTTGTTATTTTCAAAAGTGTGTAGTCTTGCTAGGATGAGCACTGGGTGTTAAATGGAAGTGCTGAATCACTAAACTGTACACCAGAGACTCATAACACACTGTGTGTTAACTAACTGGAACTTAAATAAAAACTTAAAAATAAAATGTGTGCACTACAGTGACTTCTATAAATTACATGTTTCCTTTGTACTCTTTGCCCCTTATCCTGTAACTCACCACAGCCTCTCTTCACAGATACACACATTAACTGGATTCTTTCAGCTGACAGGCAGGATTAACCCAACGTACCAGTTAGAATGAGGCTTTATTGTATTTGTGGGAAGAAGGACATAGCTGTTAAAAAATTAAAAAGGGATCCAGATTTTTAAAAGACATTTCTAAGTTCTATCTGTGTGGTTATATACAGTTTATATAACAGTTTATACATGAGTGGGAAGGTAATTAATTTATTTCTTTAATAGAATTTATCCTTAATCTACCTAATTTGACTTTCTGCTTATGTCAAGTTTGAGTTAAATTGAAGCATTCATCTAGTATCTTCATTTCAAAGTATTACCAAAATTATTTCATCAATTGTATATAACTGAAATATTTCATTATTCTTCATTTCATCAAAAATGAAATGAAAAACATTCTCATAATATACATATACCTATGTATGTGGAATCAGTTGTTTGGAATTCATAACACTTTTGCCAGCTACGAACACAAAAGAAAAATGCAGCATTTTAATCAGAGCACCTGCTTCCAAAAGGACTTGCATTGCTGGGGGAGCAGGGAACAGAAATGGGGAGTGACTGCTGACCGGTATGAGATTTATCTTGGGGGGATAAAATGTTCTGGGATTAGACAGTGGTGATGGGTTGCACAACTTTGTGAATGTATTAAAACAATGAATTGTATAAAGAGGTGACTTCTGTGGCAATGTGACTTATATCACAATAAAGTTGTCAATAAAAATATTTTTTCAATAGTTTGAATGATTAAACCCTCAGAAGAAAGAGCCCTGTGCATCTGAATATTATCTTAAATACTTCTTTATCATGTTGATAACCAAACCCCTATATTACCGAGTACAGACTTGCATATTGACCTTAGAGCAAAAGTTGAACCATTATTAATATTAGCAAATTTCCAGACAAATGGTAACTCCAGACAACAAAAGGCAAGAAATTCTAAAAGAATAATCTCAAAAGGTACACTAATCACATTTATACAGTGACATAAAAAAAAAACCCTCAAAATTTTGTTCTTTTACAAAGTTAATTTCCCAGTATTTCTTTCAAGTCTCAATATTAAATTACATCTATATTTGACTAAGTTCAAAGATGGTTTATATCACCGGACAACTATCACATAACTCAATTCCATGAAAGGTTCTCTTCTGACTTCTCTAGGAAAGCAGATTTCATTCCTTACAGCTGCATTAATCACTTACCCAGGCAAGCTGTTTAACTAATCAGAATCTGGGTCTGACAACTGCTCTCATTTACTGATTCCATTTTTTGTGTGTGCCACCATGGGCATACCAAGCCCCTCAATCACTGTCAAATACAGAATGGGAGGAAGGAGACAACCTTCATTTTTAATGATTACTTAATTAAAGGCAGAGTTACATTTGCATGGCAGTCTTATCCAGGCAAAATAACTCATCCATAGTTTCAAACCAACTGACCCTATGATAAATGCACTCCTAGGAAGTCGGAATCCAAATCCAAATACACGACAATGTGTATCATTTACTTAAGACATTGAAATATACTTGGCAATGTAACTGGGGGTCAGAGTTAGGATCTTCCTCTCTGGAAGGCCTTTATCCAGGCAGTTGCGGAATTTTTTTCCAGGAAGGTTTGTGCATTGTTTGTAAATAGATGAAACAGGGAATAGTATTACCTTGATCTCAACGAAGTCCTGTCTGAAGGGAAGGGGTTAGACACAATGCCCTCTGGAAACCACTCCTAACCCTAAGATTTTAATATTATAAGGAAAGTCAATCCCAAGGATCAGCTATATGAGTTTGTTTGGTTTTTTTTTTTTTCAATCACCTCACCTCTACGTCCAAAAAAGACCAGGAATTCTCTGAAACCAGCCTTAGGAAAATGCAGTAAGTCAGAAAGGATGCAAACCATTCATTTTGCAAAGGCCAACCTGAGTTAAGCTAAGTGGGGGCCTTGTTCCCTACCCAGGTCTCCAGCTGACCTTCTCCTAGGCCTTTATTTCGTCATGATCACTTGTGACAGGTGCTCAGGACTCTTTTATGGGTCCTTATTTCTGAAGACTTTCTACCATCTGGGTTTTCTCTCCAGGGCAGAGGCAGATATGGCTGCTACCGTAACACCTGAGATGGGCTTGTGGCTTAGAATGACCAATGCCCAGAAGCCTGTACCTCCTTGAGAGCTAGAAAATCCCATCTGCCCTCATAACTCTCCTGCAATGAACCTTTCCTACGGCTGAATCACTGATACATATTTCTTGATGTTCTACTCCTTCTACGCTTCTTCCAATCTCCAGCTGTTCCTTAAAGGCTATATATATATAAAAAAAAAAAAGCAGTTTTTTTCCTAGATGCTTTACTTATGTTTACTGATTGAAAACTGCTGTTAACCTCTTCAGCACATTAATGTCTAAGGGACTGTTCCATATGACATCGAGGAATCATTGAGATAGCAATGAAATGTGTTTTTCTAATTCTTAATAAGTCTAAGCCATAATTCAGATGCTATAAAAAGTAAGAGAGACATACTTCCCTGATTTATGAAAATCATATTGGTTTCTGAAATTTATTTTTGTGATACAATTTTACTCTTATTGCCATGTCTTTTGATTGGTCTCCTATTGCTATATTCTAACGAGTTCCAGCTCAAACATATATAGATTGTTGTTAGGTATCTTTCCAGCTCAAATTTAGTCCATTTTGTCTTGCTGGGAGTCATGTAACTGAGCTGAAATTCTACAGCAGTGTGCATTTATCCCAGAGAACCACATCAGTTCCAGGAAAGAGTGCTGATATCTGAAGGTAGTTCCACATCATCATATGTGCCAATAAGAAAGTTTTCTTGGTTTTTTTTTTTTTTTCAGATTCTTACATATAGAATCAATAGGTAAGTACTTGGCATAAAGCAATTCCCTGATTTACTCATGCCCAAAATAAATAGTTAACTTTAAATATGTTGTAGAAAACATTTGGTAATTAAATCAAGAGTTTCTCTGAATTACCCATGATGAAAATGCTAGGCATGGCAAACCTCAGAGAGATGACTAGCCCAGGACCATCTCCTTTGGTGTGCCTAGTAATTCTTCAACAGATCAGACTGCCTCAAGCTTAGCCCACATGATCCTACTTCAATTTTTCTCCATCCACTCCTATGAAGAACATGTTCTGTCAGCGCTAATGTTCAATTTAACAATGAAGTCGGTCCTGCAGTCAGAATTGGAGGCAACATCTATCCAATCTGATAGTTCACAGAACTTCCAGTCTATGAAACGACATCACGTACACAACTCAGACGCACAAAACCATCCTTAAAGATTAATTACCTTGTGTTTTCAGGTTCTTGGAAAAGAATCATGAGCCTTTACTACCTCCCATTTTCAATGCACTTAAAAAAATTTTTTTTTAAAAAACCAGGTATAGGTAAAAGCTGGAAGCATTCTGAGGCTGCTTAATATAATCGCTATTTCTGAGATGGTGATAATTTTCAAGGATCTTGTGCTCTTCAAGCTGTGGAGTGGCCCAGGGGGTCCTTACTGCCGGTGGAGGAGTTGGAAGTGTCAGGGAAAGGCAACCCGGGAAACTGGTGAGGGCTTTCGGCTGGAGAGCAGTGCGGGCTTTTTTCCACTCAGGGAAAAGAAATGTAGATTTCCACCACTTGGGTACAGTTTTCCCTCTCTAAGGTAATTAAGGAACTTTGAAAGTGAAGAGGATCATGACATTATCTAACTTTGAAAGTGAAGAGGATCATGACATTATCTAACATGATCCAACTCCGGGGAAAGCTTTTCTGAGACCCGAGTAGTGTTTTCCGTCTCCCTGTCTCCCCCAAACTGCCGATGTTGATGGGAAGAGTTTCTTTCCTTCACATTCAGTTCAGTTCACACTCTGCTCAATGACCTAAAGCTCTGTCTTCAAAACAAACAGAAAACCATCTTCATTTCCACCTGGGACTGTGGGTGCAGAGGGGAAACGCATAAATGGAAAGCTGGCAGGCACTCTTGGAAAGGAGGCTGAGGCATTCTTTTGGGTCAAAATCATCTAATTTTGTGGTCACTTTCATTGACGAGTAAGGCTGATTTTCAGCATCCAGACACTGGCTTAGAATACTGTGGACATTCCTTTGCTTCAGTCTTGGGACTGTTTTGAGTTGTTTGATTATATCCTTATTTGGATATTAGTCTTTGATAATAATGGGATACAAGCTATCTTGCTTCCTCCAACGATTTAAATACTCCCATTTGCAGGCATCTGATTTTTTAATAGATGGCACTTAATAATATTAGCAAAAAGGAGTGGTGCTTTGCGACCAAGCAGTGTTAATGAATTTGGAGACCCACACACACCCCGCAGCATGCTTCCCCCCACATCACAATGGACATGTACACACCCAACTTCACATTTGCACAATTCAGTTTTTTTTTTTTTTTTTTTTTTTAATCCCACAAGGAACATTTTGCCTACAACAAATTTGTTTCTGACTCCTCTTTGTGATGGGTCTACTTCTGGGGTATAGAAGGCGCCATGAGTCTGCTTTTTATTCTTTTCTGGACTTCCCCATAAAACTGTGATAATGATACAGGGCTGTTCTCCAGTTCTGCTTAGCAGCTCTTGAGTTCACAACCTCGCTGGTAAATTTTAGAATCTGGAGATGGACCTGTAGGTGAAAACTTCACCTGCCCCCGCCCCCTGCCCCCAACTGTGTCATTAGGAGTTGGGAAACACCTGACTGGTAGGCAGAGCTCCAGGCCCCAGTCAGAGTCAGAGCTGGCTCTCAGTAGAGAGGCTTGGGCCAGGAGCATCCTGACAGACCTAGGGGATTTCAGGCAAATAATGTGTTCTGTCTAGGCTTTTGGGTCCTAACCTGTCACATGAATGCTAGATCTACCCCCCCAAGCTCTTTTCACTTTACTACACGGGCCCTGAGTAGTTGCAGTCTGAGGAAATATTATTAGCATCGTGGGCTGTGTGCAAGTACATTCTCTCTCTCTCTCTCTCCCACATGTGCACACACCCACACATTCTGCTTGATTCACGGGATGATTTCTCTGAGACATGACCTAATTTCATTTAGGCTTGGGATCTTGTCAGTCTGGGTCTTCAGAGCTGCTTTATACAATTAAAATATGGAATCTCAGACCGGAGCTCAGACTTTATTATTATTAGTCATGCTCAAAAGACAAATAAGGACCTGATCTAGTGCAATGATGGGTCAGCAGGAAAGAAACACAATAAAAAGAGTACTTTTAAAAAAAATGGAGCACCTCATGAGACTAAATATTAGGAATCCTACAATCTCTGCAATGTCAGAACAGTTACACATCGAAGACTCGTGAAAAGAAAACACACTTAAATTGGAACACTCATCTACGGGGGAAAAAAAAATTACCAGACCTAAGAATATTGGCAAAGTCCCGGGATGAACATCTGCAATCTCAAATCTGAAATGATGATAATAATTGATCCTAGCAAGTTTGGATATCGTGTCAGATGTGTAGCTTGAAAATGTGCGTACTGATCACTTAGATTCTGGGGGTGAAACGCGGAATGGAAGATTAAGTTACAACCTGCTAACGTCCGTGAAAAGAACACGCTAGCCTCTACCTGGTAGAGTGTGCTCGATGCGTAACAGCTAGGAAAGCACAGCTGAAATCATGCCAAGAGCCTGCTCCTTAGGCCAGACAGGAAGAAACAAAAGGCAAGGGGAAGGCAGACAAGCATGAGGTATGCATCATTATGGACAATTTTAAAAAAATGAATCAAAGAGGAAAGTGGTCTGTTCTGATTCCTCACAATGGAAGTAGGGAGTCGATGAGGCTAAGGCTGTCTTTTGCATACTTTTAAGACCTGGAAGGGATGAAGAATGGAAACCAAAGCTTTTTTGATCCACAAGAGTATGTCTGCCTGGGTCACAGTGGTTCCCCAGATTTTGATTTTACTGTATCAAATAGAAAAGAAGGAACCGAGTAATATATACATTAAGCCACAGTTTCTCCAATGGGGAATTGGAATTTTGTGGTTATTTTACACCTGGTGCCTGGCACGTGATGAGCTCTGAGGTCTGGAGGGGAGCAATGGGGGTACAGAAGATGTGCTTATCTCACATCCTGCCTGGACCTGGTCCCTTGTCCCATGCACGGGGCAGATTTAAAAGGGGCCACACTGACCTTCAACACTGGGCCGTGAGTCAGGTTTACGGGCACACACCATTCAGTCCCTTCCAGATGGACTCCGTTTTCATTATTTTTCAGCAACTTAAAATAATAGCAAGAGGGACTGGGCCTGAAGTCATCAAAAGGCAAGTGTTGTTCATTGCCCCATGCACATATTAAGCCAACCTAACATCTGGATATTTTTGTGCCCTCTTTGGAATATAGGTGAGTCTACCTAATTCTTCCCGGAAGCTTTCATGACACCATTGTCCCTCCTTAGAAGAGGACTCTCATTCTCTAGACCAGTCTTCTGGGGCCAAACCCCAGTTGGAATCTAGAGATGGAGGAACAGACGGTGCTAGTCACTGCAGGGTCAGGCAAAGACCCTACATGACAGAAAATCGTGTGCTGCTGGACAAATCGACTTTGCTAAGAGGCTGAATAAAACTGACTCACTCATGATCCATTAGGCAACTGGCTGGCATCCAACAGGCTGGAAAATAGCTATACAGAATGAATCTCAGTCTGTTGCCGGCAGCCAACTGTGCCAAGCTCTCATAGTATGTGTATGCAATAGTATGTGTCGACCCTGTCCTGAGAATGCTTTAAAAAAAATTACCTGACTGAATCTGGAATATACTTAAATTATGCATATTAGAATTGGGCTTTGGAAGCTAATGAAGTTATGGAAATAAAGGAGTAAGAATAGGAACGAGACCTCAAAGGTTGATCTAGCAAATCCTTGATTAGAACCGTGCTGTGTATACAGTGGGTGCTCAATAAAGGCATTTGCTGCTAGCTATAAAGATGATGATGTGATAAAATCAGTATCATTTTCTTCTTTAGGGAGAACAGGATACATGTAATTTGCTTTCAATTATCCAAGGCAGAAAGCAGCCCAACCATAAATTCAAAAAGCTCGAGGAAGGGCACCACTGAAGTATCTCTTTACAAAGACTTGAACGCAACTCCCTAATTAGTAGAAAAGACAGAAATTTATAAATGAATCTTACCAACAATTCCCACAACTTCTTTGCTGTTCTTCTTGTATTTAATGTCTGCAGAATCTTGCTACTTAAAAACTTTGATCAATCAAAACCGAAGTATATAAACACTTTTTAAGAACTGCTCAACATGTCACAATATCTTTATTCACTAGCACATAAAGAAATTGGTAGTTGCACCTGGGATTCTCTTTTCTTCAGGCCATTTTCAGATTCTGTTTCCTAACAGTGTGTCCCGCACAAGTTGGAGCATTCATGTCTCTTTTGGGGGAATGTTATCAATACAGAGAAATGGTGTGGAGCACAAGGCTACATTGAGTCACGAAGAGAATGTGAATTTCACATTTTAATTTGCATGAAAACGAAGCCTGTAGATGGTCTTTTCCTGGGGGTTAGAGGGGATTTAGACTGCCTTAAATGGTTAACACACAGAAAGAGGCACTGAACAAAATCCCTCGATTTCCACATAACTTCCGTAAGGATATCCTTCAGGCAGTAATGAGATGCTCCTACTAGGAATGTAAAATAAAATGAAACCACCTCAAATTCCTAATTCTTGGGTGATGGCCACCTGAGCCTAAATATCAAGATCTCTGATAAAAGTTCATTCTGTTCAAGGTTACTATTGACATTCAAAAGGGATGTTCCTGGGACGCCTGGGTGGCTCAGCTGGTTAAGCGGCTGCCTTCGGCTCAGGTCATGATCCCAGCGTCCTGGGATCGAGTCCCGCATCGGGCTCCTTGCTCAGCCGGGAGCCTGCTTCTCCCTCTGCCTCTGCCTGCCACTCTGTCTGCCTGTGCTCACTCTCGCTCCCTCTCTCTCTGACAAATAAATGAATAAATGAATAAATAAATAAATAAACAAACAAACAAATAAATAAATAATCTTTAAAAGGGATGTACCTGTCTGCTTTCCGGCCATGTCCATAGAGTTGATCTCTACCAGATTACATGTGGCGATTTTAATCCTTTGGAGTCCTTGGTCTTACACACCATTATGGCCTCAGAACTTTAGAACCACAAGACGATCTAACAGGGCTAGCATGTTAAGTAACGCCACATACGCTCTGGGGAATGCTGTGAGGACACCAGGAAAAGAAGGATGGCTGGACCTCTGTTGTCCTCACTACACACACGACCAGATGGTGTGGCCATGTTAAACTGCTAAATACGGTGGGTCCCATCTGTTCGGGAGCAGAGCAGACATTTTCACACGATGTCACGTGGGTGAAGGGCTGCCGCAGAACCTTAGTGGAACGCGGGGTGAATGGAATTATGGAATCCCAAAGTTACTTCATAAGAGGAAATCTGACTTGATTGTTTAAGAAAAAAAAATTGGATTTGACTTGGAATAAACAGGGATGCAGATACTTTAAAAATTTTGAAAGCTGGGCGCCTGGGTGGCTCAGTGGGTTAAGCCTCTGCCTTTGCCTCAGGTCATGATCTCAGGGTCCTGGGATCGAGTCCTGCATCGGGCTCTCTGCTCCGCAGGGAGCTGCTTCCTCCCCTCTCTCTCTGCCTGCCTCTCTGCCTACTTGTGATCTCTGTCGGTCAAATAAATAAATAAAATCTTAAAAAAAATTTTTTTTTGAGAAAGCCCTGGGATCTAAGCTAGCAATGAGTACCTAACTGTAATCAAGCCTGACTCATTCGAGGTAACACCACTCCAGGATCTTGAAGTTGAGGGAGGTCTCAAAGTTTGGCTCAGGAAGGGCACAGACATCTCAGACCGCTGTTCCTAAGACAGACCTAGAGTCCTAGGTAGACTCCAGAACCAAATCAGCTTCCTATTGAATCTCCTCTCCTAGGCTAGGGCACACAGTGATACAATTCAAGTTATTAAGACGAGAAGAGAAGCCAAAACATTTCCAGGGGCAAGAGGTAGGACTAAGTCTGTCTAGGTCATTATCATGACAAGTTCATGAAATTCCACATGTCCCTGGAGTTGGATGCCCTCGACTGTGAGCTGTATTAATAGTTATAAAAAGATGCAGACCTGTAATAAGATAATGATATGAAAATATGGGTGTACCATTACCACTTCATTTCTTTGTTAATAGGTATGTAAGCCTTCACCACAAAAAGACATAATTTAGCTATTAAAACAAAACAAACCCCCCTGTCCACTGCAAAACTACAAAAGGCAAATCTTTTCGGGGTAAAACAACCGCAAGAGCCGATTACTCACAGTCTAAGTACAGTTCCAGAGCAATCTTTGTTCATTCTCTGTGTTTCTTGCGAATTATTAGCAAAGCAAGGTATTTTTTAAAATCATGTCACATTTATGGAGAAACAGTACACAGTCCATGAATTCTTCCTTTTAGCTGCGGCTGTAATCCCAGTTTTATCTACAAATGGCCAAACGCCCGAGTCCGCACTAGAGAAGCAGATATTATGAGAACCTGTGAAGCGAAAGATCTTATCGCAAAAATTGTTTCAAATTCTACTATTTGATCACAAAAACTCCAACTACACAAATAACAGGCTCACTTTTTCTTGGACAGCTATCCAGTTGGCTGTACGGTTGCTTTTTCAGTCATATCAATCCCTTTGGGTATTCGAGATACTATCTTGCTTTTCTTGGCTGCAGTGTCCCTCTTGGAAAACATCTGGGCCACAAGGCACGTGTTGTGTTTAAGATTATGGTGTGACGACCCTAGGAGGCTGCCCAGAGCCTAGACAGTACTAGAACAAATGTGACGCAGAGTAATTCAACATTTCAAAAGCCTAATAGATGCACCAGCACCGAGCTGTGGCCAGGAATACAATAAACACAGGAAAAAAAATTCGGAGAGCCCAACTGACCGGATGGGGAAGCGCATATTTATTTATCTTAATTAGTTAACATTCTAAAGCAGCCATTGTTGTAATAACTTAATAGGTAAGTTAAATAATTGTGGAAAAGTTGTCACTCTTGTTACACTGGGTCTTCTGGGGCCTAGAAAAGAGATTTTCTGGAAGTTTTCTCAGGGAGTGACAGGCCTTGCCTACCCAGACCTGGGATTCATTCATAGTCTGACAAATGTTTTTTGCGCTCACACTGTACAAGGGGTCAGGATGGAGCCTCAAGGGGGATGCAGACAGGTGAAGATTAAAAAGGATTAAGTGGTCATGATAACAGGGTTTCTGTCTTAAAGAGTTTACTGCCTCGTAAGAAGAATAAGGCAAATTAAAAAGCAAGACCTTTTGAGAGGCAGCTCTTGGCAAATCCTTGTAACTGGGAATACAGGCGGTCTTCGTCCACGCTTTGAAAGATGGGTATGATGTTACTTATTGCGAACTGCGTGTGGGGCAAAGCTTTCCAGGGTGTGTGTGTGTGTGTGTGTGTGTGTGTGTGTGTGTGTGTCTCCCAGGTGAGAAAAGCCACAGGTATTTGGAAATTATAACGAACACCAAAGGACCAGGTATCTTAGCTCTTCGCTGAAATTTTCTATGTATTTCCGACACAATCCTTTTTTCCTGTTTTTTTCTTTCATTCAAAGTATCAGTAGCCTGATGCCGTGTTTGGGCTTCTCACGGTTTCCTCTCCTACATGCCATCAAAGTGAATTCCTATTTTCTTTGTAAAACCTAGCAGGGCTATTAAGGACACCCACTCCTCCTGCTAGACCTATGAATCTACTCCCAGGCGCTCGGCCCACAGGCCTGCGCTGTGCTGCAGGGAACTCCATCCCCACCGAGCCCAGAGGCTAAAAGCAGGAAGTTATAGAGAAACAGTGTTTGGGTGCTGGTGGTCCCTAAGTGCCCAACACTGTCAAAGTGCTTTACACAGAATAACTCATGGAAACTTCACAACTCTGTGATTTCAGTGTTATTTTTATCCCCATTTTATGGAGGAGGAAACTGAGACCCCCTAAACGCCTAACAAAGAAGTAGAGGTAGTTTGTGTTCAGCCTTGATCGTAACCACTTCACTACACCGTGCGTGACCGAGACGAATCAGGGAGAGGGGAAGCAGAGACCATGTAGAAACACCATCTCTAAAAGCAGTGATGTCCGTGCTCCTCCTCCCCAAAATCCCTGAAATGGAGTCTTTTAAAAATAAGGTCTTTCGGGGTGCCTGGGTGGCTCGGTGGGTTAAAGCCTCTGCCTTCAGTCCAGGTCACGATCCACGCGTCCTGGGATGGAGCCCCACATCGGGCTCTCTGCTCAGCGGGGAGCCTGCTTCCCTTCCTCTCTATCTGCCTGCCTCTCTGCCTCCTTGTGATCTCTGTCTGCCATATAAATAAATAAAATCTTAAAAACAAACAAACAAAAAAGGTCTTTCATTCACCTGGGTGGATAATGCAAGGGTAGCACGATTACCACTAAAAAGGCTAATTGTAACAAAGGCTCATTTATGCTCTCACATAACCCAGCGCTGCAGGCTCTAGCCAGGGTTATTTTCAATGTCACGATCGACTCCATCTTTCACAAGAAAAGTCTGTGGCTCGGACCTAGTGATGCTCTCGTGATTGTCACCTAAGAATAACCACTCCTCAATGAATCGCGACCGTCTCTGCAGGCACTCAGACCCGTGTCCCTGCCTGAGAGGATTACAATCTCAGCTAATGGTTTGGGGCCTCTTGGTTTCCACTGGTGACGGATCATCTGTCTAGTTTGACAACCGCCTTAAAAGCCTTCCTCCTCACAGTGTGCTCTGGCTCGCGCTCAGCTTTGCTCATCCCATATGCGGCTTCCGGTGTTTTCCTTTGTTCTTTTTCCTTTTAGGATAACTTCAAGCGACGAGCCGATAGTGCTGTTACACCTTTCAAAGCGCAAACCCATGTCTTCCTCCATCCGTCTATCCGTCATCTCTCTGCCCGCTTCCCTCTTAGAACAGCTTCTCTGAAATTCTCACAGTTGAAACCAGGATAATCTTGCTGTGCCCTTTACTGAAATGCTGGTGACCGTGATGTATCTGAGACCTTACCAAATCTCTGTAGCTTCTCCTTTTCTAGGCTAATGGCCCCTATTATGTCCTTTTTTATTAATAGAGAGTGCTATGCTGAAGATGACTGGAGGTAGCTGATACATCTTTATAAAGATCAGGATTTTTAAAAGAAATATCAACAATCCCAAAGACTCCTGAATCTAGCATTCATTCAAGGATAAAATTACAAAGAATTCAGCAGCTTCTCGCATCCAGATTCAGACCCTGGGTTAATACATATCAGTTCCCTACTTCAGGGGTAATCAGCTGTACTTCCTGTCCCCTATGGTAACACTGCACCATTAATACCAAACGATCTGTCTCATGTACCACTCTGAACCTGGCCCATAAATTGAGCACATTTTCTTCTGCCTCCTATGAGTCATCGCCGGACGTCCCCAAGCCCAGAGCGGGTCTGCCTTTGCAGTCTCTGGGGCTTTCTCACTTAGACGGTCCATTCATCTCTCAGGACAGCTGTGTCACTCACCCCGCAGAAGCAGAGGATCTTCCCTGAAAGCAGGGAACCAAGTGGACACTGCGTTCCCCTAGCTCTTTCTGTCTCTTGCAGTTAAGCCTGCCACAGGCTGACCGAGTGGAGGATTCCTACCTCTTCGGAGTTATTCTACACCTGGAGGTTATCAGATGGACCAGTGACAACTCTCCCCATCCGTTTCTGACTTGGCTCATTGTAGTGTGGGCCCCCAAATCTCATTTAGCCTTCATTTTGGAGAATATATTATTGTTTCTGGATTTCCTCAATCCTTCGTTCATGTATCATCTCCAACGTAACACAGAAAAAAGTCATTTCCTTTTCTTTTCCTTGCTTCTTTGTTTGGTTCTCAGTTCAGACTCATTCCTTTCTTTCAACATTCCAATATTTAAGTTAGGGATATAGTTTGTAATCTTAGATTGTTTTTTTCTCCTTTACCCCTTCCCCCCTCCCCCCACCACCCCACTCCCACCCCACATGTTTGAGCTCCTTAAGGAAAGAAAAAGAAAGGAGTCCTACTGCCATAGTCAGGGACACAGCACTAACCAGAAGTAGGAAACCAGGGAGGTTTCACAGCCTAGACTGGATCCTGGTAAATAAAAAAATATTTAAGACAGCAATTACAATGATAAAATCCCTGATCTTTCTTTCTCTGCGATAGTTTTATACTAACTCTGTTTTGGAGAGAAGACATGAAAGTTACAGAGGAAGTTACCTATTTCTAAAATTTAAAAACCTATAAATTAGGCATCAGACAGGGTCAAATTCTCATGCTGAGTCACTCATTTTCTTCAGGTTCTCAAGTCAGGTGATTCCATTTCTGTGGGATTACTCCTAGATATCCCAGACCCCTGTTCTCTTATATCCCTTTTGGAGAAGGCCCTCAGGCACCACTCTGAACTTGGTTCCATAATGCAGCACATCCCTCTGAGTCATCAACGGGGTGCTAGGAAGCAGAGAGATTTTCAGTGTTCCTTGCAGGAACTTTTTTCTTATTATTTTCAAGTTGAAAGGCAGCTTAGAGATGCTGGAGACAAATCACGGGCAAACTGTACCCACAGTCCGTAAGTAACACAGTTAACGGTTTTCAGAGACAGTTCTCCAGGGAGGGCAAGGCAGTCCAAATCACAGAAGTTTGGGGGTCAAAATCAGAATGGGCTTACGGCGAAAGTGGAGGTGGGGGTCTGGACATGGAGGCAAAGGCATTTGACCGTATCTGAAAAACGCCCTCCAAGCCAGGATTCGGACAAGTCTTCACGACAGAAGGAGACCTCACTCACTTTCATTCTAGTTAAGATTCACTGACTTAGACCGAGTCCCTACAAAGGAATAAATGAAAGCACAGCAAGGCTGTGACTCCCAGAATATGACTGAACCAGTCAATGGCAGAGCTGAAAACTGAATTCAGGCTTGTTGACCCTCTAATTGAATCCTTTTTTCCCCCCATAAACCCTGCCTGCCATGAGTCTGTCCTGATGCAAGAAGTTTTCAGTACTGAAGAATTCAGAGTTGGGATCTTGCTCGAAATCTGTGTAATTCCTCCTTTATCGTTCCATTTCTTGTGCTGATGCAAATGCCCCATACCTTCATGGAATCAACGCCAATATATACTATGTAGTTTTGAAGGACGGGTCCACTGGGAGACAAGGTCAGAAGCACATGCGATCTTTCTATGGTGTTTCTTACACCTATATGTGGATCTACAGACATCTCAAACTCAAAAATTAACTTCAGTAAAAAATGTATTTAATTTTCAGCTGGATTCACCTCCAACTGGAGTATATGTATCTTTTTTTCTGAAAAGGTCAGCAGTGTCAAAACTGTCAAAAATTTATACCACCTACCTAATTAGCTCTCTGCTCTTATAACGAATTTACTGGATATTTCACAATAAAGCATTCAAATTGATGAGGGTTGTCAAGAGAAAAAAAAAATCAATGTTAAGTACTTGACTAATGTTGTCCATTCAAATCTGAGAATGTCAGGAAGGTTCTCCACATGCATATTTGAAGAAATTGTGTGTTTCAGAATTATTTCCTCAAATAATACCTCTCAATCCTTTCTTATTAATAGAAAGATATATAAAGAAAGAAAAATAAGCACAGGAGATGAAGATACCTCAGTTCCATTAAAATGCAATTCATCTACCTACACAAATAACTTTCTAACCCAAATGAAAAGGTAAGCTCAGCTAAAAGACCTCCCTTCTTACCACTCTACTTAAAAGTGGGATACCTCTTGAGAAAGGAAAATGAAAAGCCTCTTATTTTGATGAGACAGATGAAAAGCAGAAATTGCAGCAATCAAATATTCTCTGAAGTAAAACAATTCTTTGATTTGTGGGTAAGGTTTAAGGAGGTCTGAGGATGGGCAGGACGAACATTCAAGAAATGTTATGCACCTTCTGGTTTGCTCCCTTTGCTCCCCAGACCTAGGGATTCTAGAATTAATTTTCAATCAGGAAGCAGATTAGAAGAACCCAAGGTTTTGTAACAGGAGCAAAGACAGGTTTCTGGCTACGGCGCATGGTAAGTCTGGAGAAGACACTAACACTATCCAACCTGAAATATCAAAACATAGCAGCATCTCATCAACATCAAGTACAAGGCGACAGGAGGGACTGGCGTCAGAGGGTCTTTCCTTCTCACCCTACAAAGTGGAATAGGTTGGAAGGCTTCCCAGGGTAGGAAGGAGGGGAGAGATGAAGATGAATTAGAACAGGGCGACCCCTCCCCTGGGAATATCGCGGCTCCGATAAAACATGGAGGGCAGAAGGTCGAGTCTCGGGATCCACCGTGAATGAACAAACGGGATCCTGTTTCTGTCGTCGTGGAAGCAGCTCTGCCTAGAAGTACATTCAGCTTATTTGCTGGTTCCCCACTTTCCAACTCTTTTGTTCCAGAGACCGCAAATTTGAGGTCAATTTGCCTTGAGAGTCAATTTCCAAGACTGACACCAAATCCTTCTGCAAACGCTTTTCTTACATTGCGTTCCTCTGCGGCACTCAGACTCCCCAACAGTTCCATAGCCTGCGTTTCCTCGCTTTAGGGCAACTTGCCTCAACACAAGCCCTGAACACTGTCAACTGCCACAACACACTAAAACAAAGAGTAAATAAGCATGGAAACGACTCTGTTGGCTCCTGGTCATGCATGCAGAAATGGCAAGGTTCTCGAGTTTGCCGGCATTTAACAACAATATGGTTCTTTGTGGAGCTGATCCAAAAATTTGCAGCTAATCTTAAAAAGTCAGAATTCTTGCATGCATAAACAAAAGCTAAAGCCTTTAACCAAGAGATGTAAATTAAAGTTGCCTGCTCAAAGTGGCTGTGATATTTATTAGTATCAAGATAAAAGGTTAAATATAAATTACACTGAAAGCATAGTCGACATTGCCATTAAGTTTTCTTTTTTCTTTTTCTCGTTCCAGAGTTTATGAGTTTCCTTAGGTATTTGTCAGAATACATGCTTTCTAAGTCAGTTTGGAGAAGGTATGACTAAGTTATGACAAAGGAGAGTTTCTTAAAGACTCACAGTAAGTTTTGCTACATAAATTTCATGTAAATTATAGATTTACAACAGTTTTCATTTCCACAAGCCTTACCATAACTGTTTATTATTCTAATATTTTGTACAGGGGAAAGTCTAAACAGTATACACCAGGGAACTACCACCTGCTGCCTTCCCCATGACAACTGGCAGAATTACTCCAAGGGGCAAAAAGAGACTTCCAGATAGCTCTGTAGCATGAATCTTCTAGAAAAGAACCAACATATGCTGAAAAGTAAAAGCAGGCATCAGAAGCACTCATTACACTATGAATGGTATGTTACAGGAATATTTTCCTCATGACTACGTTTTAATAAACTTACTACATCTTTTAAGCATCATAAAAATCTCTTTTTAGTGCCTGTAAAACTGTATGTTGAAAACAAAACTTCAATACAGTAACCAAAACTCTTACTTCATCCAACCTTACGGGAAAGAAAAAAAACAAAAAACCCCAAAACCTTATTCTGAGAGGAACTGAAATAAAGGTAACACCCAATTTCTGTGATTTTTAACACAAGGCTCAACAGGTATTTTTGCTTCTATCGTAACGCTAGAAATACGGAAGCAAAACAAAGCTTAGAAGACTCCTACTTCGGGTATTTTCCTTTGGGTTTACTCATTATTCATTAGTCTTCTATTTCCGTAAGAACTCTATGTCCAAAAGTAAGGAGGTATTCAGACAGAAAATAACCAAACCAAACAAAACCCACGGACAAGCCTCTAGAGAAACCGTAGACTTAAAGGCAGGCTCCTGTCACTCAGGACTTCTCACTCTTATTTTTGCTCAAGTGCTCCGTGAGTCTCCAGGAATAGAAACCAGCTGCCGAACTCTGCCCATGAACGGACCCCACCTCCTTCCTTTTCTTTTCTTTTTTTCCGGTAGCCGACCTGTTCACATCCACTGAATTTCACTATATTCATTTTTTGAAACCCTTCGATCACACAACGGCTCCCTAACTGATGAGAATATTCTGCGTGGGGCTGTCATTTTTCATTTGATGCCTGCAATTAGTGTTCTACATTAAATATTTACTACTTGCCCAAGTTCAGTCCTCCAGGTTGGCTGCAGACCATGAGAACCAGAAAGAAAACAACAGTGTGGGCACAGCGGAGGCTCACTGAGGTCGGTTCTGCTCCTAACAGGCTCTGTGGCTCAGGGGAGGGTTTTTTAAATCCCTGGAGACAGTAGTCTTCATCGAATGCGAGGAGGTTCAGTGAAAAATCTCCGTGGCTCTTCCCATGTGATTCTTGTAATAGCAAAGAACATACAGATGTTCCCAAGGAGGTATTTATTTAACCAGTCAATGCCTGGCAGTTAGTTAATCAGTGGGTGTAGACCACAAACTTTTCCGTATTACCCAGATTTCTCTGCCAGGATTAGAAGTGCCACAGATAAGATGTTAAAAGGCAATACAGGATGATTCAGTTCCAGAATAAATATTTTTTTTAGAATTTTTTAAAAAGATTTTATTTATTTGCGAGAGAGAGAGAGAGCATGAGAGGAGAGAGGTCAGCGGGAGAAGCAGACTCCCCATGAAGCTGGGAGCCTGATGTGGGACTCGATCCCGGGACTCCAGGATCATGACCTGAGCCGAAGACAGTTGCTTAACCAACTGAGCCACCCAGGCGTCCAATAAATAATTTCTATAGGTTATGTTTTTCATGACAAACCAATTCTTGACTGGTGCTTGGTGAAAACTTACGTTTCTTACCTATTTTCCCACCAAGGTTACTGTATAATTCTCAATAATATGGATCTTAGGTGATGACAAATTTTTTCCCTAAGACGCATTATGTTCAATGGTGTTGCACACTTCTTATTAAGAAAAGTGGTATTTTTTCACATTACAAATTGATTCACTTCTCAAACACAGTAGGGTATGTTCAAGTTTGTAAGCTTGGACTGAAGAAAATACAATCACAGATAATAGTGAAGAATAATTACTCGAAGCGTGGTACCACTAGTCAGTTACACAGTAAGAGAGTAACTAGCAAAAAAATAGAAAAAATAAGGAAGCAGAAAAGTCAACTGTGTTACAAATCTACCTGGCTTTCATTCCTTTGATTCTCTGGGATCAGGATCTGTGTGATTCTAGATATAAATTAAACAGGCGACGGCTATTATGGACTCAGAGGAGTCAGTGTTCAGCAAATCAATGGATGCGACCTGTGACAATGAGCTGAAAATCAACTAAAACCCAAAAAAAGTTACTTTTAGGAAGATTAAAAAAAAAGTGGAGACAAGTAAAACGAGGGTCCAGATTCTAATGTGATAGCAAGAGAATCATTGCCACTGCTGGAGTGAGCTTGAATTAGGAAGTGCTGCTATTACAGGAAATAAGAGCAGTGTACCTGCTGTTCCTCTCCCGAGTTAACTGGCAACCTGTCAACACACGGAGGAAACACGTCTTTTTGTTAGGTTGGCATGAAAGGTAAATATGATGTTCTCGGTTTTTAAAACTTTTTTTTAAAAACCCATTTTGAATTGGTAAAGCAAAACAAAACAAAAGCAAAAATAGAAAACAAAAACAGAACAAAACAAAACAAACCAGGAGGGCACTCAATAACATGGACATCTGCCTTCAACAGATGATTTCAGGAGAGCCATCTGACTGTGACTCTCCCTAGCCCGAGTTTCTCTCTCCTTTTCTTCTGACACCACAGGTCAAAAGGTGGTGAATGGAAGACAGAAGAACTCAGGATATTTGGGCACATCCTCAAATGTTTCTCGTCACTAGCTGGGGCTTCATCAGTCAACATGAATGTACTAGTTCTTTATTCTTTTTTTTTTTTTTAAGATTTTATTTATTTGAGATAGAGCAGCAGCAGGGAGTGGGGAAGGGCAGGGTCAGAGCAAGAGGGAAAAGCAGACTCCCTGCTGAGCAGGGGGGGGGACCCCCCCACCCCCCACCCCACAGGGCCTGGATCCCAAGGTTCTGAGTTCATGACCTGAGCCAAGGCAGATGCTTAACGAACTAAACCACCCGGGTAGGCGGACCTTCTCCCTCTTTATTGAGCATGATTGCAAAGAAAACCTAGAGATGGTTGCAAATAAATGATTTTAAGGATAGGAAATAACTTCTTATGGATATGAATACATTGACTTCTTTTCTCCTTCCGTGAAAAGAGATGGTAAGATATGAAGAGCAAGCATCTGTAAAACTGTCAACTGTCCACTGACATGAGAAAGAACTGAAATAAAAAGTTCTTCTAGAGGAGCCTGGGTGGCTCAGTGGGTTAAAGCCTCTGCCTTCGGCTCAGGTCATGATCTCAGGGTCCTGAGATCGAGCCCCGGATCAGGCTTTCTGCTCAACGGGGAGCCTGCTTCCTCCTCTCTCTGTCTCTCTCTGCCTGCTTGTCAAATAAATAAATAAATAAAAATCTTTAAAAAAAAAAAAAAAAGTTTGTTTCTTGTTAACTCACTTAAAAAAAAAAAAAAAGTTCTTCTACCCCGTAGAACAAAGTGCAGTATTCAAGTGTTAAGTTAAATGTTTCCCTTTGGGGAAAACACATTCATATTTATGCTCTCTAAGTATGTCACTCGTAGACAGCCTGTCCTGTTGATCTCAGCAGGGGGGATGCGCCAGCCAGCCCCGCGACACAGAGCACCACAGTGCCTCCGCGGGTTATCCAATCAGGCTCAGACTCTTCAGCAGAGCAGTTCAAGCGCTTTACAATGAGACCCGAACAATGCTGGCAAGCTCACCGGCCTCTCTATCCCTACGTGTGTTCTTTGCTTGAAATGACCTATAAGCCTGTGATACGGAAAATCGGCGGCCGGCCGTTCTACTTCTGAAACAGAATGCTTTTCCCACCCCCCACTGCTTTTTACTCTTCAAAACTGTACCGTGCACTCAAGGTCTCCCTTCATTTGTCTCAACAGACACGGCACTGCGTGCAGAACATTCTTCTTCCTATCTCCACCCACGTTGTGCTGTAATGTTCTGAACTACTGAGAGACACGGCATTGCGCACCGAACTACAGAGAATGGCCATGTCCTCGGCATGGTCTCCCTTAAGTCATCTGAAGTGTCTAAGTCCCTTTCAGGGCGTGAAGTCTCAATTTTATTCTCTTTCTTCAGGTATTTCTGGAACAGTTCAATGTTACAGGGCATCGGGGCTCCGGAAGCAGACTGCTTGGGATCCGCTGTTTCCTACTTTGGGTACATCTATCTCCTCAACTAAAAGAGTAAATAGGTCAGTCATAGAACCTAACTTAGTGGGTAGTTATGAGGATTCACTCAGACGACACATTTCCACCCCTCAGCATTGGCCTGAGATGTGAGTCAACAAGCATGGCAGATTTAATCAACTGAAAAACTATCTCAAAGTATTTTACATATCAGAAGCTCTCTTGTCTACATGGTTTAGGTTCAGGTAATCCTCGACTATTGACTATTTCATGCTCCCTTTGTGCGCTTTTGTGTGTAGCTGCAAATTTAACAAACATATATTAAATGATGAAGGCAGACTGCACTTAGAAAAGCTCACAGTACATTCAATTTTGAAGAAAAAGAACAAAGAAATGCGTCAATGTTACAGAAGTATGTTATAGAATATAGCTTTAGGGGTGCCTGGGTGGCTCAGTGGGTTAGAGTCTCTGCCTTTGGCTCAGGTCATGATCCCAGGGTCCTGAGATCGAGCCCCACATCAGGTTCTCTGCTCAGCAGGGAGCCTGCTTCCTCCTCTCTCTGCCTGCCTCTCTGCCTACTTGTGATCTTGGTCTGTCAAATAAATAAACAAAAATCTTTAAAAAAAAAAAAAGAATATAGCTTTAAAGAGTGAGAGGCACTGGTGGCTTTGAGATGTTTACTTCTTTGGGGTATAAGTCGATTGTTTGACTTCTGTAGGTTCAGCTTTTAGATCCGTTTTTAGACGAATACAGGGTATTGCCTATTTGTATTTACTGGTCTATCAGTAGGGCCTAAACAGGATGCTAGCTTGGATTTCTTCCAGGCTTGTTACATAATTTCACTAAGTAAAACAGATTATATTCATCAGCAGCTCTCAGGCCTTGGGTTACAGATGATCATGTGAAGATAGATGAATATTAAAAAGGTGATTTTTTTCCTAATATGTAAATAATGAAGACACTGATAAGTTAACATCAAGTACTAAAAATTAGATATTTATGTTAGTTATCATCAATGTTGCTTAATGCATGTGAATAGGCTTCTTAGAATATAAAGGGTATAATTTCCTAAGGTTCCAAGTCACCTCTTACCTATAAAAAAGAATTACGCTTATTTTAATCATTTTAAAGGCAAAACTTTCCAGTGATCGTCACTCACAGAACACTTTATCTATAACTGATTTTTTTTCAAAATGTAAAATCTGATAAATTTCATTTGATCACAATTTTCATTAATATATATACTTCTGAAATATAGGACCTTGCGCACAGTAGGTCCTTACTGTATACTCAAGTATGTCTCCACTATGCATCCATGTTTACACTGTTTCTCTCTTTTTTCACTGAGGTTTTGAAATATTAAACATTTAATTCCTGGCAAATATTTCGTGATGTCTTTCACGTCTCTACCCCAACTGCATAATGGCCTTTAATAAATAGGTCACTGTTTTCACGTCACAGACACTGAGGTCCTCATGCATGCTTACTTTCAGGTTAGTTTTCTATAAATGTCCTGAATTTGCATGAATCATAGCACTGAATGAGAACAACATATCAAGAGCTAATTATTATGAAACTCTGTATACAAATATTTCTCAAGCCGCTGGTCTTTTGTTTTGTTTTGCTTAATAATTAGTTCATCCCTGTATAAATGAAAAGGCGCTGGCATAAATACATTCCTCAAATAGGTCTATGCTATTTTACTGTACTTATAACTTTAGCACATTTTCTTATCTTCAGTTCCCAGTTAATAAGTCAAAAAAAAAAAAAAAGGGATGCAAGAACAGGAAAAGATACAGGAGAGTTAGGGTTAACACAGAGAGTTAGGGTGACTGGAGGATTTCTTAAGGTACAGACCTTCATTGGGCCTTAAAAAGAAGTTTAATGGTGACCCAAGGGAATAGATACAGAAACTTTTGAGTGTGACTGTTGCATGCATTCTAATTTCCCCGTCTAAACAGACCAGCACTGATTATCTTTTACATTTGGTCACTTCTTTCCCAAAGCCATTTTCCAAAAAATCTAAATATGCAAATTACCAGAAAACCTTAATCAGTATCAGTATATGACGAGACCAACATGGTCTTCATTTGTACTGTTGATCCCTACTCTCCTCCCTGAAGAGAGGGGACGTTCCAAGTAGCAGTGTTGGCCATATTTAATACAGAATACAAGAAAGAGAATAAATAGGCTTAGTGATCAGATCTGATTTTCCATCTTTGGCTTCATCATTTATTAACATCGTGTTCTCATGCTTGTTATGTGATATCTTGGATCTCTGAGTTTCTCATCACCAGAATAAGACAGTAAATACCATCTTTTATGGTACTCTTTTGGAAAGGAGAAAATACATAGGTAATTATTAAGCACACTCAATGCTTGGCATAGAAAGGAAGTAAAAGAAGGCTTTTACCCTCCCAAAGAAGCTTATAGTCTAGGATAGGAGACAAATAGTGAAGTTTACCAACCAGCACTATAACAAACTTTTGTAGAGGGCACACTGGCAATGAAAAGGAAGTAATGGTAAATTCTTCCTGGGGATGGGGGGGATTTCAAGAAAGGTCTCAGAGAAAGTTATCTTTAGCTATTCTTTTTAAAAAGATTTTATTTATTTATTTGACAGACAGAGATTACAAGTAGACAGAGAGGCAGGCAGAGAGAGGAAGGGAAGCAGGCTCCCTGCAGAGCAGAGAGCCTGATGCAGGGCTTGAACCCAGGACCCTGGGATCATGACCTGAGCCGAAGGCAGAGGCTTTAATCCACTGAGCCACCCAGGCACCCTGCCATTTTTTTTTTTTAAGATGTATTTATTTATTTGAGAGAGAGAGAGAGAGAGAGTGCCAGACAGAGAGAACATGAGTCAGGGAAGGGGCAGTGGGAGAGAGAGAATCAAGCAGACTCCCTGTTGAGCGCAGAGCCTGAGCCAGGGCTCAATCTCACAATCCTGAGATCATGACCCTGAGATCATGATCTGAGCTGAAATCAAGGGTTGGATACTCAACGGACTGAGCCACCCAGGCGCCCCATCTTTAGCTATCTTAATAAAGATTCAGTCTTGGGATCAATAAATGGTTACTACTGTTGCTGTCATATTATCATAAGGTCTGTTTCCATTAAGCCAAATCCTTGCTCTCCCTCATCAGTGGCTGAATCTACATGCTCACAGAGATCATGTTGTCATAGGGGCCCATTACATGATGGTTTGCAAACTGGATTCATTTGAATGAACATTGTGCGATAAGCTGTGTAGGGTAACGCACCCACACCACGGGCCTGGGACTTTCCTGGCTTGCCCACTCAAAGTCCAGCATCCCTAGCAACCTTTTGCCCCAGTTTTAAAATGGAAAACCCCTGTGCTGGGAACCCCCAGTCCTGGGCAAACAGGAAAAACTGGTCAGTCTAGATCCACAGTAATGGTTAATATGGCTTCAATTAGTGGACTTACCATTCTACCAAGGGGGCATTCATTTTGGAAATGTGGAACTGGAGATAATTTCTAGTCAAACAACCATGAGACACATTAATAATAATCTTTTACTAAGAAAATGGTCATCATGTTAGACACTAAAGCCAAGGCAACTCATTACCTTCATAGTTAAATGTAATCAAAGGTAAACTGAAGGATTGACAACAAAGTACAATGTCACGGGTTCATTTACAAAATGACTGAGAACCTCAATGTCTAAAGTAATATGTTATTTTATGATTGTGAAACAATCAAATTTTCTTTATTTCCCGCCAATTCGAAAGGAGTAAGGTAATAAGGATACTTAGCTCCCAGGAGTAATAAACACACATACAAATTCATCAGCAAAAATTCCCTTCATTCTGATCAAAATGAATGTGTCTTCACTCAAGAACATTTGAACTTCTTTTGGTTTCAAGGAAGTGAATATATGAGAGCAGAGAAATAGATCGGGGCTACAGTTTAGCTACTGTCCACTACATGTTGAATTAAAACCACATTAACTTGACTGGTCAGCTTCTTAAAAAATACGTATCAGATCATTTTGGTAACAAGTGCCCAAACAGACAAATTAATTCTTAAGAGTAGTGTAATAATGTATAATTACCTTATAATGGAGAGTAAATTTATATCATAATACAGTGGCAGGAAAGGGAAAGAAATATATTCAAATTGTTACCATATCAGAGTAAAAATTAAAGTGGCTTTTTGAGACAGCTAAATACTTAATTCTTTTGAGAAAGACAACTAAATTTATCATGCTAAGATATTACTGGGTCATAAAAGAAGGGTATGGACCTCCTTCCAAAAAAAGTTATATATCATATATATATATATGTATATATTTTATATATTTATAAATTTATATACATAAATTTTACATATATTTATTATATATACATTTATTATAATATATTAATATAATATAATATTTATATTTATGAATATAATTATAGAAATATAATATAAATAAATAATATATATTTATTATATATTCTATATATAAAAATTTTATATATATTTTATATGTATATATATATTTACAACATTACAACATTACAACAAATTTACAACATTAAAACTAATATCTAGAGAGGGGTGCCTGGGTGGCTCGGTTGGTTCATTTGGCTCAGGTCATGACCTCTAGGTTCTGAGATCCAGGCTCCTGTCAGGTTCCCTGCTCAGCAGGGAGTCTGCTTCTCCCTCTCCCTCTGCCCCATCCCTGCCCTTGCTGCAGCTCTCTCTCAAATAAATAAATAAAGTCTTTTAAAAAGAACTACTATCTAGAGAATAAATAGGTATTATATATTGTTAAGAGTTAACTAAACTATTAATGAATATATTTAAATTATTGGCATTTATAGCTCTGGTATTCTAGAAACTATGATGGGTGCAGGACATTTCATCATCTACATACAAAAATAAGCATGAAAATACAAATAAATTAGTCTTCATCTGCCTGTAACAGATAGCTTATACTCTAACAGAGTAAATTTTCCTTTTCTATGCCAATTTCTTCCTAAGAAGAAATTTTTCAACTTTCATCCTACTCAAGCAGATGTCCATGTTTAACAGCTTTTTCCCATGCTCAATTCACCAATCGATTTTAACTTTTTTAATCCTGAGCTATTAAAACTATAGAAAAATCTTTGGCAATACAGAGATTTAAAAGAGACCATATTCAGCATGTGTTAACTTTACATTTGTCTGTTTGCTGTTCATGCGACAATCTCTTCCAAATGAAGTAATGAAAACGGTTATCTACTTCTTGTCCCCACCGGTAAAGTAATATTAATTAATTTCACCGAAGCCTGGAAGTCTAATTTAACCTCCTTTATTTGTAAGTTAATTGCTCTGAAGAAAGTGAAACAATTGAGATAGAAGCTTCTTTCAAAAGCTTTGCATATAAAGAGAGTTTCTGAGCACTCATTAAAGCTGACCACCATAGAAAGCCAGAGATAAGTACTTTAAAGAATTATTAATTGGACTCAGAGTAAGAAAGTCTAAACCAGTTTAAAACAAGGCTAATAGGAAAAAAAAAAAGTCCACTTAGTGTAGGCTACAGGACCAATAGCCAAAATGCCTGATACTGACAGCAATCTCAGACCACAGGTGATACTTACATTAGTATCTGTCTCTGCTTCCCAAACCTTAGACACATTCTCTGCTCCTCCCCTTCCCTACCCTTTTTAAGGAGTCTCTTTCAGAGAGATGACTTAGAGTATTAGCTGAAAAAAGTCCAAAGAGATTTTTTATGACGGGCTGCTGTGAAATGTGAATTTACACGCCACTTGACTTGAAAAGATTTTAAATGTAATTTAATCTATGAACTGGGTTTTTATGACCATCATCTCAACAAACAATATACATGATTTACCAAAATACTACATAGGGTAGTATTTGTTTATATTCGTCTATGATATAATGCGCTCGATGTTAAGAAGATCAAGAGTTTAGAAGGTATTTGTAAACAGAATCTAAATTGAAAAGATAAGGTGACAGAGCCAAAGAGGACAAAGTCTGTATTTCATGATGACAGGCATGACCAGGTATAAGTAAGAGGAGGAAAACAGTTTATCATCGGAGGAAAAAAAAAAAATTGGTCAGCGTTAAAAATGTGCGCACTTTTGGCTTCATTAAAGTAATTACAGGGAATGTGGTGAATTTGCCGGAGAAACTGATAATTTCCGCTTTCAGTTACATGTATCAGTAGCCTACGAAGCAGGTGGGGTATGCCTGAATATGCTGGAGTCAAGGGGAGATGCGTATTTTCCTCTGGGATAAATTCCGGAGAATATAAATGATTGAGTGAAATTCTTAGATTCATAAAGATTCTGAGGGAATTAAACATTTTAATGATCATCTGAAATATTCATGCTGTAGAAAGATGGCTAGGTTGATCACATTCCTCAAACTCTCTGGTTAAATTATACAGTGGACCTTTGACCAACATGGATTTCAACTGCCTGGTTCCACTTATATGCAATTTTTTTTGATACATACGTCCCGGTATTATAAATGTATTTTCCTCATGATTTTCTTAACATTTTCTTTTCCCTTGCTTATTTTAAGAATACAGTACATAATACATATAACATTTAAAATGTGTTAATCAACTGTTTCTATTATTCATAAGGCTTCCAGCCAGCTATAGGCTATTAGCAGGTGAGTTCTGAGGGAGTCAAAAACTTACGTGGATCTTAGACTACAAAGGAGTCGGCACTCCAAACCCCATGTTGTTGAAGTATGACAGAAGGAGCACCAAGGCAATTTCGGGAAAGAGTAAGATTGAGTATATACTAATACTTTCCAAAATCATTCACATGTAAGGAGAGTACGATCAATGAACAACAAACCATAAGGATCTGTCAAGCATTTCATATATAATTAAGTCTCTCTCCATATTCTTCAAGTAAACAGACAGCCATTCATTAAAATAACTTCCTGAGACTCTAGTACCTGCGAAAGCAGGTATGATGAAAAGATAGGACCAAGTCCCTGCTTCTTACCCGAGTTGTAGTAGAGTCAAGACCTAAGACCTGTGCATTGAAAACTACAAGATATTAACAAAAGATTGAAGAAGACACAAATGATTGGAAAGACAGTCTATGCTCATGAATTGGGAAAATTAATATTGTTAAAATATCCATACTACCCAAAGGAATATATAGATTCAATGGAATCACCATCAAAATTCCAATAGTACTTTCCACAGAAACAAAACAACCAATCCTACAATTGGTATGGAAACACAAAAGATAGCCAAAGCAATTCTGAGAAAGAAGAAAAAAAAAATGGGGTTATCACACACCCTGATTTCAAGCTATATTACAAATCTATAGTAATCAAAAGAATACAATATTGGTATAAGGACAGATACCCAGATTAATGTAACAGAGTAGAGAGGCCAGGAATAAACCCACACATATATGGTTGATACATTTACGACAAAGGAACCAAAACTATACAGCCATGAAAGGACAGTCTGTTCAATAATGGCCCTGGAAAAAATCAGACAGCCACACACAAAAGAAAGAAACTGGACCAGTATCCTACATCATACACAAAAATTAATTCAAATGGATTAGGGACTTGAAGGTAAGACCTGAAGCCCTAAAACTCCCAGAGGAAAAAGAGGCAGTAAACACCTTGACATTGATCTTGGCAATGGTCTACTGAGTTTGACACCAAAAGCAAAAATAGACGAGTGGGACTATATCAACTAAAAAGCTTCTGAATTGCAAAAGAAACTATCAACAAATGAAAAGGCAACCTAATGAATGGAAGAAAATATCTGCAAATTAAATATAGGATAAGCCAAGATATATACACAGCTCATACAACTTCACAGCAAAAAAACCCCCAAACAACATGATTAAAAAGTGGGCAGAAGATCTGAACAGACATTTTTCCAAAACGGACATCCAGATGGCCAACAGTTACATGAAAGATACTCAACCCTGTAATTGTCATGGAAATGCAGGTCAAACCCACAATCAGATACTTCCCTACACCTATATAAGAACAGCCAATATCAAAAAGAAAAGAAGGAGCAAGTTTTGGCGAGGACGGGGCAAAGGGAACCTTCTTGTGCTGTCAGTGGGAATGAGGGGAATTCTCCACTACAGAAAACAGTGTGGAGGTTCCTCAAAAAAATAAAAAATACAACCACCGTATGATCCAGCAATTCCACTTCTGGACATCTGATGGGAAGAAAACAAAAACACTAATTCAAAAAGATACACGAATGTCTTCTTTGTTGCAGTGTATTTTACAACAGCCACTATATGGAAACAACCTAAGTGTCTGTGGGTGAATGAGGGGATAGAGAAACTGTGGCATACACAGAATGGAGTATTATTTAGCCATTAAAAAAAAAGAAGAAATCTTGTCATTTGCAACAGCATGGATGGACCTCAAAGGCATTATGCTAAGAGAAGTCAGTCAGGGAAGGAAAAATGCCCTATGATCTTTCTTATAGGTGGAATCTAAAAAAACAAAACCAAACCCCAAGTGCATAGATACAGAGATAGGACTGGTAGTTCCAAGAGGTGGGGATGAGGGTAGGAAAAACGGGTAAACTGTTTTTGCTTTTTTTTTTGTTTGTTTAAATTAACTGAATACTTTTTTCAAATGCAATTTTTAGAAGAAATAAAGAGGCTGATTACAAAAAGGAAGGAAGGTTAGCAGTTCGGATTTTTTTCTCTAAAGAAAAAAGGGAATGTACACTTGAGAATAAAGCAGAAGATGAGTCTGATTTGAATCAAAATCACTGCACCACAGTGAGGGGGGGTCCCTCCCTAACAGACGCCCCGGCTGGACGGCTCCTCTCACCTGCCCTCTGAAGGGAGAGGCAACACATGTGGGACAGAGAGAAGAAAGCAGATCATAACTGGGAATGGAAGAGAAATCACGGTGGGAAATCAGGGTCTATTATTATTCACTTCAATTATTTGATTTACTCTAAAAAAAGCCTTTAAAAACTATTCTTTTAGGGTGTCTGGCTGGCTTGACCAGTGGAGCTTGTGACTCTGTGAGTTGAGTGTTGGGTGTTGAGACTGCTTAAAAATAAAATTTAAAAAAAAACAACTATTATATGTTTTGTAACATTCTCTTTGGGGTTCTGAATCAGTCAATATTCTGAGGCAGAGAACAGATTCCGCTCTAGACAATTTGAATACAGGGCTTTATTACAGCGTGTCAAATAGCTTATGGGATTATTAAGATGGTAGGATAAAAATCTGCAGGATGGGATTCTAGAATCTATTCTTTTCCTTTTTTTAAGGACTTTATTTATTTATTCGACAGAGAGAGAGAAAACAAGTAGGCAGAGAGGCAGACGGGGTGGCAGCAGGGAAGGAAGCAGGCTCTCCACTGAGCAGAGAGTCCAGTGCGGGGCTCGATCCTAGGACCCTGAGACCATGACCTGAGCCAAAGGCAGAGGCTTAACCCACTGAGCCACCCAGGCGCCCCTCCAGACTCTATTCTTAGGTCTAAACACTGCAGAACCAGGCTGCCAAAGGAGCTTCTTCCCCTGCCATGATCAGGAAGCTACCTTCCATCTTTAGATAAAGGACTACTTCAGTCTGAGCTACTCCATCAGCTAAGGTTCTAGATTGTGATCAATCAGGAAACCTCATGTGCAAAATCAAAAAGCTGCCACTCTAGCTTCAGGGTCCCACATCATGCCATCTTGTCTACTCTTAAGAAGGCTTTCTGCTAAATCAGCCAGCCTCAAGAGATAGAGCGTGGCTCCAGAACCATAACATATTTGCTACAACCCACAATGACAAAATACACGCCCACTATTCTGTTTATCTCAGTCCAAATTTCAAGTCTTATGGGACTGCATCTGATGTGTTACCTGAATCACACTTGGATCACCAGCTGGAAAGGATTTGGAGAAATGTTTGTTTTACCTTCCTGTTCTCCACAGGAAAGGGAAGTCACTCTAGAAGAAAACTGAAACAGCTATTTTAAGCCAAAACTCCATAGCTGTATTAGCTTCACTCTTACTTCTCCATGGTCATCTTTGAACATTTTAAATTTCTTTTTCTTGTTTTAAATCAGATTATAGATTTGGCCTATCTGTGTGCACACTGCCAAAGTCTAAAACATTCCTACTGTAAATAAGTACTTAATAAATATCTGTCCATTTAAAAAAAATTACTGAGGGGTGCCTGGGTGGCTCAGTGTGTTGGGCCTCTGACTTGGCTCAGGTCATGATCCCAGGATCCTGGGATCGAGCCCTGCATTGGGCTCTCTGCTCAGCTGGGAGCCTGCTTCTCTCCCTCTGTCAAATAAATAAATAAATAAAATCTTCAAAATCACATTCTTGAGAATCTAGCACTTACAAAGCTTATGGATGATGACAAGGTAAGATCGAGTCCCTACTTTTTACAGAACTGACAGAGAGTCAAGGAGTATAAGTTTAATTAAGCAATATTAAGTGACTTGACCATCCCCACTTGGACAGAATGACATCAACAAGGGCCTAAATCCTGTATTTATAATTTGTTTCTCTTCAATTGTCATAAATGGAAGACATCCGGGACAAACAAATTGGAGTCAAGTTAAATGCTCACTGCTGTCATCACTCCGACCCGCGTTACAGTAATGAATTACTGAACTGACCACCGATACTAGACGTTCCTCAGGCACACAGGACAAGTCAAGAACAGAGTGGTAGCATAAGTCAATATATGCACATTTGATAAAACCAGGGCTAATATTGACTAAGCGTCCATCATTGTTAATGTTTACAAAACCCCATTCACACACACCATCTCATTTCATCCTCACGAGAGAAGTACATCAATTTCATTGGAGAGAAGAAAGATAGAAATGCTAAAATTAAGGAGGTGATTACCAAAGGACGCAGGGCTAGTAATTGGGGAGAGGGGAAACCAAAATCGAGATGTGTACATTTCTATCCTATTGAGAATTTAGAGTTTCCTCGTGAGAAAGATAACCTAAATGGCAGTAAGTCGGCCACAGGGGGGGGGGGGTAGGTGGAGAGCAAAGTGTTGTATACTCTCACCTCGTGAAGTAACAAAGCCTTCCCAGGGTCAACACAGCCATGTTGTGGTTCATGATGACTCACTTATCAGAAACAAGTTCCCAGGTATCTTTCTTTTGTATCTTCTCCAAATCCTTGAGGTCATCCCACAAAAAGAACTGGAGGCACCAACTTTTGTATCACCATTGGATAACATCAATTAAGGGGTCATTAAAATACCAGAATGAGACACACGGGTTTGGCTATGGGGCAGAATTGACCTTCCCAGCCCCCCTCATTTATTATGACTATTAAAATGATAACAATACCTGTTATTATTAATTTTATTAATTATTATTACTGTCATGCTATCAGGTACATACAGGTGAGTGAAAAGAGTTGGTAAAGTATGCAAGTATTCCCGATTCTCTTGATATGTACTCAGCTGAACAGAGAGGGACTAGCAGACTCTTCTTATTTAGTAAGTTCAATGAAGACCAAATTAACATGAAAAACTCTTGAGTATTTTACAACCAAGAGAGCACTTGCTTAATTTAGTGAAATAATAAACTACTATATTTTATTCATCGTATACCTGCCCTCATTAAAAGCTTTCCCGTGATTGCCTTTACTGTCACATTTCTCTTTCTCTTCCCAACAACTCCTCCCCCTCAACACACCCACACCAAGCAGGCCATCCTTTTTTCCTATTCTCCCCTCTCAAGTACTTAAAATAACTCTGGAATACAGCTGTTGCTCAATAATATGCAGTTAGGCAGAGACGAAAAATTCAGACAGTCCAAATTTGAATTAAGGATCTCACTTTAGACTCCTCTGACTACAACCAGGATAATTTTTATCTGTAGACAGGCAAACTACCCTTATTCAAATCTGGGCAATAAGTATTTCCCAGGCAAAAAAGGAGTCTTATGAATAATCAGATTGACAAAGGTTTGAACAATGTCTAAGAACATCCGTAAAATCATTCTCTTGATTAATGTGTAAGAGGTCTTAAGCAAAATTTACCTGTGATTAAAAAAAATGTCTTGGGGCGCCTGGGTGGCTCAGTGGGTTAAGCCTCTGCCTTCAGCTCAGGTCATGAGCTCAGGGTCCTGGGATCGAGCCCCACATTGGGCTCTCTGCTCAGCAGGGAGCCTGCTTCCCCCTCTCTCTCTGCCTGCATCTGCCTACTTGTAATCTCTGTCAAATAAATAAATAAAATCTTAAAAAAAAAATCTTGTGCAAATAAGTAGGTATACACTATAGAAGAAGGGTTCTTTGTGCAAAAAATAAAGAAAGAAAGAAAATAACCACAAATATTTGGAATTCAAAATTCTCAAGAAAAAATACAGCTTGGTTGGTGGGTGACCGGGGAACCCTAGAGAGTAATTTTCGACCAGAACATAAGTGGATGTGGTCTTGCTCTTTTTATGGCCAGTAACGGGAATGGTACCCACTGCTGGACAGTGTTCAGTTCAGTACTATAAAAGCCATTCTTTCCTCACTCATTTTTTGTACACTGTCACTCTTTTTTTGCAGTGACATCTCATAGACAAAATCGGACCACTCTGTCCATTTGACCCACGGATATGATGGAAGAGTGCCTCAGGGGAGCAGATACAGCACTGGATTGGGAAGCTGACTTGAGCTCAACTGAAGTAAGTCGCCCCGCTCTTAGTGAGACCAAGAGCAAGCCACTCAACATCGAGTCTCAGTCTCATCACCTTCAAAACGCCAGCGGGGGTTGGGGGGGGTGGGGTGGAGGGGCAAAAAACCGTTCATGCTACATGACGCTATTTTAACTTCTGTAATTCTAAGAAATGAAAGTAACATCGTCACCATTTTAAAAACTGCATTTGTTATGAATGAAAAAGGCAGGTGTGCAGTAAGATATTAGGCCTTGCCTGGATCTTTCTGGCATTTTAACAATGGTTCCAAGAACACCATCAAGAGAACTTACTCAAGCAGGTTCCTGTGGTCTGAATGAAATTGTCCCAAACGTTTTTCAGTTGCCATGTGCTAATGAAATGGAGAAGCCTTTAAAACAACACATTAAAAATTGCTGCTGTCATTCATTGCCTATTAATTTCCCTTAAGAGTTCTCTAAAACTGCACACTGAACAAGAGGGAGTCTATGTTCCTAGCAAGGAGAGATGCAGTCAAAAACTTTCATGAGCTTCCTAGCATGACTAACGAACTTCAGTTATCTCTCTTAGACTTAGTATACATCACTTTTTTAAAAAAAAGATTTTATTTATTTATTTGACAGAGATCACAAGTAGGCAGGGAGGCAGGCAGGGAGTGGGGGGAAGCAGGCACCCCACTGAGCAGAGAGCCCGATGTGGGGCTCGATCCCAGGACCCTGAGATCATGACCTGAGCCGAAGGCAGAGGCTTGATCCACTGAGCCACTCAGGCGCCCCTACACATCACTTCTTACTTTCTGCCCATGTCCTAGACGTGGAATGGTTACAGGTTTGTTTAACGACATCACGTTTGTTAGCATCAGTCAACCCCTGCAGGTCAAAACCGTAATTCGTTAGTTAAAATAATAAAACTGGACTGCACTGATGAAACAAATATACATGTGAAATTCTATTTAGTTCTTCCAAGAGCCGTGGTAAAGGGTTAAAAACAAGAGGCCAATAATAGATGCTTCCACAGAAATACCTTTGGTCCCGGTGTATTAGTATAAAGTCAGAGTCAGATGTGGGTATGATACATTAAAAGGACTTAAAATTGCTTTATTCAGTTTTCTTCAAGACACAATGAATTTCAGCCTCGTGAAAGACTTGCTACAGCATTTTTTCCATCCATATGAGGAACCTTACATTTATAAGTGAGAAGTGTCCTCTGCACCCTGTGGCAGTGGACAAAGAGCATTGAAGCTCCATGTCATTCTGGTGCAGTATCAAATAACCTTGATCTTGAAACAGGATCTTCCAGTCCACTGCATGATTCATGGGACCTTAGAAATGAGGCGGAGCCATGCAAAGGATTTTCAGAGTGCAGACAGTCCCGAATGCACTGCAGCAATCAACCGAGAGCAAATTCTTTTCCCCTACCTATCCGAAGCACTGTCTCTAGATAGGAATGGACCTCCTGGGAGAAAATACAGGACTAAAGAGGTGTTTGTAAATCCATTTTCCACTGTCCAAGAGCCATAATTTTAAGATTACAACTTGCTATTTATTCTTCTAACCCTCCAAAGAAAAGGTAGGAATTGTAAACACAGAAGACCGTGATTTGCAAAACATAACCATTTTTAAATGACTTGTTAGATGCTATCATTCACTGCACAAGGATCATCTAATCTATTCAAGTGTCGATAAGCTAGAAGGCTTCAGAACAGCAGATTCTATTAAAGCTCCACTTAGCGAGGTCTTACCTGACGAACTCCATCGTCTGTCCCCTCTCCCAATAGTGCCACATTTATATTACAGTAAGTCATTTAATTGGAAACTTTATGAAGCTTTGAAAGGGATTTTAAATTAGAGAGTATATGATTCATGATCAATTCCCATGGGCTGGATGGGGGATATGCCCTCAGTCGCTGAGATCATTTGGCTGCTTTAAAATAATTTGCTTTGTGGTCTGACACTGAACCGTTTAAAAGATATGTTTAGGATTTGTTACTTGTTTTAATTCTATGTGCAAATGCAATGGTCACACTGGGTGCTTATTTTTAAAACACAACTCAATTTTAACTTTTTAAGTTCAGTGAGAATAATTTGGACATCCTTGTTTTATAGAGCAAATAATTGATCGTATGAGGCTAGTTAAAAAAAAGGGCGAAAAAAGAGTTCTTTTTATTTACAGCTTATAAAGAGGGGGGAATGTGGGTATTAGAAGTACTTGGGTCCCCTGCCAGCTCTATTCACTAGCTTCTCTGGGCTAACTACCTCAGAGAGCATAATAATCATAATTACAATAATCATATTAATAGCTGTTATTATGGTTATTATTTGAATGAGGATAACAGAAGAGTGGTGCTGTGAAGGTCACTAATACAAGATGTTTTTCCATGTTCAGATGAAAGACAATACGTTAAGTAAACATGTTTTTAATTTTATAAATGCACTATGCATATGTAAATTAATCTTTTGGGTACATTAATATCCATTCGATAATACACTGTGACTCATTTAACCACTAAATGGTGGACATTTGGAACTGTTTAGAGTGCTGCTGTTATAAACAGTAACACAAATGTGGCATAATTGGTTTAAGCTAGGATTTGGGGGTTCCACAGTTGCTAGTATTTTTCATGTGAGATATTCTGACAGCGACGGAAGACAGCACAGCAGAGTCAGGAGATTAATGTTAAGAAAAAGAAGGTGTTATAAGCAGTAAAAAATGCTTGATGACAAAAAAAAAAAGGATGCGATGAAAATCACATACTGGAAAAGGGCCAGAAAGAATGATTCTGATGGGGGCGCCTGGGTGGCTCAGTGGGTTAAGCTGCTGCCTTCAGCTCAGGTCATGATCCCAGGGTCCTGGGATCGAGTCCCGCATTGGGTTCTCTGCTCAGCAGGGAGTCTGCTTCCCTTCCTCTCTCTCTCTGCCTGCTTCTCCGTCTACTTGTGATTTCTCTCTGTCAAATAAATAAATAAAATCTTAAAAAAAAAAAAGAATGATTCTGATGTCAAGGTAAGCAGAGGGAGGGTTAATTCAGGAAGAAAATGACAAGATGGAGGGCCTGGGTGGCGCAGTCAGTTAAGCCTCCGACTTTTGGTTTTGACTCAGGTCTTGATCTCAGGGTCTTGGGATCAAGCCCTGGGTCAGGTTCCACGCTCAGGGGACTCTCTCTCCCTCCCCTCTGGCCCCCCAACCCCCCGCCCCACCTGTATCATGCCTGCTCCCTCCCTCTCAGTAAATAAATAAATCTTTAAAAAAAAAAAAAAAAAAGGAAATGACAAGACATCTTTGACAAATACAATGTGGTGCCAAAAGGATGTTTGGAAAAGTAACATGGGGAACCAATCTTCTTTCTCGCTTCAAGTGCATACAAATCACATAAACATGTTCATGTCATGTTAGTTTGCTCTTTATTGAATTAACTAACCAAAGTGTTGTTTAATTTAAAGCTCTTTAAACTTCTTTATTGAACGATCTCAGAAAGTCCCGTCTTAAAGCACTCCTTCTTTAGAAATCTGTGAAATGTTGACAGTATTAGTTCCTGCTTTTAGAATTTTTATATTTAGTCAAAAACAGAAAAATGGTATTAAATTGGTAGTGTGTGTGTGTGTCTGTGTATGCTGCTTACATTTTTAAGCATTTGGGGATGAAAAGCATCTTGTTGATTATGAAAATGACCATATTCCATCTGAACTTATGTAATTAACGCACGGTTTTCCCTGCGGTGTAGACCAAAAGTTATCCCAGGAAACCCCTAACCCGCCCCTCTCATTTGTGAGGAAGGCTCTCTGATGCAAGATACTGGGAACAAAGAAGTCCCTCATCAAATCAGCCTTTGCATTTCCGGGTAAGACCCCCCCATGTCAATCTTGCTAAGCAGCAGAAGGAATCCTGAGACAGAATTCACTGTAATACCATGAGGAATAACAAAGGAACGTGTAAGGGAAAGCAAAAATAATTCCTGGCCTCTGCTCCTGAGCAACCTTGCAATATCCACTAGTCAAAACAGTTGGCCTAGAACCACCCAAGGCTGCTATTTCTTTTTAATTTGTTTAAGAATAAAGTGGCATAAAAATAAACCCAAATGAACACAGTACTCGGGAGAGAAGGAACCATAATTAAATAAGGAAAGCTGCCGGAGTGCAGTGTCACTGCTAGTGTCCCCAGCCACCTCAGTTCCTGGGGCTACCACAGAAAGCCTGGCCAAGGCTGTGCTCCTCCCTGAGCCTTGTGTGATCTGAACCTAAACGCCGAGCCTCTGCGAGCCTCCACCCTCTGGAGGCTGAGCCGGCTTTGGTCAGGGTTTGCTCAGCGAATGTTCGGAGCCTTCTCTCTGTGCTGCAACGTCACAGACGTCCTGTTTCTCAGACGTCACCCATACAATTTTAACTTGGATAAACTCATTGATCATTCACTCTCTCTGCAGAACATCTGCGATTTCCAAGACCTAGACACGGTTTCCTGTCTGCAGGGAGATCCAGTTCTGACAGCAGTGTGAGGGGAGAGGCAGGAACCGGTGGGCAGACAACCATGGGGTAATTCCAAAAATACCAGGGAGAGCCCTTCCTGCTACTTTCTTAGGAGCATGCAGAGGGAAGGAGAGGAACTAGCTGAAGAAGAGTAAGGAAAAGCCATAGAGTTCATTTGGCAGCATTGTTTTAAAGTTTTTATTTAAATTCCAGCTAATTGGGCGCCTGGGTGGCTCAGTGGGTTAAAGCCTCTGCCTTCGGCTCAGGTCATGATCTCAGGGTCCTGGGATCGAGCCTCGCATCAGGCTCTCTGCTGGGCAGGGAGCCTGCTTCCTCCTCTCTCTCTGCCTGCCTCTCTGTCTACTTGTGTTCTCCGTCTGTTAAATAAATAAATAAAATATTAAAAAAAAAAAAAACTGAATTAATTTACAGCTTCCAACCCTGCCTCTCTATTTGGCCCTCAAGCTGGAAGGCAGGTCAACCTCCAAATCCCCGCACCTCACACTTAGCTGTACCTGCACGTGATCAAATGCCCAAAGCAGGGGTGCCTGGGTGGCTCAGTGGGTTAAAGCCTCTGCCTTCAGCTCAGGTCATGATCCCAGGGTTCTGGGATCGAGCCCCACATTGGGCTCTCTGCTCAGTGGGGAGCCTGCTTCTCCTCCTCTCTCTGCCTGCCTCTTCGCCTACTTGTGATCTCTGTCAAATAAATAAACAAAAACTTAAAAAAAAAAAAAATGCCCAAAGCACCTGGGTGGCTCAAGGGGTTAAAGCCTCTGCCTTCAGCTCAGGTCATGATCCCAGGGTTCTAGGATCGAGCCCCACATTGGGCTCTCTGCTCAGCGGGGAGCCTGCTTCTTCCTCTCTCTCTCTGCCTGCCCAGGTCTGTGCTGCAGTCCTGGGGCAGAATTATTACTGTGAGGCAGAAGAGAAGGAACTTCAACAGTATTTTCATTAAGTAAAAAAAAATCCTTCAAAATCAACAGGAATACTTGATGGCATAATAAATCAAGCAGAAAAGCTCAGGTATTTGAAAATTTAATGACGTAAAAATGCTCATTGTATAATATTAAATTTTTTAAAAGCAAGATATAAAATCAAATATGCAGCCAGATATGACTTCGACAAATATACATAACTCCATGGGACAGGCCTGAGAGACGTCAGAAAGTATTATATATTGTTTTCTTTCTTTTGCAATTTTCGCTTTTCCAACCCACTCTAATAAATATAAGAATGGCCACGAGCAACAATATTGCTAAATGGCAGGCTTAGGGTTCCACCTGGCCAGGAGAGTCACACTTCCCTGTTTCAGGACATGCCATGAGGCAAAACTCTGCATTTTGAAACGCCTGGTAAAACCAACTTCAATTATTTCTCCAAAGTAAGTAAGGAGCTATGTTTTAACCGAACGTCAGATGAACTGTAATATTTTAAAGAAATCCACTCGAAACCACTCTATTAACTCAAATGTCAGTACAGAGCAGAGCAAAGCTGCTTAACTCCAATCTGACTTTACTGATCTGATCTATGTCTTTCTAGAGTTAGCCCCTGGATTTTAAACTTCCTGAATGATTCAACACAAATGTTGCCTTCCGAATTCCTGGCGATTTTCTCTTTCTGGTGTCCACACGAAACGTTTCTATATTGACAGAATGTGAGATTTACTAAGCTATACTCTTTCTTTCCTTATTTCCTTTTGGGCCTGGCGGGAGGGTCAGAGTGGACCTCAGCAAGAAGGAAACACTAAAAGATGTCTGTCAAATCCTTAAGACATCTGGGACATTATCAACAAGTCTGAATCAATACAACTGGCAAAAATATCACGTGGTAGGCACACCTTATTCTATCTTTTGCTTTCCTGCCCCCTTTCCCCTATAATGTTCCTATTGGTACTTTATCCACCCCATCCTCATTATGAGTGAGAAATGAATAATGACCATCTAGAACAATACAAAATAGTATGACAAAAGGGATATTTTGAGGCTGCAACAAGTAATTCCCAGAAAGGATTCAGTTGTCAACATATCCCTTGAGTTTCTGTATACATCAGTGTTACACTCTGTCTTGGAAGCCTCATCTACTCTATTTCCTTATAAATATCTTTATGTAATACACTCTATCAGTGAATATTAAGGAATGAATTCTATTCCACATAATCCCTCCAAAACTGTTCATTAAATGAAAGGAAAACAGAAAGAGGACTTTACTGTTGTTAATAGAAGTTGGGTCTATACTGATGATAATAATAAAGGCTATTGCGACCAGTGTGTTTTTTTCCTACTTCTAAACTAAAGTTGTAGGTGGTCAGAGTCAGCAATGTCTACAGAGAAGCAGACACCTCCTACTTCTTCAAAACAATAGGAATCTAAGAATATAGAAATTGAACAGAAAACGGATTGTTTTGTTGCAGAAACTAAAATAAACAATGAGAATATTGCTTGGCATAATTAATTACACCAATATATGGTCTGTGATTTTATCATGTTTCGAGCATGCATAATATGAGAAATGGTCCCAACATGCCAGTGAGACGCTGTATGGGTAAGCTGGTAATCTAGGAGAGTATCTAATGCGAATACTCATTCGACAGGTCAATCCCAGCTGGCACACCGCCAGAGGCCAACCCAACCCTGATACTTCAACCACCTACACTCATATTTTCCTGATTGAGACCCATTAGTGATCTAAACTGGATTACCTCCCTGAGCTCAGCTGGAGGAAACACTCTGCTGACAACTCAAAGCGCAATAAATCTCACCAGGAAATCCTGGCTGGGACTCTTCCCAGGTATTAAATAGTTGAGACCTTCAACCAAGACCTCACATTTCAAAAGGGCACAGGCATCCTTTTTCTTTCTTCCCATCATCATCATCTATGGGAAAATGTCATGAGACCCTTTTTTTTTTTTGCAACTGATCATCCGTGTGAAACAGGCCCATGCATCGGGCATCAACATCGGGCAGCCACTTTTAATGATTAAGGATGAGAAAAGATCTTACAAATGATCAAACGGTAAGGAAAGAAGACACAAGTGCAATCTAAGTCTTTAAAGCATGTTCTGAGCAAGCACTTACTACTGTATCTTCCTAAACCCACAGTGCTATGAGAAGCAGGGATAGCGTTAACACGTGGTAAGGAAATCACTTATCAGTATGTTTCCCTAGGAAATGCTACTCTTCGCAAATTTGACTAAATTCATTAAAAAATCATTCCACCGTTCATTCCGCTATGAATATACTACACACATATATACACGCCCTATACAACAAAAACAGATTAGGTAATAACCACCTAGAGTTTGGGTCGTGTTGCTGAGCGCCTTCTGCATTAAGTCAGTTCAAGGCGAACTAGAAGTGATACAATAGGGACATGGAACCAATTTCTCACTTTTTCCCTTGAAAACTATGAAAATGTTGTTTCCATTTGCAAGTTTGAAACCAAAGGCAAAAGTCAACGGACCTAAATTGAATCCTTCCCTGCACTGCACCTAGAGGGATTTTTCACTTGGGGTTACTGGTGATTTCCATTTCTTCTCCTGGAAGCAGGGCACAAGAGGGCAGGCTTTGAAATGCAAAGAATAGTCTGTCTGGGATCTTTGCCCCAAGGTCCCCTGATCAGGTGACTTTAAAGTCTGTGATGGAGGGCTCCTGAATTTGCAAAGTGTACGCGTCTAACATGCATTAAGGGGAGACACGCAGAACTAAATCCTAATTTCTAAGCAAAATGGAGAAATTGAACCTTCTCTTTAAACGACTGCTTTGGACGCTAAGGCATTTTGGTGCAGAACTAAAAGAAAGGTTTACAAAAGAAACCTAAGATCCAGATCAGACAGTAGGCAAAAAAAAAAAGAAACTGGGATTTTTTTTTTTTAATCACTGAATGAATTTTAATTCAAATGGGAATGCATCTTTGGATAGAAAATATTACATATTCTAATCACATTAAAATAGACTCAACTTTCTGCTCAATTTTTTGTTTTTATGCCTATTTTAATCACTGTAAGTATTTTCATTCTACTTTCTTTATCCCGATTCTAAAAAATAATAGCTTCTTAATAATATTAACTTAAGAAGCACTGCCTTAAATACACAACTAAGGAAGGAAGTATTTCCAACATTAGCTACTTACATCTACAGCGGGTTATGTTTGATTAAACCTCCAGTATCAATGGCTTGTTTCTGAGAAGTGCTAGCAGAAACTGTACTGCCTCCTTCCAATTTAGCTGATTTGAAAAACTGAATAAATGCACCAACATATTGATTGCCGCTTTAATCCTGAAATATTCCTTTCCCTAGAACATACTACATATATCATTAAAATTACATGGATGAAAGAGCTACAAATTGAGAATGTCATTATTAATACTCTGCCAAAATCTTCTAATAATGGCAGCACTTCAGAGTTCATATTTTGAACAAACTGAAGGAACTAACTTGTGGAACTTAATGAATGTACTGCTTTGCCTGAATATCCCATGAAAACAGAGAAAAAAAATTAACATGATTTTGTAGGAACACAGTTTTCTACAGGCTTTTGGTAATAATTTTATTATCGTAAGCTGGAAATTCAACCACAGCATCACTAACAAAAATAATTTGTTATGCAAGTCGTATGCTATGAATATACTACACAGAGACTGTATACTAGATTGGGTAACCACAAATCCATGTGTAATTTCCACATCAAAACAAATCTCAGCACATAAATTACTGGGGCCTATAAAAGAGGACATATATCCTCAAAGGATTCTGATCTATCAGCAACAATGAATAATCTCAACAAAAACTAAAATAAAAATGCCTTTATGTTCTATATTCTATCAATGTTATTTTTTATACAGCACCAAAAGAACAATAAATATTATTTAATTGAGTGGCTTCATCAGGAAGAAACAATGAATGCCTCCTGGAAATTGGAGCTCAAATCGCTTCCTATCGTAAATCTGCGGATTGTGTACATGAGTCAAGACTTAATAGGACACAATAAGTACGCACCGTGCAAATGCTTGTCATTCAGAAGTTCCTTAATTTAACAACCACTAAAACACTAATGTGTGCAGAATCACTTCCTTCCTTCCCTACACTGAATGAGTCCGGTGGAATGCCTTCCCTTAGTCTAATACTGTGCTTTCCTTCCTGCCCTCTCTCTCCCACTGAGATTACCATCATCACCATTCTTCTCATTCATGTCGGGACCACCGGTTTCTTCCGTTCCATCAGTTTCTTCTAGAAGGGGGATGGTAGCAGTACCCAGCTTGTGGGGGTTTGGAGGGGTCAGGGTTAGATAACACACATAAAATACTAAGTACACAATCCATGCTTCATAAATGCTAGCTATCCGTGAGTCCCTTCACACCACACTCGTCTACTCATCATTGTGCCCATCGCGCCCGTTTTGCTCTTGGCTCTTTTGCTCAAACGCCTTTCCTTTCACCTACACTACCTGCTCCCGTCAGAACTGTATGCGCCTTTCAACTCTCACCTCTAACCTCCATCTCAGCGAAGACGCCCCTGAGTCCATTCCTTTTCAGCCATTAGTCTCCGTTGACCTCCAACTTCTCATGTTCACTCTTCAAACGTTCCCATGCTACTTTGTATTCTAGTTAATGGCAAGTGTTTGATGTCTTTGGCTAGATCAAGCCCTTCCAGGACAGAAACCAGCTCTATCAATCTCTTTTAACCCCAGCACTCTGAACGCAGGGCTGTATAGCTAGCAGGTGCTTAACCTGCTTCTCTAGGTATGGAGAGGTAAATGAAAGCAAACAGGAGACCATCTCTCCTGGGACATAAAACACACACAACCGAAACAATGAAATAATTATGTAAGAGGAGGGATGTTTGAGCTCACACATGAGTATTGAAGATGTTAAGGTGATGATTGTTATGTTGGAGTTGTCTAAAAAAGGAGAACCTGGACAACACTTGTGTAGTGGGTAAAACTGGGGTGTAGCGGAGGACAGGGAGGTAGAGAGACTACAGGCACAGGCTGAGCAGAGGACTGCGTGTTTCAGAAATGTGTGACCACCACCTTGGCCAGTGAAGGGGGCTTCACACTACCTGAAGTGCTAGAAAATCAGGAAAATAAAGTGGATTGTCTAGGACTTTTACATTACTCCTCTCTTAAAAACTGCCTTTTGTCGGGGCGCCTGGGTGGCTCAGTGGGTTAAGCCTCTAACTTCGGCTCAGGACATGATCCCAGAGTCCTGGGATCGAGCCCCGCATCGGGCTCTCTGCTCAGCAGGGAGCCTGCTTCCCCTGCCCTCTCTCTGCCTACTTGTGATCTCTGTCTGCCAAATAAATAAACAAAATTAAAAAAAAATAAATAACTGCCTTTTGTCTGATGTCACTGTCCCTTTTGTCTGATGTATACTTGCCCCAAAAAGTGAAGTAGAGAGAACAGGTGTTCAGTGAGACAAGAAACAGCTGACACTCTGTTAGCTTGAAGAACAATTTGAGAATAAGTATCTTCTACTATTTGTGTTGTATCTTTTGATAAGAAACATAGAAAATTAAGATTTTAATAGAGAAGCAAAAAATCCTATACCAGAGACAGGCAGTACTTCTATTTAATAATCATGTAGGACTTATTATATGCCACTGTGTGCACCATGTATACAAGCACAAAAGAAATCCTGGATCTTGAAGAAGAGAGGCATGTAGGTACTATGTGAACAGAGCTTGTGGGAAATCGGTGGACAAAAAACTGGATTATGCAAAAGCCCATATGAGGGTACTTAGTTCAGTTTAGGGATAGAAGAAATCTAAGATGAGTGGACTCCTGAAATAAAGCTTCAGAGAGTGAGCTGTAAGAGGAATGGGGTCATTTGCTCTCCGGAAAAGGGAATACCTTGAACAGAATGCGAACACAGAACAACCAGCTTAGTTAAAAGGACATCACAAAAAGAAGATTTATAAATTGGTTCATTGGAAGCCTCTCCAGCATCCCTCAGGGCTTAATTCCATCGCACGTAATGGGTTCTGGATGGGCTTACAGGGCATTCTAGCCGGATGGCACGGATTCCGCTGTAACTCTTCCTTTGCATTTATGAGGACCTCTGGTAGTGCATGACTGCATCAGTTTTACAGGGGACTCTCAGGCATGTCTTCTTCTATAGTTACCAGGAAATAATGTCCACAGTTCTAATTCTGGCAAGCACCTTGACTTACTTGACTTCGAAGAAATGGGGAGCCTGAGCAAAGTGACCTTCAGTTCTTCCCCACCAGATCCCTCATCTCAGCCGATAACCTCATCCTTTCAACCACCCAGTCAGAAATCATCCTCGACATCTCTCCCATCTTTTCTCCAGCCCATGTTTAAATCATGCTAAATCTATCTTCAAAATACACTCAGAATCCAGCAACTCAATCAAATCTTTAACCGCCACTGCTAGAACTCCTACAGCCGCAGGTCTGGGTTACAGCAACGTCTCCTCACTGGTCCTGCCATTTCCACCAGGATCCCTCTCCAGGAAGCTTATGTAACATCTCCTCAGGGATTCCTTTGAAACCTAAGGCATGTGGAATCCCACTGCCGCTCGAAAGTCTGCAACGATTCTCCATCCCCAACTGGTGGGGGAGAGCCACCCTATCTCCAGCCGTATGCCAGGTCTCCTCACTTCCCTGGTATAGGCTCTTACTCTCTCCATCACTAAGCTCAAGCCACACCGGTCTTCTGTTTCTCCTCCCTGCCCCAGGATGCCAGGAAATATCTTGGGCTTTTGCATAGGTTTTTTTTCTTCTGCCTGGAACATTCTTCCTCCTTATACCCACATGAAACTCTCTTACCTCTTTCTGTCTTTCAGTAACTGTTACCTTTTTGGGGCAGCCTACACTGATCATTCTACTTAAGTTGGCTATTTTCCATACAATTTACCTCCTTCTAAAACAGCACTGGATTAACTAAGTTATTATTCTTTCAACTCTTTTCTTTAGAAAATAAACTCCTGGAATAAAGCTTATGGAGTAGGTGCTCAATAAAGAATGTGAAGACGGGGTGGGGGTGGAAATGGAGTTCTTCCAGCTCTAAAGACTGTTCTAATTAATTAAAAGTAGCAAAGGATATTGCAAAAAGCACAATAAGGGGACGTTCCCCATCTTTTAGACCAGTCTCTCTGTTTCTTATTAACTATGAAGATATGTAACGCCTAACCATTTCACACTTTTGGATGTTGGATTCCTCAGGAGGAAAGTAAAATATCTTGACCAGCTTATCTATAACAGCTCTTACATCTTTAAAATGTCAATGGTTCTGCTATGATCCTGTTTAATAAAATTCAAATACTTCCAAACCACTGTTATGTCATAATGGACAGCACCAATCAGCACCTTAATTTATGGGCTACATCTGGATAACAAGGAGACTTAGGCTTTGCTAAAAGGACAGCATGCATTATGGCATTCAAGACTTCTTCAGTTGTTCTCCACCAGCTAAGGGGAATTCTTTATCTCCCTGTGGACCTGCGCACCAACATATGACAGGCTAAGAAGACACAGGGATAGACTTCATTACGCATGCATGTGACTCTCCACAGCAGTATGGACTGAGGGCCTCTCGCTGGTGAGGAGGACTTTGTCTCTAAAACCATCTCAACCATGTGGCTCTATTTCGGGCTGACAAGTCGACAGATGACTATCCCTCTCAGCTCTCCTTCTAATTGCTGAGAACAATGCAGATATGACAGGAGCAGGAAATACACAGAGGAAAAGCCACATGAACAAACCAAGCCAAAATGGCAGCATATCCACATCTTTGTCAATATGTCCCTGGAAATTCCTGCCCCTTTCTTCAAGCCTGTTATAGCAATAGCAAGGAATCAAATCTGGAATTCAAGGAAATGTAATTTAATTTAAAGAATTGCACGGTAATGGTGGCTCGTGCTTACGTAGCACTTATGTGCCTGGTACTATTCCAAGTGCTTTATGTCCATTAACTTATTTGATCCTCACAAAAACCCAGGAGGGAAGTACAATTACTGCCACCATTTCAAATATAAGGAAACTGGGGCACAGACAGTCTATATAAATTGTACTGTCACACAGCCAGAGACAGAGCTTGGATTCAAACCCACACAATCTGGATCCAGTGTGTGCCTTTACTCCCTACACTATAATGAAATGAAATTCCTTATCCCCAAAATGTGAATTTTTCTAGAGAATGCATATACTGCTATATATAAGCTATACATACAGGCTTTGCAAATCATCTTCTAAAGTGTCCAGAATCGTGTTTTCATAGTTAGTAAGGACTGAACTTTATATTGAATTTCTCCAAATTAAAATTCCAGAAATGTAAGGTAGGTTTCAAGTTATTTTCTTCCTTCTTGTGCTGTGACACCCAAGTCACTCTTGGTGTACCTCAATTTTTCTTCCCAACATAAGCCAATGGGACACCTACTTCAGAGGAAGTATTTCTTTTTCAAGACACTGTACCGGCCATAAAAACGAATCAGCTATAACTCATTAACTTCTCAGTCCAGTGTAAGGGTTAGGCACGTGTCCAAATAACAGCACTGCAAGAGAGAACGGGGTAAGTACCTTCACGAGACACAAACAATGTCCTATGGTGATCTACAAGAGGAAAGAGTCCACATCTGATTTGAAGGTGAGTCCTGAGGCATGAGCAGAATTAGGGAAGGTAGAAACTGTGGGAAGTGAACATTTTTGGTAGAGGCAACAGAATGAACAAAGAGTGGAGGAAAGAAATAAAATAATATTCCAGGTAGAGTCCCACTTGGCTAGAACATTGTCCATATGGTTTGCAGTGGGGAGGGGACAGCTGGAGTTGGCCTACATAGGAAGCTAGGGGTCCTACTATGACAGGACCTTGGATACCAGAAAAGAATTTATGTGATAGGTGCTTTCTAAATACTGACTATGGTGAACTCAAGAAATGAAAATGAAATGAAAGTAATTTCTGTTTTGTGAATCATAAGATTTCTCAAGTCAGTTCTGCAGAGAGATCCAAGAAAGCACATTGACTGTGTAGAGTTCACATGTTCAGAATGTAATTTCCTATTAGGTACTATAATCAATGTCTAAAGATTTACCCCAATCTACCTATTATGAAAGGAGTAACAAGTGAACAAATAAGACATCCAAATTAAACTTAGACCCTCTAAATCTAAGCACCCAGAGAACCTCTCTATCTATCATTCACCTGGTTATCCTGAACTCTGCTGCTCCAGAACACAGGAAGGAGTTCAGGTTTGATAAGTGAAACATATGTCACCAAAGCTGAGGATAAGCTTCTCAAGAAAAGAACCTTTCTCAGAGACATATTATCTTTTATATAAATGTTTAACCTGCTGAAAACTTGATTTACAAACCCCACAGGAGATCAGAACCATGAATTAAAAGTGTGAAAAACCATTTCATTAATACATACTGACTGCAAAGTGACTTGATTAAGGAAAGCACACAATATATGAAAATATCATCAACGTCTTCTGGTTCTATGTGATCACTGGCAACTTTCACATCTTTGAGTCTATTCTTTATGCTAAAAGAAAAGATTTCATTTCCGTTGTTTCTATGATGTCTAAAACTCTGAAACTATCATTGTGATTATGCAAAAAGCCAACACACATTCAAAATATATATGGCCCTCGGGTTAGAATTCCTAATATAACCCACTATGACCTAATAAGATGATGTATTCAAGAAAGTTTGAACATAACCCACTATATCCTCCAGATAGCACAGTACCCAACGTTATGAAGATCCTCTATTGGATAAATCCCACTAACAAGTTGCCCAGATTATTAAAAGATTTCAGTCCAAAAGGGAGAAAATTGAAGTTTAGCTATTTAGAAAATTCAACAATGCAGAATAACCAATTTCCCAAAGATTTTTGTGAAGCCCAAGACTTATGTATTGATACTAAAGTTTTTAATGTATAGTTCACTAAATAGGTAGGGATATGTAGGTCCTTGACTATGACTAACCAGAGTCAACATCAAATGGAACTCCCTGGGCAGGGGTAAAGTTCAATATCTCCCTCTTGGCATTGAAATAGAAATAGAAGAAGACTAGAGTAATCATTTTATAGAATGTTTTTGTTTGGTATGTAAACCAAAGTCCTTGCAGAGTATATATTATTTTTTTCTCTTCTTTTTGAAAAATCCTAAGAGTTACTTGGTGAGAAAAACAGTAAAAATCCAGCTCTGATCTCTGGAAAGATCGGAGTTGTAACACTGAATGTTGCCACTAGCCATTCTTAAGATTTGCTTTGTAGGCAAGACTTAGCATCCTGTAACAAGCAATGATTACTGATTCCCTTTGCTCCCCAAAGAGCAAGCAATTATGACCCAGGAAGCTCCACCAAGGGATTACAAACTAATGCTAACAAGAGTTCAATTCCACTGTCCTTAGATCATTCCATTTATTTCTGGAGCTTTTATTGTATGTCACCAACATATTTCATAAAACAAATACTTCCTGTTACTTAGCAAAGGAAGAGGCAACACTGAAAGTCATCAGGCTAATCATGGTCAAGACTGCGGTTAAGGTCTCACTTCCCTCTCCCCAACAACCCACCCCATGAGAAACCACAGGCTCGGGCCATCCACTCCATACGTCTGATGCTCTGGGATACCGCCATCCCATCAGGGTGGGAGAATGGCGTAGTGAGAGTAGCAGGAAAGTAATGGCGGGGTATGAATAGCAGAGTAAAAAGAAAGGTAACCTTGGGTTAGCAAGTAAGAAAGAAAGAATGAGAGGGAGTAGAGAGGGAACTGGAGAAATAAAATCATAGCAACATCTGACATGGACACAGGTACCAAAGCTAAGACTTGAGAGTCCTAGTGTCACCTGTTCGCCTCCTAATCAAGTTCTCCTTCTCATGGCAACTGCCATTGTCTTCTGTGTTAGTCTCATCTGCCTTCCAAATGGCTACGAGTATATGGACATTTGGCTTACTTCTAAATGATGAGTTTTTAAAACAAAGTAAGTTATGGAAGAGTGGGTTCTTTCTTTCTTTCTTTTTTTTTTTTTTTAGGGAATTACATGAATATAAAATGCTACACTAATTTCTGCTTAGAATAGAGTTGATAAATTTCCCCTCTGGCGAGGATAAATGGTACCTCAAGGAAGGCAATTCAAACATTCAAATGCTTATCTTTGGAAGATTTGCGTAGTAAATCAGCTCTCATCTTGTCACACCACGTTAGTGATGAAAAAGAAAAGCTGCTTCACTCTAGGAAGTCTTCCCCTATATTTCATCAGATTTTATTGGGTCAATCAGTTTATTCATACTGCTCAGTCAGAACAACGTATACCCATGGAAACTCCCCCTGCAACTGTTATCCCATATTTCCCCCTTATAGGTGGCTGCCTCATTGCTCCAGTATTGAGTCAAAGTCCCACTTCTGCAGTCAACCTAATAAAGTTGAGTTAAAAACAACCAAGATGACCAAAGCATAAAAGTTTTCACATAATTCTATGTCCACATTAATGAATAAATGAAAACACATATATTATGCTGGTTACTATACATTTTATAAATGACAAGCTCTCATAAAATATAACAAAGAATCAAAGTCCCTTTAAGTGCATATACCCAGAACAGCACCATTGGTTTTGGGTTTTGGGGGGTGTGTTTTGTTTTTGTGGGGTTTTTTTTTTTTTTTTTTTTGGGTAGAATTGTGACCAGTAATCCAGCTTACAAGATTTCATTTCAAATTCATTCCAACAGAATCTCCAGTACATTTTTAAGCTATAATTCCCCCTTCCAAAACAATACTGTTTTCTTTTTTACCTTTTACAAGCCTATAGCATCAGATATGGAACTAGAGTTGGGTTTTTTCCCCCCAAGCATCGAAATCTTTTCCTCTACACTTTAAATGTTTTTATTTATCCAATCTTATCTAGTAAGTAATCATCAAACCATCTTCTCTTTGATTTGGAATACTATGTGTATAAATTATACATATAAAAATCCAAAGCATATATATTTATATTATAGATATAATATTATTAAGCAAATTAAAAGAACTCCGATATTTGATTAGCTCAATGATTGTACACTGTTATTTCCATGACTTTGGTGAAATGGCAAAATGGCTTAATTCCTTTATTTTGGTGTCTGGAAATCCCAGTTTGCAACAGTGAAAAGAGGTGAATATAATTTTCATTTAGATCAAGAAGGATTCATCCCATGTCCTACATCTAAACCATATAGATTCCTTTCATTATCCTAATCTTCCCATAGATTATGCTTCCCTTACAAACACAATTTTAGTAATCCTCTGTCTTTTCCTCTTTTACAAGTAACTCCTTATTATTGTACCCACAAGAAAGCCCATTACAGCATAAATTTTGAACACTACTCTAAGGATAATAATCCATATATTCCAGGGGTGCCTGGAGGGGCTAAGTCAGTTAAGCGTCTGCCTTCAGCTTGGGTCACGATCCCAGAGTCCTGGGTTCGAGCCCCACATCAGGCTCCCTGCTCTGCAGAGAACCTGCTTCTCCCTCTCCCTCTGCCTCTCCCAAGCTCATGCTCTCTCTTGCACCCTTTCTCTTGAATGATAGGTAAAATATTTTTAAAACATAATAATTCATATATTCCAGCCTCACTCTTTTTATGGCACTAGGGTTCAAGAAACTGTAAAGTTCTATATCATTCTAAGACAAACCCAATTAATTCACCTTTTAAGATTGTCTATAATTTATTCCTGGGAATGTTAACACTCATGAATACATATACATATGAACCCTGATAGAGAGGAGGGAGAGGAAAGAAATTAATACTTAAAAAAAAAAGAAAAGATTTATTTATTTGAGAGAGAGAGCGAGCACATGTGCATGAGTGAGCAGGGATGGGGCAAAAGCAGAAGGACAGAGGGACTTTCAAGCAGACTCCCCACTGACCATGGAGCCTAATGTGGGGCTCGATCTCACAACCTGGAAATCACGACCTGAGCCGAAACCAAGTCGGATGCTCAACTGACTGAGCCACCCAAGTGCCCCAAGAAGTTAATACTTCTTAAACTTTGTACTAAAAGGATGTATTTTTCTCACACAGAGTAATTTATCTTGCCCCTAACACAATCTTTGAAGAGTTTTAAGTATTAATTATCCCCATTTCTTTATTTTTTTATTTTATTTATTTATTTTTTTTAAGATTTTATTTATTTGTTAGAGAGAGAGATACAGAGCGCAAGCACAGGCAGACAGAGTGGCAGGCTAGAGGCAGAGGGAGAAGCAGGCCCCCTGCCGAGCAAGGAGCCCGATGTGGGACTCGATCCCAGAACGCTGGGATCATGACCTGAGCCGAAGGCAGCTGCTTAACCAACTGAGCCACCCAGGCACCCCTCTCCATTTCTTTAGATGTTAACTTTAAATCTCAAATGGTGAAGTGATTTGCTCAAGGTCATATCTAGCTTATAAGTGGTAGAGGTGGGACTTGGTATCAGGTTTCCAGTGTAATTTCCACTTAACTATGATGTCTCTTCAACTCTTAACCTTAGTTGTAAGTTTTTCATAAATTTCCCCACTCCTATCTAAACTTACTCTCTAAACTTACAAAACCACTCTGTTGAGGTCAAATGAGGAAAAGAATAAAGTAAAGAAGAGAATCAAAAACAGAATGAGGGGGAAATTTGGTATTGTTTTCATATTTACCATGGTTTAGTCCTGAGAGTTGGTATTTTCCAATATCTCATTTAATCCCCCAAACAGATCCAAGAGAGGCATACTACTATCTTCAAATATAAAAAGCAAAACAGATTCAGAGGGATGGTCTAACTTGCTTGAGGCCACGGGAAAGGCAGGTAGGATTAAAACGCAAGTCTGCCCAATGGGAAAGCTAATGCTCTGGGACAAGAAACTGAGAGAATCAGAATGTCAAGAGGCCCAAGAGGTAAATATATTTCATAAGTTGCTTGAAACACGAATCTCCCTCAAATGTGTTACTGCTTAAATATTTCCATGTAGAAGAAACTAAATTCTTTCTGAATACACATTTCATTTGGAATAACTTCGATTGTGAAAAGATTTTTCCCATAAACCATGTTGTCGAGAGAGGTATATCCATTCAACCTCCACGCCAGAGGGGTGTCCCGTACTGATCAAAATCAGACACGTAAGTCTCTTCTCTAAAGAGAACATCTGAGATGGAGTGAGAGAATTTACTAATGAGGATTTATATAATTAACAGGAAAGCCATTTAGATTAAGATGATATATACTCCTTGAATAAAAATGCTAAAGACAGTTTGGAAAAGAAAAGCAAGGTGCAGTGAAAACCAGAATCATTCTAGTTTCCTCTCAGCACTCACATGAATTAGTTGGAGTGACCTTGGTCAAGTCACTTCACTTTTCCAGATTTTAATTTCCTCACTTCGGAAGTCACTCAGATCATCTTAACGTATGTTCAACATACAAAATTCTACGATTATAGAATATCCATTAAATTATTCGCAAATAATCTTAGAGTGCTTACACACACACGCACACACACACACACACACACACACACACAACAGTGGATTAAATTCACTGCGGCAAACATAGCAACAAGGTTTGAGGTGATGAGGACTAACTATTTCCTTCTCCTCAATCACTCTTCATTTGAATGGAACATGAACCTAAGTTTTCATTCATTTTGAGAACTAATACCTTAATGGCAGATGCTAGCCTTTCTCTGGGTAGTGAAACTAAAAATCCTTGGGAGTGTTTTAATATTCTTGTTCTTTAAGCCTAAACAATAAATGGAAAATATGACCAAGAAATAAAAACAAAAATATTTATAGATGATTCAGCTTTCTAGAATCTGGAAATAATCGTACTGTATTTCCATGCTAGAAGAATTATGTATATATTTTTCATTTTAAAAGGCTTCTAGAGACTAGATAAAGACTACTTTTCCAATCACTTCAACGCTTTGCTTAAAAAGTGTCTTATAGGCCAAACATGAATCACCCCAAGTTACCCACCTTGTCGGTAGCACAGGTGGGAACTGGTGTGACTTTAAATTAAGGACATTTAAGATAAAGGCAAGTGTTCTGCATTCAACAGCTAGAGGAGAGGAATCTATCTGTCCCAGTAGAGGGACAGAAGTGGTCATCAAAATGTGAAAAAAAAAAAAAGGTAAAGAGAAGAAAAGCTGAATACAGAGGATTATATGTATAGTTATGTAAAGAAACAACTCAAGTGGATTTAACTGTGCAACTAGATTCTTCAAATTCATGAGAACATAAGCTCTATGAGGGCAAGAGCTTTTATTTTCATTGCCATAAGGTCAATCTAGAACAGGGCTCGGTGCGTAGTAGGTGCCTGATGTGTATTCACTGAACGAAGAGAGAGAGGAAGTAAGAGAAGGAAACTGTGGACATACAAAAATAATAAAAATGGAAACATGGTCATAAAAGTAGACACGGAATAGCTCATAGCTGACTAGAAAGGTCAAAGAGATTCTGAAGACAAGAGTTATTATGTTCTAGTCCTTAGAGTTTCTGCGCTCAACTTTCAACAAGTCATAACTTTTTTATGCCTCAGTTTCTCAATCTATAAAATATCTCTTTCTTTACACTTTAAAAGGATCCGGTGAGGTGACAGTAACAGGAAATGGGAAGGAAGAAGATGATATATGGTTTGGGATGTAATGACTTTCCGGGAAAGCAGAAATGCTGATTTGTACAAATGTGTAAGAGTCAGCGGGGAAACGGTGTGAAACATACTAAGGAAAAGAAGACGGAGCGATCCAGAAGCGGGACACAAGTTTGAATCAACTGTGCCAATAAGAAACCAGTATATTGTTCTAGAGACGTATTTGTCTATGTGTGTTTGTAATGTGTATAAATAACCATTCAGTATTAAGATGTAATGAACTATGTGAAAAGATCAGTGAAGATGCATTAGTATTTTAGAATGCAATGGAATATTGATAAATAAAGCCGAAGTGGCATCATTAGAAAAATCAAGGAGGATTCAAGAGATAATTGGGTAGGTGGTAAGGCCAAGGAGAGTAGAAAACCCATCTAGGGATCATTGAGGAACAAGGAGGAGGGTGGGCAGTGTGGGGAAGAGGCGAGCCACAGAGCTACCTCCTCCATGTCAGCCAAGAGCCCACCCTGCAAAACCCGTACAGCCGGATGCTGTACGGATGCCGGATGCTGTACGGATGCCGGATGCTGTACGGATGATCAAATAAAAAGGGAAAAGACGAGCACTACTGAATGTTTAATAAAAGTAAAACAAGAAGGCGGGAAGGAGATTGAATTTAATAGTCTGAACTATACATGCTCGATCAGTGGTCACACTTGGCAAACATCCCTGTCCGTTGGATGCCACTGAAGCCACTAGAGTTGGTGTCCAGTCCTATTCTCTCTGGACCGGGGAAAAGCGGACAGGAGAAAAATGCCACGTGTGAGTTTAAATTCTGGGGGACAGGACACTCCTCTGTTTTCTATGATTTTGGATTTCACTAAACCTTTCGGAATGTTGTGCATTTTCGTAAAAGAATGTCATTAAATCTTTCAGAGCCCGGATTTCCTCCTCACCAGTGAATTGATCAAATTATTTGGGTTTGGTTGAGGATCTGTCACTTTCTCCCAGTTTTTAAAATGTCTTGGGCTTTACATAAGTTTGGTTAAAGTGGAGATAAGTTATCTGAAATCACCACTCTGAAATACCTAAGAGTACAGTTGCAAGGGCCTAGAAGAATCTCTTGGGCTTAAAATAAATGCCACTTTTAAACTGAAAGGAAGAAATCCTTTGGTATATTCAATTAATCACACCGGGCTTCTGCAAATGGTAGTGATTTGTGTTGTCACTGTGGTAACAATGGTTTGCCATGCAACCCTGTACAAAGAGATTTAAGACAAAGCAAAACAAATTTGGCCTAAGATGAAAATACTAACATACTCTTATTTACTCTACGGACTGTGTGGTCAAGCAGGCTCTCCCATCCAGAAATACATTTCTTACAAAACGGCACTTTGGTTCCATGCGACAATTTAATTAATCAGCTCTTTTTATAGTAACCTAAGTTAGCAATCTCCCAGAGTCAGTTCGTCCCATATAAATAAAGGTTAAGAAAAATCTTTAAAGCCCAGGCAAAGAAAACAAATTAATGGTTCAAGTATTATGTGCCCCAGTGAGAAATAAAAACTTAACAATTACCATGGCATATAAAGATATAATAGTGGGGAACCACTAACCAAACACAGAAAAACTTCAAATTAAAAAATAAAAAGTATATATATTTTTCCAATCCTGCATTAGATCTCCTGAGATCTAGATGTATGCATAGATTAATCTGGTGGAAACATGAAATTATATTACCTTATGAGAGAAATGCCCATTTTAGAAAACCTGATGTAACCACTATTCCTATAGGCAACTGAAAACGTTATATATTGCTTTTTATTACAATAAAGACAAAGAAGGTTTTAATTTTAAAAGAGTCAGCAGGAAGGGGAGTAATTTCAGTGTTTATAGAATAAAAGCCTAATACCAGAAGGTAGATTGGTTGGGGAATAACAGAGCAGACACAATTACTAGGATTGTCTCTCTTCCACTCTCTTAGGCTCCAGGATAAAGAAGAATCAATTAGACCTCCACAGACTATGACCTTGAAGGCTACGGCTCTGTGCATAATATGCTGAACATGCTCAGACAGACAGGAAAGGGAGAGGATGGACTTGAAACCGCTGAGAAGCATGTTTTGGATATGAGAACGTCATCTTAAGATGTATACCATCTTAAGGCTCTGGATCTTCCTGTGACTAAGCAGTACTTTCAGAGTTGAAGGGGAAAAAAGTGAACAAGGTTACAAAATGACAGTCTCATTCCAAGCTTTTTTTTTTTTTTTTTTTTTTTGCTTTTCCTTAGTAGATGGTTACAAGCTCTTTAAACAACAAAGCAACCACTTAAAGGTTGGCTCAGAAAACACAGCTCCCTGGACCAGTCTCCCTCACCCCACCTCCCCACCCCCACAAACAGACTCATAATTTTTAGGATATTTGTATTTTTATTGTTTTCAGGCACTAGCCCCCCAAAAATTAACACAGAGTTTTCCACATAAAAAACCCACAGGCTGTAAAGTATTAAGCACCGTCTACCCCAAACTTTTCAGGAGAAAACTACTTCCCATGCTGCTTTTCCAGGCTGGTCTCCAACACACTTCAAAATGCCGCAGCTGTGTCTCTGGCCAGAACTGGCCACTGCGATGCTTTTAGGCAGCAGTAAATCTTTTCCACTCAGTGCATATGCCAGAAAATCAATGCCCGAGCTCGAAAATAAAGAAAGGAGAAACTATATGGAATGCATACCCTAATGAGATCCCTTACTAGAATTTACCTTAAAAAATAATTTCTCAGACAGTCAAAACATACTTTTTGACATGGTCCTAGATCAGAAATAGGTAACTGGATGGTTTTTGTTTGCTTTTCTATTTCCCCCAAAGATGACAAAATTATAGGACCCCCCCCCCCAAAGGTCCTCTTTCTCTTTCCGGACAACTAAACCTTTTCGGGCACATTTTAATTAACGACAAGTTTCAAGCAATAATGTTAAGGAGGTAACCTTGTCTTCCCTGTGAATTTTGCTTCTCTTTGCAGGATCTGAACGTGCTTTTTATAGCCTGTCATTTCATCTGGGTATTATTTCCCGGTCACTTTGCCAGGTGGGAAGAGGCGGTGAATGCAGTGATATCTGTCAGACCTTTAATGATGCTTCAGGGATTTGATAAAGATACAAAGCCGCGTCTGCTGAAAGGAGGTTCTTTCCTAATTACACCTGAAAAACAAGCCTCTCTCTCTCTCTCTCTCTCTCTCTTTTAATCTTTGCCACTGAAGCTGCTGTGTAGGAAACGATCCTGAATCACAAGTACAAGTCAAGTTTTCTGTGTTTCCCTACCCCACGGCTCTCCCTCATTCGGAACATAACGTCTGGGGAATATGTCCTTTATCCTTCCTGAGCATCCACAGGGAAACACAAGCGGTGAGTATGTCATCACGGAACACTTAGCCTCCACTCTTAGAGATCTCAACACACGTTCTTAAGAACCAAATCCTCTCGTCTTTTACTTTTTCTACTAAGGGAATATTCATCCACAGTAGGAAGTAAGTAGCAGAAGACAAGAGAAACGAAAATAAATCAGAAACATTTAGCAAAAAAAAGCTGGAGGAAACTCCTCCCTCTCTACTGACGCTTGAGGCAATCTGACTACTCATGGTTTCATCGCTGTCAACTTTCCATTGTATGCATCGTCACAGCGACCCGTCGGCGACAGCAGCACATTGTTCCGTATGGTTTTAAGAGCGTGGGCTCTGCTCCCTCACAGGTTATTAAACTGCGCGGCTGCAGTCTGACGGGCAAAAAATGACATGTCTGGGAAACAAAACAAAACAAAACGATGCACCTTACTCATGGATCTTGTACTTTTTAACGACTGCCAAGGAAGCTCTTTAAACGTTTGATTACAGAAGACAAAACTAATTTGGAAAAAACCCCTTCATGCAGACTTTGGACTGCGTCCGCAAGGAAATCAAGGACTCAGTAGCCGAAACTCCAATCTGGGCAGGACAGTGAGAGCCTGCCGGGGTGGGGGGTGAGCACGGTGGATGGGCTGTATCAGGAGGAGCCAATTAAGATAGAAAAAGCAGAGAAGGGGACAGGAAGGAGAGACAGAGGCAGATACCAGGTGGCAGGGGACCTCAGGGAGGCGGAGGGTAACAGAAGGGTGGGGGGGTGATGGAAAGCCACCTGGGCACGAGACACACGCGGAAACCACACTCGCCCCTCCACGGAGGGCACACTATGTCAAACAGAAAGGATGCTCTGAGGTCTTCATTTTTTTTTAAAGTGTTAGAAATCAATGGGATCGCAGTGACATTCAGGCATGACTCGCAGACGCTCAAGTGGCGGGTCCCCCCACCCAGCCCGTGAGCGATCCGGCCGGAGGGAACGCTGCCTCGTGCCAGCAGTGGGCAAGATCGTTCTACTCCTCTCTTCAAGGCCACCCCAAGCGTTCCAGTCACATGACGCGCTTCAACAAAACCATGCAATTAAAACAGAGGACAAGGAAACAGCTCCCTGCGCGCTCAAGCCCACCCGTTTCCATTTTTCATCATCTCTCTCTCTCTCTCTCTCTACTTACAAAGTTTAGGAGCAGTTTGGAGATTAGTTTCTGTTGTTTGTGGCTGAGTTGCTGACTTGGGTGTTCTCACCTCAGGGTTCCGTGTGGGGAAAGGGAAGGACGGTGCGGTGGACGGCAGGAAAGAAAAAGCAAGGATTCGATTCTTCGGGGTGGGGACCGCTGCGGGTTGGGAGGACACAGCAGCATTGTCAACTTGCAGTGTAACTTGAACCTCAGTTTCAGATGGAGCCCTAGAGACAGGTGAAGTGTACGCCTCAGATGCTACCCACACGGCTGAGGCAGCAGTTGGATCCAGAGAAATAAGAGGGTCCTGGCCTAACCCCCCAGGGTCAAGGTGAGTAGGAGAGTCATACTCGAATATCTTGTCCACGAACACCCACTTGAGGCCGGCGATGCAGAGGCAGAGGCTGACTAGACAAGCCAGAATGGGGACAATGCAGATTTTCTCGGAGTTGAGACAACCTCTCAGGCGCTCGGCTTCCAGGCAGACACAGCAGGGAACTGCCAGGCCCACGAGTCCAGGGTTTCTCCCGTCTTCGGTCTGGGTCTCTGGCATGTCTTCGGCTGCCGGAAGTCCGTCAAGAGATGGGTCTGCACTCAGCTGAGTGGAGGGGCTGGAGGACCTCTCGGCAGCTCCCTCGGACATGTCTGGGGAATAAATCTCCATCGGCTCACCTCCAGAAGGCCTGGCCTCTCTCATGGTCCATTACCATGCAGAGCCCCCCCCAACCAAATGATACAGCATCTTACAGGGGGAAATCGATAAGTCTTCCAAGTCCAAGGCCATTATCAAAAGCAAGAGGAGTTCAGGAGGAAGAAAGGAGGAGGAAAAAAAAAAAAAACCTCTAGCAACTACCAAATAAAAGTATCCTGTAATTCGTGACTGCTGTCCCTGGGCCACTTTGGCAGTTCTTTCAAATGCTTCTCCAAACCATCCCGGCTGGTCGAGAGGGCTGGGGGCCAAAACAGAAACCGAGCCGGTGGTGGGTCAATTAAGTAAACCAGTAGCCCAAACTGAAAGGCATGTTTCTCACCTCGAGCATCTGAAGCTGGTGTCTGCTCAGATGGAGAAAACAACTGTCATGCAGGAGAAGTAAAAGCAAAAGCAGGACCAGCGGCGGCGGCGGGGGCGGCAGCAGCGGCGGCGGCAGGAGAGGCAGCAGTGACAGTAGCAACAGCATCCTGTTGTGTGAACGCGACGGCTGAAAGAGGCTGAATCATTACAGAGCAGCAGGTGCCTGCCCTCGGAGCATCACTGCAAACAGGATCATCACAGAGGGATCCGAGGGGAAGAGTGCGGCCCGGAGGGGCGGTGACTCCCCTCCCCGCCCTGCCTCCACCCCCACCCCCCAACCACTCCTCTTTGTCCTTCTGGAGCGCTCATTCACTTTATTCCTCTGCGGCGCTGCCCTGCTTCATAGTCTCTTTCTCTTCCTTTCCCCTCCTCATCCAAAGACGTTCTCTCTCTCCTTGCCTCTCCCTCCCTCCCTCTCTCTCTCTCTCTCTCTCTCTTTCTCTCTCTCTCTCTTTCCTCCCTCCTCCCTCTGTCCGCACTCCAGAGCTGCTGGCTGGTCTGAGTCAAATCAGTATACCCGGCAACGCAGGACTGCCAGTGACTTCCTATTTTATCCAATTAGAAGGAATAAAGGCCATCAAATCAAAGAGAAGCAGGCAGGCACCAGTTAAGCCCGGTCCCCGTGGCCCCCACCCCTTTTCTTCCTTTTCACTTTCTCTCTACAAAAAGCGGCCCCAGTTTTCCACCCCCACCTCACTTGCTTTCAGTCTTGCCGGCTCCCTTTCCTTCACCCACGGTTGGGTCAGGAAAACGCCAGCGATCGATGCTAGCAATCTAACAAAGCTGGGATGGGGCGGGGGATGTAGGTGGAACCTTATGGGTTGGACCTGAGGCTTGGCAAAGTCTGATATCTGATTCCTCCCTAGAGAGGTAAGCTTTTCAACAGCAATTTCTTCTTGCCTGCCGCGGAGAGATAGCATTCCTTCCCCTGCCCTCTAATAAGTTTTGTTCACCAAGAGGACTGTTATTACCTGATTTTCAACCAACAGTTAGAACATTTTTTTTCAAACCATGGACAGCTCTGCCTTCAGTCCTGTTCCCCTGGATCCTGGAAGACTTTGCAATACCCAGGTTGAAGTGCAGAGACTATCTACGGTGGTGGTGGTGGGGGGGGGGGGGGGGGGTGGTGCTAGGCAAGGGGAGAGGTGTTCACGTATCCCCACTCTGGTCCTATTTAAACTTCCATTTCCTCTTCCCACCCGGAGCAGCCCTCGACTAATGTCAAGCTAATAAGAAACACTGGTAAAGAGCGCTATGAAGGGAGCAAAGGCTACCACTTCATTTCGAAATTAGCCTTCGCTGTGACCCCATACTGCAGAGGTCTGAAATCCCCTGGTTGCTGTAATATACACCACATGTCCTCAGCGAGAGCCACGCTGCAAGGATTAAGAAGAGTCTTCCACATGACCATGCCTTCTGGGTTAAGTTTCAGTAGCTTTACCTTACAGACAGTTTCAACGCAGGTTTTTTCTGCCCCTTTTAAAACAGCAGCCATTAAAAGGCCGGAAGAAACGCCGTCTCTAACAGGGAGTACAGGATTCCCTGAGCCTCCCGTGCTCGCGTGTCCGTCCACAGTGCGTGCATCTGAACCTTTAATCCCTGCTTCGCTGTGGCCGCACACCCAAATGGTTGCCAAGGAACCATTTTGCTCACCTCTGTCAATAAGAGTCTTAAAAACTCTCTCTAAATCTGTACTACACAACCATCCTAGGAGTCCCAGAAGCAATAAATCTAGAGCTCAAGTCCGAGAAAGTCTGCTTTAAGCACATTATATTTTGCACAGCACCATCTCCGCTGCTCTGAAATAGTTTTCAACTTTAAGTGGGCATAGAGCCATATGAATATTATCATTTCTTTCAAAATGAAATCGGCCCATAACTATAAATGATGTGAAGGACGTTAAATCTCAAAATGTGTTTGCAGTAACAACAACTACAAAAAGCCTGAAACGATGTGCCTAATTGTAATTATGATTGTGACAAGCTGATGGGCAAAATGACTTATTCTCCCCCTAACCTGCACTTATATACCAATAACCAGGATTTTAAAAATAATACTTAAGATAAGATCTTATGCCTTTCTAGCTTTAACTTTTTTTTTTTTTAATTAATTTGTTTATTTTAGAGGGGGGAGGAGGGAGAGCACGAGCAGGGGGAGGGGCAGGGGGAGAGACTCCCTAGCAGGCTCCATACTCAGCGGGGAATCTAATGTGGGGCTGCATCTCAGGAACCTGAGATCATGACCTGAGCAGAAACCAGGAGTCAGAAGCTCAACTGGCTGAGCCAATCAGGTGCCCCAAAGCCTCTGCCTTCTGCTCAGGTCATGATTCCAGGCTCCTGGGATCGAGCCCCACGTCTGGCTCTGTGCTTAGCGGGGAGCCTGCTTCCTCCTCTCTCTCTGTCTGCCTCTCTGCCTACTTGTGATCTGTCTGTCCAATAAATAAATAAAATCTTAAAAAAAAAAAAAAAAAGAGAAATCCAGTTGAGAGGTGACTGGTTTCTTTAAAGTAGGGAGGGTTTTCTTAAAGATTCTAACAGTGGTGGGTGTGCCTGGGTGGCTCAGTGGGTTAAAGCCTCCTCCTTCGGCTCAGGTCATGATCTCAGGGTCCTGGGATCGAGTCCCGTATCGGGCTCTCTGCTCAGCTGGGAGCCTGCTTCCCTTCCTCTCTCTCTGCCTACTTGTGATCTCTGTCAAATAAATAAATAAAATCTTTAAAAAAAAAAAGTTTCTAACAACGGACATGAAATTTCCTATCATAGGAAATCCACATTTCAGCATTTATAGTATTCATACTGAGAGGTATTAACATTTTAATAATCAATATTCATGTAAATATGCAAAACCAATATAAGCAAAGTAAATGTTTGCACTAAATTAGGGTACTTTATAATTCCTTTACAGATCACCCAGTTTAAATACGCAGTCCCTACCTCCTCACTTCTGTCCCAACTCAAACCAACACTCCAGTATAATACACTGACATTTTGTCCACAGCCGATCATCAACCATCCTGGTTTCAAAAATCAAAATGGGGTTCAGGCAGCCCGCGTCGGGCAGGTAAGAGAAGATACCCAGGATAGTAATCCAGAGTTACAAAAAGTGCTCCTCAGCCTGTACCAATAACCACTCACCTCACCATAATCACTCAGAGCAAACATATTCTGTAAGGAAATTATCGGGCTCTGCGCTACTTGTCATCCTAAAGACACCCAACATTTAGAAAGGAAAACATTGTATCCTACAAAGACTAGGACAAAACAGAGAGGCAAAATCCTGTGGGCTGCCACAATGGTTCTTTCCCCTGGGCGACCCACATCGGACTGTGGGGTGTGTATGCGTCCTCCCGGGAGGGGTGTTCTAAGAGCCCCGTGGCACCTTGAAGCTAAGAGAGGCTTACAGGAAGCCAGCATCCCGTAAAGTTGTTTCCCACCAAATCAGAAGGTGAATGTAACTGAGTTACGGGGGTACAGGAGGTAAAAAAACAAAACAAAAAAATCTTCATTTGTGTCCCCCTAGGGACTAGGAGAAGAAGGTTGCCTTTAACCCTTAATCGAATCCCCTATAGCAGGAAAGAAGTGAGGAAGGGTGGTGTCAGTCAGAGAGGGATCAGAATTTCCTCTGGATGAAACATGGCTATTTGGAGGAGGAACTCCAAGGATACACCACGTTAACCCTTCAGGATCCAACCCAACAAAGGTCAGGAGCACCCATATTTCTGTGTCCCTTTAAAAAATTAACATGAAGGGTACCTGGGTGGCTCTGTGGGCTAAAGTCTCTGCCTTCTGCTAGGTCATGATCCCAGGGTCCTGGGATTGAGCCCCGCATTGGGCTCTCTGCTCGGCAGTGAGCCTGCTTCCCCCCACCCTCTGCCTGCCTCTCTGCTTGCTTGTGATCTCTGTCAAATAAATAAATAAAATCTCTAAAAAAAAAAATAAAAAATTAACATGAGCCAGAATCTGCTACCTTTTAAAAGTCACATTACCACCTCGTTCATCACAACAGAAGCTACATTTATAGAGCTCCACCTTTATGCTGGGCACTCTGCTAGGTTGTTAACACATCTTATTTCTTATTTTCACTAACCCTGTATAGTACATATTATCTTAAAAAAAAAAAAAAAAAGAGGGGTGCCTGGGTGGCTCAGTGGCTCAGTGGGTTAAGCCTCTGCCTTTGGCTCAGGTCATGATCTCATGGTCCTGGGATCAAGTCCTGCATCGGGCTCTCTGCTCAGCAGGGAGCCTGCTTCCCTACCTCTCCCTGCCTGCTTCTCTGCCTACTTGTGATCTCTGTCTGTCAAATAGATAAATAAAATCTTCAAAAAAAAGAAAAGAAAAGAAAGAAACAGACTCAGGCAGGTTAGGTAACTTAGTCACAGTCACAAAGCTATTACGTGACAGGGCCAAGATCTGAACACAAGTCTGACTCACGTTATTTCTGCTGAAAAATACTGCTTTTCTTTTTAATCACAATAATGCATCTGATTCTATATTGCTTGCCTATCACTTCAATGGGAGAATAAGGGAACCAGAAAGCGTTAACAATGAAAAAAAACTCTGCAAACAAACTTAAAGGGCCACATTGCCAAAATAAGAGTTTTCTAAAATTTTGCTTGGTGATACCCAGAAATTCTAAGGATCAAGCACAGGCTCTTGAAATGTGACCCTATTTATAATGGAAAGTGAACGAGCTCCTCCACAGTCTCAGTTCCAGCATTTTTTTCCAATAAGCTCCCTCAGTTACCTACTTCTGTGAAACACACTGCCCTGAAATAGCTTAAAACAACAAGGGTTGGGGGCGCCTGGGTGGCTCAGTGGGTTAAGTCTCTGCCTTCGGCTCAGGTCATGATCCCAGGGTCCTGGGGTTGAGCCCCGCATCGGGCTCTCTGCTCCACGGGGAGCCTGCTTCCCCCCCCCTCTCTGCCTGCTTGTAATCTCTGTCTGTCAAATAAATAAATAAAACCTTTAAAAACAACAACAACAACAAGGGTTGTATTCTAGTTCACAAGTCTGTGGGCTGACTGGGTTCAGCTGACTGGTTCTTCTGCTCCATTTGATGTCAGCTGGGGTTGCCCTCAGCTGGGGTGCAACTGGGCTGAAATACTGAAGACGCCACTCACTCACACGACCAGCAGCTGATGCCGGATGTCCCCTGGCAGCCCAGGGAGGGAGCACCAACCTAGCGCCTTGTCCTGTGGCTTGGGCTTCTCACAGCACAGTGGCTGGGTTCAGAGCAGAAGCGTCCCAAGAGGGAGGAAGCACAAGCCGCCAGTCCTCTGGCAGACTGAATCTGGAGGCTACATGAGTTATTTCTATTGATTCCTACTGGCGAATCAGGATGGGGATGGGGGGAGGGGAGTAAGTCTTGATGGGGCAGTGACAAAGATTTTGCCACCATAATTCATCCACCGCGGACGGTAAGGAAGTCAATGTTAGAAAGCCAACCTGGAACAGGAGGAGATGGGATAATACAGAATGGGATTTGGCAGAAGGAAATGAAAATACACGTGTATTTCTGATCCACTTTCATAATATTCCAGCTTTCTTCTAAGCCAGCTCCAATGAAGAAAAAAAATCTCATCATATCCTCAGATATACTCAAATTCCTTTGCGACTTCAGGCTATGGGGTTCAGCATTTATTTTATTTATTTTATTATCAAAAGTATTTAGCACAGTTCTGGCAGATGAAAGAGGATGATGGTAAATGCCAGTTCGTCTTTGACCATATCACCCAAACTTCTTTCCTCTTTTACATTTTTATTTTCTGTATTTTGGCTCTTTCCCTCTGAAAATGTTTATTCTGAAAAAGCTTATCCTTGCTCCTAAATTTTATGGATAAAAACACAGACTCTACTTTGTGGTGTCTAGTACCGCAATGACCGGGATAATTTCATTTCTTCTTCTTCTTCTTTTTTTTTTTTTAAGATTTATTTATTTATTTGAGAGAAAGAGAGAGAGAATACACATGAGCACAAGCTGGGGGGAGGGGCAGAGGGAAAGAATCCCAAGCAGATTCCCTGCTGAGCACAGAGCCAGACCTTGAGACTCCATCCCATGATCCAGGAGATCATGACCTCAGGCAAAACCAATCAGACACTCAACTGACCGACCCACCCAGGCCCCCCAGGATAATTCTGTTTCTAAATTATAGTCATTGGAGATGACTATGGATAAAATGTAATGATTTATGTATTTGTTAATGAATTACGAAATCACAGTTTTAACAAGAAACCTTCATGTTCTAAAGCTAACCTTAAAAACTTACTGCTTCCTATGGAGAAGACAGAGTACTCAAATGCATCCCCTAGCCTCTTCCTGCTCAGTTGAAAGTCATTCTCCAGGTGGCCCCAACTCCTTCCTGGAGCCCTTCTGTGATTCCAAGTCATGGACCCAACATTTTCTTAACTGTAGCACTGATGGGGCACATCTTCACAATCTGTGCTATTATTTAATTATGCCATAGGTATAGGACTGAAGAATATAATTTCTCTGAAGGCCAGGTCTATCGTTATTTGGCTGTCTCAAGCCTAGAGCTGTATTATCCATTCAGTACACACAGTGCGTTTGGTTTTTATTTTTAACTGAAATTGAATTACATAGATTATGGACCCTCTAATAAATGGGCAAACTTTCTTCACATCTGCCTAATTATTCAAAATACCTCCTGTACTCTTATTCATTTTTTCCAATCTTTTAGTGTTTAGTTCAGGTACATCCTTACCAAATTTTTCTGATTGTTCCTAAATATGCCTTTTGAGAATCTGTCTTATTCTAGTGAAACTCTGTTACAACTATGCTTCATGCTTAACCACCACAGATCTTTGCAGTGGATGGAAAACTGGGAATAAACCCAAACTTAACTACTGTTCCTGTAATTCTTCTCTCTTCAACTGAATAGAAAATTTCTCTGAGGGCAAACCAAATCCATGTGCTATCTGATGTTCTTCTACATTATTCATAAAACTAAATGGGGGATATGAAACTCATTCTACCTTACAAGGTAAGAGTTTTCTCCCCACTCTTGAAGGCGAGCAAAGACTCTGACTATACTTTATTCTTTTTGTTTTGTTTTGTTTTTTATTATACTTTATTCTTACCCAGTGAAAATTTTCTCAGAGGAGAAAATCTGACTTAATTTTAAGAAGTATTTTATGAGATGCTGTATCAAATATTTGGTATTGACCGTGGGTCTGTGTTCTCATTTTGTAACGAGATGATTGATTCACTCTGGTAAATTTTGTTCTTTATGGGTTGAGATCCTCTATTGCTCAAGACATAGTACATGACCTCAAAGATGAGGATGTGAGAATTTTATATGTAGAAAGATATCTCTATTAAATGGGAGACTTATAAGTTTTCTTTACTTTGAGAGAACCTATTTGTTTCTCACTCCCCGTAAGTAAAAATCATTAGTTATATACAAACAGACTTTATTTTATTTTTTATTTTTAAGCTCATCTTTCTTTTAAAATTACACTGGACATTTGGAAGCAGTTGGAGATGGTTGCACAACATTGTGATAAATATTAGTGACTCGCTCACATCAGAATGATTTTAGGTTATGTGAATTCTAACTCAATAATGAAAAAGAATGACTCTTGGACACCCACCACAGTTTCAACTTCTCCAACATTTAATTTTAAAAGGAAAATATGTTCTGCCTGACCAGTTTTACTAGTGGACTGCACTAAAACAATGAGACTTTGGTACATTTAGGTTGCCCTTTCGTCTACAAAAATCTCGGAAGGTCACGTGGCAGTAAATCTCTGAAAGTCATTAACTAACTCTGAACTCTGAATTGATGTTGATGATGCAACACTGCATCCCGAGGAACTCAGAAGCATGAATAAAGATATAATAAACTGATATGTCATTGAGTGTTTCAAAAGCCATTTTATGAGAAAATGAGCAAAGACTTATAACTCTATCTCATTTTATACACTGAAAGTATTATTTCTCTTTGTTCAACTCTATCCCATTCCCCTATTTAGAATATACTAGAAATAGGAGCAAAGGATGAGGGAGAAAGTGGCAGTTACTCTGAATTATCTGTATGTTCTATGCAGTGTGTTTTTTTATGAAGTGGCTGATAAATTCACTGCCTGAATGTCAATCCCATAAGGCCAAGCACTTGTGTCTGTTTCCATCACTATATCCCTTTTGCCTAGAACATGCCTGGCACAAAGAAATCACCACATATTGTTGAATCAATGCATCATTATGGAACCTCTCCTAAACAGAGATGAATTAACTATGGGAAAACATGTGAAAGGCATGGGTACTCCAAATAAGAGTTGTCTTTGTGTGAATAAACACAAATAATGTTAATGTGTGTGTATATGCATCACAGAAAGAAAGAAAATTATCCTTATAGTGACTTCTCTGATAATATATGGATGGAGAGTCGATCGTAATGTTTACTACAGCAATACAGGTTGCATTAGTTACCTTGAACAAATAGCTTTGCTTGTTTCATTAATACTCACTACTCTAAGTTAAGATCACATGACAGAGCACCAGGGCTAAGAGAGAATTTTTGTTTGCTTTATCCTCAAGTCTTACGGCAAGTGTAACAAAAATACAAGGGACAATCGGCACTTTTGTGAGCCCGTATATAATGTTACTTAAGGAAAATAATAAAGGCTATACCTTGTTGCGGTAAGAAAAATTAAACATTAGGGAGAAACATCTCTGATAATCAATGTCCGTTTAATACAAAGTCAGTACAGTTTCAAACATGGAAGTAATTAAACTTGATTTACACTTAGGCACTAGTTATTTGTTTCACTTCCTTGTCAGCTGACTATAAACTAATCCCCAAATCAATCCAGAAATGCACTGTACGGCACAACCCATCACTTTTACAAATGCTCTGGAATTTGTTACTTTGATTTTTCCATCTTCTGCTTCAGACAGAACCTGTTGAACATGAGATGGTTCACACAGGAAGGCACTTATGAATTACTTATAAGACAGTACCATCCGCTCAAGAGACTCTGAAACATCCTATAAAGCCTTCTATAAAATAAACCCTCACAACTCACCTGGAATCAAGGAAGCTTCAGGAAGGGAATTATCTGAAGTGTCCTACTTTTAAATATACTCCAAATTTGTAAATTTGAGAAGAGTTCATCAGGAGGAAACATCTTACAATACGCATATTCCTTAGGGTCTACATAATTCTCGCTCCTTGCTGCTGATCAAAATGAAAATACAAAGTTGCACCAAAAGGAAAAAGAGCAGGAATAAAAATATATGCAGTTGTCAGAACTGATTTAGCATTCTGAGGGAGTCACTTAACCGGCAATGCTGTTCTAAGGTCATAAGCCTTATAATGCTCACAGAAGCAGAAGTATCCTATTTAAAATCAAACGCATGCCTCCTATTGTTCTGTTGCTTCTCAGTCCAAGGGGTGGACACTTTTTCTGCACTGTTACAATTTTTATTACTTTAAAAATACGAATTTAAAAGTCATAAGATAAAAGGATCTTGTCACTTGGTCTCCAGAATCTTCCATCATAAATCACACAATATGTTGCTAGGTTCAGATCTGTTTAAGAATGACTTGCTTCTTTTCTATGCATTTCAGAAATCACAAGGAGTGAAAGGATTTAGGCTTTAATGCAGAGATGAACTATAATCTCAAGAATAATTAGATCTAAGTTTTTCATTTACTGAGTGTTGGAGCTGAGGCAAGACTTGCCCGTGAATTTTACTTTGTCCAAGAAGAAAAAAGGTCCCAGGAGGTAAAAATAATCTTCCTGGAGTCACACCAAAATTAATTTCAGAGTCAAGACTACAATTCAGGTCTCACGCTCCTCCCCTTTCTACTCATGTCTACAAAGGAAAGCGCTTTGGTGATGTACTGCCAATGTCAATACAAAGGAACAAGAGAAGGGAAGGTTTCGATGTTCTGTCACTACGGCTGTGGATCGTCTCTATAGAAATATCTCACTTTGAACTTGCACTGTGACTGCTTCTACTTGAAATTTAACCCTGTTTAGAGCTCCCATGACTGCTTTGGGTCACAACTCTCCTGAATATTCAGGCCCTCTTTCTGGAAGATCTCCAGAGATCAATATTTCATATTTGGACTCATTTATTCAACCTGATTGCTTCACACTATGGAGACACGCAGGATGTGCACTGCGGAGCCCCATCACTTACACGCAGGATAGGTTGGAGCTAAGAAATCAGTTTAACAATGCCAACATGACTGTGGGCTTTATGCTCAAAAGGTACAGAACAGAGACAATGGTAGATGGAAGCAAGCTTGTATTAAGAGAGGAAAGAAGACTGTCACATCTGTATAGGGATCAGCCATATTAATGCAATGTTTCAAAAACATGGGATATGAAGAGAGCCGACAGCTGAGAACTGGTGAGGCAAGGTTATGGCCTCTTTTAACTTGGAGAGTCAGAAGTCAGAGGCAGGGAAGGAGTGACTGTCAGGAACAGGAGAAACAAGGCTGAAGCTGTTGCTAATGGAGTGAAATTCTGAAATATGATGCCTAGAAAATCCCAGGTCCAAATATGATGACTCATTTCAGCAAGACCTGTATTCTGTTTGTTGGCATAATGCGTCACTTACATATTCCTTAAAAGACTGTAATAAAACACATATTACTAGGCAGAGTGGGATATGCAGGAATAAAATGCACGCATGTATGCAACTTACCTGAAAGGGCATCAAAAGTAAAAGTGGTTGGACAGGTGAGCACTGGGGGGCGCCTGGGATCAAGCCCCACATCAGGCTCTCTGCTTAGCAGGGAGCCTGCTTCCTCCTCTCTCTCTGCCTGCCTCTCTGCCTACTTGTGATCTCTGTCTGTCTGTCAAATAAATAAATAAATAAATAAATAAATAAAATCTTTAAAAAATAAATAAATTTAAAAAATAAAAAAATTTTTAAAATGAGCACTGGATTAAGCAAATTACAGCAAACGTTACCTGTAAAATCTAGACAATGGGGGCGCCTGGGTGGCTCAGTGGGTTAAGCCGCTGCCTTCGGCTCAGGTCATGATCTCAGGGTCCTGGGATCGAGTCCCGCATCGGGCTCTCTGCTCAGCAGGGAGCCTGCTTCCCTCTCTCTCTCTGCCTGCCTCTCCATCTACTTGTGATTTCTCTCTGTCAAATAAATACATAAAAAATCTTAAAAATAAAAATCTAGACAATGGGCATAACTTGTTTGCAATGCATTCAACTTTTGCGAATGTTTGAAAATTCCGTAATAAAATGCTGGAAAAAAAATTTTGGAATATTTTTTCATGGCTATTTCTGGCCAGTACATATGATAGAGAGCCCGCCTTCATACACCATAGTAAGTTTATTACAAAAACTCCACACACATTAGCCCGCGCTTGCTGACCTCCCTTCCTCCGCTGTATGTACTCTCCACGCCCCCCTCCCCTTCCCACTCTTACCTTGAGATATGGATTTCTAAAATGAAGCTCACAATTATATCAAAAATACAAGATTCCTATCACTTTAATTCTTATCTAACGGCCATGAAGTCTCTTTATATAAACAGACCATTAGTTGCTGCAGAAAATCTAAACGCTTTTCCTGACCCCTCCCCCATACCATTTATTTGCCGAGAAGGGATTTTTCTTAATGCGGTCCTACTGTCACTGGGGGACTGGGACATCTATGAATAATGCGAAGAGGGAGGTTGTGAAGTTCACGTTACTGACGATCAGAAAGGTTAGACACTGAGTGTCACGTCATTTTGCTGGAAAAACAGAAATAGAATCCCTTAATTGTGGATGATACTTGCTTCCTGAACATATCTTTTTCAACGGCCAGATGAAATGGTCAGGGGACACTCTAAGGCCAAGGGCTCTGATGTGGAGGGTGAGCGTCTGGGCCACTGTATTTCCCACCCAGTTATTCATACAGATATTTTATAAAACTGTTAAATATTTATGATGTAGTACAAAGCCCCTCTAAAAGCATCTGTATTTAACTAAATCATGTCGGTGACAGCAAGAGGCACGCAGAGTAATTTCACCTAGCAGCAAAGTACTTCTTTTACATATCACTGTCTGCCGCGCAGAGAGTTTCAACCATATGCTGTTTCTACCCCCCACGTACCTCCCATAAGAAGGAAAAGGCTTTTAAGGAGGCTTCTCAAGTGAAACATAAATCTTCTGAAGAGTTTCTCAAACATTCTTCCCTGTGGCTTTGGTAGGACCTGTCACTAGGGAGGAGGCTAAGAACCCATTCTCAGCTTAGGTCTCCTGCAGCCCGGGTTACATACCTGGATTTAACCCAGTATTTATTTCTATCATGTCCTTCTGAACATTTACTGGGGCAGTCTATCACTGACTATTTCCGAGGCATCCAAAAAGTTAAATACAGAAGGGTATCCAAAAGGTAACTATGTACACCTGGTTCCCCCCCCATTCTTCTCTTTCACCCACAAAAAGACACCGAGGAAAAAGTTTTTGATGACTACACCTAAAATTCAACTATTGGTAATCATTCAGAGGCTTAAAACCAAAGAATCTATTGAGATAAATACCACTATTTAAACAGTTTTCCAAGGTCCCTAAGCTTTTGGTGATGCAAATGAACAGTAGAGAGAAGTTGCTGAAATTAGAAAGAAAAAAAAAAAAAAGAATGCAACGAGTAGGTAAGACATTTTTAGGCATTTCCAGGCTCAGAGCTAGTTGTACTCCTGGAGGCAGAAGGTTTAAAATAACCTATAGCTGAGAAAAAAGATGGGCTGGATGGGTACAAAAATAATTATTTTAGTGAAATGTATGCTGTCAAAAACTCAAGAGCTAAATGCCTGAGTTGCCCGACTCGAAATGAAGTGATATTACTGTAATCCAGCCCACATACAGCAACTGATTAGGAAATTTTTGCTGTTCAGCATTTAAACTAACTTCATTTCACAGTCTGGAAGGTAAAAATGGAAAAACCTCAAGATGACCTGCTTTTCAAAAGCAGCAGATTTCAGATTTTGAGGCCGTCATATTATATATGATCAAAAATAGCTACCATTTCTAAAGACCAAAGATGCACATTCACTTATCCTGCTCTCTAACTGCCCATCCATCCAAAAAATGTTCACTAAGTGGTTGGATCTGTCCTAGGCATTGTGCTGGAGTTTACAGATGTGGCGGCAGGAAGGGAAAAGACGTTCCAGCTCTAGGCTCTTTCTTCTCTGAAGTAGAAAGTGGGGTTATCTGCTGACAGGGAAGGCATGATTCAAATCTTGAGAGTGATAGGTCCAAGTCTCCCCATAAAAACAGAACAGAAAGCTGACTCTGAAAAACAGAGGCAGGAGAGGCATCATTGCAAATTATATATGCATCTATCCTACCTTATTGATCATCTTTGCTATCGGGATCCTTATTTCTCCTCTTGAGAATTACATTTTGAAAGTGCACCCGCGGAAGAAGACTTAAACAAAAAGGTCATCCATAACAGAAGAAATAACTTTTCTGCTGAGCCCTACTGTTTTTGCACCCAAGAAAAGGAAGGAGAACAAACATGATAATGACACGGATTTACTCCTCAGGTCAGGGCACTTTCTTCCAACAATAGAATTTAATTTGCAACTTTAGGTGGTCACTTGATCATGCTGTGTGGCTGCATTCTGGCCATGATGAAAGCAAGCCACTTAAATGGTATTGCTAGTGGGTACATGAGTCAAAAAGCTTTAATATACTAAACAGTGTGATACCCCTCTGTGGCATATTTCTTTTACTATGAACATGATCACTGAGAGGAAGACATGCCATGCCGTAAACTCGCAGTTTTAGCAGGAAAATTTAATTTCTTTTGATTGTTTTTTACTTCAAGAAATGGAATTAGTATTTGAAAAAATTGTGCAATTACAGCAAGTTCAAAATTATTCATATTAAAGTGAAAAGGGAAGGAGGTTTCATCTTCAGTTAATGCTACTTCTGCTACAGGCTTTACATGTACTTTTAAAAAAAATGTGTGCCTTTTGTCAGTTTTTCCAGATACAATCTAGGTTCATCTTATCTGTCTCACCTTTGGCAACTTTGCTTAGTAAGTGCCTATTACATCCCAGGTCCTACTTAAGACTATGAGAATAAGAGGAAGACTGCAATGGCTCCTGCTTCCATGTTGTTACATTCTAAGGGAGAACCCAGTTTTCCTAATCCCAGTCTAGCACAAATGCAAACACTTCAGAAGTGGGAGTCTATGTTTTCTCATGGATTCTATTCGTATGGTAGACATTTTGGAAACATTGTTTATTGTACATGCATGTCTAAGTATCTGAGATTTTTCCTCACTCAGTATCCAGTTACGAAAATATTTCCTTCTGACAATGTTTTGTTTTGAATAATGATAGGAGAATGCTGAGATTTGACTCAGAAAGCACTATGCCTAAGCAGGAAGACTTTGAAAGTACTGGACAATTAGAGGCATATAAACATGATCCAACTATTTCTATCCTCAGTATCCATCAAAACAAAGCATCTATCAAAACACACTAGCTGGAGCAGTTATTTGGTGATGAGTTTTTTTTTTTTTTTTTTTAGATGTTATTGAGTTGTTTTTGGTGGGTGGATTAAAATACAGAAATCGAATAAAATACTAATAGATCTTATTATTATCTTCTTGGTGAACTGAAGACTTCCCATTTACTGACAATGACAACACACAGTTTTAAAACGTTAGCCAAATTTTCTGAATCATTAAGGAAATGTTTTAATTTCACAGAAATCCTGACATTTCAAAGTAGGAAAAAACTGTATTCAAAATCAAAGAGAAAAAAATTATACTACATACAGATATGGGTCTGATGATTTAATTTAAAAATTGGCTGGTTGCAGAAACCAGTTTAATCAATAAGGAAATTCAACATGGTTCAAAGAAGTAAGTATTAAACATTTTGGCTAAGATTAGTTCTAATAACTAGCTAGGCTCTGCAAAATCCCTGACATGCTAAAAGCTAAAGATGACCAAAATAAGTGTCACTATTAGTTGTAAGTCATCATATTCATAAGTACATGAGCCATTCAGATTTAAACTGATCATAATTAAAGAAACTGACAATAAAACGAAGGGGATTAACATCCTTTCTCCACTCGAAACATGATTTTTTTCTTCTTTCAATTAATTCTGATGAAAATATACAAGGCTCTCGAGCACCCTGCTCCTCATTCAACATCTGTATCAATTTTGATTTTTTTCAGTCACACAACAATTTTAATGCTTAACTGTCATTCTGTGGATGTTCAGTGATGGCGTGCCCAATAAGGCAAAGGAGATGTACTGGGGTGGCACTTGCTTACTTTACATTAACATTGTCTGAAGCTGCCATTGTAAAGAACCTTGCTAAAGAAGTTTCACTTTTAAAAGTTGGGTTCTCTTATTTAAATACTAGTATCTCTATTGCTTAAAGTAAAACATTAATTTTTATTAAGGTTTTATTTATTTATTTGAGAGACAGAACACGATCCAGAGAGGACAAGCAGGAGGAGCAACAGTGGGGGGGTGGGGAGAAGCAGACTTCCCACCAAGCAGGGAGCCCAATGGGGGACTCAATCCCAGGATCCTGCGATCATGACCCGGGCTGAAGGCAGACCCTTAACCAACTGAGCCACCCAGGCGCCCCGTAAAACATTAATTTTTAACGTAAGTTTATAAACACTTTGAAGTTAGAAGTATGATATATATTACTTACTTTGCTATTAACTCATTATCATAGCATTTTTCCTCCTTCATTCTAAATCGGTAACTGGAACATTACGTATTATCTTTAACCCATATCTCACTATTGTTTTTAAGAGTAAGTGTGTGCACACCCAAAAAGTAAATGGATTGTGCGCAGATTAAAAGGGGTTTTAAAAATAAGTAAATTGGATCTAATTATGGGCAACAGAGTTTCAAAAGGTCCTAGGTGAACATTAGCACTTTCCATGTTGAATTTAAGATGCAGTTTAGCCAGCAAAGACATTATTTTTATATATCATGTTTATGTCTACTATAAATATCCTAAGCATTCCATTAGCATTAACCCAGTGATTAATGCATGTATGATGGAGTCAGGTTCTAATCAGTGATAACAACTGCCTACAACTATTTCCCCAACTGTTCATCTCCCCACTCGTACCCTGACTAACAAAGACATGCCTACCAAAGTCTAAGGGTTCATGTAGTTACAGGAAACCAGATGCATTATTTATAAGGATGCAGAGGCTAGAAAGTTCGACTATGTCGCTTACCCCAGCAGTAGTAGGCTCTAAGCTATTGGCAATAGGAAGCTTGCCAGTGCATTAGAAGATGAGATAAAGGGAACTCTGCCAAATAAAATAGCTAAGTAATAACAAATGTTAAAGAAGAGCCTTGGGGGTTGGAAGGGAGTCCTGAGCTCAGGGCTGAAGCACAATTCAGATCATCAAGCTTCTGCAGTCAATGCAGAAAGAAGAGTTGTAATCCCAATTAATTCCTTTGTGTCTTATCTTTCTCGAGTGCATTCTTTTTTTTTTTTTTTTTTAATGTTACTACAGTATCTGTATACAAATGAGAAAAATTACAACTGGTATAAAATAGGTCTGGTGCACAGTATCAGACTGGAAGCTCACGGATTATTCATCGTGTGCTTGTGCTGTCCACCCTGTTTAGAAATCCAGATCACTGTTTGAATGATCCAGGACAAACTGGTATTTTCTCCCTTTGATTTCAAAGAAAAAAGAAGCCCAACCATGAAAAAGCCACAATTTCTTACTCTTCATGTGTTCCAAACTGATATATTGCTATAGACAGACACCTGTCATGGCTTTAAGTAGATTCTGAGAGAGTGCCATTCAAGTTTCATTTTCTGTTTAATCACCATCAGTCACTTGGAATTTACACCACATTGCAACAAAAGGCTGCATGCTTTAAATGTTAATAGCAGCAGGAGATGAGAATGCCATCTTGCCCAGGGAAGCAAAAAAACCCTAAAAACTGACAAAATAAGTCAATCTAAACACAAAAAAGAAAACTGACTGTAAAGATTATTAGAACCAAATAACCTTCTACATCAATCTGAAATTTAAGCAAAAAGCTATGATTTTTATTCTGCATCTCAAAATTGATCTGAAAATTGCCAAATCGCCATCGGAATGAAGGATGAGGAAGCTGAAGCTACAGATCACGTTCTGTTTGTTTCTTATGACCCGAGTTTCAGATATTTAATGCACCCACCTTTTAACAACCATAATGTGCTCATCATTCTCTCTCCATCGCAAAGTATGTGTGTACTAGAGGTTCATGGTATTCCTTCTAAGTGACCCAAGTACTAAACGAATATAATTTGTTACCTAAAACTTTCTAGTTTTAATTTTGTTATCATAGTAAATGTGTATATATATTTCTATAGTTTGCTCAGGAACCTTGATTCCTAGAACTGATTTGGTCCAAGCAATCAAGTTAGAGAAAAAGAGTATTTTCAAAAGTAGCTGCAATGATCACATGCCCTTTAGAGTAAGAGGTCACAAGAGAGGGGGCGGCTGGGGGGCATAGTCAGTTAAGCATCCAACTCCCGGTTCTGGCTCAGGTCATGATGCCAGGGTGGTGAGATCGAGACCCATGTGGGACTCTGCATTCAGTGTCGAGTCTGCTTAGGACTGTCTCGCTCTCTGCCCCTCCTCCCACTCTCTCTCTCTCTCAAAATAAATAAATAAATCTTTAAAAAATAAAAAAAGAGATCACAAGAGGAGCCCTCTGAGGGTTCTCCTTTCACCCTCTACAATTGGGAAGTGAAAAGAGCACAGGAGGCAGAGTCAGAGGGGCTAGAAAGCTAGAAAGCAACCTTGCTTCTGCCACCACCTGTAATACAACCTTGACAGACACTGACTTGTCTGAGCCTCTTAGTTTCCTTATTTATATAATGGGACTAATACATATTTATTCTCAGATGAAAGTAACTGACATGTGATAGGTGCTCACTAAAAGATATTATTACTACTTTATTATTAATAATAAAAGAAAAATCAACCTTATTAACTATGGTGGCATTCTCTTACTCCCAAAGAAATGACTCTTCAGCACCACAGAGAGGAACAGCGACCAACTAGTTACTATATATACACGTTTGCAGATAATTTGTAATAATTCCATTTAAAGTGGAACAGATTGTTATAAATCACCATGTAAATAAATATTTATCTAAAAATGAAGAAACTTTCCAGATATAGAAACAAGAAAAAAAAATTTTAAATAGAAGCAAACTGTGAAATACTTCTCAAGATGTTAAAAATTCTCTAATATTATTTAAGCCACTGTTATTTTTTTAGACTTTGATTTACAAATGTTTAAATATGTTTTGTGATTTAAGATTTAGATGGCTTTCCTATAATTACATGCATGTACAAGTTTAAAAATTATACTAATCTAACTAAAAAAAAAGGAACACCTCACTGTTCATTTTTATATTCATTTAATTAATAATTCCTGGAAACAGCACAGTGATAAGCTATGGGAGTGAACACAAAAATATGCCCAAATTCCTTTCTTCTGCCCCTTACATTCTGGCTTGGGAACTGATGTGCACATTGTGTCAATAACAAGTGCCAAGCTTGTTCTGAAGCAAGAGCTATGAGACAAGCAGAAGAATATCCCTGGGGGTTGGAAGATAATCTAACATCTTGTTAAATAAAAAAAATAATAAAGAGTTTGCTTTCTTCCTTGATTAGACAAAGATTTTTTTTTAAACAATTTCAGAGCATCATTTAAATAAAATATACCCAGGTCTGTACTGTACTTCTCCTGCAAAAGGACAGAGGTGAGTTATGACATTTTGAAAATTATTGAGACTATTGCTGGTCCTCTTCTTCATGAAAAACCTCTCCACTAGAAGCTTCTCTTAGACTTACTCCTCAATGCACCTTGTACATAAATGGTCACAGCCAATGTTCTAGAAACTCTGGAAGAATAAGCAGAAGTTTTATTAAAATACTTGTTTCTCTATGTATACATGTACTGGATGTCAGGCTTCATTTTTATTTTCACTAAGCTGAACAGTTTTAAACCTCAGGGCTCTTCACCTGCACTGTAAACATGTTTTTAAAGGTTCCAGTAAATCCCTTATGTGCCCCCTAGTCACCTATATCCTTCCTAAAGCTTATCTTGCTTTCACACACAGTCTCATTTGCACATACATGGCAATTCTGCAGTCCCCATAATCTGTTCATTCTAAAACATACCAAAGAACTCTTTGTATTGTTTATTTATTTATTTTGCAGATAACTTGAGGATCAAGCCTGAACAAGACGCATTTCTGCTTTGGAGTATTAGTGATGTGAAAATAAGAACCTGCCATGAGGACAGCAGAGAAAAAAAAATCCATCTGGATCAACTAAAGAGAAATGCACAAAATTTGTAAAAAATCCATTATGGCCACATAAATAATTTTCTGTCAGATATGTGTAAGGCTATTTCTCTCTTCATATTTCCTCACATCACATCTTAGAAAAATATCCTGGCTGACAAGGTGCCTTCTGCCTGAAATAGTTCATCACTGGTGGACCATGTTAGATTTTACAACTGTTTTTAAGTAAATACAGCAACTTCTTCTTACAGCTTTGTAGACTAAGTATTAAAGTAACAATGATCTGTTCTCCAAGTTACACTATCTGTGAATAGCATGGATTTTTATAGGTTGATTAAATAGCTAGATCTCTAAATTAAAATGAAGAACAACATTTATATAAAACATTATAAAATAACATTTAATATATTTCCTTTTGCGGATTCTTTTTCTGAATATATCTTAATTCTCACATGAGAAATGTGTAGTTGAAAACTCAATCAAATGACACAGAAGCTTCTTGTCAATCACTCCTTTCAATAAATAAATTTTTAGAAATCAAGAGAGGAAAAATCATAAAGGAATATGTTGCTTTTCAATATTTAGTCATTTTAATTGATTTACTTTATTATTTTAATTTACTTTATGTATCACTAAGTTATAATGTAATTAGACATATGTTTTCAAATACAGTAGTAGTAGTCCAAATTTGGGTCAATTCTATGGACTTTAGAAAAGAAAAACAAAAAAACCCAAGTTTTGCCTAATGAAAATAAAACTGTTCAAGAAACTTCAACCTTAGGGGCACCTGGGTGGCTCAGTGGGTTAAGCCTCTGCCTTCGGCTCAGGTCATAGTCCCAGTGTCCTGGGATCGAGCCCTGCATCAGGCTCTCTGCTCAGCAGGGAGTTTGCTTCCCCCTCTCTCTCTGCCTACTTGTGATCTCTCTGTCTGTCAAATAAATAAATAAAATCTTTTTTTTTTTTTTTAAAAAGAAGGAAACTTCAACCTTTCCATATTACATTTCCAGGTAACCTAATCAAAAATGTCTCTTTGAATATCTTGTAAATCCATCTATGTATCATGGGTAAGGTTCTGAAAATAAACAGTAATTCAATTTATCAAAATGTGATTATGCTCATCTAAAATTTCCAGTTAAGTTTCTAAATCCTTTAAAATCTCCCCAAACTACCTTCAAAATTCTACTTAGTACAAAGTACTTTCTGATTCCTCTTACCGTTACTCGGCCTTTTACTTTTAACAGTAGGTCACAGATTATCATTTTTCTTAAATAGGATAAATATCAGAATTCTGATTCCTTTGTAAAATTATTGAGCTTTAAATATGAAGAAGAAACAATTGGCTACTTTTTTAAAAAAAGAGAGAACACAGTAAAAACAAAAAATCATTATTCAACTCTTTTCTTTTAAATCACATGCCACAAAATGGATTAAGTGTATTCTATCTTAAGCAATATTATTTTAAAAAGCAACTTAAGTCTGTCCCCCATATTCTACTTTGTATCACGAGATGTATCATTTATACACAATTAACCCAATTAACTACAATTAACCTTTCTACCTTACTGCAAACTACTTCAGCCCAAGGACCACTCTTGTGCATCTCGCCCAACCCATCCCCCTTCAGGAAATACACATCACCTTTCTTAGCACCATTCCTAGCATCGTGCTGCAGTACTGTGGGGGGTAGATGATTAACTATTTGCTTATCTTAATCAGAAAATGAGAAAGTTCTCGGTGATCTAAGCCTCAAATAGCAAAACTTTCAGTTTTACACTTGCCCTTTAACCTTAGCTGTCACTTGGCCTATCCTGATCTGGTTTTTACTATTCCGACTATTGAAATGAAAAGAGTAATAGCTCCAAATTTTTTAAATTTATCTATTTATTTATTTTTCTCTTTTTTCTTTTTTTTTTTTTCCTCCAAATTCCTTTTAAAAATTAAAAGCAAGACTGATGATATTTTTTCATCACGGCCAATAAAAGTCCTGCAGTATTTAACAAAACCTGTCTCTGTCTCTCTTTTCCCCTCACACCCTCTCAGTGTCTCTCTCCTTGTCACATTTGGTTAAAAAGATTTAATTTATTTATTTGACAGAGAGAGAAAGAGAAAGACAGAGACAGGGACAGAGATAGTGAGAGAGACTACAAACTGAGCAGGGAACCTGACGCAGGACCCTGGGATCACGACCTGAGCCGAAGGCAGATGCTTGACAGACTGAGCCACCCAGGCGCTCCTCTCCTTGTGACATTTTTATAAAAGCCTGATAGTTACTGAAGAAATGACTCTGGAATACCTAAGCAACGAACAAAATGATAACTCACATATAATGAACAACTTCAGCCTAACCACCGAATCTCTGAATTAGAGATAGTTACGGACTTGAACAGAGATGAGCATACGTTTAAACTAAAACCCACTCTGGCCCATATAATTGGTTTTTTAAGATTTTGCTGACTTCTGGTAGACTGAGAGATAAAATGAAAAGTGCCACTCCAACGGTCCTTTGACGATTAGTTGAACTATCGATACACAGCACCTTTATTAAAAAAAAATGATTTAAATAATCAAGCACCTCATATGCTAGAGGCATTATAATAAGAGTAGGGCAGAGAATAGCCCGATCTGCCTACAGATGAACTAGTGGAGACATTACTTCCTCTAGGGTTCAGCGGTGATACCTAGGAGGCTGGTAAAGCCTCAGAAAGGGTGATTTCGCACTTCAGCAAGACCTGCGGACTTTTCTGTGCAATATGAAATGGAATGGGCTAAGCATGCTTCTTTTCCTTCTCTTACTGTTAGAAGGAAGGAAGGAAGATGTAGTTACTCTGGTGAAAGAAGCTAGTAATTTGTCAAAGTCTACTTAAGCACAGATTTTTTTAAATAAAAGAATCTCCATGAAGCAGACTTTGTTTTTTAACTCCAAAGTCAGAACATTTTACAGATTTCAAAAATGCTTCCCATGTATTCTAACTTGAAAACTGTAGCTCATTAAAAAAAAATTTTTTTTTCTACTTTCTTCAGAAAAGCATTAAGTTTCTGGATTAAAAAAAAAAAAAGAAGGTATTTTAATTATGATTATACAGTCAACTCGTAGGTTCTAATGAAGACTCCTTCAAGGTATTTCAACTGTCTTCAGTTTCCTAACTCATTTTCTTTAAAATTTCTGCTCTAATCTTGTCTGCCCAATTGAACAATGTTCAGTAACATCTATTTTTAATTTTCCTTTAAAATTCTTTGTGAGAGCGGTGCCTGGGTGGCTCAGTTGTTAAGCCTCTGCCTTCAGCTCAGGTTAGGATCCCAGGGTCCTGGGATTGAGCCCCTCATTGGGCTCCCTGATCATCGGGAAGCCTGTTTCTCCCTCTCCCACTCCCCCTGCTTGTGTTCCCTCTTTTACTGTGTCTCTCTCTGTCAAATAAATAGATACATAAAATCTTAAAAAAAAAAAAAATCCCGGTGAGATACCTATTTCCTGAGTCTTCTCAAGTTGTCTGCTCATCAGCAACAGAGGATGGTGCTGGTTTTGCCTGTCTGGCCCACTTTGCCTTTCTTTAGATACAAAATCCTCCCCTTTGTAATGAACCTAAACCCTGCAGTTCTCATGGGGCTGACCTCATCTGCCTCAGGGACCCAAACACACACAGCAGGGGATATCTGACCCCATGCCCTGTCCAACGGAAGTCATTAATCTCCTGGATACAGTAATGATTTTAGGGGTAGGCACAGGACACAGGTAGAGCCAATCACATTCTTCCTTAAATTCTTCCTCAAGTTCTGCTGTGCGGATAAGGAGTAAACTTTCTCTTCTTTTTAGACCATGAGCTGAGGGGTTACAGGCTTAGAGAGACCAGCAGTTATCTCCTTGTCAGGCAGAGAAAGCCCACTAGGAGTGAAGCTAACATCTGCGGAGAAACAAAGCGTAAAGACCGAGAAGCCATTCCCTTACGCGACTGAGGCTCTGGATCCAACTGGACCAGTTATGGAAACCAACATACGCTCTTTATATGTAGGCCCTTTGGAGTTAAATTTCTACAGCTGGTAATTGATAAACTCTTAAATCTGCATGCCCCTATTTCTTTTTGTGCTGCAGCTTTATCATGTCATTCCCCATCCCTTCCTCTAGCTTTTTCTCCCCTCTCCAGGGAGAGAGCGGTTTCCTAGGGGACCCCCGATCTAATTCAGAGGCGTCCAGTCCCATCTTCCAATTTCTCAGATCCCTAGATAACTTGAAAAAAAAAAAAGAAAGAAAGAAAACCACCAAGTTCGGCATAAGTAAATTTACCAAAATCTTGCTAGCTTTGTCCTTCCAGATGCTTTCTTGATATACACCCATTTCTACTCCCTTGCCTCCAACTCACATTTAAGAAATTAAAACTCTTCTTATCTAATCCATTCCACTGTTCTATTCCAAATGATTAAAAACACTCAGTAAAGTTTTTACTACTCTGAAAACAGAAAAAATAAAGGCGTCCTCCCGTCTTCCAGCTGATATGCAAAAAGACTGATGAAATTTTTTTTTAATGTTAAAGAGAATATTCCAGTAAAAACCTCCCCAACGAATAAAATACAGAGAAATAATTGCTCCAGGTCTGATAATTTTCCACTAATGAATAACTCTGTCATACAAAGAATTTTCAGGATTTGAGATATCATGCACTAAATTAAATAGTACTTAGTCTGGAATAAGGCAACATATCTATCCCAAACATAAACTACCACCAAGAGTATGTCTGTTTTATGAAGATCAGAGTCCCATTAGCACAATGGCTCTAACAGTATTCCCATCTCTGCAAAATAGCATATTTGGAAATACATGACATCATTCTCAAAATAAGAAAACCGAACAGCAAGGTCACTGAAATAATTCTAGACCAACACTTCTGCCTCCTTTTTTTAAACTATTAAACCCTTGAATTGTGTTGCCATTAACTAAGAGCTCACCCATCCATTTCATTCCCTTCTAGTGTGTGGAAAGGGTATGACTTCAATAAAAGCTGGCTTTGGGATAACTGGGACTCATGTGATTTTATTCCTGGAGTCTTCATAAAAAAACTGCATCTTGATGTTTTTCTTTTCTTTTCTTTTTTTAAAGAAGGCCTTCCCTCAAACTAGCTGAATGACTCCCATAAGACTTTGTAAATAAAAGACCAAAACATTTGTTACCAGAAGATTCAGGTTTAAATTTCTCTTCCGCCACCTACTTACTTTTTTGAATCGGGACATGTCAGAATGCCTGAGCTTCAACCCGTTGGCTGACAAATGGGATAAAATCGAGGTCACGGAGTTCCTATGTGAATATATGACTCAATATAAAAAATAAGCCTTATAAAATATATAGTATGGTACAAATATCAGTTATGTATGTTTACACATACACATACATGGTTTATTTCATGATTCAAAAGAGTAATTCGGTAAAGGTTAATTTCAACTGAATACCAAAGGTTAACTATACAATTCCATTGTAAGCTTGACCAAAAGTTTAAAAGTTATCTTGTCCAGTGATGGAATGCAGCGGGAGGCAGGAGTGACTTTAGAAAGGTCAAAGGCAGAGCTGAAGAACTGTATGACAGTTGCAGGTGGTGCTTTAAGAAAGAAGTAAGATACTGTCACTTACAAAATGAATGAATGACCACGAAGGCAGTAACTCGTCTGAACACAGCAATGGCTGTGACATACACCTCTGTCCTTTAGCTCCAAGTCACTTACTGTCCTAAAAAACTCTAAGTGTCTTTGCAATTAGAAAGATGGAAGTAATACTAGTTGGGCAATTTCCTTTTAAAATTATTCTCTTATTGCTCTATGATACATGGGAATCTGTCCTTCTCCGCAACAGACAGAGCCACCACACCCCGGAAAATGCCATGTTTATAGAAATCCGGAAACACAGTTTGCATTCAGTTAGAAGTCGTTCTCCAACAGTGACAGGACGGACTTCGTATTTTGCCACCAATAAAGATCTGAAATTGAAATGCCATTTTTTCCAGCAGAGAATCATTTAGCAGTTTCCTCTACCATTAAAGCAGGTAAGTGAGTTGCAGCTGAAGGAGGAATGTAAGAATCAGAGCTTTAAATCTCTCACAGAGGGACAGTGGACGTGGTCGAATCTAATCAATACTGATCACTGTGCTAGTCCCAAGTGAAAATGCTGTATCTCATTATAACAGAAATGTCTTGCAGACAAAAGACATTTTCCCCTTCACCCAGCTCTTTTAGGTGCCAAACTAAAGATTGCATTGTCCATTTCATTCAGAGATTTCTGGATCTCTGGATAAGTTCCTTTGAAATGCAGCCTTAGCTGAGAATATATAAAATTTTGAAGAGACACAGTGATTTCTTGGCTTGAAACTTTCAGCAGCATCATCTGGAATGCAAATAATTAACTTCTTTTCTCCTCCAAAAATACAGATAGTTTCCTATATTGTTCAAATGAGATGCAAGGCCTCCTCTGATGACCTTATTCTTTTCAGAGCTACATCAGGTTTTTATCTCTCCTGCAGATGGGGAGACCACCTAAAAGCAAAGCTGTGCTAAATGATTCACATTAATTTTCCCACATTAGGATTCCAATGTAGATTTGAGATAAACAGGATTATACGGACCTTGAAACTGAGTCTCAGGGAGGTTAGACAATTTGCCTAAGATTACCCAGTAATTAGATCACTGGTATTTAAACTTGCGAGCATGTGTCCACGCAAGGTGTGCATTCTGTCCATTTTACCTCACTGCTCAGCATGCGTTGATGTGTATAACACACAGATCACATGGGCTCAGCTGGTCCCAGGTCATGCACTTCCCTAAGCTACCATCCACACCTCCAATCCACTTTGTGTCACAGATTACTTTCCAGTCCATTCACAAGATCTCATTCCTTTTAATATTAAAGACTTTTTCCTTGAAGCAAAAAAACCCTCACATATCATGCAGAGCAAGCTAGTGGATTGCCTGGGTTTGAATTCTGCTTCTGTGACTTCAGATAAAATTTATCAGCCTTAACATCTGAAGAATGGATTAAGGTTTTATGAGAACCATTATGAGTCTCCATACAAATCACCTAACACAGTGCCAGGCACAAAGAAAGACTTCAACAGATGTTTGCCATTATTATTATTATTATTATGAACACTTACAACTATTTAAGACTGTTTTCCAGAAATTTTTTATTTTTTTCTAATTACTATTCATTAGACTTCATTTTGTTTCTCTCTTTTATACATTAAATTGGAATGGATGGTTCTTAATTCAGTAAAGTGACTGGTATTAACAATTGTACCTTTTTATAGCATTCAATAAAATCATAGGCAAAATAGGGTCATGGCAGCCGGCACTTCAGAGGGAAGTCATTACGGTTTGTTCTAAGCAATTCTTTTACTTTTTTGCTGATCCTACATAAAGGAGGAACAGGAGAGCCCTGCTAACCGTTTTGTAAAGTTCCCGTTCTTCTCCTTTTACAATAGCACTTACGCGTAACAGGACACTCATCTAGCAAATTACACGTTTCAAGTTACAGATGCCTCGTTTACCAAAACAAAGTAAATAAAATAAAGGCAAATAATGTTCACCTTTATCAGGAGATCATTATAGGAAACGTCTTGAACATTTCATAAATTAGCAACTCTAAAAATAGTGAGTGTACAATGCAAAGTTCAATCCCAGTTTCAAAAAAGAAAGAGCGAAAATCTTCCTTCCAAAGGGAAGGATCAGTACCTTTGGCATTTCATCAATATGTATGAAATGTTAGGAATCATAAACACAAAGGGGAAATAAATGATAAGGTATTTGTAAATGAAACAGAAATCCCTTAAAACCTCCAGTCAAGAACAACTGCTTTATTGTTACAGTGAGTTTTAAAGAATTGTTTAAAAGTTTAAGATTTCAGAAAACTATTTTAAAATACTTCTGATTCGTATTTGGTAACGTGAGAAAAATGCATCTGATACATTAAGTAGACTGAGGGAGAGTGGATAAACAGAAACCCAGAATGAAAAACACTGATAAGAAGAATGTATATTAAAATATTAGCAGGAGTATTTCAGATAGGTAGTTGGGCAATACTTATTCTCTTCTTTTTGTTTTTTTCTCTATCCCAACAGGAGATGCAGAGAGCTGAAGTAGAACTTCGAGGGTGGGCGTGGTCAGGCGAGGCTCTGGGGAGAAGCTGGATGCAGGGACAAAGGACAGACTCGGCATCCTTCGGGGCACAGGGTCAAGGGCATAACGTGACAGGGCTGAACCCCCTCAGGGTTTACTGAGCAGTGAGCTGCTCTCATCAACAGGACTGGGGCTGTTAGGGGCTGCTTTTGCACACAGGTGCGCCTCTTCTGCCTAATAAAGGGAAAAGTAACAGGATCGCCTGACCCCCGAGAGCACACGCACTCATCCCAATACACTACAGGTTTGCCGAATCCATAGACAGACTCTGCAAAATGTACACAGCAGACGACAGTGCCCGGACTTCCAAGAATGTGGCCCACACAGACGTGATTGCATTGCAAGAGCAGGGTTCGCTTCTCCCGCACGGGGATTTACCGGTGTCTCCTTTCTGGCGGAAACAAAGCGAAAAGGAACCTATTCTTCGACGCTGATTATTTCTGACCCGTGTGAATTTTCCCAAGGCCTTCGACTGTTATAGATCACTTGAATGTGTAACTCCCGCTTATGGCTATTTCTGCTGCCTCAAGTTTCCCCTTCGGCCTTTGCTAGATGGAGCTCTGTTGACGTCATGGACCCTGCACCGCGGAGCTCTGCAAAGGCTCCCTCTAGAAGGGAAGAGTGTCTCACGCTGCTCTCACGGCCCTCACCAAGACTGGACTCAGGATCTGGTCACTCTCGGTTCTACTTTCAAATTACAGTGTGTATTTTCATGAGATTAAGAAAATGTGTGCTTGAATCAATTCCACGGTGTTTCCTGAGAGCCCAGCCTGAACACGGAAGGGGGGAATGTATGAAAATGGCGCACTGAAATATTTTTACACGATATTAAAACACAAAGCCTTCTTTCTTAGCCTAAAACCTTTACCAAATATCAGGAACTAACTCTGCCGAGAGTTAGAGATCAGAGTCAGATTTCAAAATTATTTCTCTCTCAACAGTATTGCAATGAATACAAATGTAAACTGAGAGATTCATTTCAGTTCCCTGAAGCTCTGGAGAACCCAAAGAAGTATTTCTTCTATTCCAAAACTACTCGCATATGCTTAAGGATAGCATCCATCGCCCCGTTAACGATAGCAGGAGGGTTCCAATTACAAGAGTTTCAATAACTTTATTCAATGAATCATGCAGGGGAGAAACTGTTCCCAGACAAAATGCCAAAAAGAAAAATCTAGTATTTGCCCTTGTATAATAAACACTCAAAAATCTAAAACAAAGCTCAACATGATTCCTTAATGTGAGTTAGTTAAAAATCTATATAATTACACTAATCTTTCTATAAGTAGAATTAAGTAACAAATATCCCAAGCTCCCCAGAAGGGATTATCGTTTTAGACTATGTAATGAGTATCTTTAGAATACAGAAGAAGCCAATGTAGTTCTCTCTGGCATCTTATTTCCTGTTTGATCTCACTAGATTGATTCCATCAATCTAGTTAAATGATGCTTTATCTAGCTAAAATGTAGTCAAAACATCATACTTCATGCAATAAAAAATACGTTTACATTATATCGTTACAGTCCTGGTACTAACCCGAAGGAAAGGCTTTAGATTCAAACTGGATGTATTTAAACAGATGGACAAAACAACTGAAGTGGCTTAAAATACAGACCTTCCTGCCAGTGTTTCCTACCACACTGATAGCCAAAGGAAATTGTGCCCTCAACATGCTCCCCGGGTTGGAACAGAATAATCGGGAATATCTACTTATGGAAGAGCTTCTCAAACTGAGAAACAGCGTTAAATAAAGAGCTAAAATAAGGGAGAAGAAGACTGTAATTATAGGTTTTATTTTCAAGGTCTGATAAATTCCCCTGCTGGATATCAAAATTCAATTCAACGCTATTCACAATTCATAAGTATCAAAACTATTTTTACTAGTCCTTGCTAATTTCTTAAGTTCCCCTGACATGGCACAAAGCACCAATCAATCTAACAGTTGTAGAACTCCACAAGCACAAAGCACATTTCACATTAAACAGATGAAAACTAATCTGAGATCTTGCCTAGGGACTTGCTTTCAAACATTTTCATAATTAGTCACTTGCTATCGAATTTGAATTAAGGGCATCTATATATAGTTTCCTTACTCTATCACAGCAGACTTTGTATGAGAACTGGGGAGCTTTAGAATAGGCCCCAAACAGCTGGGTATCAGGGCTCAAGCAATTGCTAAAGGCAACAAGACACACTAAAAACAACGAACGATGTTCTCTATTGTTCACCCAGAACCAGGCCTCAGAGGCTCTGCAGTCATTTTTCAACATTCAAAGACACTACAGTATAACACCACCCCGTATGTGGTGTTTTCCCATGTCCATGTGTATCTTAGGGGGAGGGGATATCTAATCCCCCAGCCCCAATGCAAGCACAGCACGGGCCCATTCCCTTCCACGCAGCAAATCCCAGCCTGCTCCCAAACTTGATGTACAGTTGGTTCCTCAGCAAGGGTAGAGGAGAGACAGGAACACACCTCCAGAGGCAGATACTGTCTTGGGTTCAAAACTAGTAAATGGAATATTCAAATATACTTACATGAAGAAGTATTTGCTCCTTCTGTTGATACTGATATTCTAATGGGAGACTCTATAAAACAAAGAAGTGAAATGAGGCTTTATTGAGTCAGGCTCTTGCATTTTTACATCAGAAATGTGCCAGGCTCAGGGATCATCTGGAAAAAGAGGACTAGGAAACAGCGCAACCGAAAAGCTGAAGCATTTTTAAGTCAGAGGAAGATGTATGCAAAATTCAAAGATGGAGGACTCTATCCATAGTCCAAACCCAAGGGATGAACATGGAAATTAGTCCACCTGCAGAGAAACCCCACATACCAACTGGTGTAACTGGTGTATGAACTTCCTAGAAACATGACTCAACATGACTCTGAACAGAGCCACAGGACAGGAGAGATGGCCCATTCCTTCTCTCAAGTGTGGTCTTGATTTTCAGAAACATGAAACCAAAGAGAACAATTCCCATATTCAGAGAGAATGAAAGTCAACTTTCATGCGCAAAGGAAAAAAAAAAAAGAAGAAGAAGAATGAATCTGTTCTCAGGCACATGGTCTGCGTAGACACCCTGAGCAAACACAGGGCTGAAGAAAGTCCATGCAAGATCCACTGGAGCGGTACAGTAGGATCAACCAAAACATGCTCAACAAACTCGTAATACGATTACTGGAGATGTACAGGGGCAAGATTCTCTTAGGGAGCCAGTAGAAAGGAAAGAAAGCTAGTATTTAAATAGAGACAGAGCATAAACCACAACTCATGCAGAAAAAAAGCATGGGACCCAAGGGTTTTTATTAGTCACAAAGAACAAGTTAGTATCAAAGAGGGATTGAAAGTCAGCAGCCAGAAAGCCATAAAGATTCAAGTCATAGATCGGAAAATACTAGTGAGAGTCCCTCCCGATTCCCAAGAGAAGCATCACATAATCTAAAAAACCCAGGTTCCTAATAACGTCTGTGGAGTCAGGCAGTGAAGCCCTTCGTAAGAAAGAAATGCCTGGGGATGCCTGGGTGGCTCAGTGGGTTAAGCCTCTGCTTTCCACTCAGGTCATGATCTCAGGGTCCTGGGATCGAGCCCCACATCGGGCTCTCTGCACAGCGGGGAGCCTGCTTCCTCCTCTCTCTCTGCCTGCCTCTCTGCCTACTTGTGCTCTCTCTCTCTCTCTGTTGAATAAATAAATAAAATCTTAAAAAAAAAAAAAAAAGAAGAAAGAAATGCCTGAGTGAAAGGGGAAGAAAATTCAGATAACTCAACAATTTTGTTGTTTTGTTTTTGTTGTTCTTTTTGCCTTTATCTTTTCTCCCCCCCCCACCCCCCCCCCCCACCCCGTCTCCCTCCCTTCTCTCTTGCTTTCTTTGATACTCAGAGAAGTACAACCTTCTTAGACTCCGGGATCATCTCACCCTGTAACGCACATTATGTCCATCTTAGGAACAACACATGGATATGCCCTAAACATGGTCAAAGTCATCTGGGATACAGAGAGATTTAACTTTTATGATCTGGAGTGATGGCTTTGAAGGGAAGAGGAGAAACTGGTGAAGAGAAGTTAAAAAAAAAAAAAAAAGGTGTGTTTGATCATATGGCCTCTTCCAACTTTCCAACAAGGTACAGGCCATATGGAGGAAATAAATGATGCTAAAATATTAAATACAGGGTAATGAGAAGGAATACTGGGCTAGCTGGAAGGACCTGCTCTCCTACTGGATGAGACACATGACTTAATGTTTCTAATGCTTCAGTTTTCTCATCTGTATGATGAAGAAAAATAATGTCTTGTTTCACACATCCATTGTGAACACCACATGAGATGTAAATGTCTTTGTAAACCATGAGGTGTCATGCAGAAACAAGGTATTGTCATACTTTTTTTTTTTTTTTAAGATTTTATTTATTTATTTGACAGACAAGATCACAAGTAGGCAGAGAGGCAGGCAGAGAGAGAGGAGGAAGCAGGCTCCCTGCTGAGCAGAGAGCCCGATGCGGGGCTCGATCCCAGGACCCTGGGATCATGACCTGAGCCGAAGGCAGAGGCTTTAACCCACTGAGCCACCCAGACACCCCTATTGTCATACTTCTGAAGTGAGTTTTGAATCTAAGACTCTAAAAACTTGTTTCTCATTAAATATGAATTTTTAAATATTTCAAGGTCCTGTTAACTACAGAATGACAGAGGATAAGAAAAGTAAAAAGAAAAAAAAGAGCTAAAAGAAAAGAAAAGAATTCACAGCAGATTAATTAGATTCACAGCAAATGGAGAAATGAATGAGTTATAGTTATATACACATTAGTAGAGCTGGGTTAGAAGTAGCTAATATCTGCTCAGACTGTAAGTGCTACCAGCAAACATTACAGGCAAGGAAGAAACAAACAAAACAAACCCAAAAGCAATGCATCAACATCTGAAAAATTCAGGCGTACAACAGTGTTTTCTCTAAGTTCAGTGACCCACAGCTGCTCGTTAGGAGCCCGGAGGTCAGAGACTGGACACGGACACATTACCCAGGAATGAGCTACGGTGGGTTGAAAGGAAGCAAGGCAGATGAGAGAAGCACCTAGAAAGGTTGTAAAAACTGAATGTATAACCCAGATGTCTTCTTTCCTGCTCTAATGTCACTAAGTTGTATCGAGACATTTCTTTTTCCCATGCATGCCTCCCAGGCCCAGCTTCAGACATACGGCAAGAACTGTACTCTTTTATGGAAAACCCCAAGAGGCAAAAGGAATCGGGGGACATATTGCAGGAGGAAACAAGAACAGCTACAATTTGGATGCAGAAGGGGGTCTGATTAGTAGCAGTTGCAGCCAGCACTAGTTAGGTCTGTGGTTCTGGTTAGTAAAATGAGGTGAGCTTCTTTTCCTTACCTGAAGACACATATGCTCTTTCAGTGGAGACTGGCATGCCAGTAATGAGGTCTGTAAAAAGAAAAGGTAATAGGAAATTACGATGTATAATCAGGAGGCCGGCGCCACTTCCACAGCCTGCCTTCCAACTGAAGAAGAGTGTGTCAAGGAAGAAAAGTATTGCAAGATGGTGATGAAAGTCCTGGCTCTATCCACCCCAAATGTCAGAAATGCAACAAAAAAAAAAAAAAAAAAAAAGAAAGAAAGAAAGAAAAGAAAAGCAAAAGCTGTCCAGATAAGTAGTTCCTCTTTCCTGGGGAAAGAACATGAGATAAGCCATACTGGAGTACGTAGGAAGAATTTCGCGCCCCCATGGAGCTGGTGAAGGGCAATATACCGCAAGGAGGCCATGGGTTCCTTCTCAGAGAGGAAGGCAGATGGCCGAAGTAAAAAAAAAAAACAAATATCAGAGCTGTAGGATCAAAGCTGTGGTCAGAATTTTTCAGTTATCAATCTGGAAAACGACACGTTTGTTCAAAAACAAAAGTAATCAATGCTTGTTCTTGGGATTGGTGAAAAACGTCAAGTTCTGGCACTGAACTCTACAGAAAATTGCTATGGATGATCCAGACGGGCGCCTTATCGGACACAGTTTTCAGCTACTCCGGGCAAGCCACAGAGTAATAGGGTGCGCCCACCCCAACGGAATGAAGGAGAAACTACATCCTGCTGGACACACCGTTATGGTGGGAACTGGGCTGGTGTTGTTTAAGCTTTGACTTGTTTTCAGTTTACTGCCTTTATCATGGAACAAAGGATGATTCCATTGCTTAACCAACCCTGTCTTCTTCCTGTCCTTCTGGAAAGAGCTTCACTTGCTAAAATCTAGTAATTTCAGTAAGGTGTGGTTTTATGAAGCCTGGAAAGATACAGTGATGCAATGATGAGTATCATTCAACCTTCACTGTTGGTATAATTATTGTCAAATGGTAAAACAATATGTCACTATTCACTAACCAGGACAAAAAGGTAAGTTGAATCTGTTCAGAAGTTACCAGAACCTACTAAAATCCTAAGCAAATCATGTATGTTCTCATTTCATGTTTGAATTAACAGCCTGTTAATCATGGAGTTAGAAATGTTCACGATCAACATAATCATCTTTAAATATAGATACGACCATTTCAGGTTTCCATGGTAGGACTAGTCCAGTAGGTAAGAAGACTTAATTTGAGGGCAATGTTTCCTTCAACCTCAAACACTTCTCTAGCGATAAAAGGTTTTGTGGACTCTGAAGGGAACAAAAATAGCATGTGAGACTCAGCAGGGATGTTTAAGAATAAGCATCAGGTGAGATATGAATATATAAAGACCAGAAATATATCTTCAGTAAGACCAAATGTGTCTCTCTTGTGAAAATTAAGTAATGGATAGTCCTCTCTATTCAAACATTAGGAAGACCAACCATTCAAGGTGTGAGATTATTACCAAGCCACCAAAGCAGCCTACACTGCCTCTTCTACGCACAAATGAATGGGAAGAAGTGAAAGGAATTGGAATGGGAAGGTATACGATACCCTTTGGGTTTGTTCATGCAGCAAGTATTAAAAAGGACAGTCTGAGTTGATAATATGGCAATGTCTGTTTCTGACACGACCACAGCTAAATTCCTTGATCTGGGCTACAGAAAATGAAATTGTCCTTCTTTGGGGAAAATTTAATCTGAGAAGATGATTTTTTTAAATAAGATTTTATTTATTTATTTGACAGAGAGAGAGATCACAAGTAGGCAGAGAGGCAGGCAGAGAGAGAGAGGAAGGGAAGCAGGCTCCCTGCTGAGCAGAGAGCCCGATGCAGGGCTCGATCCCAGGACCCTGAGACCATGACCTGAGCTGAAAGCAGAGGCTTTAACCCACTAAGCCACTCAGGCGCCCCTGAGAAGAAGATTTTAATCAAATGTCCACAACATTTATCTTTCCCTACGAATACCTAGAATAAGATCCATGTTTCCAGGCAAGTGCCCTCATTAGAAGAGAGGTTTCCTTTTCTAACCTTCAAGACCCATCAGTGACATGAGAGCCAGACCAAAGTCGTAAGCTCAGGGTCACAAGAATTGGGCAGAGGTCCCAATCCTAGCATGAATATCAAGACTCTTTTCAAGTTTATTTTTGACAAACCAAGTAGTTGTCCACTGTGACCTTCCAAGGAAAAAAAAAAAAAAATAGAGCTTTTCTATCTCCAACTTGAAAGATCTCAGATTAGAGGAAAGGTTGACCATTGACCATAATGTTTCCTTTTTAAACTGAATGTTACATAAAAATACCAGAATAGGAGGTTACTATAAAAATCTATCTACACAGAGACAGCTTAAAATAATCTCCCTTCCTAAAAAAAATATTAATAATAACAATCCTCTCCCTTCCTAAAATTAGGTATTTAACCTGGAGACCTTAAAAATATCTTTAAGAATTATGGCTCCAAATAGAAACCTTCCGAATTTTCTTGGGAGAAACACAAGTTAAAAGTCATATACTTCTATACTAAAAGAATCCTGCTAATAAGAAAAATTAATCTTTTTGATTAAAATCACTCAGCAACCATTTTAATACATGTTTGGGGTAGACTCCATAGACTTACAGAACTACCTTTTGTTATAAGTGATTGAAAACAATTTTGCTGCAATTACAGATTGAAAAAAATTAAGTCCTGCAATCTTCTTGATGTTTACTTAAGCGACATAGTTTTCCTGCAGTAATTTGGTATATTAAATCGGTTAATTTATAAAGGACATCCCTTTCATTAGTGCAAATTAATGAAGATTTAGAATGATCAGGAACTGAACACAGCTGAGCAACTTCTGCTGATTAGGCAAGTAAACATAAGGAACATTAGTATATTTTCCATGTTTGACGGCCTTTTTAATAAATCGGATCTGCTCTCAAGAAAAAGTTGCAGTGTCTGAAAAATGACTCCTTGTGGAAAGGAAATTTTTCTCATTAGGATACATGCATGACTTGTCTGAGATTTCACCATGAGCACACTATACTGAATATAACTATTTGGCAACAGACACATATACATAGACACAAACATACATATGATGTGTCTGTGTGTATCTCAACATTCACTTCTGTGACTCCTTGTTATTCTAAAATTATAGATTATTATTGTGTGTGCAAAAAATATGACCAAGTCATCTTTTTGAAGATTGAAAATGGGCCCCCTCATTTATTAGCACAAGTGAAGATGATTGAAGGAATGTCTTCCAGTGTCTGCATTCTTGCTTAAAAGGCCAGTTTCGCAACTGAGAAATTTTGAAATTAATAAATAATGTAGAGTCAGAATGGATACTACAGGCTGAAAAGACAAGTCCATTTCACTCATATGGTTCTTCCTTATGAGTCTTCATGAGAATACGATATAAGACAACATACATGGACACTGCTTTGTAAATTACAACACGTTTTATGTGATTGTCAGGTTAACTATAGCTCGTTTACCAATATCACAGCATTTTCAACAATGCCATCAATTTGGGAGAGGGGGAAACTAAGCCTATTACCCACGTGAGCCAATTTTTTTAAAGGACCAATTGATGTATTAGGCAAATTTTGTAGAAATACTATTTTTCGTTCATCTCAAAGGAAACAGCAAATTTATTGCTGTGAGCACAATGTTCCTATGGGATCTTGAATCTCACTCAAATAATTTTTCTCCCGATTAAAAAAAGAAAATCTAGTCGCAGATATGACTGATTAGTTTGTATATTCTCTTGTATTAATCTTGAAAGACTGTAGTACTTAATTAATTAAAAAACCAGTTAAGTCTATTACTCTCTTCCCTAATCTGTGCCCAGGAGTTTTTATGGAGCTTCTTAGCTAAGAATTAATTGCAACATTGAGGCTTCCCATATAAAGACCAAGCCAAATGAAATGCAAATAAAAATAAACATACAGTGTGCAGTCTGTGTAAGGGCGGTGTATGTGGCCTGTTAAAGAGGCATATTTGAATTCATCAAAGGAATTCACCCATTACCCCTCAGGTAATGTTGGCTGTTGTAAGATCCTTCTTTTTTTATTTTTTAAAAGGTTTTATTTATTTATTTATTTGACAGAGAGAGAGAAAGCACAAGTAGGCAGAGAGGTAGGCAGAGAGAGAGGGGGAAGCAGGCTCTCTGCTTGGCAGGCCTTGACCCCAGGACCTGGAGATCATGACCTGAGCCAAAGGCAGAGGCTTAACCCACTGAGCCACCCAGGCGCCCAAGATCCTTCTTTTTGTGAAAACTCATCTGGTGTTTGTTAGACCCACATAGTCCCCAAAATAATTAGCAGACTGAATATGTGTCTATCTGTCTACTGTACAGCAAATTCTTTTTTCCAAATAAGATTGGGATTAAGAGGCATTGGAAAGGGCAGAAAACATACAAATTTCTAAAATGTAGCTTAACATAGTGATTTTGTGTGTGTGTGTGTATTTAGAAAATATATACATTTAGAAAAGAATGTGTGTATATATATGTGTATATATATATATGTATATATACACACATATATATATACATATATATATGTATATATACACACATTCTTTTCTAAATGGTCGAAAATAGTGAAAATATAGTCATTATTTCACTCAAGCATGTAACAATTCAAAGAGAATTTCTTGGGTTTTTGTTATCATTTTGTTTATATCTAGTTGCTAATCTAAGCAATTCTAAACAACGAGTTTCACTGCAGAAAATTCCTAATATTGGATGGAAGATTTTTATGATCCAAGCTAATTGTTTCCTGATAGTTATTTAGCTGTGTTTGGGAATTAAAAATAGTATCAAACAGCAAGTCCATCCTGGTATATTTTTTCATTTTTTTCTGGGAAGAAAAGAAAACAATCTCTTGTTCAGATCTTCCTTCCCCTTACTCCTGCCATCCCTTCTAGAATCTGGTACCAAAATATAGTCTAAATGTCTTTGTGAAAGAAGGCACTTGTGTGAGTATATCTTCAGTATATCTCAAGGAATCTTTTGCACAGGATGAAATTTGGATAATTAGCTCACAGCAGCATACCAGGATCTTTCAGCAAGGCAACCCGTGTAGAAATTATCAGACCACAGTTGTGTATGCATTTGGGTAATACGGGAGAGATGAGCGAGACAACATAAAACTAACATAATGACTAATATTTTGTAGCACATATCAATTAAAATCTCAAGGGGAGTTCTACACAATATAATGTTTTGACATCACGTTCTTAGTTTTAAGACTTTTTTTCTAGGACCTCTAGAAGGAAATGAAATTCTTGAGAATTCCACTCTCTCAGCCCAAGTCAATAATAAATACACAGTTAGGGAGAGAAGGTTTGGCCATGTGGCAGTTTATAACCACAGTAGAGTACTCTTTTTCCCTCTGAAAGAGTGTTTCTGTGCTGTGTTTGCCCAGATTTCTAAGGAAACAGGGATGTGACAACACAAGTTCGTGTATCTGAGTCCCAGCCTGAGACCCAGAGAGCACCAGACCTGAGCTGAGCCTTCTTTGACAACTGGAATTGATAGCAAAGTCAAAGAGAGCAGCAGAAGAGGCTGAAGGGTCAGGAAGATGATTTATTTTCTTCTCGGTTGTGCTGCAACTAAGCCCCTGAGGTGCTGGGGGAAAAGAGAGTCTCCCAATGTGCAGAACACACTGGCCTTGTTTTTAGGGGTGGCTGCCAAGCCACAGGCTCTGACGAAAAGCAGACCGCCCAAAGACTCTGAAGAGAGGGGTCCTTCTAGGCGGCCATGTTTCCAGTTTCACTCTCCTTGGTTGAGACCATGGTGGGCACTCGACCAGAAGGCAGATGCTTCGTAAACTCTCTAGGTCTTTCGAAATGGTCTGGCATGTAAGTTCTGCCAATCAGATTCTTGCGATGGGGAACCTGATTTGGGAACTAAGAAAACAGTCACACAACAGGAGTTAAAATGGAAAGAATGTCTTTAAAAGAGCCGTGAAGAAAAATGGCCAAGTGAGATCATAATTAGGTCAAAGTTTGTAATTATGAAGAAGCACTTTGAGAGCAAGAGAGGTAAGAAGATAAAAGAAACAGAAGCTTCAAGAAAGTATCTGAAGCACATTAAAGGCAGAGACACTAGAGAGAAGATCCAGAAACTCCTGTTTACTTAAATCTTTAGACATGTCCTGGGCTATGTTTTCCTCCTTAATGCCCAGTTATCATGGAGTTGTAGCTCTTCCCAGAGAACCCCTCTCCTTATGCCTCACACCCTTCCTTCTGTTTTATGTTTTGTTTTGTTTTGTTTTTTCTCCCCTTCACAAACCAAAGAATCTACTTAAACATTCCCAAACACACAGCCAGGTACAAAGTGAGCCCTACTGGATCAGAAATTCAAGAAATCTGGGTCCAAGTCCTCCTGAGCCACCAAGTATCTTGTGATTCTGAATGTGTCTGTTTTCAGACACATGTTAAATTCACATTTCTTTTTAAATACAATGAGAGGGTTGGATAAGGATGAACTATTCCTAGGGTTCTGAGAAGAAAATAAAAACAAGACCACCTTGCATTGTAATTGAGATTCTTTTTTCTCCCTCAGGTGCTCTATGCAAGTCAGCAAGACCTCATCTTGTAAAGATTTTAGTTGGTTGTTTAAGAATGACTTCCTTACAATATTGTGAGAATTTCTCTTTACTCTTGTCAGGTGAGAAAGACTGATTATCAAAAATATCCTGACTTGCATTTCTCTAAGGTCAATACTAAATATTCAAATTTGAGACCAGTTCTCAAATGAAAAATATCAAAAAATGAGTTAGAGGTCTCCCCTATGAGAGAAATGCAAAAAGCCGTATTATCCCTCAGCACCCTAAAATTAATAAAAAAAATAAACCCTATGGGCTTTTGTCAGGAATAATACAGTAGTAAATAATTCACTGCTTAATCCTATAAATCAGAAAACATGGAATAGTATAATGGTACTGTAAGCACTCAGTGAGACCATGACACTTATTCTAATTGTATTTTCCTGCGAATTTATAATATACATAGTTCTACAAATCTAATCCAAGTGTCAAAATCATAATTCAATAGCATTTACCACGGGGAGACACAATGAAGCAAGCCAACAACAGGCTGAGAATAAGCTACTAAACACAGCACAATAGGAAAAAAAAGAAAAAAAGAAAAAAGAATAATCCACTGAAATTAGTTTTTAAATGTGTTTCAAGTTAGCATCCTATAAAATTCTTCACGGGGTAAAAATAACGCCAGCAACATGCTTATTGCTGAACCCGTGCTGATGCAAAAGTAAAGTGATGCTACATTTACTCATATAAATTTTAAATGGCTGTTACATTTTCAACTACAAACACAGCTCCTAAAAATAGTGATGGAAACTACTTTCCACTGTTGTCCTCTACTCTCTGTGGAGGGAGGCATTTAAAATTAAAGTAATGAACTCTGATTACCCCACAACAGAGAAGTTCACTGGGGAATCCGGAGAAGGCTGGGGATTAACCTGAGATTTTTCCCAACCCTGCTTCATATTTTTATCTTACTCCCTTCTCCCTGTCCCAGTAAGTCAACGGACACCAACTCCATCGGTCTCCTACGGAGCTGACCCTTCAGGTTACTTTTGCTCTCCCCTTCCTGGCCCTGCATTTTACCTTCCGGTCTGCAGAGACCAGGCCTCTGCGGTGAGCACTCTTTTCCCCTCTCCTGCCTGGAGGGGAGCAGTGTCCTTAGGCTTGGCTTTTTAACACCCGACAGCTCGACAGCTCGCATAGGAAGTAGGCAAGCGCCATCATGCACAAGGGAAAAGAAGCACCAAAGGGTATTCTGAAGTCACATTTTATTATTTCAAGAGACAGAGACGCTCACTGCTTTAGCTCATCATAGGTTCCTAGAGATGATTCCATCAAATCACAGAGGAGCTAGGTATCCCGAGCAGACACCCACCAGTGCGGGTTCTTTCACTTCTTGGGACAACTCCGAGAAGTTGCTGGAGGGTGAGCGACACCTTCTACCTCCAAGTCATTCATTAGTTTAACCAATATCCCTGGCGCCATTCTTAGGAAAGCAGAAGCTGAAGACCAGACATAGTAGGGAGGGCTTTGCCTCGAAGACTCTCATAATTTCAGAACTGATAGGCCTAACAAAAAATGGATAGGCCTCACTGCTACGACCCAGAGCCAGCTGTATTAAAAACACATGTGAGAACATTTAAACTTCTAGGACTGAGTCAGGATCGTACTCTGTTAACATGTACACACTACATATATTCATATATAATATACATATGTACATACATATGTATGTAATATACATATATCCTGCATATACAAATGTATTCTGTATATAAATACACACACATATATATACACACACACAGACTCTGTTACTGACAAAGCCAAAGACTTACAGCCCTCCCTGACAAATTTAAAGAGGAAGTATAATCTCTTTTAGTGGCCCAGCCTATCCCTGCCATTCATGACCCTATCGACACTCTTAAAAAATAAGAGTCTATGTATATTTCAGATTTATATCACCTCCCGGGGTAGAAGACACACCCTATCGAAGTGTGTTTTATGGAAGACACCCAAGATACTTGAAGTATATGGTTTTCTTTCCATGTTTCTTGTTTGTTCACAGTGAGATTTAACACACCGGTTTATTACAACTGTCACCACATCTCTTGATTACTTTTCTCACAGCCTGAGAAATGGAATGTAGTAGGTATCTCTTACCATTTGAATCCACAATGGTGATATTGGCAGAGGCACTGTCATTTCCTAATTTGCTGGTCACTTTGCACATATATTCTCCAGAATCAGCCAGTGACGCCTTGTTAATGCGAAGTTCTGACTTCCTGTAAGATCAGGACCAAAGTGGGATAAGCATATTTCAAGGAAATACAATGACCATCAAAGTCTATTTCTCTGTAGTTGCAGGGTTCTCAAACTCTCCCTCCCCACTCCACACATACCACCTAAAAACACAGCTTAACTAATACACAGATGTATGATTTAACCAAGAGTAAAGATAAGATCACATTTAAGTGATACTATGGACACAGCCTTAATTTTATCATCCAGGTTAGGAATTTAAAGAACATCTTCTCTAATTTTTCTTTTTATTCCTCTACCACCACCACCACTAAACACACTATGCCTCAGTTTTTTATTTTATTTTATTTTATTTTCAAACCAACTGGTAAATTTTCTTCCTTTCTATATGTAAATGTCCTCAGCCACTAGAAAGATTTAAAAAGTGTAAAATCATTTACAGATCTGGTAAGGACAGACACTTAGGCAGGCTAGAATAGATTAAAATGCTCTACACTTTCTCAGTAAAGTAACATCAGGACTTAGGTTAATTTTGAATAAAAAGGAATTACAAAAGAATGGGAATTTATCTTTGAGATGATTCACATTGCTAGGAGCATAGAAGAACACAAATCGTTCTTAAGATTGAAATAAATATAAACAGCAGCACATAATGTCATAAAACTGCATATTAAATCAACAGTCAACACTCTTTCAACATTGGCAGCATTGTGATTTGCATCTGTCTGTGTTTTACTGTTGCATATAGCCAATAACTTAAGCAGTCTCCATGATTTTGCATCTGTCTGTGTTTTACTGTTGCATATAGCCAGTAACTTAAGCAGTCTCCATGATTTAAAAACACAGAACCAGGGGCGCCTGGGTGGCTCAGTGGGTTAAGCCTCTGCCTTCGGCTCGGGTCATGATCTCAGGGTTCTGGGATCGAGCCCCGCATCAGGCTCTCTGCTCGGCGGGGAGCCTGCTTCCCCCCTCTCTGTGCCTGCCTCTCTGCCTACTTGTGATCTTTCTCTCTCTCAAATAAATGAATAAAATCGTTAAAAAAAAAACACACACAAAAAAAACCACACAGAACCACTGGGGCTGGTTGAGTTTACTGAAGACATTTAAAAGCATCTCTGTCTACTCACTCCTGGTCCTGACTGCCTGGGCTCTTGGGATGACAACAAGGAAAGAAGGCAGGAAGCAAAGACAGCAACTCAGAATTCTATGCAAAGCTCCCATGATTTACACCGTCCTAGTTTTATAGTGAATTTTCTGGTCTCCTTGTCATATAATATTATTAATCAAATTTCAATCAGTTGTTCTAATTTAATTAATAAAAATTCAACTCCTACTATTCTCTTCCAGTCTACTGGATGGAACCACCCATCTGGTCCCATATGTAAGCCTTATGGCTTTCCATCAAGGTGCCTTCACTTGTGCCCTTTTGTCCTCCTAGGATGGGGCGTCCCGTATTTCCAGATACTGGCTGACTTTTCAGGATCACCTCAAGTGCCAATTCTTTCATCAAACCTTTCATAACCATAGAGCTGCTGCCGCTCTCTTCTTTGTCTAAATTCTGATAGCCTGGAGTACCTCTTCCATGATCCTCAAAGTTCTTGAAGTAGATCTTATTTTTCCAGCTAGGACATACACTCTGGGCGGGGGGAGTCCATAATTTAAACTTCTTGGTCTGCTCACAGTTCTATGCGGACATGCCACTGCTTTGTCCTTGGCACATCTTCAAATGATATTGGATGAATGTGTGAAAAAATGAAGAAAATATTTGGATGCTCTCACTTAAGCTCACTTCAGGACCTAATGTTCCTAAATGTTGGCTGCTGGAAAGGAAGATGCCCTATTAAGAGGGCAGAGACCTTCGGAGAGGTCCAGATCAAGGCAGCAACAGTCAAACCAGCATGTGGACTGAGAAATGAATGACTCAGAACAATGTCAACAAGTAAACTTGAGAAAACAAAGGAAAGTACTGTACTCAAATAAATTCAGGAGACATCACGTTAAACAAAAACAGGCTTTCTGTTGTCAATCCTGAGGAATTCTTAAGTCTTTCATATGCTAACATCCGTTGACTCTCTAAGAAGGAAATCTATTATTTGGTTACTCTCAAACTTAGATGATGATGGAATTTTTGTCATCCACATAGCATAACTGCTCCTATTTCCTGAAAATGATGGTATACAGAACAAAGTTGATAAAAAGTGGATCTAATATAAAAACAGCCTGTTTAGCTCTAATGGGGGGAGGTCACCAAGGGCCATTTATGCATGGATATTCACATGTTAATCAGAGGGATTCGCCACAGAAAACTTTCGCTGCAGTGTATCCCTGTGAACAAGACAGGGCTTTTTTTCTATGCTCAAATAAATATGCTTACAAAGGGTAAGCACCTTGGCAAGTTGATATTAAGATCTAATTATAAACTACTAAAACTTTTAAATGATCAAAATACAATATTAGGATATGAGGCCCCCCCCCAATCTAAATTGTGTTGACTGTTTAAGCCTGGTTTTGGAGTATTCAAATCTGGTGTTTTTCTTAATGGACTATCAGCTATTTATACAGATCTGTCCATACATGCCAAGTTTCCTTCATGACACACACCTGTGAAGACCAGTCAGAAACAATATAAATACTACAATAAGCTAGTCCAGCCCCAAACAGCCCAATTAGCTGGAAGAATTTTCATGTACAACCATGGAACCACTAACAATCGTGGACAGATAAATCATGAAGAAGATCAGTTTGAGGAAAAATATCCCGGTTTTCAACACAGAAGAAAAAGTGAACTAAAATAACAAAATGGTTAACTTTTCTTGTTAAGCCCCCGATACTAATTCTAAGGTATCACAACAACCAAAGAACATACAACACCTCAAGATTATAATCATTCCAAGAACGCTCCTTTCCAATTTATACAAGCTGAGGGACAGTAACGTGGGGAGTTCTTTCTTGACTCTGTGCCATTACTATTTTAACTACTGAATCGGATCAAACTATAAGAAACATGATAAAAAAAAAAAGAAAAGAAACATGGTAATCAGTTGTACAGTTAACATAATCTTAAAGGGACAGTTCTTAAAATAAAAATTCTCCTAACAGAACTACACAGTGTTTCCTGGAATATTATTCCAAACGATGTTAATAAATGTTATGCTTAAAAGAATAACAAAAGGTTTTTTCTATGCTCAAATAAATATTGCACTGAACGAAGTTAAACAGATCTCTTTATAACAGTACCTCTTAGTGGGTTTTATGCAAATGTGTACTGTGAATTTCTAAGGCAGGTATCACATATAGCTAAGATATCCTTTCAATAGGGGACACCCTCGGGAATTCTAAGACTGAACATCAATGTGCGAAGACCAAGATTCAATTTAATCAAGATAAGCAGAACAAATACATTCCAGCTCAAAGATCAGTAGCAGAAGTGCAGGCTTGGAGAGATGTGCCTTGACAATAATATATACAGAAAAAAGGATTTCAATTAGCCACGTGTTTAATATTATTCCATTTTAGGCAACTACTAAAAAAGGAAACTAGAAAAAAAAAAGAGACACTTATACAGTGTTTGGCCATATTAATATTAAAAGAGCATAAATCAAATTGGATAAAAGTCTGCATACACTGCTCCCAGGCTGAATCACATCTAGAATATTTAATTATGTCTTGAAGTGGCAACTGATGAAAAATATCAATAACTAGAGGACTTTAGAAGAGGTTGATCACAATTGAATAGGGCTTATCAATCTTATCACTAGAGAAGATTCTGTTAAAGAAACAGAGGTCCTACTGACAGGCCAACTGTGAACAAGATACAGGTAGCTCTTTAAATATATTTCACGGTTGCCATCTAGAAAAGAAGACTATTTGAGGAGGCTCTTGAAGATGGAAATATGTCTAACAGGAAAAAGAAGGCATATTTTGAGTGATAAAGAAGAGTTTTTGAACATTCAAAAAAGGGGAGGGTGCCTTTCTCTTTGGAAAGATACAAGTCTGGATAACCACCTGTCAAGAATATCTCTATGCAGCGAAAAGATTAAATTAGATCAGTGGTTTCAACTATTTTGAAAAAAAAAAAATCCTGTTTTAAAACAAAAGCTTAAATCAGACCCTCATATTCAAAACTATCATCAAGGAGACAAAAGTGTTCGGGTCGAGGCGGTTGGCAGCCCATTTTCAATTTAGTGGAAACTTAAGATTCTCCAGGGACACAATGGGAAAACCAATGCTCCAGGTGATCCCTGGGACTCCTGTGAACTCCAATGATACACTGAACTCTAAGACTCTTTGACCCATGGGTCCTAGGGTACAGGGTGGGAAGTAGGAAAAGAGAAGAAATAGACGAACCTTTCTTGAAAATTACACATTGCAATGATCTGGAGCTTTGACAAGGATGGATACAACAGTCTTGTACTCTCTTCAATCAGCTACCATATGCTCTCCACGGGAAGGAAGTGAACTTGGAAAAAGTGTTGAATTCCTATCCAATCATCAAACAAATTTTTTGCTTTTTAATTAATGAGTTCTCTAGAAATCTGGAAGGGGTTGATGTTTCAGTGGACTTTCATTTTCTAAAAGTATTAAAAAGAGTTAACTCCCATAAAGTGAGTTAAAAACAATGCTTGGAATTCGGTAAGCTCCCAATAAGTGTTAGCTATCATCACAATTATCATTTATATTCCTGCCATATTTAGGATTTTTTTATAAGCACGCATTACTTTTAGATAAAAAAACAATACTATATAAAAATAAATTAATACAGACTGATTTAAAAATGAAAGTTCTAAATTTCTCCTTTTTTTATATCAAAATGCAATCTATATTCTTTGAATAAGTGCTCAAGAATGGATTCAAGGTTCCAATAACTACTGTCCTCTTGGTCTTTTTAGGCTTGATTCGTCCACCACAGTTTATGGGCCAAGACAACTTAACTCCCTGCATATAGGGATTATCTCCTCAGCTTACATAAATCCATCCGATCTCTAAGGAATCATATATGAACGCTGTCAGTGTCTGTGTGAGTGTGTGTGCGTGTGCTCAACACAGCTTCAGATACTGTCCAACTGCCAATAACAAGAAGGGTACAGGGGAGGGGGAGAGGGTTTCATAAGCAAATGCCATACTGTACAGAACCAGGCACTGTACCAAATGCCTCACATAAGCCATATGAAATAGGCACCGAGTAGTCCCATTTATATACTGAAGGAACTGGAACCTTCCTTACATATAAAATTAAAATGACCTGCAGGAGCTGCTCAGCCGATGCAAGAAGGGAATGTGTGTGAACTTTTTCTAGAAGAGAGTCAAAGGACCCGTGATCATGGACAACAGAAGCAAGAACTCCCTTCGAATTTTTGTAGAAATTTGACAAGACCAATTGGATCCAATTTTAAACACAATTAAAGTAGGTGAGAGTGGAAACAAAGAGCTGAGACAGAACTATGGGCAACAAAAGAATGTGCCATACACGAAACAATGGGAAGCCAGCCTTTCGTAGGGCCAGCATAGGACAGATATTTAAATGAGGCCAATCTGACAGCCTCAAATTTGAATCGGTCGCGTGCTATGCTCTTTAACCAGTTTTCTTGCTCAAAATGACCCACCAGGCAGAGGAAGCAGAAAAAAGGGATAAGCAGACGCTGGGGCAGTTTCCATTTTTTTAAACTGGTTCCTTACGCTGCTTTGCCAAATACAACAAACACAGGCTCAGATATAAATTCAAAGTCATAGGAAGAACATATAAGAAAGTAGTTTATTAGTAGGAACGGGGGCAAAAGGGTGAACTGAAATTGCTGACTGGTGTGGAGTCTTTTCGCAACACAAAGGGATGACAAGGAAATTCCGGCTGCTGTGTACGATCTAGACTATTCGGAAAAGAAACCTAGACTAAGGATGGGAAAAGGGTTAATATTTTCCTTAAAATAAAGACAATCCCAAGGAAATCTTACACTTCACAATGAAATTCACCTCTGCTTGGTCGATGAAAGCCTCAGATTAAGTTTAAGAAACGAAATAACTGTTGCAAACCATTAACAGTTTCAATATCTTAGTAATGGAAAATGATGAATATGTAGATGAAACTGAAAAATGAGGGTTTTTTTAAATTAAAGACATTACCCTATGTCTGTAGGTGTCCGTAGCCCTGTGTTGTGCTTTACTCTACATAGCAAAATCACCAGAAATTGTGCATAAACAGGAAAACAGGAGGCATGGAGTCAGAACTACTTGAAATAAAAGCTTAACTGGGGCGCCTGGGTGGCTCAGTGGGTTAAAGCCTCTGCCTTCAGCTCGGGTCATGATACCAGGGTCCTGGGATCGAGCCCCGCATCGGGCTCTCTGCTAAGCGGGGAGCCTGCCTCCCTCCCCACCCCCATCTGCCTCTCTGTCTACTTGTGATCTCTGTCAAATAAATTAAAAAAATAAAAAATAATAAAAATAAAAGCTTTACTATTCATCAACATTAGATCTACAGCAAGAAACGGAACTTCCTTCATGCTCAGGGCATTCGTTTTTTAAAAATCGGGTAGAACAATAATGGTATCCATTCTCTTACGGTTATAGGATAAGTGGAAATAACAGGGGCACCTTGCAAATGTTAATTAAATTTAGATTCAGTTTGGTCCTTTAACCTTAAAAAACAGATGACAACACTAATGGCTCACTTTACACAAAGGGTCTTCTTTTTGGACAATCAGATATAAAATGTTTTGCCACGAGTAATTTACAGCCACATAAGTGGCATAAAACATCTTTTTGTTCCCACTTAATTCTTCCCAGCAAGGCTACTGTTTAAAAGAAGTAATTTCTGAATATTGGCCTTTCTGGCATAATGGAATTTTATTAATATGTAGACAGTGCTCTTAGCTGTCTGGACCTATGAAGCCAACATGAAATTGCCTTTCTGAATACTAATGGTACTTTTATATATGTCTATCCAAGCCATGTAACAAATTACCTCTACAGGCATATACTTACAGTTTGCAAAACCAATTTCTCCATACCTGTCCACCTTGCTTCTTCCCAGGCATCCTCAGACTGACTACTCCCAGTCTGAAGATGCTTTGTTCTGTTCCTTCAGCCTAGATAAACCTCTTCTCCCTCCCTTCTTTCTTGGCAGCCTCCTCGGTCCCTGACCGCGTCCCCTTCCCCTTCCCATGCTCGCCCCTTGCTATGGCATTTCATGTCTGTCACTACTGTAGCGCTTAAGACTGAGCATTGTTTGTTCGCCATCTCTCTGTCCTCTAGACCACTCATCTCTGTGTACCCAGCAGCTTGTCCCATAAAGAGCAGAATTCCCCATCTTACTGCCCCACTGACCTCTTTACTGTCCTATAAACAGAACTTGCTACTGACGACCATTCCGCTCTTTCTCTGTCATGGCCGGGCCCACTCCACCCAGCCAGGCAAAGGGGATTCTGCCCCATCAGCAGTCGCAAATCTACCTCCTCAGGACTCCTCGTGAAGCCCTCTGGGTCTCTCCTTCTTCCCAGCCTCATGGCACTTAGAATTAGTAACCTACAATTTAGCACTGGGTTTTGCGACATGTATGATAAGCTACAGCATACATTAGGGACATCTCCCTGGTTGAATCTTGATTTCAAGCAGAATTTACCTTAACATAAATAATAATTTTCTAAATGGTCACTCTTTGCAAATCGAGGGACCTCTTGAAAATCCTGAAGCACCCTCCCACCCCACCCTTAGCCCTAAGAGGGCTGTAGCAATGGCCTGGAACAACTATGTTTCGGATAAGGCTGAACCAGAGAAGCCCTATACAATCCATGACCTCCTGGGGGCAGAGATAACACCCATGCTTCTCCCACTTCCCCACACTCCCAGCATAAAGCCTTCTGCGGGCGCTTAAATATTACTGATACCATTTGACAGCTGTGCAGAAAGAAACAAGACATTCTCCTGCACATGAAGATAACTTAGTTTCTTACTAACGTGTTTAATTGATGAAAAACAAAACAGACACCAAACTCTACTCCGTCCAGTATCTAAAAGTATTTTTTTTTCTTGTTAAACTCCTCTATAAGTATCATAGCTCTTTCTTTCTATTCACTCATTCTACCACTCTACGCCCCTCCCCATATGCACATGCTATTAAACATGCATGCCTTCCATTTGTAGAAGAAGGAATAAAGTGTTAAGGAACCCAAGAACAGATCTGTTTCCAGCTTGGTTTCTTACTACTTGTGTGACTCAAGGTAAGGCAGAACAGTGTTCTGAATATTAATTTCTTAATATGCAAAATTAGGTCCCCTGTACAGTTCAACTTCCCTTACTACCTAGGGGAATGTTGTAATAAATAAATAAGATTATGTAAAAAAAAAAAAAAAAAAAAAAAACACATGCCACTTTGCAGTGTTATTTTCTGTATCTCTGAAGAACCACCTGCTGGAGAAATTAATACCCACTCTTTTTTCCCCTACATCTTATTAGAGTACTTCCAAGTCAAAAGATCTTGCCAACACAATCAGTGACAGGAACAAGCAGCACAGTTAATAAAACCACAGAAACTAGGGGGAAATTCAGTAATTATGGTTATTACAGCAATTAAACACATTGGGAAGATTCAGTTAAATTTCCATTATGATCACTTTGCTGTCTCTTGTTCGTGAATGTGTGACAACTTTTTGGTAGGTGTTCTATAAAATCAAAGTACAGGAGGAGATTCTTTTGTTGGTGTTTCTGCTATCATCCCTGGGATTTCACTGGAATCCTCCGAGCGTGCGAGGAAAGGAAATGTAATCTTTCAGCCTAGAAGTACTATTATCCATGCCACATTGACTAAAGGACTGTTTTACAACCAAAACGCTCACATACTTATCTCTTCCCTAATTTCAAAGTGTAGTGTGATAATAGAAGAGGGTTTCTTAGGTGAGGAAGTACATAAAAATGGAGAGGATGAGAATAATAAAGGAGCCTCATTTTAGAGCAGGTGTAGACACCCGTCCAAGATGTCACAGGAACCACATGGAGCCCTTCCAATCCATCATGGTCCTCCACCAGGAAGGCAGGATGATTTAAGATTCTGGTAAGCCAAGATCACCCAAAGTTTTAATGTCCTACATGGTCACATAGTTTCACAAATTGTCAGTTAAAAAAATCTTACTGGGTATCACTGGATGTATTAACCTCTTACTTGAAAATGATTCAAATTCAAGCGATGGTATTCTCTTCCCATAAATCTGGGTATTTACTGAACTTCATTACGAAGCAGGGGTGTTAACCTTGGGAGGCACTGGTACTCTCAACAGCATTTGCCTTATTTTAAAAAATCTAATTTTAAGATGTAACATATTCCAATTACAGCAGCTCTCACCAAAACTTCTCCCACTACACCTCCGGCTCTCTCCCTATCCAATCTTTCCTTTCCTCATCCAGAAGTTGCGAGAAACAGAAACAATTTCTGGTCATCGTACAATGAACAACCTTTTTCATTTATTAGAGATCATAGCCTTTTGATAAGTGAATTCATGGACTGGGGCTGTCTAAAATCTTTATATTTCCTATCCTTCAATGGCTAGACACTGCCTCTGCTATTAGATGCATTACACTTACCCTGGCTTTTTTTGTATCTTGATGTTTTGTGGTTTGTTCTTTCGGTTTAATTCGCTCCCATTCTTGAACCATTTGAATTTGAGAGAGGAGTATTCGGAGCTGGTCTCGCACCGAAGGACGAGTCTAGAGCCTGCGGCGGACTCCTGGCTCCTCATCTCTTTCAATCGGGGAGGCAAAGCTAAAAAAAAGAAAAGAGAAGGAAAAAATTCTGATTATCTTTCAAAGAGAAATACATTAATTTCAGGTGAGCTTGATCAAGACACCATTCCCAAATGTTTTACTACCTGAGAGAGAGAAAATGAGTCAGCCAAAATGGACCCCGGCTTGAATGCCCAAGTAAAACATACTTGGGCACTGGGGGTGGCGGGACTAGATTATAAAATATTCTAGATGATTACTTCCTCAATCTTTACATTTTTCTGACGCCATTAAAAATCCTGGACATGGCTCATTTCGAAACCACTATGCGAGGGGTGCCTGGATGGCTCCTTGGGTTAAGCCTCTGCCTTCCACTCAGGTCATGATCTCAGGGTCCTGGGATCAAGCCCCACATCGGGCTCTCTGCTCAGCGGGGAGCCTGCTTCCCACTCCCTCTCTGCCTGCCTCTCTGCCTGCTTATGATCTCTTGCTCTGTGTCAAATAAATAAATAAAGTCTTAAAAAAACAACACTATGCTCAGGGAGACTATGAACCAGGCCATCATCATAACCATTATTATTATTAGTTTAAATTCCAGTATAGTTAACATACAATGTTCTGTGAGTTTCAGGTGTACAATATACAGGCCATTATTTTTAAAGCATGTTCACATCTCAGATCACAAACTACCTTTACCATAATTCTGTAAATAGGTACAGCAGTCCTCATAACCAGGTTTTAAATCTGGTTTTAAATCTGGGGAAGTTTAATTGTAGAGATGGGTAAGTGACTGACTTTACATGGTTCTAATGTTTCTGGAGAGTCAGTCAGACTATGTATCATCAGAGGTGGCCCAAGGAACAAAGAGAATTCATCACTCTTAACAATGTTCCTTTCTTCAAGACAGAAATTCTTCGGTGACAACGCTCTTTTATTGGAACTAAAGTTGCTGTCCTACAATGAATGTCCATTCTAGATGCCTACTATGCACCTGTCAAATTGTCAGTTTGACTGCATTTAGCTCTTCCATAGCTTCTCCATAGAGACAGGAAGTACTGAAGTTGTGCGTTAGCCTGTAGAATACATGAAACACCTATATACCATTCTTACTTTCAGCAGGACTGCTTAGAAGAGTATCTATTCTCTATTTAAATATTTATGGATAAAATGTTATAAAACCTGAGATTTGCTTCAAAATAAAATGATAGTGGGGAACGGACAGACATAAAAATGAAACAAATTTCCCGATTAGTTAGTTGGTCATTGCAGAAGTCAAGCAACAGGTATACATGGTGTTTGGTGATACCAAAGATTCAATATAGTACACCTTGTTTTGTCATAATAAAAGCTTTTGAAAAAGAAAAAAATAAGAGCATAATGAATGGACTTTCCTCTGCATACAACAGTTCACTTAATAATCAACATCACAGAACCGGAGCTCTCAAACAACTCGGTTTCCACAGAGGCTTAGAGAAGCCAACCACAAAGTCCACTTCTGCTCCAGTCCAGGTTTTAATAGAAAATCCCGAAAAACAAACCCATGGAAATTAAGACCGCCCCTCCCTGATCCAGGGCATAATTATTTACTGGATATGGTGACCAGGACTCCAAGGACAGCAATCAGAGCATGTCAGACACGAACAGGAAATGAAGTGCCTTTCCTACTCAGGGTCTGTTTGCTTTTCTACAGTTCTGCCCTTACCAAGTAAATCAAAAAAATGTCAGGACTAAGTGTAGGAAGGTTCCTACAAATTATACCAAAAAACCATTTGAACATTGTGATGTCTCAGCAGTGCTCCTAAAATTACACGTCCCCTTTTTATTTACTTAGGGACTAGGAGATGCGACGGGGAAGCAGACACTTGAGGCGTACACCCAGGGACAAGGCAGAAAACTCATTTCACCTGTTCTTTGCCTTTGGTACCTGTTGATTTTGTCTGGTTCTCGTTTTCTGACAGCTTGAAAATAAGATTTACTTCTGAACAGATTTTACAGGAGTTTCTCTTCAAGATGGGGTCTGTGAATCTCCCTTTTGGAGGTTTTTAAAAACAGACTCAATTCTCCTCTATCTGGAATTATGTCTGCATGGCCTCAGTAACTCTTTAAGATCATCTTCGATTTTGTTCAGCCCAGGGAGGGTCTTGAAGGAACAGATTTGCTGGAGCTCAATGGCACCAAAGAAACCGGCTTACGTGTATTGAGAAAAATAAATTGCCTTGTTATTTCACGTATTAAACTAAAAGAACTAGCTTGCTATTTTTTGTTGGTTTTCACTGAGTTTTCCACTGAACTTGGCACACGACCCAAACTCTCAAGGTTTATTCCTTTGCCCCGCAGCAAAATGTTTTCACCGCAGTATTTCAGAAATCCTTAACTCTCCGTAAGCACCGTGTCGCCTCACCCACTGCTCCATACCACTGCTTATCAATACCGTCTCAAAAGAAACCTGCCAGACTTTGGATTATTAAGTGCGAATTGGACAATTTTTCATCAAATCATTTGCATCTTTTTCCTTTTTCCTCATTCCCTTTCTCCCTCGCACCTCTCCCTCCCCTCCCGTCTCTTTATCTACCTATCTATGATTTACTTATTTAGCACCTGGGTTTCAAATGTGAGAAAACAATCAGACAAATTCAAATGGTGGGATATTCTGCGAAACAACGGGTCTACACTTCAGAAGGGCTGATGTCACGAATGATCACAGGAGACCGAGCCTGAGCACTGATGGAGATGAAAGGTGATTAAAAGACCTGACAGGGACACCTGGCTGGCTCAGTTGGTTGGGCAGCTGCCTTCGGCTCAGGTCATGATCCCAGCGTCCTGGGATCGAGTCCCACATCGGGCTCCTTGCTCGGCAGGGAGCCTGCTTCTCCCTCTGCCTCTGCCTGCCAATCTGTCTGCCTGTGCTCACTCTCTCCCCTTCTCTCTCTGATAAATAAATAAAATCTTAAAAAAAAAAAAAAAAAAAAAAAGACCTGACAAATACATTCAACGTGTAGCTTACACCGTGTAGCTGTCACTGACTCCTGAGTCACTGGAAACTCTCTGAAAGCTGTTATAGGGACTCATGGGGAAACCTGAATCAAGGTATTGCATCATCATGGAGTTTCTCAAGTGTGGTCACTGTGTTGCAGTTACGCTTAGGCGCCATCCGCTGCGGTATTCGGGGTGAAATGTCATGGTATCTACAGTTAAATGTCGAACAGTTCAAGCAAATAAGGGAACGCATGCATACACAGCCACATCAACACACACACAGAAAAAGACAAAAAGGAATCTTGGTTTCTCTCTGGGTTTTTTTTTTTTTTTTTGCCTTTTTCGTCTGCTCTTGCTGCAGTTCAATAAAAGGCTCAGGATTTCATTAGGTTTTAAAATCTTGGTTGAGTAGGCCATCGGGAAGGGGATTCTTGGGAATATTTGAGTTTTCATTTAGAAATGTATCTCCTAAAATTAGAGCCTCCATTAAGATTCTGTGAGTGAGGGGTGCCTGGGTGGCTCAGTCCGTTAAGAATTTGCCTTCGGTTTAGGTCATGATCTCAAGGTTCTGGGATAGAACCCCATCCCATGTCCGGCTCCCTGCTCAGTGGGGAGCCTGCTTCTCCCTCTCCCTCTCCCTCTCCCCCTGCTTGTGCTCTCTCTGTCAAATAAATAAATGATTACATTAAAAATAAATAAATTCTGTGAGTGGGAGGGCCCTGAAATCCTCATATAGTTCAATGCCATATCCATGACTTTGGGGCTCCAATCCCTCCTTCGATGGGAGGAAAACAATCACTCATCTGGCCAGTCAATGCTTATCCCTTCCTCTGGCATTTCACGTGCAAAGACCCGCACCTCTCTTGTTTTCAAGAGGTGATCTGCGATGTAGCGCTGCAGAGACCCTCAGGCAGAAAGTCTATTCCCAGTGAAAGCATCCACTGTGGAAGCTGACTCCGTGTATAAACATCTCTTCATGTTTGGGCTTCTGGTGTATCTGTACCGAGGAGCCCAAGTCCAACCTGCACAGAGTTGCAAGTTCATCAGGAGTGCAGAAGTTCCCAGGTGCAGAAGTTCCCAGCTACTCTAACTCTGCAACCCAACGAGTTCGCTTGGAAGAATGTCCCTGTTGTATCCTTCAGGGTGACCATCTAGGATGTGAGGATACCCCATTTTTCAGAGAAAGGCTCTTTCAAGGAGCTAACTTAAAATCCTGCAGAGCATAAATGGAGAGACAAATCTGTATACCACCAACAGAGCCACACCCGCCTGTGGCCTTGGTCCTTGGTGTTGTCAGTGGGACCTTCCAAGAAGTACCATACAGACTTCCACACTCATCCTGCTGGTGCCCAGATTCAAGTATCCCGGAGACTTGGCAATGACCTAAAATTCTTCTCTGTCTCCTTACATAACCACACTAATGGAATAGCCCAGGATATTTCAGATTCTCCATAAAATGCAAACTAATATTGAGCATTTATGATTTGTACATTTTTTCTCATCTACCTATAATGAGGTAGTTGAAAAAATTTTTCTCTTATTATATTATAAAATAATAACTATATTTTAATGGAAATCATTTCACTATGTATGTTTCCTAGTCAATGCTTTGCTCCTATGAAATAATCTCATTCATTTCATTAACAAAAATCTACTCCACCAAGTACTTCCTAATACTCAGATAGAAGTTCCTAAGGCCTGGGGTCATTCCTAAACTGGAAAGCAGTGTTTTTTCACTGAGTACTTGGATTTTAACACTGCAAAGAAAAAAATGCGTATTTGCCTCTCAGTCCGCAACTAAGAGTAAATAAATGGTCCATCAATTAAAAACTGCTTTAAGGCAAAGGATGCTAAGTTAATGCTTTGAATACATAAGTGTTCTGAGAATCTCAGACATGATTTAATTGTCTTTGTTCTGCCACCATTCAGAATTTCACTTTCGATGCATTTCTGGAGAAGCAGAAGTTCAACTCTCAAAAACAACATAACAATAGAGCAAGTGTTGGGCAGTGTTTGCTGAAATCGATTTCGAACTTGCTTGACATTGATATGAATGTACCGACACCCTTAGAAATATATCAACAGAAACAAGACAGTAAAGTGCAAAGAAAAGCAGCCTTTAAGAAACAGAAACTCCAGAACCTTCAGATGGATGTCACACTTTACAGGCATTTCTTTTTACTGGCATGAAGTGTTTTAAAGCCTTTTAGAAGATCACAAACACAGTCTTCCGATTCTAACTCAATGCAAGTAGATATACCAGGACATTTAAAAAGTCTATTTTTGCACTTCTATGTTTCTTTCTCTTTTCCCTTAAGACTTGATTGATTGATTGATTGATGGGGATGGGGAGGGGCAAGAAAGGGAGAGAGAATGCCAAGCAGCCTCTCTGGTGAGCACAGAGTCCCAAATGGGACTTGATCCCACAGCCCTGAGCTCATGACCTGAGCTGAAACCAAGAGTCAGACGCTGAACCCACTGAGCCACCCGTGCATCCCTAAACTTCTACGTGTCTTATTTGATAATGTCACACAGCGCAGGAAAAAAAATAATTGTGGCCCAAATCTTTATTTTACATTCTGACCACACAGAACTTAAGGCCATATGTTCATTTATTCCAGACTTTGATGTGTGAATAAATACTTGTGCTCCAGGTAAAACAAATGCATAAAAAGAACGACTGCTCGAAGGGATCCTCCTGTTTTAATCGCCTACCGTGCACGTGTTTTAAAAATATATTCTGTGCTGCTGCTTCGAATACTATACTGCATTGTTAAGAACAGGAAACCAATTTTAGCACGTGCGTGGAATCAGGATACGCTGACAGCGTGTGACCCTAGATAAGTTGTTGTTTCTGTGTATGGAGGACCTGACCACGCAGAGCTGGCTCCTATCATGACTCTCCCTGTCCGACTAGTTCCTCTGAAGAGCTCCACCACACCGAACAAATTAAACAGGAAACCTGCAAAATATTATCAAATACCAGTGAGCTTGCGGCTGTGATCCGGGGAAACTTCCCCTCCCCACTCCCTCTACAGTCTTGACATCACACATGTGCAGATCACGTAGTGAAAACTGGCTGTTGGTGAATGAGAGCCGCACGCATACCATCACTCAGTCCTTTAAGCAGAACACTGGCCCTTTTCTGTAGTCATGTTAGAGGTAAATGAATTACTGGCCTCCCAAATTCCTTTCCCGGTCGGATTTCTCCCTCACCGGACCATCTTACGTGGAAGATTATGGTCTGGCACAGAGCGGAGGCAGCTAATGTTTTGCCATCTGGTCTTCTGAGCTGTGCTCACGGCTTTAAGCTTAAAAGGGAAAATGTATCTTATCAGGTTAAATTTTGTAAATACAGCTGTGTCAAAGACAGCAAACCCTGGCGGCAGCGGTAGTTCAGAGTGCTCCTTGGATTACCACGCTGGCTCCTGATGCATGGAGTGGTCTGAAGGCATAGTAAGAAACTTACAACCCAACAGACCCCTTGTGTGTTGCCGCACGTGGGAACACGTGTTCACATGTGTTCACACTGGCCCATGCTCCTGCTGAGTCATCCTTCAGATAAACTGTCCCTGCCTCTGCTTAACTGAGTCCCCCGTGAACGAAAATGCACCTGTTCTTTGTCCCTGTGTATTCAGCAGAGGTATCTGGAGGATGAGCTCAAACACGAGGGCGACTTTGTTTGAGAGAAAGTCACTATAAGATTATTCAAGGTTTTATTATAAAGTATTCTCAAGCTGACTCCATATCACTGGCAGCAAACCAAACCTAACCAGAAAACACGTTAGGAATATGCTTCCAAGTGTGGTTAGGATAGCTGGACTCCAGAAATACTACGTTAGCAGGTCTGTGTCCAACTTCTTATATGGTGCAAGGGGGTGCGTTCACACTGCTGAATACCTTTATGAGCATACCAGATAATCCTCATAATATATGCACGGAACACGTCATTACACAATGTAAAACAATAAAATGGGGGGGGCAGTATTTCAACATCTGACTTCAAATATTCACAGTGGTGGTGTCTACAGACAAAGCTGGCTTCTTCCTGCTGTTAACTCTGATTGCCCAGACACATCCGTTTCCATTGGAGAGGACTTTTACCTGTGGATGGGCTCCAAGTTTCCCTCCCCCCAGTTAACTGGTACAAGTTGAGTGAAACAATAGGATTCTTTCAAATGTCCTATTTGAGGGGATGAGCCACAATCAGCCCCATCAAAAGGTAGGCATATTCTAAGACCCCAGAGAATAATCATCACATTGCATATCTGAATGCCATAGCCAACAGGCAGCATTGAAGAAAAGTACATGTAAAGAAAGAGGAATTTATCGTTACCAAATCAAAGGAGATGTAAGAACAGTTATTAGTAGGTAGTCATAGTCTCTATTTGAAGGATTAGACTATTGGTTGTGGTGGCGGAGGTGGTGGTGGGGTGTGTGTGTGTCCATTATGATTAGCACTGTATTCAAACATTCAAATGTTTATTAGATGCAGGATGCATAGGATTTGAGGGGTCTAGCACAAAGCAGAACCTCAAGTGCTTGTAAATAGAACAAAGGATCTAGAAGATACTGAGAAAGTAGAGACCCAGGTCCAAAAGCTATTCCAGAGGCCACACCTACCTTCTCAGAAGGCTTATTATTGCTTGGAACAAAAGGGCCCCGTGATATTATTTTTTGTTTTAATGCATTCTACCGGATTAGGACTCTTTATTCTCTCTGCCATATAATGCCGAAGATAAGGAAATGTTAAATATAACAGGAAAATTGTCAAATTAAGTAGTAGTCTCTCCTTGGGAATTTTCATGATCTCCTCTATTTCTCTTCTCTGGTCATCACTGTTCAAACATTCTCTGTGGGAAGCCAGTCTCAGTGAGGATGCCGGCCATGGCGACTACGGCCCTTCCTGTGCTCTCCGGGTCCTACACAGGAGTCTCACCAGAAGCCAGGTGTGCACCCACTTCAGCAAGAGGAGCCAAAACACTGAAATATTATCTCCTCTGTCTCCAAATCAAAGTTGATCATCTTTGTTGATGGACCCTAGTCCACAAGGTATAAGTTTGTTCCCTTAACATTAAGTGTGCTCTTTTTTTTATAGTCAATACATATCCCCAAATTTACCATTTCTCTGCAACAGTGGGTAATTATTTTACAAGTGAGGATGGGGTGGGCAGTTATATGGGAACTTGAACTTGCTGGATGTCACAAGGCTAACACACAGACACTTGAACCCGGGACTATCCTCTCCAGCAAGGGGTGCTTCTGTGCAGCTTGAAATAAAGGCAGGAAGAGGACCGCAGACTCAAAATGAGGCAGACTATTCCATTCCATTCCACAGCCACTGTGGTAATTTTCTGTTTCTCATAATAAGCTGTATAAACCAGATCACCTCTCCACGTATGTCTGCGGGCGATTTACAGCACTGCAAAATTCTACGGGGGACAATAAGTACAGATTTATTAGGTAAGAGAATTTTTCTGCCTGAAAATGGATACTATGTTTGTTGAAATTAGCAGTCTTCTTCTCTATGGTTCTATAGTTCTGTGCCCAGTATTTCATAAGCTGAGGGCCAAAGATAAAATTATAAAACTACCAGAAGAGTGTTCCAAAAGTCTATGAGATAAAGTTAAAATAAGGCCCTCTTAGTACTTTACATGAACTGTTTTAGAATAGCAACAGCTAACACTTATTGAGTACCTACTCTGTGTCAGGCACTCTTCCAAAAACTTTATGCCCACTCTTTTTAAGTTTTATAGCCATTCCAGGAGATATGTATTACCACCATTATGCCCAATTTACAGAGGAGGAGAGAGACACAGAGAGGTAAAGCCACCTCCTACTGTCACACAGCTGGTAATACTGGCACCGGTATCTAGACCCCAGAAGTCTGACTCCAGAGCTCCTGCTCTTAAGTAGTAAGCAATAAACAATTATTTGCTACGTTGGCTAGGCTCCTAGGTCAAATGTCAAATGTAATATACTGATATCTTAATAGTAACCACAGTTTCCTGATTACATCTGGGATATACTACATGACAGGTTGTTTCTACACATATTCCCAGGACTAAAAACTTGAGAGAGAAAGGAGATATGAAAATGGCTGAGTTTTCTAAGCCACTTTGATGATTTGTAGGGAAATCCAACAAGACAGAACACTTGAAATTGGTATACCAAAACAATTTTTTTGAACTGGGTGACTATCTGTCCCCTGCCAAACGTCACAAGAGTAAAGCATGCTCTATCTCCCTCCCACGTTCACTGAAACCCAATATCCCCTGTGTAAGGATACAGCAACAAGAGGGTCTTAACAGATGAATGTCCTCCTTTCAAGGTGTAAAGGCAGTACATGGGGACAATGGATGCTGGAGTAAATCACAGCAGAGCTACTGGCGGCTTCAGGCAAGTGTTTAGCACGGCTGCCTAATGAGTGCTGTCCCCACAGCTGCCCCCAATTATAGGTGCACCTCACTCATGGACAGAACCTAGATGAAGTCCCACCAGCTTCATTTAAGGGCATCCGTCCGTACACAGGGCTGAAATGGATGCATTTCAGTTTGGCCTAACTGATGTGCAGCAAATTTCATGTGATGTAAGTTTATAAATTTGATTTCCTCTGTGGTTAAAAAGTAGTGCCTTCCTTCTCATTTGTTGCCCAAAGCTGCCCTGTTCCACTCCACTACGTCACTGAAAAATGGAGAAATGGAGAAATATCTCATCGCGGCCAATCTGATATTATATTTATTTGTTTTCTTATTGGAATGAGGCTTTTCTCTTCTGATGTGTTTCTTAAGTAAATTTAGCACATTAGCATGACCGTGATGCATTAATATTTATCTTCATAACCATGATTTCTTTGTTCGAACTGAATTACAATCATTTAATTAACTGATGTCATGAAAATTCTTTTTTTTTCATTTGAAAGAAGGAAATTATACAGACAGACATTCTAAATCAGATAAAATTCCCAGGTAAGATGAGTTAGCCCTTGATTATAATTAATTTTAAACAGTGACAACCATGTGAAGACTTTTAAGTGTGGCGTAAAACACAGGCATCAAACCTAAAGCCTGGTTTGTGAGCAAAGCCCTTCACTGATCTACCAATGACAGTTCCCCATGATCTATTTTTCACATGGCCATTTCAAATTTATTCCTTCTATGCAGAAGAAGAAGAAGAAGAAAATGTAGCAGTGCTAACCATAAAATAAATGCATTCTTTTGGGACATCTATGATCTATTTCTTTGTTATTTAGGCTGGTCAGCTTTCCTGGCAACCACACGTTTCTGACTATTCCTTTTTATTCACAGATAACTTAATAAACTGGGTGACGGGGTGCCTGGGTGGCTCAGTGGGTTAAACCTCTGCCTTCCGCTCAAGTCATGGTCTCAGGGTCCTGGGATCAAGTCCCACACAGGGGTCTCTGCTTGGCCGGAAGCCTGCTTCCCCACCCGCCTCCCCGCCTGCCCCTCTGCCTACTTGTGATCTCTCTCTCTCTGTCAAATAAATAAATAAAAATCTTTAAAAAATAAAATAAAATAAACTGGATGACATTGGAAGGTACAATGCCAGGATGGAAAAGAGCCTTCCTGACTCACTGAGGCCCACCAGATCAAAGTTAAATTTCTCTCCACTCTGCCTCACTACAGTAGTAAATAACCAGCCATGCATCCCTTCTTACACAGAACCTCAGGTCTGACTTTCTGAAGATCTTTAAAGCTTGGGTAGTTTTTTTCATTTTTTAAGCAGGTCCACACACAACCTAACAATTGAATCCTTATCATTTTGCTTCTACTGGACAGGAAAGACCAGGGAAGGCGATTTTCTTATCTTTAGGTTCCCAGGGTCATGCATTGGGTCTAAGAGGTGGAAAATGACCGGAGTCAAATTAAACAGACTGTTCATAGTAAGAAAATCTGGGCTATATCACTGATCATCTAAAACAATCTAATTTTGTCACCTATCTCACAGAGCTCCAAGGCTGGGACTCTTTCCTGTCCAGAACTCACAAGTCAAACTGTAAGATTAGAGCCAAAGTAGTCTGGTTTCAGACAACACACACACACACACACACACACACACACACACACCCCACTCTTTCTCTCTCTCTCCCCCTAAGGAAAACTTAAAATTCATAGCTTCCCTTATTTTACATAAAAAACAAATGCATTAAAGCATCTTTTGAAAATAAAGTGAGCTGCTTCCCAGACATTCTGAGATAATCCTTTGGTGCCTAAATTGCAATCACATTTTCCCAGCACGGAGTTTCACAAACATGACACAAAAGAAACGTAAATGAAACTTACTTAGCATGTCAACATGCAGCTTTCTTTCCCTTCCCAGGGACTAGCACGCAACTAGACATACCTTTCATTTTGTTTGTTTTTCTTTAGAAAGATGTTTAATTAGATTCCCTAATAGTTCCTAGTCCCTGAATTTAAATCCCTAACTCTGCGCAAAACGTCCTGCACTTCTCTCTCTAGCTTTCAAGAATCTTTATTAACGATAAGAATGGGCGGTCAGCAAACCTGGGGTCCAGAGCTTGTTTGGTCTATGGGATTAGGGAGTCGTATAATTACTCTGAACCTCAATAACCTTGTGCATAAAAGCGGGGGGCGGGGGGAGAGTACCCTGGGCCTTATCTATTTCACACAGTTGTGAAAATCTAATTAAAAATGATAGCGAAAGCACCTTGCATCTTGAAAAAAATGAGTTATCATGAACAGCGCCTGTTTGACTGCCATTATCTAGAAATCGTCTGAAAAGTAAGAAAAGAGTAGGTCCTATAAATGCAGACGGCACAACATTACAAAAGTAACACCTGAAAAACTGTATAGAGCTTTGGTCATTCCTCAAAGACCACCGCCCCCAAAAGGGCAGCTGGAAGCCATCAAGAAGGGTCACTGAAATGTTCAAAGGGAAGGACTGCCCGTGTATAGAAATAGACTAAACATCATCGAATTCTCAAGACTGAGAGAGGAAGAGCAAGGAAGGAAAGCCATGAGTCCTTAAAGTCATCAAAATTTTATATTCATAGAACGCTCGAAGCATGAAGCAAGTCGTTTTAGAATCGAAAAAGGAAATGACCCTTTTTTGGCACAATAAGAAGTATGATTCGGAAAATGCTGATTCTGGGAGTTTGTGCAGGAAAAGAACTCAGGAAGCAGCACGCAGGAGGAAAAGGTGGCATTGGGGTCCGGCAGTGCAGTTTCCGACTCCAACCTGGTGAGTTCCCTGGCCCTAGGTGGGACGCAGCCCCTCATCTACAAAGCAGGTCTGCCTCACACAGGATGGAGGGGGAGACCCAGGACACGGCACCCTGCACTTTGAACAGGAAAGAGTCATAAAGAATTAATTACATTCACGGATGGAACTAAAAGAGAACTCATGGTTAGGTCATTAAAGCTGCCTTCGTAGAGCGCAAACTTCACCATCTGCGACCCACTCTGGGCAGAGTCTAAGGGCATTCCTTGTACGTCTAGCACTTAGCCTCCTGTTTACAAAGCACTTTCATACATGATCTCATCTCAGCATGAAAAGGGGTACTCAAGACAGTGAAACCTGAATAAGGTTGGTAGTTAGGCAGCAGTATTACACCCATGTTAATAGACCAAGAAAACGGGACGCTGGACAAGGGGCATATGGGAACTCTGTCCTATCTATGCAACTCCTCCATAAATCTAAATTATGCCCTGCCCCCAGAAACACACTCCAGATGGCTTGGCCAACTTATATATTTTTTGAATAGTAAGTTAGGTGTCCTTCTTCTGGGTTCCCATAAAGTCATCACTATGCCTTTTGATACAATGCACTTTATAGGTGTTTGTTCAACCAAGGAGACTCAGGGGCTTTTTTCTTTTCCCCTTTAATTCATCTTTTATCCTAGTAACCAGAATAGCACACAATAGTATTGAACAGATAAACTAATAAAGAAATAAAGTCAATCTGTGATCCAAACACTCCATGTCAGAGGAGTCCCTAGTTTCTCTTAACACACAAGATTTATGTAAAAACACTGGTTTTACCAAGGTTATCACCACCTTTCTTAGTCATGTTATATTAACCAATTATATGGTCTCCTTCTTTAAAGATTTTTATTTATTTGACAGACAGAGATCACAAGTAGGCAGAGAGGCAGGCAGAGAGACAGGAGGGGAAGCAGGCTTCCCCCTGAGCAGAGAGCCCAATGCGGGGCTCGTTCCCAGGCTGAGATCATGACGTGAGCTGAAGGCAGAGGCTTAACCCACTGACCCCATATGGTCTCATTGTTATAGAAAGCTGGCTTTATCCTCTTAGATAGTTCTTGATTTCCATTCTTGCAAGAAATGTTAGTGTGTCTATGAAAATAGACACCCCGTTTTTAAATACTCAAGATACAGACCTGAATAAGAAAAACACGATCACTACCCTCCTGGAGCTTATAGCCTGGGGTGGGGGCAGGAACAAGAAGAGCCTATTAGCCAATTAGGCGGTAGCATGATTTGTGAAATAAATTCCTTATCTTTGCAATCTAAGAGGGCTTAAAATTGCTGAGGTAGCTATATCCTTTCCACTCAGTCATGCAATATGTAGCCTTTTCTGTTCAAATGAAGACTCTGAGAATTGATCACTACATCTATATACAACCAACCGATATTCATCAGCCAAACATTGCTCAATGGGCAAAACGGCATTTTGAAAACTTATACCCATCCGTTACAGATTACGTTCCTTATTAAAACAACTATTACTAGGTAGGCTTTCTCCGCGTGGCTCATATTTGCAATACTTCATTATACCACGTTATATACTCTTACCACTGTAGTACCAAATGTAAGCCATGAGGTGTGCTGGGGAGAAGCCTGAGTCAGACCTAAATTCAAATCTTACCCTGCCAGATGCTGGCTGTGCAACCTTTGGTAAATTAGCGAGATTCTCTAGGTCTCAGTCTCCTAAAATATAAAATGAGATTAAACAGAACCAGCTTCCCAGGGCCGTGAGAAAGGAGGGAACAGGATGGTGCAGTGAGGTACTTGGCAGTCCGTGTGTGTCACGTGGTAGGCGTACAACAATAGGAGTACGACTCATTAAATCATTACTTAGGTCCCTGTTTAGTTGTAGCAGTTTATTAAGCTTTCTAAATTAACATGAAGTTTTTAAAATCACTGCCCACTCAGAGCTGAGACCAAGGAAAGCATATTCATTCCCTGTCGTGGGCAAAATAATGACTTCCGAAGATGTCTCCAGCCCAGTCCTCGGCGAGGATGCCGCCTTTCACAGCCAAAGGGACTTTGCAGGTGGGATTATGGTAAGAACCTGGAATCGGGGGAGATTATGGTGTATTATCCAGTGCACCCAACATAATCATGTGAGTCCTCAACAGCAGGAAATGTTTCCCTGCTGCAGTCAGAGAATGGCCAGGGATGAAGTGTTGCTGGCTTTCAAGTCAGAAGGGGGCTCCCATCCAAAAAATGTAGGCAGCCTTTGGAAACTGGAAAAGCCAAAGAAAAGGATTCCCTTCCAGAGCCTCCAGAAGGGAATGCAGCCCTGCCAACACATGACTTTAGCCCAGTGAGGCCCGTCTCCGAATTCTACCCTATAGAACCCTTAAGATAATAAATGTGTCTTGTTTCAAGTCTCTACGTTCACGGTAACTAGTTACAGCAGCATTAGAAAACTATTACAGTCCCCAAAGAGAAATCAATTTTGTTAATTTTCCAATGTTAAGAACTGTGGAACTCTCACAAAATGGTACATAGGACCGAGTTTACAAAAAGAGGTACACCAAGGTGAGTACCGCCCAGCCATGGATCATTTCGCCCTTAATATCCTCCTATTCAGGGTCCAAGAGAAAGCTCCACATCAAAGGAATCATAGATCCCGAGGCACAGAGATTGAAACAGAGATGGAAAACCACCAGGAGTTTAAGGACTCAAGTTCAGCCCCAGAGACTGACCCCCACCAGGGGTGGCCCCATCAACCATTCTCTCTCTCTCTCTCTGGCTCTGATCCCTGTTCACCAAATGAAGAGGTCAGGTCCTCCTGCAGTACCATGAAGCTCCAAAGTGAGTCAGGGAGATCTTTTTTCCCTCCTTTTTGTACACTGCGTCTTAAGAATTTATCACCAGAGAGTCACGGACCAAATTTTTAGATTTAAACATGTTTTATGAATCCTAGCATCGCAATGGCAATAGCATACAAAGCAAGAGAAGACTAGTCTTTTACAGCATTTTCCAAGGTTTTCAAAACCCCAAATCTAAAAAATTGGAAGAAATGTGCTTAAATTTGACAGTTAAGGTAACAAAATGAATTATTTTTCTCCTGACTTCACTGTTTACATAGCAATAGTTTTCTTCTTGATTTTTAGAAAATGTAATCATTTAGGCACTTGAATAAATAAAAAATTTAAACAAAATCCTCAAAATAAGACTTTAGGGATCAACATCACATTAACTTTGGGGTTGATGTCTGATGAAATACATCACTTTGGAATGGTCTATCTTCGTTCAAGACCCAATTTCTGTTTCTAAAGAAAGATAGGTCTTATATAACTTTGGTATACCTCAAATATCTTACATAACACAAGGGAAAACTGTGGGATGGGGCCAAAAACACGCAGCAGGCCTATCTGTAAAAGGGGAAATATCACCCTGAAACAAGTTATAAATTACAGATTAACCTTCTACACAGGCCATTCCTAAGTAACTATGTTATCAGCATTTTCTGAAATAAATCCGTCCGCAATGCAGTGGACCTCTTTGATTTAATCATTAGTGCCCGCGAGGACTCAAAAGCACTAAGAGACAAGTTTTCTTTTTCTAAGGGACAAGATGAAAGAGACCTAGTACCGCACAAAAATCTCATGGAAAGAAAGCTGGTATCCTACAGACGCGCACTGAAAGTCAAGACTGCTACATTTTCCACTCTGCTATGCTATCTGGAGACGCTAATGGGACAAATGAAAAAGCTCCAAAAAATATTTCCCTGTTTTTGTAAAAAGAGGTAGAATGATGGCATGTGCCAATCTTTAAAAAAAATGAATGAACAGGTTAATACTGATCTCTGCTAGAAGAGAATGCTCAAGGCCAAGGTCTGCAAAACAGGGACAGGTCTCAGGTTTAAGAGCATAAAGATTCAAGTAAGCTGCAGAGAACAAATATTCTTGCAGTTTTCGCGATGCTACAGTTTCTCTTCAGGACCATTATTATTCTTGTTGAGTTCCGTAAGTTTTCCCTCTTCACCTAGTCCTACTTTTTCTAGAATCTCCACTATTTTTTTTTTTTAAAGATTTTCTTTATTTGACAGACAGAGATCACAAGTAGGCAGAGAGGCAGGCAGAGAGAGAGAGCGGAGGAAGCAGGCTCCCTGCTGAGGAGAGAGCTCCAGGCGGGGCTCCATCCCAGGACCCTGAGATCATGACGTGAGCCGAAGGCAGAGGCTTAACCCACTGAGCCACCCAGGCGCCCCACCCCACACTATTCTTAATGTATGATTTTGCTAAACAAGGTTTTTGGGTCTTTTGGTTTTTTGTTTTGTTTGTTGTTTTTTTTTCCCCAGGAAGGCAAACATTCAGTCACTGCAGAAATGTCTGCAAATAGAACAGGGATCCTTCAATGGTCCCGCAGGCCACAGTCTCAAGCCACAGGTTCTCAAAGCTTGTGTATATAAGTCACTGGGGCAAGTTTACCAAAATGAACATGAAACAGTCATAGACCTTATATAAGACTCTGAATCACTAGAGTCACAGACAGGCCTATAAATGTGCTCTTCCAAAACCATCCAGATGACTCTCAGGACAACACTGTCAGAAATACTACAAGTGCTCCTGGGGTGCCCTTCTCTCCAAAAGCTGTTCAGCATTTACAAAAAGTCAATGTCCACTCCATTAAATCTTTCCAGTGGATAAACATGTATATATATACTTGAATGCTTACAGTGCTAGGTAGATTAAAGAGAAATAAGATTGAATTTCTCTCTGGGAAAATGTGGAATTGCACAGAAAGAAACATATGTAAATTACAAGAATTTTTACGTTCTTATGAGAAGTCCTATAATGAGTGGCGTCTGCTTTATTACCTACAGAGATTGAACTCTAACCCTTCACATCCAAAATAAGAATTAACTGGGAGGCAGTGCTGTCTAAAAAAAAAAAAAAAAAAAAAAAAGACATTTTTGAAAAAAGGAAGAAAACAAGATAATCAGATATTCCAAAAAATGTCTCCTGAAAAAGACACCTGCTTGCATCTTTATGTGTTAAGACAAGTAGACTATTCTCTGTGTAAGGGCACAGTAATTTCATAGTATTTAAACAACCCACCTAAAGTATACTGCATTAATCAGGAACATATTTATCTTGGAGAGTTCATAGGGAGGTTGCTTAGACATACCTTTTCCCTAATCCTCCTCGCTGTGTAAGAGAAAGAATGTCAAATCCGTGCTTCCTCTAAGATGAGCATATGTCAGCCCCCGGATTTGATGACTAGATCTACGAGTGGTACTTGAAAACTGTAAAAGGTGTAAGAACTTCTCATCCTTACAAGCCCTATCTCGTGTCACCGCTTAATCTTTACAAGAACACTGACCTCTAAATCTTTTCCCACATTCTACATCTCTGCTAGGCAACCATGAGCATTCACCCTTGTGTGGATACAAGGATCTTCAGTTTAGATCTTTCCTCTGAAATTTAGACCATTTTTGGTGTTGCTTATGTTGAAAAATGGCACAGCCAACCATTCAGGTGGGCACATCTAAAATATAAATATCTTGTCTCTTCATGACCTATGTGCAGTGCATGAAAAAAAAAATGCACCCCGATTTCACTACCACTGCCTCCCGCCCCCCCCAACCTCAACCCCAAGCCTTCCTAGAAAGGAAATTCTGAAGCAGAAATTGGGCAATAAGCAGAACCAATGAACCAGAAACTAGCGAACTATAAAGCAATCACGAAAGTAGGTAAGAGGGGAAAGTAGGCCATCCACAAGGGCAATTAAGCACCAACCGAGGTAAAACACGCATCCTGGAAAAGGGGGAAGTAGCCAGAAGAGAATGGTCTTCGCGAAGGATGGCCATGCCCATTACAGATGTTGACGCCAGAGGGGCAGGTCCAACCAGTACCGACCCTGGGTCAAAGGTCAATTGTAAACACGGGGAAGGAGTAGAAGCAGGAGTTAGAAGCAGCAGTATTCCTGGGTGACGATTTGCGTAAAGGATCCGGGTAAAGCTCCATTGCTTTATGCTACATTCAGCTTTCGATTTGTAGGCTCACTTCTGTTCCTCAAAGGCCTTCTGAAGTCCTGAGGAAAACCATCTGAAGACCCAGATTTTTCATAAAAAGAAAGAACTGGCTGGCGAATACAGGCAATGCCAGCTAAGGAAAAATGAGAGTAAGAACTGTTACAGCAGCAAGAACACAGATTTTATGCAGAATACTGAGAGGATAATGATCCTTCGAGGGATACTGCAGAGCAAAAGAATGGCCCTTAGGGCAAACCCTGCCCACCATCTGTTTTTGTAAATAAAGTTTTATTGGAACACAGTCTTCATTTGTTTATGGATTGTCTATGGTTGCTTTCATGCTGACCTGCAGAGTTGACTCTACAGAAATGTCTGCAGACTCCTGTTACAGAGCATCAGATGCAGAGCCTATAAATTCACAGAATTTCATCTAGTAATCAGAATTGGTTGGTTTTGCAAGGACAGGTTGCAGAACGGAAATACATCCCGTAGAATCTACATTTTGAGGTCTAAGAATGAACTGAGTGAATGGAGTAGAATGTCCAAAATATTATCTGTGAATAAAAGGGCAACTAGCTCCCCATCCAGATAAGCAGAGGAGGCTATGATATGCTTCTGATGAATGCTGACATTACCTAGTTCAGGCAAAAGAAAAAAAAAAATACAGATATATATATTTTCTATGTGGGAGCTTCTCTATATAGGAGATATAGATAAGAAAAGCCTGGTGGGAAAATCAACCCCAAGGTAAGAAAACAAATTTGTTATGAGTTTGTGAATTCATACTTGATTTGCTCTATGTTTTTTTGGTGTACATAATTTTATTTGATGATGATTTCCTACCCAGAAAAAGAGGAGGGCTAGTTCACTGAAACCCTGACTGATAGATAACCCCTGGGCGAGGGTGATTACCAGAAAGAAGAAATGAGGCTTATCGAATAAAAAAAAAAACAGACACCATCACAAAATGTCTCACCCATCTGGAATCTGAACAACATTATCCAGAAGATTTTGATATTACTGGATTCGTAATTTATAAGGTCTTCTATCCTTTTAAATGGCGTCCTGCACAAATGTGGGAGATGTCCATGGCGGGCAGGCCCCTAATGGCTGTCAATGATTTTCAACCATCGTCCGTCCAGACGACTGGCATGGGATGTAAGTAAAGTGGGCAGAGGGCGCTGTCACAAAGCAGGAACTATTTCAGGACTGTAACTGTGACCGTGGATTATTATTTTACACAGAATCAACTCCTGGCTTAATGAATCAAAGCTGGACAGTGACAATATTAGGAGACAATTAATTCTGTACTTTGTTGTGCTATATGGGAGACACATTTTGTCCAATCGGTTCCTGGAAGGGCCCTGGGATGATTTACATCATTTACAAAATTATGCCGAATTTTCTTAATGGGGATTAGCAGGAAAAAGGTAAGTGACTTTAAAACGAAAAACTGAGAAGTTGAGGGGAATACGTTTCAGAAGGACTCAGGAAGTAGGACACATGGAAGTAACTCTCAAATGTGTTGCAATGGTTTCTTTAAAAAGGGAAATGAGAATTATAGAAGTCTATTGGGATGAAACACTTTGAGTAAGAAGTCAGAAGACAAATTTCAAAATTCAGGCAACGTAAGAATACAGAGAATACAGAAGATAAAATGAACATAAAGAAAAAGGGTTAGTATTGAACTGCATATTAAAATTCCATGATATTTGGAATCAAACAGTTGAGGGACTGCATTCCAGCTCAGTATATCCATTTTTACAGCCACCTGCATATTTGTGATTTTAAAAAGACATACACGGTTACTGCATATGTATACTTATGTAACCATGAGTTGTATTGCTATATTGTATTACTATGGAATTTATTTCCACCTAACCCTTTTGAGTAAATCTGCTGGGGTGTATGAAGGCAAAGGAACCTAAGACTCTTTTCATGAAGCCTGGACAGAGTAGGTGAGGAGACACAGAGGCAGGACCCAAGCAAGAAGAAGAAGACAATCAAAACCTTGAAGATAGAAGCTGAACAGCTACACCTCACATGATCATGATGGCATTGACAACTTGGGTAGAAGGCCTGACCTAAAGTGTGGGGGTGATACACAGCAAAATGAATATACAGGCATCTTAAACTATAATGGAACCAAGATCCTAAACTACTTCTCGTGAGTAAGGGATGCTAATTAGAAATTAATAATAGAGGCCAGCATCCATTATTCTTATTAACAGATGCCACTGTTGTATCTTTAATTTAATCCCAGCAGGAGCACTGTCTTTATTGTTTTATTTTATTATCAATAAAAATATTTAGAAACGCTATGACAAGCTCACTCCTACCTCCTATCTTCAGTCCTCTTGACCTAACTTACCCACCATAGGTTTTTCCAGTACCTAACCAGGCATGGGTCACACGTACATCTATATATGCAATGCCCATATATTCACTTATAAATTATACTCTTCTCTCAAATGCAGTAATAATAATAAAAGTCCTTCTTAGGGATTTGGTTCAAAGATTAACTTTCCAGATATGATTAATTCAATGCACATCGGTATCAATCACATACACTCCTGTCCATTACCAATACTTTATAATACATAATTAGCCTAACTACCTTATCAAGGATTAATGAAATCTCCAAAATCATCAATAATTCAGTTAGGTATGTGACCTAAAAAGTTCTCTTTCAAAATAAGGGTTGACTTGGGGCACCCGGGTTGCTCAGTGGGTTAAGCCTCTGCCTTTGGCTCAGGTCATGATCTCGAGGTCCTGAGATCGAGCCCCGCATCAGGCTCTCTGCTCAGCGGAGAGCCTGCTTCCCCCACTCTCTGCCTGCTGCTTGCCTACTTGTGATCTATCGCTGTCAAATAAATAAAATAAAATCTTAAAAAAAAAAAATAAGAGTTGAGGGGCACCTGGGTGGCTCAGTGGGTTAAAGCCTCTGCCTTCGGCTCAGGTCATGATCCCAGGGTCCTGGGATTGAGCCCCGCATTGGGCTCTCTGCTCAGCAGGGTGCCTGCTTCCTCCTCTCTCTCTGTCTGCCTCTCTGACTACTTGTCATCTCTCTCTGCCAAATAAATAAATAAAATCTTTAAAAAAAAAAAGGGGGGGGGGTTTGACTAGCCAGGGCTTTCAGACTAATTCTTCAGGTAACTGAAAAATAATGAGCAATGACACTGTACTTGAAACTATTCTGGCTGAGACGTATTCAGCTGAAAATGCTTAAGAAACTAGAATAAAAACTAACTGATAAGGAAATCCCTCTAGAAGTGTTTTCTGATGAGCTGAATGAAGTTCAAGGAGTGGGTAACACAAAAGTTTAAAGCAAGGCCTACTCTTCCTTGGGGTTTCTGTAGAAAACGAAGGGTTTTGTTAAAGAGCACTCCCTAGTAACAATAGAATATAAATCACCGACTCCACACAGGTAAGAATCAGGTCTATTCCACTCATTGTTCATTGCCAGCACGCAGCACAATGCAAAGGACAGATTAAGGGCTTGATAATTATATGTTGAACAAAGAAATGCACAAACTTCCTGTAATAAACCAGGATTTGACACAAGCTTGTCTTCACGATGATTTATGAAGAAAAAGGTCATAAAAAATGAACCTGAAAACTATACGATCGGAGAGTAAATGAGAAAAGGAAGGGTGAGTGCTTCACTGGCAATAATGAGTTTTCATACAATTTTTCTGAAAGATACTGAACATGATGACTCTTCTGCAAAAGGTTTTCTTTTCTAAAGGGGAAAACAGAAAATAAAACAAATGGTAAGATTATAGTTTCCTGCGGAGGCACTCCTGACTCGCTAGTTCTTTAACCACAGCACTGCTGAAGGACATGGGCTGTGAAACACACATCCACGCACATCCACGCACATACAGGCACATACAGGCACACAGGCACTTAAAGCACATCTTGGTCTTTATATATAATTTTACTACCTCCACAGGGTACTGAAAAAGGTGGTTTTTTTGTTTGTTTTGTTTTGTTTTGTCTTTGTCAAGAATTTCCATCTCTGATTCTGTGTCACATAGCTCTTGGATGGATTACTCATGTGCCTCTTTACTTTTTTTTTTTTTTTTTTAAATTTTCTGCACTGTCAAGGCATTACCTGCATGTGACAATTTGTTTGGCCCTATTTGCTGCAACTATATAATCCTAGTAGTCTCTAGACATGGGTACTATTTTCCAAAAACTCTTCTGACTTATTCTGTCACGCAAACTTTTATATTGAACAGGATTTCCGTAATCACGATCTCTAAGCATCAGAATCACCCAGAGGCCTTGTTAAAAATACAGATTCCTAGCTTCCATTCCAGAGTTTCTGATTCAGGGGGTCTAGGGTGAGGCCAGAGAATCTGCATTGTCATCAGGTTTCCAGGTGATGCCCTGAAGACTGCACTGAGACTTCTATATCCAGAAACATAAGGAAAAAAGTGACTGGGGCGCCTGGGTGGCTCAGCCAGTTAAGCGTCTGCCTTCAGCTCATGTCATGATCCAGGGGTTCTGAGACCGAGCCCTGCATCAGGCTCCCTGCTCAGTGGGGGAGTCTGTTTCTCTCTGTCCCTCTGCTCCTCTCCCTACTCATGCTCACATTCTCTCTCTCTCAAAATAAAAATAAATAAATAAATAAATAAATAAATAAATAAAATAAAACCTGATACTAAAAATATATAAGATTACTAACAGAGGGATGCCTGGGTAGCTCAGGGGGTTAAGCCTCTGCCTATGGCTCAGGTCATGATCCCAGGGTCCTGGGATCTCTGCTCAGTGGGGAGCCTGCCCCCCCCACCCCACGCCCATGCCTGCCTCCCTGTCTACTTGTGATCGCTCGCGCTCTCTCAAATAAGTAAGTAAAAATATTTTTTAAAAAATTTTAAACAATGCTTTAAGATTACTAACAGAATAATGACAGCGAGTCTTCATTTCCTAAAACTACGGAAGAGTGAGGATAATTGCTAAGGACTGAAGGCAATTCCTTTGACCAAAACTTGGACATAAACCCCCAAGCCAAGAGTTCTATTTGACATAGATTTCCTTACCAGGAGAAAGCATGCATTCTGCAGATCGAGAGGGGCTTCTCGGGAGACCTTTATGCAGACCTCACTTTGACTCTAGTATTGGAATGTGAACAAGGGGTGACAAATGGCGACGGAGGGGACAGCAGTCGTCAGGGCTCACCTCTAGGGAAGGTGCAGCCTGTGCATTCCACAGCGTTAACCATCACTTAGATACTCTCATTCTTTCAACATTTACAGGGAGCCTCGCACATGCTGATACCGGGTTTGGATACTTAAAGATCTCCTCATCCAGAGAGGGAGGAGGGATGCATTTTTTAAAACTCCTAATAAGTCAGACGTATCATGATAGAGGCATAGAGGAGAGGGCACCACGGAGGCTCGAGAGAAGGCAGAACTGTGCAGAAGTCTAGAGAGGTTCTGAAGGGAAGGGACAGCAGCTTAATTTTAAGGAAAGGGAAGAACTGGAGAGGTAGAGAGCGGGAGGAGGACCTTCCCGGCGGAGGCAACCACATGATCAGTCCCGGCGGAGGCAACCACATGATCAGTCCCGGCGGAGGCAACCACATGATCAGTCCCGGCGGAGGCAACCACATGATCAGTCCCGGCGGAGGCAACCACATGATCAGAGGCGCGGAACTGTGAGCCCACACCGCTGCTGGAGGCACAGCGAGCACAAGTGTGTGGTTGGAGGGAAAGAGGAACAGGGGAAAAGCCTGAAAATGCCTGGGGGCCGATCATGATTGGAGGGGCCCTTAAAAAGGTGAACTTCAATCTGGAGGTAAAGGGACACTTTTTTTTTTTTAAGATTTTATTTATTTATTTGACAGACAGAGATCACAAGTAGGCAGAGAGGCAGGCAGAGAGAGACAGGAAGGGAAGCAGGCTCCCTGCTGAGCAGACAGCCCGATGTGGGGCTTGATCCCAGGACCCTGAAATCATGACCTGAGCTGAGGGCAACGGCTTAACCCACTGGGCCACCCACATGCCCCAAGGTAAGGAATGTTCTTGACCCCTATATGCGGTTACCCCTACACACACATGACTGAGCTTCAACAACTTTGCCAGGCAGGAGAAATTTTAAAAAGTAACCCTTGAAAATTCCAAGTTAAGAAAAAATAAGCAAATGTTAAAGGAAACACCTGTCTTAAATGGCACTGTCAATTACCCTTCATCCTTTCTCGATCCTGACTTACAAAGTTCCAAACCATCATTCCATCCATCAGACGCACCTCATACAAAATGTCTCATGGTGCTGTAACGTCTATATTTAGTACTTGGACCTATTTCTGAAGCATCATCCTATCACTTGTCATTTGGTAGTACTTGGGATTTCTTAAATAAGCATAATGATTTCAAATTCCTTCATCTCAAATTTAATGTAGGAACTTATAAATATGCCAATGCAAAGTCCAAATTGTGCAGCATAAAGCTTATAAAAAGCTCAAAGAGGTTCATCTGAGTTAGCATTCTCTTGAAGACCAAAGTGTAAACAGCTCACTTGGAGGAAAGTTAAACTATTACAACAAGCACTGGACATTTATGGTGTATTTTTACCAGGCAGGCGCAACTGTCAAGAGAGAACAGGCTCTGTTACTCATAGGTCATTCTCAAGCAGTTAGTGACCAATCCCTTACCCTTCATGTCCTAAAGCACATTATTGTGCACTTTAAATAATACTTTGGCATTAAGAGCAACGGAAACACCTGGAGCTGATTTTCACACTACTTTGCTAGCCCAGGGTATAGTCCAAAAGCTCGTCAGGCTAAATCTCACCCCCGACCTGCCAAATATGATTACCAGAATCCAGTCACCTCCCCGCGTCCCACAGCTGTGTCTTCCCCATGCTCCCTCCATAAACGTCACATCTACTTTCTGCCCACAACTTGAATGGTCAGCAGCGACGGCGCACGTTGCCAATTCAAGAGGAATAACAATTTCTTCAGCTGACACTCAAGAACCAAGTTGCCTGTGTTTACTCCTGCTAACTATTCGTCTGAAATACACACGCCTCGGGAATTTTACAGGACACTTGCATTAGGGACGGCCCGAAGCAGCTGCTGTTGGGAGTGGAAATCAGCAAGTTCAGGACGCTACAGCAACAGAGCACAGTTGTCGGGAGAGGGGGTGGGGGTGGGTAGGGGAATGAGGGACAGGTGAAGGTTTTAAGTCCCAGGGAAGGCAGAAAGTGAAGCTTCAGGCCCACCTACGGAGACCTCGGGTGGCCAAGTCACCTACTTTTCATCGTTTTTCTCTTACATACTAAGTATATCACACCGGAAAGTTGTTGTTTTGTTTTTATTTTGTTTAAATCGGATTCCTTGCACTGGCAGCGTCTTGCCCCTTCTCTTATAAACAGGGAAGCAGCCACAGCAACTACATTCAGTGAGATTTAGCCCTTGTCCGATGATGCATTGGGCCACATTATCCTTTATTTCATGGACATTTTCAGGTCTGACCCACCAACCTTTTGGTTCGTAAAGCCAATTCCTACCTCCACTTGAGGCATTTCTTCAGAGATTTCCTTAACTCAAAATTAACCAGATATAAGCTTGCTTAGATCCTAAAAGTAAACAAAACCAGTCAATTCATCTGCAAAATGTTACCTTCTGAAACCCCTAACCCAAGTATTCTTCAGGTCAACAAATCTCCTGGAAGGCCCCGAGGTTTAGTTTCTTATTAATTAACAGCTTCTCTTCCCATTCTCTTGCAGGAAATGGAGGGTAAGTTTTTTAGAACAAATCCTCTGCGGTAAACAACTAAAAATGGTAAGTTAATTGTAATAAACATTATCTTCAAACGGCTGGACAAAATGGGGAGTTTTCAAGACAAATTCTGAAGAAAATCTTGAACCCAGAAATATCAGCAAAATATCTGGACAATACAACCCCAATCTCCTTTAAGAACATTTGTCCATCTGAAGGAAGGGATGGCAGTGAAGGTTCCAGGGCCTGCCCGAAGTGGAGAATCTTACGGTAAATCCTCTTCCTACTAGCCTGGGCCTCCAAACAGCTATACTTAACCCCACAAAATCTATACCTCCAGGTAACCAAAATAAAACCTACCCCCTTTCTCACCCCAGAGAACTGAAGGACATTGTCTTGACCCTGAGGGAAGCTCGAGGGGAAAGCTGAATCTAAAGACTGGCTCTTCAAGCCCAGGTGAGCAGAGCAATGGGCCTTGGAACTCAGGCCATGAACTTGGTAAGGTCCCAGGTATCCAGCAGGAACAAGCACAAACCATTTTAGCAAGCATGCGTGCCCTTTCATCCTATGCCTTGAGAAACGCCATAAATCACTTTTCCTAAGCAAGAACAGCACAGAATTAGAGATAACCAAGCACAGAAAGGAACAAGGCACTGGGTGAGAACCAGCATATACTGAAATCCCCACACACAAATTATAAAACAAGTATGCTTACTCTGCTAAAAGAAATACACAGCAAACTTGAAATTATCTTTTGGGACCAGGAAAATATAAAATGCAGCAGAGAAGATTTGAAAATGGACCAAATCAAACAGCTAGAAATAAAACAAGAATTAAAATGAAAAGCTTCATGGACAGTCTTCCTAGCAGACTGTCCACAGCAGAAGGGACAGTAAGCGAAGCAGAAGGTGGGCGAGGAGAAACAACAGCAGAGGGAGACAAGTGTTGGGAGGTCTGAAGGAGAGGGAAACAGAACTAGGTCACGAGAGGGAGAAGTTCCAACACACTCCTAAGTATAAAAGTTCCAGGAGGGGGCGCCTGGATGGCTCGGTCAGTTAAGCATCTGCCTTTGGCTCAGGTCATGATCCCAGGGTGCTGGGATGGAGCGCCACACAGGCTCCCTGCTCTGCGGGAAGCCTGATTCTCCCTCTCCCACTCCCCCCTGCTTGCATTCCCTCTCTCGCTGTGTCTGTCAAATAAATAAATGAAATCTCAAATAAATAAATAAACAAACAAACAAACAAACAAATAAATAAATAAATGTAAGTAGGTATATATGTATGTAAGGAAATGGGTAGAGGACGTCTTTGAAAAGATACGGGTAAGGATGTCCCAGAATAAAGCAAATGCATGGGTTCAGGAACACTAAGGAATACCGAGCAGGATAATAAAGGAATTCATACCTAAGTACATCACAGTGAAACTGGAAAAGAAACAAAAGACAGAGAGAGAGAGAGAGAGAGAGAAAATCTTAAAAGCATCCAGAGGAGAAAGCAGATTATCTTCAAAGGAGTGGCACTTAAAGTGACAACTAACTTCTCAGCGGTTCTCAATTGATTAAAGTACAGACAACTAGCCGCATCTTGGTTTCAGAGCAAACTGTATTTTATCTAATACTATAATTGCATGCTGACTAAGCCCTTTCTCTGAACTCTTTCTCAAGGTAATGGGAACAAAGAGGATGTAAATTTCTGAAAATAATTCTGAAACATTTGGCAGCTTTTAGCTTTATTATCCAATAATGTGGTAAAGCCACTGTACTAGAAATAATGGGTGCTCGGCTTATAAGTTTTGCCTGTGTTAAAATCTTCCCACCAATCAATTAAAATACCTTCCTGGAGCTGTGCCGCAGAAAAAGAGAAGAGTAAGTGTAATCGATTCTTTCCTGGTAATAAATGAACCTCCAGATGATACACTTAAATATATCTCGAGTCCACTGATGAAGCACCTGGAGGCTGCCTGCTCACTATGTCTTCTTCTGGGTGAAGGTTTTGAAAAAAAAAAAGTTCATTCACATAATTCTCAGATTTTTCACTTGTGCATTATACCTTGCCGATAAAACTTTACTGACAATGGTGAAGTGGCAGCTTCATGTCTCGGAGCTTAGGCCTCAGTGATTTTGATGTTAAAAAGGCAATCTAAATGACTTACCATACAGGATCACAGTACAAATACAGCAGCTTAATCCACTTCATTTAAAAAGCTCTCTGCTACTTTTTCTAGTAAATACTTGCTTGACCAAGAGGAGAACAGATTCACTTGGGAATCTTAGTAATGGAAATTTTAAGAGGTGTCCCTTGATAAAAATTCAGGATTAACTACACAGAAAAAAAAAAACACGGTCTGACCTGAGCCAATGGCAGCCACCCAACGACTGAGCCACCCAGGCACCCCTAAAAGACACCTCGTAAGAACGTTAGTGTAGAACAGCATCTCTGGAAAATACACAGAGCCTATAGCCTGTAGAAAGTAAAAGGAAGTATCTTATAACAAAAGTTAATGGTGGAGAAAAGCCAAAAATAATTCGAAAAAACATAAGGTAGTGAAAATAAGTTATAGAATTTTACAATTTGGGGGGCGCTTTGGTGACTCAGTGGGTTAAAGCCTCCACCTTCGGCTCAGGTCATGATCTCAGGGTCCTGGGATGGAGCCCCACACCGGGCTCTCTGCTCAGCAGGGAGCCGGCTTCCTCCTCTCTCCCTGCCTGCCTGTCTGCCTACTTGTGATCTCTGTCAAATAAATAAATAAAATCTTTAAAAAAATTTACAGAATTTTATAATTTTTTAAGGCAAATATGCCACGGATTTCTCAAAAGCTGTGTCTAGGTTGGGGCGCCTGAGTGGCTCAATCGGTTCAGCATCTGACTCTTGGTTCTAGCTCAGACCGTATCTCAGGGTTGCGGGGATTGAGCTGAGTAGGTCCCCCTGCTCAGCAGGGAGTCTGCCAGAGACCCTCTCCCTCTGCCCCTTCCTCCACTCCCGCACACAGGCATGTTCTCTCGCAAGGAAATGAACTAATTTTTAAAAAGGGCTGTGTCTAGTTTTGGTTTTTTTTTTTTTTTCTTTTTTGACTGCTTCACACACTTTGGGTCCTCGGTACACATTAAATACCGTAACTCTGTATCCTGTGCTATTAAGGAACCACTGCATTAGGAAAATCTGATATCATATTCACAGCCAGTACCCAGTTTCTATTAAGAATTCATATTCTTACATGAAGTATAGTCATAGCTTCTGTAATTTATAAATATATTTATCATGTCCTGTATTTTCCCTAAATAATCATATACCTAAACAAATCTTGGTGTTTGCCAGATACATTAACCACATTGCTAGCTCGTCTGTCGAAAATCCTACACAAGATAAACTGTTTTTTTTCCTACATACAATCAATTTGTTACTTGTCTAAACCTCACAAGGCATGATTTCTTCAAATACCTTAGGATTTCCGAAAAAATAGTCACTACTAAGTCCTCTGAGTAAAAACGTACCAGGAGAGTATTACACAAAATTTGGTAGGACAGCCTTGTAGGGACCACTGACTTAATAAAATACAGACTTTGGTTTGCTTTTACATCTAAATTTTTTACACCTCATTTAAATCTACCTTCTTAATTATCAGACAAGGCTATCAAGCTCTGCCATTTTAAAGATTTTTTTTTTTTTTAACTTATTTATTTGACAGAGAGAGAGAGAGAAAACACAGCAGGGGGAGGAGCACACAGAGGTAGAGGGAGAAGCAGACAGCCCGCTAAGCATGGAGCCCGATGTGGGGCTTGATCCCAGGACTCTGGGATCATCACCTGAGCTGAAAGGCCTAGACACTTAAGTGAGGGCCCCAACCATGTGAGTTTAATGCTCCTTTTTCTTGATGGCCTGCCTGAACAGTGCCCTTTCCACACCAGCACACTAAGTTCCTCCAGCAGCTCGTGCCTTCCCCTTCTACCCAGGAGGGGAATGCTTACTGCACAGGTTAGAGGCTCACGCACACACACAATGAAGCCAGGCTTCACCTCCAGTCCTCCGAGCTCTGGCCCAGGACTACCTCCTGCTTACAACCCAGAAGAGCCTTTCAATCCGCCACTGGCTGGGAATCAGCAGACGTCTGTCCTCCCAGTTCCTGGGATGGGTTCCAGATGAACTCTTCAATCCCTTTCTAACCACTATTTAAGTCCCTTATTAATATGAGAATATGAATCAGCAAACTGTGAGTTTCTACCACCTCAAAGGCTCGAGGCAGAGCTCCTCCCTGCCCTAACCTGTATTGTGTCACTTTTCTGTGAAGCTCTGGCTTGAAGACCGTTCCCAGTAACTTTTAGGACACTCCATGCCAAGCCCAGATAAAAAATATGACGTGTTAAGTCTTTGGGACCTTCCTTTCTTTTAGGAGCTGCCCAAATCCTACAGATAAAGGTTGCTACTAAATAATAATCCTGTAAGACAGAAACAGTAGCACATACATCTCTCATTCCTCCTCCGCCCCTCCAAACAAGTTAAATAAATAAATATAAATAAACCTCCTAATGCAAATTGAACTGCCACTCCGGCAATTTAATAATGCACCAAGAGACCTCTGACCCCTAGGTCTCTGGGTCAGAGATAATTCAGGTTGTTAGTGATAAAATGTCACTGTGATCAGTGGTCAGCGGCTCACAGATGCAAGTGAGTGACTTGGTCTCAGAGCAGCTGTCAAGGCACAGGTGTTCACAGTTCTTTTTCTGCATGTAGGTCATTTCTACAAAGAGGATCCAGAGGGCCCACAGAAATCCTTCTCATTGGCAGGCCCTCTTGGATTACGATGTTCACGCTAGCCAAGTTTCAGAGCACGGAGACAGCTCACACCCATACCTACACACACTCACACACACACACACACACACACACACCCACCCATTACCCTTTTCTTCCATTTCATGACATTAGGATGACTTACTTCACTGGTCATCTTGTCAGTCAATATTTATTGAACCCATTTGGGTACAAGTTACTGTAACAAGGAACACATAGATGCAAAGGTCTGGCTGATTTATATTTAGCCTCAAAGTAATTAAAATCATGCCCATTTTATGGACCCAAGCTGCTATTCGATGTCACAGAAATCTTTCTTCTCCAGAAGCATAATCAAACCCAAACCACTATAAAAGTGCAGCTGAATTCACAGACAGGGCCAATTTTAGATTTGAAAGTATGGACCCTAATAATTAAAATCGCTCCCCTTAAGTCGGAATGCCCTGGTTCTAATGCCCAGACTGAGGTTCCTCTTGGACCTTGTGGTTTTCCTCATCTAAAAACATGTGAGTCAAGCAGATGACCTCTAAAATCACCTTTTCAGTTCTAATAGCCTACAATTTTCCTCAGGACTAATTTAGTCATATTTAAGATTTGACCGTTTAGCCAGTACTAATTTTGTTGAAGATTATTTTCATCGTTTACCAGGAGCGATGGTTATTTATCTGCATCACGGGCTCTTAACATAGCAAGCATGATGCCCTAGGCAATAGCCTGAGTATTTACTAATATTAACTCCTGAAACTGCATCAGCTTACTTAACTTCTTCACTGCCTGTTATGCATTTAAAAGAGAACAAAAACATTTTAGATTAGCAAGAATTGCAGACTGAACAAACCTCTAATTTCTATTCACTAGTCCGAGTAATTTAAGCACTATTACTGACTGAGAGCTTTCAAATAAATCGTGCACATTTAAACCAGGAAAATAACGAATGGTCAGTTTAGGAACAAATCCATGAATAAATGATATTGTTTATTTGCACTCATACTTTCTTCTTGACTGACAGTAATATAATAACTAAACTGCTATCCATAAACTCCTGCAACTCATTGTTTTAGGCAAATGAGCAATAGGGCCTCATTCATTCAATCACTGCATAAATTCTTCAGAGCAACAACTATGCTTCCAGCACTGTGCTGGTCTGTGGTGATATGATAATGCACAAGACAGACGTGATCTTACGGGTTTATGGTCTAAAGATGTGAAATGCTAAAATGTGCATCTATAACCATTCAATTAAAAATCATCTGGATGAAAACAGTGCTTTATGTTGCAAAAATTAAAATATATGAGTAACAAGATAAAATGCTCAAAATAGAACAGAGATTGCTTTGATCGGTCCTGCAAGCAAACATAAATACTCGAAGATAATAAAATATTCAGAGAAATAAAATATTCAAAAGCATGTTTACTATATTATAGACAATAAGGTGATAGAATATAGAAAGTTACCTCACAGTTTACTGGCTCTGCATTTATAATCACTACTGAAATACAATTACAGGACTAATAATCACAAAAGCAAGCTTATAAAAATCAAACCTATCTGATCATTTAAAAGATAGTTCTAGAGGATCCTGGGTGGCTCAAATGGTTAAGTGTCTGCCTTTGGCTCAGGTTACGATCCTAGGGTCTTGGGATCGAGTCCCACATCAGGCTTCCTGCTCAGTGGGGCGTCTGCCTCTGCCTGCCACTCTTCCTGCTTGCACTTTCTCTGGCAAATAAATAAATAAATAAATAAAATATAGTTCTAGCAAATTTTAAGTATAATTATTTCACACCTTTTGAAAGTAATTAAAAAGGAAGTCTATACCTAGAGAAAGCACAAAACCACCTATTTACGCAACATGCAAAATTAGTACTTAGAACCTTGGGTGTGTAGATCCGTATACATATTTCCCATTTCTTACTCCTCTGGGTGACCAGAAATAGAGTGACCTTCTTCCACAAAACCACCATCATTACTTAAAGAAGAGGCTTTTAGTTACAAATGTACCATGAAACAAAAGACAATTCTAAGGATGTCCATTATTCGCTTAATTTCTCCAGGGAGTTCTCAACACAGAACTGCTGTACTCATAACCCAAAACTGGAAGCTTATAAGTTCTGAACAGGAAATACTTTTTTGTTTTGTTTTTTAAGATTTTATTTATTTATTTGACAGAGAGAGAGAGGTCACAAGTAGGCAGAGAGGCAGACAGAGAAAGAGGTTGAAGCAGGCTCCCCGCCGAGCAGAGAGCCCGATGTGGGGCTTGATCCCAGGACCTTGAGATCATGACCCGAGCTGAAGGCAGAGGCTTAACCCACTGAGCCACCCAGGCATCTCTCTGTTAGTAATCTTACATATTTTTAGTATCATTTTTTAAAAAGATTTTATTTTTTTATTTTGAGAGAGAGAAAAGAGAGAATGTGAGCATGAGTTGGGGGGAGGAGCAGAGGGAGAGGAAGAAGCAGACTCCCCACTGCGCAGGGAGACTGATACAGGGCTTGATCCCAGGACCCTGAGATCATGCCTTGAGCCAAAGGCAGAGAGTTAACCCACTGAGCCACCTAGGCGCCCTATTCTTTTCTGTTTTACAGGGAGCTGACATACCAATACTAGCAAAACACTGTGAACCTTTCAAAGAGTTATTATATGTTATATATTGTACACACACACACACACACACACACACACACACACACACACACACGTGAGAGCTGGGATAATGAGTTGCTCTTGTGATGCAACTGTAACTTATTACTCGGGCACTGTGCCATCCAGCTGCCGATACGTTTCACAGAAACAAATCCCAGAAGGGCATCTGTGTTAAGGTCAGCAGTAACTTTGTAAAATCACGTATCTAAAATGACAAAAAGGGCATTGAGACCTTCCAACCCGGTCTCTGTCATGGATGGAATCCTCTGGTGTCGGAAGGCAGAGGCGCCTTGACGTTCTCCCAACAGGCACGTCTCGCTGCACGTCCCCGTAAGACAGTTGCTGCTGCCCCTCGGGCTCCCAGGAGCTTTCTTCCCACACGGTGCATGCGGGGCAGAGCAGCAAGATGGCCGCGTCCTGCCTTTTCCTCACAACTGCCAGAGGTAGAATGAAGGAAACCTGACCTTCTGTGGAGGGTGGAGGGAAGCACTGAAGCATGTCTTCACCTTGCAGAGTGTGACCGCGGTCACCAAAATTGGATGTGAAAAGCTTTCACTAAGCTTTTACAGTTTTGTGAATATTTGTTCTATATTCAGTGCAATATCATAAGGGGTGACATTTTTTTTTTCACCATGCATGGTCCAACTTAGAGGCTCTTTCTTTCTTTTTTTTTTTTTTTTTTTTTAGTATTTTCTATTTGTTAGAGAGAGAAGTCACAAGTAGGCAGAGAGGCAGACAGAGAGAGAAAAGGGGAAGCTGGAAGCTGGAAGCGGGGCTTGATCCCAGGACCCTGAGATCATGACCTGATCCGAAGGCAGAGGCTTAACACACTGAGCCACAAAGGCGCCCCTTAGTGGCACTCTTGGTAGAAGGAGTCTTGTGTAGATTTATTCCGAGAGAAGAACAAATGCATGAGGTTTTGGGGACTATACTCTTTATTTTGTTAATTCCCGAGGAAAGATAATGAATGGCCTTTGTCTTCTCTGCCTTCTTGAAGTGGACCCTAGCCCTTTTCCATGGGGTGTGAATAATATACACATTTTGTAAAAATTCTAATGTTACTTTCCAGATACAACAATATAAAATAACTATTTCTATTGAGGTTTTCCTTTCCTGTCAGGTTAAGGGCAACTGAGAACACACAATACAGTTGACATGTAAAAAAATAACAAAAGCAAAACACAACCCTTAAGACATACATCTCCCATTTCTATCCAATTTAATATATGGAAAATTATGTATTTCATTTTCCATTCAACCCAGTATTCAAATAATTGGTTTTCTCTTGACAAACCCACTAGGTCATTTCCATAATTCCTGTATATCTAACTCTTTCCCAAAATGGATAATGCATGAGCTGTTCCCTCCCACCACCCCCCAGGGAAGATTCTGGGTATAAAGCAAGGTGACCTCACTAAAACAAATTATAATCACAATCTATTTTCTGTATTTGAACTAATTTTTCTGGAACAATACACCAGTCTTCAATATTTTTCTCAGAAAGAGATGACAATTAGTTTCAGTATTACCGCTATTATAACTGTTTATAAAAATCTAACTCTTCACGGGCTTCACCGCAGGCTCCCTGTTTTTATTTATTTAAAGATAACTTAAAGTGGAGAATACAGAGAGTGCCACAATTTTACAGAGGGAAATACTGTGCTTAATGCAAATACTGTCACTCTGCTGACAGAGAGGACAGAAAATACCAGAATATAAAAGCAGGTTTGATACATACACAAATAATGTCAACTTAATATATAAATGAAAAATATAGCGAGACAATGAACTTAGTACTTTCCAAAACAAAGTGCTCCAGTTAAATCAATGATCAATCACTACAATCATCTATCCCTTAGCTCAAGAACCGTAAAAGTTAATAAACATATTAACAGAAAAATGATTTTCACTCACTTACCCTATAAATATTCATTTGCAAAGCACTCTACTAGGTAATACAAGTTACCCTTGCCCGTCAAGTCATAAGAGATAAGGCAGGGAAATGTTAGATCTAAAGAACTAATTGCCATGTATTTTAAAAGAGTAAGGGTGTGTGTCTATTATTTAAAATACAAGTGCCCATAACCCATTATTGTACCAATCACTGCTAGTGATCCTCTATTCTCCAAAACTATAGGTCAAAGTTCAAGCTAAACCTCAGGGTAAGAATATCTGCTCATCCTTTTTTTTTTTTTTAAAAGACTTTATTTATTTATTTGACACAGAGAGAGAGAGATCACAAATAGGCAGAGAGGTAAGCAGAGAGAGAGAGGGGAAAGCAGGCTCCCCGCCAAGCAGAGAGCCCTACGTGGGGCTCGATCCCAGGACCCTGAGACCAAGACCCGAGCTGAAGGCAGAGGCTTAACCCACTGAGTCACCCAGGTGCCCCTCAGCTCATCTTTTTATGAATGTATTACGAATCTGGCATCTAACTCTCACCAATGGTCCAAAGCTACAGAATCTATACCAAATAAATACTTGATAATGCACTATCAACAATGTGATAACTATTTACAAGAGCCTGTGTATAAGACCCCGTGAAAAGATACACAGCCTGTATTTATCAAGTTGTCCTCTGAGGGCTTAAAGTTCAGACAACATTGACACAGACATACAAATAAGAAGATACCATGAGATGAAAGAACACGGAAAAAAATACTTAGATTTTTATGAACATTCAAACCCAATAAATCATTTTGTGTTTACTTGGTTCCCAGCACAATCCCAAACACTACTCCTCAGAAGGACCACACGAATTACACACAATTTCCCAAACTGGGTACACGTGGAAAGGAAGGCTTAAAAGCTCCAGTCACCGTCCAGGTTACACAAGGGGGAGGCCGAACAGTGTGGGCTCACATCGGCGCAAGGAGAGCACAGCCCGCGGCCTTCCTTTCAACCATGCTGTGATGGAACCACAGCAGCCCCTCTCCACCACAGGAGGAAGGCCGCACTCCGGAAAGCCAGGCCAGTACTCAGGGGTTCCAGAAACCTCTGCCTGGTGCTGCTCAAATTCTCCTACTGCTCTGTTCTGAACCGCACTTTCTTTAAACATAGGAATTCTCCTTTGGCCCACCAGTTAGGAAAAAAACAGAGCGAATGTTTCTTCTTAGTGGCCACACCTCAGAATAGGGATTTTTACTTTTGAGGTGAGCAGCCAGATAATTTTTGGAGAATGCAAAATGCTGCTCAGTTCTGGAGTGCTACCCAAAGGCAGGATACCCTTTGGTTTAGGGAAGGCTAGATCGGAGGGGCAGCAGTGGGCCGCACCCAAGATGGCTTGGCCCCAGGTGTATCCTTTTTAGCGGGATTTTGTTTCATTCCATTCCCTGTGGAATATATCAGTACAGATACCATCCCTGCTTTGTACGTTCTCACACCACTAGGCTTGGAGAGAAGACACAGAATCATCAAAATGAGGACTTAAAATGTTCATTTGGGTTTCACTTAAACACTGGCTACATAGGTCCATGTTTTAGGCTCGGCTCAACCCCAACTGAAGCTACAAATGGGTATGACATTGGCCTCCACAAAAAAAAAACCCTGCTGTATATTTGCATATTACATGAACATACAACACAAACACAAAACAACTCTTTAATTTAAAAATCCATAACCTTTACTATAGCACAAACTCAAACTCCTAACTGGAAAGTACACTTTCCAAGTTTAAAAGGGAAAGAGGGGAAAAGGGAAGTTCCAAAAAAACAGCCTTTTTCATAGACTAAAGCATGTGAAACATAATACAAATGTTCCCATTGTAGCCAGAAAACTAATGTGCTGTGTCCAAAATGACTTCCCTTATCTTCAAGCCGACTTTCCATCAACTACTATTAGAGTAAGTTACAAATCCTCTTCTTCTGAAATTGTCCTCCAACAGGATAGAAAGTCTGAGGAGTAAGATGCAGAGATGGGCAAAGAGACAAGTTCAAGGACAACCAGAAACCCTTCTAAGTCCTGATAAACTTAAGAACAGAAAGAACATTCCAATCACAAAGCACAGGTATTTCCTTTTTTTTTTTTTAAAGATTTTTTATTTATTTATTTGACAGAGATCACAAGCAGGCAGAGAGGCAGGCAGAGAGAGAGAGGAGGAAGCAGGCTCCCTGCTGAGCAGAGAGCCCGATGTGGGACTCGATCCCAGGACCCTGAGATCATGACCTGAGCCGAAGGCAGCGGCTTTATCCACTGAGCCACCCGGGCGCCCCCAAAGTGCATGTATTTCTAAACATTAAATAGCAACACATACATTGATCTACATAGAAGAAAGCCCTCCTCTCATGAACATTTGTTTTCCTTTAAATATTTGGAAAATTGACTATCTCCCTCGCTTTTTTTCTCTTTGATTTTTGAATGCATTTCATTTTTTTTTTTAAGATTTTTATTATTTATTTATTTGACAGAGAGAAACCACAAGTACACTGAGAGGCAGGCAGAGAGAGAGAGAGAAGGAAGCAGGCTCCCTGCTGAGCAGAGAGCCCAATGCGGGACTCGATCCCAGGACCCTGAGATCATGACCCGAGCGGAAGGCAGCGGCTTAACCCACTGAGCCACCCAGGTGCCCCTGAATGCATTTCTTAATCAACTATTGCTGATTATAGCTATAATTGCTATTATATATGAATGAAAATTCCTAAATAAATGGCCTACTACATGGCTGAAAATTAAACTTTAAGTTATAAAACCTTAGGGCATTAATAGAGAAATGTTTCTATATATAATTAGTATTCAAACTTTTTATGTAAGGTTGAATTCTATGTTTTGAAAAAAAACCACAAAACGTGTAGGAATTTCAGGTTTCAATTCTGGAGTCCTTAAGTTTAAGACATTCGGTATGCAAAACATTTCACTATATTTGTAAGATTTATGTGTTCTGGAAAAAAAAAATCATTCCAAATTGGAATTTAGACATTTCCTTTTAAAGATTGGTTTTAGATTCACGACGGAATAGCTAAGGAGCTGCCATAACCTTTAAAATTGCAATTTGTCTCTACAACTACGAGGTTATATATAACAAACAGATGCCTTACAGTCACAAACACAAATATACACACTTCTTAAAAACCAGCTTTATCTAAATTTAACCTTACTTATAAAGCAATATAGGCCACTCATAATGAGATGCATTTCCACTTGACAATAAAATTCAGTTACTTAAAATACTAGAAAAATTGTGCAGCTCTAGTACTATGAAGCTGAGCGAAGATTTTTGTTGTCATATTATCTCATAAAATAAAGCCACTCACTAGTGGCTCATTAAATTATTCACCACTCACTAGTATTTCCTCCTCACATCTCTTTAATCTCTGTAGAAACAAGGTGGGTAAGAGAAAGCAAGATAATGGTTTTCTAACAGGTCAAAAATAAATAAATAAATAAAAGTTCTACGTCATGGTAGAAATGTGCTATGCTTCTCTCCAAGGGGAAATGCTAGTTGCCCTGACAGTGTGACTTTATGCTGAATTCACTTTTTATTGATATCATATGTATTGAAGAAAAATGCCACTGGTTCAATGATTTCCTAGCCTGGACTCCTTTATATATTACTTTTAACCTTTTTAAATTACTGACTTTGAAGAATTCTTTCAAAGTTGTCATTACTATATTATTTAAAATCACACATAAAGCATAAAGCCAAACAACTAAAAGAGAAACCAAATACCAAACTACAGAACACTGACAATAGTTAGTCATGTATCTACAAAAGGGACCAGTGCATGTGGTTCAACCTAATAAAACATTCCCTGACTCTCACATCATTGAAACCAAAATTCAACAGCTGCCCAAGCAGCCAGCTGTCTGCCTGATGAAGCCGTGGAATGAAAGGTTTGGGACACTGCGGCTGAGCAAAGGCTACTTTCCATTAATAATTACCTTTTTTTTTTTTTTTTTGAGAGAGAGTGCACATTCGTGCACATGGGGAAAGACAGGGAGAGCGAATCTTAAGCAGGCTCCACAGTGAGCATGGGGCCCAACACAGGGCTCGATCTCATGACCCTGAGATCATGACCTGAGACGAAATCCAAAGTCGACCGCTTAAACAACTAAGTCACCCAGGTGCTCCAGTAATACCTGTCTGGTTTAAGAAACATGAAGAGCAGTACTACTACACTTGAAAAGGGCAGGAGGGGAACACAGCTGAAGATGACCCGTGCTGCATGGGATCAAGCACGAGCAAGGAACAGGGACTTGGTGACCATGTGACAACATTAGCCCATGATCCAACGGATTCAATCTTTCCTACCTATTCTCAAAAACGGGCACCTCAATCACAGTAGGCTTCTTCAACAATTTTAGCTAGGAGCTGAGGAAACAGTGTGAAGAAATGAGAGCAGATGTGTTAGTAACAATCTTTTGTTCAAATTTGATGTTTTCAAATATTATTTTTCTAATACCATAGGGAACTCTTTATTTCATTTTTTTTTAAAGATTTTATTTATTTGAGAGAGAGAGAGAGATCACAAGCAGGGATAAGGGGAGAAGGAGAAGCAGACTCACCGCTGAGCAGGGAGCCCAATGCCGGATTCAACCCCAGGTCCCTGGGATCATGACCTGAGTCAAAGGCAGATGCTTACATGGGGAACCTTTTAAATATGACTAAATCGGGGCGCCTGGGTGGCTCAGTGGTTTAAGCCGCTGCCTTCGGCTCAGGTCATGATCTCAGGGTCCTGGGATCGGGTCCTGCATCGGGCTCTCTGCTCAGCAGAGAGCCTGCTTCCCTCTCTCTCTCTCTGCCTGCCTCTCCATCTACTTGTGATTTCTCTCTGTCAAATAAATAAATAAAATCTTTTAAAAAAAATAATAAATAAATAAATGAATATGACTAAATCACTTTGAGGTCTCCGAATGTATTCAAAAGGAATGCTGTAAGGGGCAACTGAAGGGTGCTTGTGAGATGCTAGGTTCTCCGAGGCACAAGTGCTAGTGAACATTAATTTCACAGACATCCCCCACAACTGACAATGGCATCATCACCATCAGAAGGATGTACCAGAATGTTCCCACTCAGAGTTCCTCGTGAATTCAGGCTATTTGGTCTCAATGGAAAACAAATACCAGTTGAGGCAGCTAACTCTGATGAAATCAGGGCCCTTCTCTTCCCCACAGATTGCCCAGAATATCAAAGTAACTCAAGAAAAGCAGAAAGGAGACATTCTTTGGGGAATAGCAATGTGATGCTCCTGGAGCACCCTCTGGAGGCCACAGGAAGGTGACAGCGGCAAAAGAAGAAAGAAAATTCTGGTCATAGCTGGCCTTCCAGGGACCGTGGTCCACAGCCCTCACTTGAGCTGGACCTGGAAATGTACGTGTTCCATCTTAATCAAGGTGACATAAGACGGATGCATAATTAAGCTCTAGTTTGAATAATGCAAAAGAAATACAAGATGTAACATTCTCGAACAATTGCGTCGTTTTAAAACAGAAAAAAAAATGTGCTGATGCGTGTATTTTCAGCCTACATTCTGAATTCTTTCAGGAATTTATTGCAGAGGCATCTTTTAATAGTTAGAAGAGTGAAATGTGAAAATATGACATTTTCTTTAAGCACACAAGGTTAACCAGGGCCCTAATACTTATCAAACTTCTCAGAGCAGCCAGTTTTAGCTTATTAAAACTGAGAACAAATTAAGCTCTTTTTTTTTTTTTTCTAACACCTTACTTTTTCTAAAGCAACAAACACTGACATCTATTGGCATTTTGGTAGCTCACTTTTTAAAGAATCTATTAAAATTCATACAAGGACACATACATAGGATTATGATTAGGATGTGTAGGATTAGTGTGGGTCCAAAACATCACTTGTGCCTCTGGGGAAATTTCATTTTTATGTGCCTTATTAAGCATATTTTCCTCTCGTTAAAATGAACCAGGATTTAGGTCAATAGTACCTGATTTAATTTTTTTGTATTTTCTGTTTATGAAGGGGAAAGCCCTAGGGTTAACTAAAATATGAGAAGTCCATTTACTTGTCTTTTTGGGCAAATAAAATCCCTCACCCCAAATACTGACATTCACTTTGTTTTCTTTTGTCCTGATAGAACATGATAAACTCTCAGGACTTGGTTAACGCCAAATTTAACGTGTTACTTCAAGAATGTTAATAAAGTGCTGATTTGGGAAGCATCACACTCCTGGAACTTAAACACTACATACAACTATTCTGGCGAGGAGGGGAGAAAACAGACAGTGAGAAGTACGGATTCCCCATGTCCATTATTTATTTATATACAGAAACACCTGCACTCAATTCTGGGCTCTTTGCTGGCAAGAGATTGTTACATTTGATAAAAAGATAACAAAGAAAATGTTCATACACACTTTCCTTTTCAAATGCTGCAATTTGTACTGGTCCCCAAAGAGAAGATTATACAGTCTATATAATAAAGTGAGGTTTGAGCGTCAACTCTTAAGTGTTGCCAGAAAAGGAGTCGTGTTTCAAAATCTTCTCATAGCTTGAAACCTCAACGTTTTTCTGCCAGAGATAAAATTATGCTGCACCTCACTCTACTTTCAATATTTAGACTGAATTCAGGACCGTTTTCATCATACATATGTGCGGTTATCGTATTTGACATATCCCCTTTTCTCTGTATTTACAGGTAGTAGATATTAATATTTATACTCACTCTAATCTAAAGCCGGTATGGAGTTATTTTTTTTACCATAAAAGGTAAATTTTGAAAATGATGTCAAATACCCTTGCAAAAACACAGACAATTTGCTTCTGAAGTCATTTTATAAACAGAGCTAACATTTATTGGGCGCTTACTACATGTTGGGCACTGTTTACAAGGCTCCCAGGGATTATCTCACTTAAGCCTCATAATTACTTCTTGATAACAATAATGTTGTGCATTTTTTTACAAATAAGGAAATCAAGGCATAGAGCGATTAAATAACTTTCTCATAAGACCATTAAGGAACGGCAGCACTAGGATCGAAACCCAGGCAATCTGGCTATAGCGCTAAGAACTAGGCAACCTGCTCCTTGCTGTCCGACAGCTAGGCATTTTTATACTTCCTAAACAAAATACACAAAGTACCTCTTAGAACATGCTACGGTAATTAATAAATACTAGGTCCCTCATTAAAAAAATATACAAGCCTCCAGTATAGTGCCCTGCATGGAGTCGGGTTTCCCCTACTCTCATACTTGCTCAATGCTTCCTGGTTATCTACATACATTTATTTTTCTCCTCATTCTTCCATCAGTTACTACCTTATCATTCTGTAGGTATGAGAATAAGATCCCAAGTTCCTCCCTCCCTTTCTGCTTCAAAATAATTCTTCAAAAGAAATCCCATTTCATCCTATAAATAAAACTTAAGTGTTTTGAGTGATTACAGAAGGTCAGTGGCCAGAAGTAACCAGGTTGAAAGAGATCACTGGACATTCCTCCTGCTCTGTAAATACACACCGCCCTGCTAGTGACAGCACACTTTACATCCAAGAATGTTTACAAGCACTTCACTCTCGGGAGCCACTTAAAGAAACAGGTGGGTGATGTCATCCAGGGAGCACACAAACTACTGCTCCCCATTTGCTATACTAAGTTTCAGATGGAGTCAAAAATGCCCCTTCTGCCAAGATTGCAGGGAGACCCAATAGCTCCAGAACGTGGCTTAGCTTGATAATGAATTTGTTCCAGGTTATTTTTAAAAAGGGGGGGAGGATCTTTTGTGGGGTGTTTTTGTTTTTTTTTTTTTGAAGAAAAACATATCAGCAAATGGAAATTCATAAAGGAAGTTCTGAGCCATAAGAGCAAAGCAAACAAAACAGAAGAAAACTCTGGTTTTGTCATTGGGGCTTTGATAGGAAGTTTGTTGAGCTAAATCAATAAGAGGGTGGATATGGGAGGTCTAGAATCTAGGAGGCCCAGGATATTACAGGGCCCCTGGTACTACATGGATCTGTGTTACAAAGTCCAGGATTTGCTGAGGTTGCTTATTTTGAGCAAAGAAGAGGAACCAATGAGCCCAGGGGCTTAGGACCTATTAGAGCCATTATTATGGAATAGATAATTCTGTTGAACATCTGCAGCCCCAATAGTGTGCAACTCAATATTCAGTTAATTGTATAAAAATGTGGATGCTATGCAACATAGCCATGTATGTATCACATATCAGTCACACATGTCATATGAAAGTTAAAGAAGCCTTTTTCCCCTGAAAATTTCCCTCCGACAGATGTGTTTATGCCTCTACATATAATACACCGCACTGCGGGGCTGAGAGGCTGTTATCTCAGTATTATATCTCCCCTGACTGTCGTGAAGTAATGTAATAACATCCAAAGAGAAGCTGGGCGGTTGCATGTGCAACATCTAGCAGTTTCCGTGGCCACTTTAAGCAAGGGGGAAACATGGGACCATAGGAGACGAACACAGGAGCTCCTGACCAGCTGGGTGTGCTCCCAGGTCCTCATCGGGGCTGGCATGTTAAGTGGCAACACTATAGTCATGGCACCAGAAGTCATTCCTGGGAGGATGCCTGAGGACTTGAGTGCAAAGAACGTTGAAACGGGGGTGTGAGTTTCTCCCACAAGCCATTATGCCTGTCAGTTACTTATTTCCCTCAGATAAGGACAAGGACCCTGACACGCCCCATTATGAGGAAAATGACAAGGAGAGAAACATGATTTGAAAGCAATACTATTAATGTCGCGTGCTTTCACATAGAGCTGGTTTCGAGATGGCCATTCTTTTCAAATCAATCGAAGAATCAATATTCTTAAGTGGTTTATGTGATTGAAAGAATTTTTTACCCCCTCCAAGGTGCCCTGGAAGAGGTAAAAGTTTCCTCTCCAAAGATGAGGACCACCTGACGGAAAAGGGAGATAAATGTACTGTGAACGAACCTAGAGCCAAGTGCATCTCAAGAAGACAGTAAAGAGAATAGTCATTTAAAGACACCAGTCCATGTGGTTTAGAGGAAATCACCGCTGTGAACTAGAGTACAGAATGAGAGTCACTGAGGAAGCTACTGAACTCGGTGTCAAGGGAGAACATTAGGTCGTCGTCACAACACAGCTGCCCACCTCGTAGATAAGATCTGCAGGACACAGAAATGCCTGCTTGCTCTTAAATCTACCTGCTTATCTGAAATGTCTACGCTTAGGCACGGCTGCTATAAACCCTTGACAAAACGCAAACCTGTTACCTAAAAAGGATGCCACTTCAAACCAGTGCTCCTCCTTAAGTCATCAGACCACCTACAGAGGACCACGGAAACTTCTGAAGGCAGAGTTCATGGGCAGGACAGGGGAACACCTAAATGTCCCTGCAACTGCCTACAACTTTACAGTTTGGATTCCATCCAAGGTCTTTTTAACTTACCACGATGACTTTTGAAAGGACAGCCGATAAAGTCACTCACAGAGGTTGCTAATTTGGCTCCCCATTTCATACCTTGTCTCCAAAACACAGGGTAAAAGTACAGACAATCTCAGTATGCCCTCACGAAGTAAATAAGGTGAATCTGATCAGCAGTATCTTATTATACAAGCATGCACTGCAATGGTCAGTGGCCAAACAATTACTCTTTGTTCAATTTCTGTTTTGCTCAAAACCTGTGGAAGGTCCCTGCCAGTAAGTCAGGTTCTGAAATGCTATCAGCGATGCCAATAATCTTGTTTTCTTCCTACAAGGAACAGACAAATCTTTCCGCTTATCTTCTCAGCCACAGTATTACCAAGTGCCAGTGAATTAAATTTTCAGAAGTGCTTTATAAAATGTGCTGGGGGATGCTTTAAGTGACTTAAGGGTTCTGGATCAATGAACAACTGGGCACTGCAGAGACAGGGGAAAAAAGCCCTTATACTGCACCCTCTCCTCTCTTCTTTTAGGCATCTTCTTCACTCTCTCATCAGCAAGTATTTATTCGAGATGCTTGCTCGATTCAAGACAATATCTAAAAGGGTCAGCTCCTCTTAGGGAAATCTAAGGTGAAACCGTCAATCACATCCGTGTTCTGATTATTAAATACAAGATTTGTCTCTAGAAAGCCTCAACTGCCACTTCATCCTATTATATAACCAGTAAGCAGCTGGGTTCAGAAATGTGGATAAACTTTGCTTTTGGGAACCCCTTGGGAACATAAATTAATCGTATTTATCAAGGAGGTCCTGAAAAACAGAACTGCTAAATTTAAAGTTTGAGAACTTATTTGGAGCCGACCTGGTTCCTGGCACTGGGCTAGATTTTATCTGCTTCGCTGATCTCTAGGAATCCCTCTCAACTGACCTGAGGTGCAGTATCTCAGGGCTGAACCAGGGTGCACATACGCACACACCGCGACCCGGCACACCGCTCGCCCCAAGCCCAGCCGCGCACCAGCTCCCGGGGCCTCTCCCACGACCACCCGGCTCTTGCAAACCGGCCAGGCACGCCAAGCGGAGACCCGTTCCCGCTTTTCTCGCTAGAGGGCAGACGGGGCCCGTGCAAAGCCCTCCTGGCGCCGAAGGAGCGCGCACCCAGCCTCGGCTCCCGCACTCCGGTCCGGCTCCCGGGCTGGGCTCAGCTGCGGGGCGCTAGGAAAAGGCCGAGCCACGGAGCGCTACGCGACCGGGACCCTCGGAGGGCGCGGGTCGCGGCGGCGTCCCCCAACCCTACGCACGGGGTGCGGGCGCCCTGGTGAGGCCCCGCGCCCAGGTGAGGGGCGGCCCCACCGAGAGGCAGAACCTCCCGGCTCGGCGGACGCCCAGGAGCAGCGCCAGGAGCCCGGAGCGCAGGGCGCGGGGAGCCGAGGGAGAGGCGACCGCAGCGGAGGCGGAGGAAGAGGATCGCGGAGCCGCGCCGCGCTGCGCACTCACCTGGGCTCTGGCCGCCCGCGGGGAGCGCGGGCTTCTTGCCGGAGCCTCGGTCCTTCTTGCCCTTCCCCTTGCCTCTGCCTTCTTTGCGCTCGGACATCTCGCCCGAGAAACGCACGCTCTGCGCGGACCGCTCCCGGCGAAGGCGACGCGCCACAAGTTTGGTCCGAGGGCTTGGATCGGGTTTGGGAAAAGTTTGTCCCTCGAGGGAGAGAGCGCGCGGCCGAGTTGCGGCACTGGCGCGGCGCGGGGGCGTCTCCTGTCGCCTGCGGGGAGCGGCGCGGACGCGGCGTGCGGTCCGGGCCACCTGGGGCTGGCGTTCGCTCCTTCAGCCGGTCGCCCTCGCTCTCGGGGCTGCTCCTGTCGCCCGGGGAAGTCCTCGGTTCCCGCCGCGCTGGGGCCCGGCGCTGTCGGCTCCGGCGGTGGCGTCCGTCCGGCGCGCTCGCAGCCCGAGGAGGGAGAGGCGTTCACCGTCCTGCCCGCGCTCCCATCGCCCAGGCAGCCGCCGCCGCTCAGCTCCTGCCCTCCGCGCGAGCCCGGAGTTCCGACAAGTTTTGGGGAACTCCTCGCCGGCTCTTTTTCAATTGCCCCACAGCCACCCACCTCCCGCCCGCAGGTTGGAGACTGGCGCCTCCTTCTCCCCCTCCCCTTGCCTCGCCCCCTCCCTCTTCCCCACCACACCCCCACCCCGAGGCGCGGACACGCCACCGGGAGGAGCCTGGGCTCGGCGCTCCCGGGAGCAGCCCCTTTCCCTCCCCGAGCCTGGCCGGGCGGGGGGCGGCGGCGCGCGGCGCGGCTGCCGGGAAGCCCCGACAGGGGTCGCTGGAAGCTGCGCGGAGACGCAGCCGCCGCCGTCGCGGGAAGCGAACCGCGCGGCCCCGGGAGATTCAAAGACCGAGGAAGGGACCCAGGGGGCTCCTCGCTCTCCTCCGCTGCCGGGCAGCCCCAGAGGTCCGCTCGGTTCCCAGCAGTGCGGAGAGACGTTGGAGAGCAAGTCTGGAACTCTTGACACCTGCCCCCCGGCCCCAATTCAGGCTCTGGAACCCTCGGGAAGGAGAAGAACTTGTGCCTTTTTTCCAGGAGAGTTTGGGGTTCGTTCCTTTCCTACTTTAGTGAGAGTCCCACACACGCGTAGGGCAAAGACAAACCAAGTGCAAGGGAATACGGGTGTAAGACTGTTCCAGGTACACAGGAAGGGCGCAGGGAACCCTAACGATGGACAGATCGCACCATCTTCCCAGATTTGCTCCGTGAAATGTGTGTGTATCCTGCGTTCATGTGTTTCACAACGTGCCTATCATAATTCTCATCGTTAGCTTAAAAAAAAAATAGTAATAATCTAGCCTCTTCAGAGAGGGTGTCCTAAACTCACTCTCTCATTACAACTTGATTTTCAAAGGAATTGATAAAACCTGCGTTAAAAGACGATCAACAATAAAATTACTGCAATGGCTGGGGGAGGACTGGGGCGGGGGGGGGGGTCACTCAATTCCTGCCCAGTGAGAAAACAAGCAGGAGGGGTAGAGTTGGGCTAGAGCGCTTTAATTCATTAACGCCAGCTTCGTCGGATTCAAACTTTCCTCCGGACTGCGAGTGAGACCTACTTCTCTTTTCCTTGTCCTCCCTCTGGTGGAGAATTCTAAAGAGCAGTAAAATCAAGAAGAATGTTGGCACACGCTGTTGCAAAGGACAGAAGTTAGAGGCCAGAGTAATCCACACCACGGAATGATCCAGAATCATGAAAAGAACACATCCTCCTAGTTAGATCACAGCTGTGGTTAACTTAGAACGCTAATTTAGCGATAGACTAATTAGTTAGCTAATTCAGCGATAGACTCCCGCCGTGGTCAGGAAGAGCTGAATATGAATAACCATAGGTGATATTTACTCCCAACTTACAAGGGACTTGCTTCTGATTTACCATTCTCTGGAGCTCATGCTAACCGAAGTATTCCATGCTTCCAGACTTCTCGGTATATATTGTAATTGCCACCATTTAAAGAAAGATGAAATCTGAAGTGCCCCCTTGCTATATGTGTGGGAAGGGAGGGGGCAAAAACATGCATTTTAAAACATCCTAAAATAAAATAAAATAAAATAAAAATTCTTGTTTAATCTGCAGCGTAGTAAGAACTGCTGAGAGATATCTTAGCAGTATTGCCATCATTATTTATTTTGAAAAAGTTTGATGGGGGCGCTTGGGTGGCTCAGTGGGTTAAAGCCTCTGCCTTAGGCTCAAGTCATGATCCCAGGGTCTTGGGATGGAGCCCCGCATCTGGCTCTCTGCTCAGCAGAGAGCCTGCTTCCCCCTCTCTCTTTGCCTGCCTTTCTGCCTGCTTGTTATCATTGTCTGTCAGATAAATAAAATATTTTAAAAAAGAAAGAAAAAAAGTTTGATGTCCAGGTATCTTCTGATGACCCTTCAACAAACACCAAATATAAATTTTGCCAGGCTATAAAATCGGGGGAAAAATTATGAATAAACGTGAATAGCACTGTAATATTCCACAGAGTCTAGTGTAAAATGAAATCTGAATGTTGGCTGAAATAGCTCTGTTTTCCCAGGAGGGGCCACTGCTCAACAAGAAGGGAACAGCAAAATTCAGAAAAAAAGGAGCCCTTTCAAAAAAAGGTACTTTTTCAGACTTTTTATACTTTTACAGACTTTTTATACAATGGATAAATGTTATCGAATGCATCCTTTTTTTAGAATTGAAGAATATAAAGCAAAAATGTATCCTGGAGTAAAAAGCTTTGGGTCTATCCAAACTAAAGGATGGCAGTAGTCAAAACCCTTACCTATGGCATTACTATCAGTCAGCTTTGTTTTGGGTCTAGATGTTTTACTTTTCAAACAGCTTATTAATTCCTTATTACAGTAATTTTGCAGTGAGGATAATGGAAGAGCCTACAATTTCATCATAATTTTCCATTTGAAGGAATCTGTAATACTAGTGGACAGTCTTCCCAAAGTGAGAATGAAGGACCACAGGAGATGGTTGCTGATGCAGGAGCTTTAGAGTAAAACATGGTGGCCATGCCGTAATAGCAGGGTTCCTACGGAAATACTCTGGTCTGGGGAATTAGGGAAAATGAAGGGAGGAAGCTGAGTAGAAGTGAGCATGCAATAATTGTTCTTTTTTGGTTTGAAGTGCTACAGAGAGAGAGAGAACAAAGAGGATGAAAATTGCAATGATAAATGTTGAAAGAACATTTAAGAAAGATGATGAAGGGGCATTTGGATGACGGGGCTTCCTAGGACTGTGTTTAGATTTTGGAGTCACATTTTAGTTGCCAGTTGCCGCTGAATTGTCAGAAAATGTATGACAAAGTCCAAATTTTGTTTTCTACTGATTCATTGCTTAAATGTGTCTTTATCCTTTATGTTTTAATGTTAAATTTTGGAGGGTTATTTTATTCTATTAATTATGATTAATAAAAGGTTAACAAAATAAAAGTCCATTTTTTTGATAATTAAAATATTTATAAGATTTTTCAAGAGCCTGAGATTGTCCTTAAATTATTCATCTCTGTGGTCCAGGAAGTGGCAAATGATTTTGTACAGTTTTTTGTTGTTGTTGTTGTTGTTATTTTGTTTTGTTTCCTTTTTAAAAAAACTTAGAAATGATCAGGGAAAAAACGGATGGAGAAAGGAAGAAGAATATTTTCACTTTCTTGAGAATCAAAATATGAACCTGAATTGTATAATTTAGGAATGATGACATATCTTCATGGTATAATTTTCCTAATTTGCTATGTATTGTTCAGCTCCTAGAGTATGTATCATTGAGATTTTATGTCATATGTCAAATGACATATGTCACAATTTTAACATATGTCAAACTGTCAACATTTGTCAACTCCTGAAAAATAGAGTGGAAATTTATAAATAAGCAACTTGAGAAATAAAGACAAAATGGACATCTTATATTAAATGACAACTTAAAATAAATGCAATCCTGTGCCATAACATTTTTCTTTGGTGAGGCTTACCTTTTAGAAGCACTCTTAGAATCTACAAAGCTAACCAAATATACCCTTTATCTCAGTAATTCCCATTTGGAAACTAATTAATTTCCAAGAAATTAAATAAATAAATAAATAAAATGAAAGAACATCAACATGTGAAGATAGATTGTAGTTTTTGCAAATTATGTGCATACTGACAGTAATGGGAATTTAATTTAGAATTAAATAGGTACTTTTAACTTTTTAAAAATAGAGGAACTTAAGATAATTAAAAAAAAAAAAACTTCGCAACAAAGTTGGCATTAATGAAGATGCATGAATACGAAAGATAATCTCACTCATCAGAATGGGCTCCAAAACAACCACTAAATGAGCCTGACTTATTCGTTCAGTCATCAAGCACCTACTGAACCAAATGCTAGATAGTAGAGAAATAGAAAAAAAAAGTCCCTATTCTCATGAAGTTAAAATACTGTGAAAGAGGCATAAAAACAAAGTTATTATAATACAAATGAAAACAGGGCCAAGACAGTTTTGCAGGGCCTGAGGCTCATAAAATTTGGGGGCTATTTTTGAAGGGGAAAAAAAAACCCCAATAACATTAAAAATACAAACTTAAATCCAAGAACTTTAAAGGACCCTAGGATGTGAGAGATCTTGAAGTTTATTAGCTTCATGGTAGTTTCACCGCTGGCAACTGCAAACATATCCCACCCCCTGCAACGTTATAGCAATGGTAAACAACAAGTGCATACTGTCTTAGAGTTTAGATACTACTCTCCCTACGAATAGGAGACATTAATAAGCAATCAAAAGGAATACACACAGAACTGAAACAAGCAAAGACGATCCCGTGAGGAAAATGTGATGAAAGGAGCCTTAAGAATTCACAGATGAGCAATTGTCCTGGATGTTTGGTTAGACCATTAGAATCAATATGCAAGTTGGGTTTGGTAAACAAAAGGCTTCTGACCCACGAGATGCCCTGGCAAGACGGGAAAGCTGTCCTCCATTACATTTGGCAAATACTTGACAGAATTGCTCACAAATCATAGTCTGTCTGCTATGAAGAGAATCAGCTTGATAACAAAATTGTGAGTTTAGAATCCCCCAAAAAAACAAATATAAAACTAGGCGCCTGAGTGGCTCAGTCGTTAAGCATCTGCCTTCCACTCAGGGTCATCATCCCAGGCTCCTGGGATGGAACCCTGCCTGGGGCTCCCTGATCAGCTGGAAGCCAGCTTTGCCCTCTCCCATTCCCCCTGCTTGTGTTCCCTCTCTGGCTGTCTCTATCTCTGTCAAATAAATAAAATCTTAAAAAACAAAAACAAAAACGTAAAACTGCCAGGTTCAAACAATATTAAGTAGAATCTACACTTATGTTGTTATGCATATTATGTGTTTTTTTTAGAATTGTATCCACGGATGATTACTGTTGTTATTATTAAGATTACTCTCGTGCATGACTGTAGGGATACATCATATATTAAAAATGGATTATATAGCTGAATACTAGTGCCCAATTTCTCTTCATGGACTCTATTTGATAAACGGAGCCAATATCATAAATCTTTTCTGGAGTAAGGTGGAGATAGAAGACTCGATAGTTTTCAGGGCACCGGGTGGCTCTGTTGGTTGGGAATCTGCCTTCCGCTCAGGTCATGGTTCTGGAGTCCTGCAATCAAGCCCCATGTTGGAGAAGCCTGCTTCTCCCTCTCCTCCTGACTTGTGATTTACCTTTTAAATAAATAAATAAAATCTTTTTTTGAAGAAGAAGAAGAAGACTTGATCGTTTTTGAAACATTTTAATTTCTTTTAAGAACATAGTTTTGGGCAACTTTTTGGTTTCTCTTCCTTACCTCCACAGTAATTAATTACCTTTACCTTCCTCATTCCCTTGCAACAGGTGCTTAATTCAGATGTGCATGTGATACAAATGCCTCAAATTTATATATACATATATATATGCCTATACATACACAGACATAGATGGGTGTACACATCTATGTGTGTGTGTACATATATGTGTGTGTGGATATGTAGTTGTTTTTCTCTTTCCATTATTGGGAATGGGAAACATTATATTTGAATGTGAGCTTATAAAACAGAGGTTATGTAACCTTTGTATACCTTTTTCCTCTTGCTATCCATTAGATTCCCACCACCAAGCTTTGCATCTGATAAGCACTGGTTTTGCATAGAATGAATTTAAATAGAGTAGAATGAATATAAAAAGCCTGCTTCTGATATCACCATCTTCTATCAATCAATTACCAATTATCTACTCTACAATTATCTTTGACACCATTTCTGCATCCAGTCCCTCCCCATGTCCTGTCGTTTTGACTTCAGTCTTCTTTTATCCCTCTTCATTAACTACCACCCAAATCCACGCCTTCATACTTTCTTTGCCTTGACCATAGTAAAGCTTTTCTACCTGGACTCTTGTTCCCTCTAGTTATTTTGGCACCTAAGTAGTCAGAGAAGTCTTTTTGAAATGCAAATCTAGCCCAGCCAACTTTGCTTCCCACAATCCTATCAAATGCCCTTGAAGGACCAGGTCCTGCCTGACTCCAGCCTTCTCTGAGTATGCTTCATCCCTCCCTCTCCTTGCCTCAAAGAGGCCTCTTTGCAACATGCCTCTAAATCTGGCCATTCTTTCTGGCCCCAGTGCCTTTGTACCTGCTGTTTTTGCCTGAATTTTTCCACAACCAACCCACTTTGCTTAATTCCACTTATCTCTCAGGCTTCAGCTGAATTTCACTTGCTTAGAAAAAACTGTCCACTTTCTTTGAAAACTGTTTCAATTTCCTATCATACTTTTGCATCTGCTTTGTAACATTTCTTCTTGTCTGTTACTATATCATTGTTTTTGTGATTTTTTCTTTTTTTTAAACAACGATCTGCTCTGGACATTAATGTCTTTGAAGGCAAAGACTGACAATGTCATGTTCTTTGTTACATCTCTTCTGATCATAGCCAATTACATACATTTTGTTAATTGGTGGATAAATGAGGAAAAATAGAATGACTTTCCATATGTATATAAGACTATACATACAGTAGGTATATGTACTTAGGTTTATTTGACCAAATTTTAGAATGGTAATGATGTTGATACTAAGCGGGATGCTTTGGGATAACTTCTGTTGAAATAAACCTTTCCAAGAACAAACACATAAAATAAAAATTTTGACTTCTCAGTATAATCTCTCAATGCTTTAGGAGATGAGGTGATGACTTCTGTGAAAGGGTAAAACCCAAGAAGGATAATGACTTTTTTCCCTAAATTGCCTCTGCAAGATTACATTTATTGGCTCCATTTCCTCCCTTGGATTCTTGTGAGGGGTCAAAGAGATCCATAAAACAGCTACATTTTAGCAGGAATGTTCTAACAAAAGGATAATGGATAAAAACCTGCAAACACAGCATTGCTAACAGGGTTAAAGACCCCTTTCTAGCTGGGGATAGTATAAAGTTGTTCTCACCATTAAATTATTTTTCATTTTGCAGAGCAGTGGTAAGTCAGTCCCCATTTGGTCCCTGCAGCAAGTGGCTCCCCATAACCACCTTAGAACTAGAACTTTGAGTTTCATTTTAATCCTCTAGTATTTTGCTCCCTTCTCATCATTTGTATCTGTGCAGCACATGCAAAGGGATTTCTCCATGCATACTTGGGGTTCAGTTTGTGTGCATACCGAGTAACAGCCAAGAGAGAAGCAGATGCATCCATGTCTTTTAAGAATTACCCCGTAAGATCCACTCCAAAGTTAACATAATTTCCTTTCAAGAGGCACTTTACTCATTGTTGTGAAAAGATTCACCCCTGTGAAATTTATAATGATGTTAAAATACAAATTCAATGTCATGAGTGATGAATTAGTACTTCAAATATTTGAGCAGTAAGAGTAATTTAACAGATCAACTCTTTGCCTCAGAATGTCCCATAAGAGACACCTGGGGGAAAGCATTTCCAAAACAGATTATAGGATATAGGAGATTACTTCATAATGTCATGATGATAACTGGGCTGTATGAAGGGAAACATTGACCCACAAATTCTGTACCTGGCTCAGGAATATAATAACATCACAATCATTCTTTTTCTTTCTTTCCCACATAACTTCTTCTTTCTTATTAATCTTCATGAATTCTCTCCCTCTCCTCCTCCCCTTTTTTTCAGCAAGTTAGAGCCCAGTGTTTCACGTATCTGATTTGACTAGGGATTTCTAGTTTTCGGTTAACAGCCAAGAGTTAAGTTCTCAGAGGAATGTTACAGTCATCTCCACCCCTGGACCCAGGCCTAGAATTCGAGTTACTTTGCAACAGACCAACTTTCAACACACTATATATTTGGGAACTTGTGTGTGTATGTGTGTGTGTGTGTGTGTGTGTGTGTGTGTTTATGTGTGTATTAAATATATATATATATATTTATATCTTATCTTTCAATTCTCATTCATTTGGGAAAATAATTTCACAAGTATTAACAACTCAAGAAGGCGAGTCATCTCTTAAAGATGATTTAGCAGAACAATTAGCTAACTTGACAGAAACCAAATGACTGTCCAAAAAATAACTGGTGGCCAACCATGCAGAAGATTACATTCTTATGGAAAATGTTGTCTTTTCTGCTTAATCATAAAGATTGGGTTTGTTCCAGCTCTTTCCCATAGGTGCAAGATGGAAACCACCTAATTCAAACGTGCAGGAAACTCTGGTCTTGCCCACAGTCTTAACCAGTATGTAGGACCCTTTGGGGTCCAGAGAACTTCTGGGGGTGATCCTGAACCCCCAGACATCAAACTGAAAAATCTAAGAATATGTTTGGCTTAGCATTTGTGAGTAACATTTTCTTTGGTCCTAGAGTTGATGGAAATCTCTGAGATCCTATAAAGCAGATATATTGGGACATAGAAAAAATATGGCAGTCCAGTTGAGACTGGCTCAAAGCAGCCCTGGTTTTGTAGGGAGGAAGAGAAAGAGGTGACATTTATCTTGCTTTGGAATTGCACAATCTTTTTTTCCTGTGGTTGCTGTTTCCGAAAGATGGTCTCACGGAATGTGGTACAGATCCGGTCTCCCTTTTATTTTCGTAATCCTAAGTAGGCCCCCAAGCAACCAGCAATATGCTAAGATTTATGTCAGTGCATGTCTACTATGGGTACTGGAACTATATAGTTCCCTCTCAGAAGTGCAATCGAAGGAACTTAGTTCATATTTTCTCAACTCATTTTTTTAAATTACTTTTTTCCCCCTCTTATCTAAGAAATTTTCACTAGAGGGTTATCAATTCTTTCCCTCCCTGTCCTACTGCTGTACCCGCCCAGCCAATCTCTATGCCTGGTCACCCCATCTCCCCCGCCTTTTTCCCCCCAGGGACATTATCTTTCCCCATTCTAACAAAAAAACCATAACAGAAACTTTCTTTTGACCTGTTCTTTCCTTTTACTACCCAACATTTTCAGATCCTTTTCATTTACCAGCTGAAGGAATCCATTTCCTCCTCCCCCAACTCACCACCAATCTGATGAAACTCCTCAAAATTCATTAATGCCTTCCTAATTGGCACATGAAGTGTTCTCTTTTGAGTCCTTATGCCTTGGGAATACTGAGAGCTTTTCCTGGGACTCAGAATAATATCTCAGTGGCGGAACTTTGTACCTTCTCTGAATTCTTTTTTTTTTTTTTTTCCTACCTGTCTTTCAAAGGCTGGCTCATGGCCCAGTATTTATAACCATTTTCTTCTTAACTACATGATAATCCTATAAAAATGTCACTCACTGTCAGCTCTCTCAAATGTTGATAATTCACAAATGTGTGTATATACATATATACAACTACTATATATATTCCAATTGGGTCAAAATGAACAGTTTAGTAATCCCCAAGCCTTCCTCCCCCATCAAAAACAAAACAAAACAAATGCGTCTTAGGATCAGAAACTAGACAACATCCTGAGTTTTTCTCCCAGTTCCTCTCCTCTCCTGATCCCAGCCAGTTGGGAGCTCCAGTTCCAGCACATTCACCTCTAGATCCTTCTCACCAGCTCCTGGGCTTCTCCCCCAGTCGAAGTTTGAGGACACACTGTCACTGGATTTTTCTAGGTCCTCTTCTTTTGTTTCTGCGCTTACACCCAGTCACCCTCCCTTCCTGCTACCCAGACTTAATCCTCTAAAATGTAAGCCATTATCTGGGCAATCCTTATGTGATATCTCTATCAGATTCCTGTTGCACTAAAGTGGAAACTTCTCCGTAGAGGACAGCCAGGTCCTTCTCAATCTAAGTGCTGCGTACGTTTGCAACCTCTTTCCTGTCTTCTCCTGTGCCTTTGGTGCACTCTGGTCATGCCGAACTGGATAGATCTTTTCTCATTTCTGTGCCTTTAACTCTGTTTTTCCTCCTACTAGGAATTTCTTTCTTCCCCTCCTCAGCCTAGTAGACTTCCCCTCTTCCTTCCGGATCCAAGTGAAAGCTCACCTCTTCTTTCTATCCTTCCCTGATGCTCCAGAACAGAACCATGGCTGCCGCCTGCGTCTTCCTTACACCTCCCTTCAGCTTAGCACCTACGAATGAATAAATCATTATTCTAATGATTTGTTTTCAAGTCTATCTCTGCTGCACAGGGAGGATGCCCCAGGAGTGATCCGTGTGTCTCCTTAAAGCACACATCCAACATGTGCATATGTATATGTATATTAAAATGAGTAGACTCTAAATGTATGCAAAGAATTCATGATTTACATTGAATGCAACTTCAGAGTCAGCAGCCATTGACAGGTTTTTTGATTTTTCCAAATTTAATTTTTCACTCAAATATACATGGGGCTTTAACAAAGTAGCCCAACGTTTCCAAACTCTATATTAGTTATATCTACACTGACTCGTTCAACCAAAGTTACAAAGTTGGCAGGATTCACAAACAAGCCCTACTTGGTTTCTCTCACTACATTTGTGTACACTTGAATCCGCGCCCGTCCCTTGCTTACTGATTCAGTCCCTTATCTCGCCGTATGTAACACACACGAACAAACAAAATTGGTATGAAAATATCAACACTTGTTACTCATTAACCACCATAACGAGGTATTAGAAAGATCAACTAAGCCCTTATTTGTAAATTCCTCTATAAGGAAAATGAATTTATTATGTATAGCATTCCTTTAGATTTCTGGAAATTTCATTATAACTCTGGAAGGGGGAAATAAAAAGTCCCTTTATATAGTTGAGATGTCTCAATTGGTTGATCTCTCTCTCTCTCAGAGAGGGCTTGTCCCTCAGCAGCCCCATCTACCCTCCCCCAATCCCTGCCCAGGCGTCCTGAGAGTCACTGAGGGTCACAGTCTCTGCTGTGGGCCTGGATGAAAGCCTGAGGAACAGAAGCCTAAGAGAAGCCTGAGGAAAAGAAACCTGAGGAACAGAAGCCTAAGAGAAACCTGAGGAAAAGAAACCTGAGGAAAAGAAGCCTGAGGAAAAGAAACCTGAGGAACAGAAGCCTAAGAGAAACCTGAGGAACAGAAGCCTGAGGAACAGAAGGCTGAGGAACAGAAGGCTGTCTATGAGAAAGCACCAATGAGTCAGACAGACCTTTGAATGCTGATCCTGCTTCACAGCTGTCTGCTCATCAGGAAAATGGGGATTATAATTCTTATTGTAACCGGTCACTGTTAGGAGGATTAAATGGGCTCATGTGAGTCAAGTGTCCAGTTTGGAGTTGGCACTAGGAATATGGCGCCTCTCCTCGTTATCACTGTCCCCTGATGCCCAGCTGCTGCCAACCCAGGCTAGGTTTCCCCAAACATCTCTGAATCTAAGCCAACTTCACTAAAAGGAGCTTTATGCCAAAAGAATTACGATTTGGTAATTACTGAATAGATAGTTCTGGATTACTCCAGGCCATCAGCCTTTAATGCTACAAAGAATAAGCAAAACCAATAAAAGTCACTTTTTTTTTTAGGGATTTGAAGTTTTCACCACACTGTTCCTAATTTACCTCTTCTCATCACCCATTTTTGACTTTTGTATAGGGCAGATAATTCTGAAGTGGCTCAGTGGGAGGCAGCATAAAGGAAAAAGGAGGTAAATATGAAAACTAGAACTTGAATGACTGGAATATTACCCATTTAGTAAACAGAATTCTAATACCGATTACGAGATTCTTGTCCACTGGTGTAGACACCCTGCCTAATGCTCTTGCTTTGAGTATGGCTGAGACTTACTGATATTATGGAATACCACTCTTGTGATTGGGTTATCCATCAGTTGACTCTGAGCTAACGAAGAGTGGGATCCTCCTGGGTGGGTCTGATTTAATCAGGTGAAGTCCTTCACCTGACCTAATCAGGTGAAGTCCTACAAAAAGGGCTGGGCCTTTTCCCAAGAGAAAGATCACTCTGCTGGCTTTGAAGTAGCTGCTGTCATATACTGAGAGGGTCACTTGTCTAAGAATGGAGGGTGGCCCCTAGAAGCTTAGATCCATCCTTAGCTGACAGTCAGCAGAATGGGGACCTCAGTGCTACCACCACAAGGAATTAAAACCTGCCAGCAACCTCACTGATCCTGGAGGAAGATGTAAGCTCCAGATTGGAACAGCGCCCAGTCGATACCTCAATTTCAGCTTTGTAAGCCCCTGAGCAGAGGACCCAGTCATGCCATTGTCCAGACTTTGACTGACAAAACTGAGCGCTAATAGATGAGTATTGTTTTCAGACTCTAAGATTGGGGTAATTGGTGACACAGCGATAAAAAGCTCATGCAGTTATAAAGACATTTTAATTTACATCATGCTTCAGACAGCACAGGATGGGTGGGGGGAGGACAAGGAAGAAGACAGTTTGGTGTCTGGGGTGACTCTCCCAGCTCTGTCACTCCCCAGCTCTCTGGACCTGGGCAGGAGGGTAGGGAGTGGGGGCCACTTCACTTTCCCAGGCTGGACTCCCTTCATCAGTAAAATGAGGAAGTCAGTAACTGACAAGATGTCCGCAAGGTGCTTTCCAGGGTCGGAATGTCCTCTTACATTATATTTTACATCCTAGATTATACAGCTTGGTTTTGGGGAGGATAAAACAAGGCACGCAGGGAATTGATTTGGAAATTGTCAGATAGCTGATGAACCCCGATTTAGCAATCCTCGCTCCTCTGAAAGGGTCTCCAACCCTTTCTTTGAGCTTCAGCCAGGCTCGCAGGCATCAGATGGACTCCAAGGAGGTTTATGAGCCTCTCCTCAGGTCCAAGGGGGAACCTAAAGAGTTGTGGCTTTTTTTTCTATTTTTGGAGGGTGAGGGTTTGTTTTTATCTCTCATAGGGATATTTTTGGTAAATGTTTTCTGCCAAGATAATCAGTAAGATAAAGCACCTGCCATAGGGATGAATGCTATATAAACTTTGATGTGCATTCATGGTGGACATAAAGAACTTTCCTATAAATACTAACAATTTAAGTCAAAAATATATCATAGCCTAAGGATTCATCAGGGAAATGTGTTCATGTTCCTAAGGAAGGTCCATGGTCCTGAAGCAGCAAAATTTTTGGCATGGGTAAGGAGTGTGTTTGACTCTGCCTTTTTTGCTTTTTTATCTTTTGATCTGTATGAATAACCCAAATGGACATTTCTTTTAGGACACAGGAAAGTAGAGGAAAGTGTTTCACGTCCACAAAATCAGCTGGAGTGAAATTATAGCTTTGCCGTTTAGAAAAAGTTCGTTTCGGCAAGATTTACTATGTTACTACGAGTAGATGACTTATCTCCTTTCCCAAACCTCATTAAATCATAAAACATTTCCCTAAAGCCACTTCGGCTCCAATGCATTGTTCTGTGAAAGTCGTGGTATGTGTTAACTAATTCCAAGAAACCAAAATTATCTAAAACTTTTCAAATCCTGGGACAATCTCAGAATGCTCAATCACATAACAGGGCTTTAAATCAACCCGGAGACTAAGTAAAAAGACTAAGTAAAATGGGTAATAATAGAATACAGTGAGACAGTTTTGACAAGTTGAGTTGGATTCTGAAAGACATGTTGGAATTGGGATCTGAACTATTCAGATTGGTCTATACATTGAGAAAATTGTCTATACTACATTCAGTCACCCATGGTTCTGTCAGCAGAACCTCGGATCACCAATCAAAGACACTCATGAGCTATCCCTAAATGTTTTAACCTCACCATTCTGTGATGATGGAACTAATATTAATTAGAAGCTTATGTCTTCATTCACACTTCCCATGTTTTGAAAATATCAGAACTATGGTGGAATTAATGGTAAAACCAATAAAACTTAGGCTTCAGCCCTCCATACCTGCAAGAGTCCCTTCCAAGGCCTGGAACTAATCTTATATTAGTAATTTTTTTTTAATATTTTATTTATTTATTTGACAGAAAGAGAGATCACAAGTAGGCAGAGCAGCAGGCAGAGACAGAGGGGAAGCAGGCTCCCTGCTGAGCAGAGAGCCCGAAGCGGGGCCCGATCCCAGGACCCTGAGTTCATGACCCGAGCCGAAGGTAGAGGCTTTAACCCACTGAGCCACCCAGGCATCCCTATTAGCAATTTTTTTTAAAGGTCCTCCAAAATGTGCTCCTCTTTGAGGAGATACAAATCCAGTTTGAGAAATAGAGTAAAAATGCAGACAAGTTACCAGTTAGGGTTTGCTATGTTGGCATCTGACTAAATAGGGTTTTTTTTTGTTTTTGTTTTTGTTTTTTTCAAGTTTTTGTTTTTTTTTGTTGTTTTCAGCCCTACATGTTTTTTTGTTTTTTTCAGCCCTACATGATTTAGACCCTCCTCCCATTCTCAGCACAGAGACCATCCTCACCTTGCCACACTTTTAGCACATGCATTCTCAAAGCTTCTCTGAGTTCCTGGGGAAGGGGCAAAGGGCTGGTATAGAGAATGTCTTCTTTCTGTGGTTATGAGAATGACATCTGTTTGTTTACTAGTACAATAACTCCAACTGCCGAAATTACAGTTCTACGTACAGTTCTAGTTAAAAATGGTCTGGAGTACAAAAGTAATTAGTATTTTTAACATTATTCATAGACCTAATCTTTCTTCTTCCCATTGCAAATGCTAGAAAATAAGGACCAGGCCTGAGTATACAGCTCAAATGTCACTGATCAAAGATCTATCTGCCTTCCTCACAATGAATACATATTAGATTTAATACATAAAGAGGTGTTAAGTTCTTTGAGGGCAGATTCTACGTTATTGAAATTTTATATCTTTCATTGGTACTGAATTAAGCACTTTTGGTCTGTTAGGTGTATTGAAAATATTTGATGGATAATAAAGGAGCCCATTTGTTAGGTGTTTAGTTAATTTATAGTATTCAGTTGTGATACATCCTAATCATTTCCTCTTTAAAATTGCTAAGTGTATCAGATTTAAGGTAATTATTTTGGGATAAAGTTAAGATCATTATTTTGGATTAAAGAATTTTAATGGTAATAACACTACATGAATTCAAAAGAGATTATCTCAGCTTCTACATGATTCTAAAAGTCTGTTCTGTGAGTATATCAAAGGAAGAAAATAACACACAGTTGAGTTAACTATTCAACTTAAATTCACTAGAATCTATTAACCCATAAAAACATTTAACTAATTGCCCAATGTAGATCTAGCCTAAAATTAAGGTGTCTTAGAGCTACATAAGTAATCCAAGTCACTCTTATGCTACTTAAATTTCTAGAGTTTCATATCCTGATTACATGCTACTTCTAAACAGAGGAGTTTAGGATTATACTTTCAAGGTCAAGCTCTTAACAGCAATAATGTTTTTTGTTGTTGTTGGTAATGACGTCTTCAAATGTTATTATCCTCGGAAACTGCGTATTTCCTCTATTGTTTGTATATATGCATTTAGGTACACATAAGAAAATATTTATTATTTTTCCCAATGTTATGGACCTAAACTGTGAAAATCAAGACAAAATGTTAAATGTGAAAATGGAAGCATTCTTTTTTTTAGGTTTTAGAAAAACATCAGGAAGTCACGCCACCATGTAGTAAACTAAGACATAGGTTGTATTTATAAAATGCCAAAACATACAAATAAGCATGGAAAAAAATGAGCAACATATGGAAATATTTTTCCTAGACTATGAAAATTATCTGCAATTTGTGCCTTTTGGGAAAATTTTTAAATTTATGCAGAAATTATTTCTTTCTTAAGGCATTTTAAAAATTAAAATATTACCATAATCATGAATAAATGATATCTAGTCATGAACTGAAATTTTTGCCGGGAAACCCTCTACATACAATTCTTTATAAACAACTCTTCATAAATGTCTATTAATACATGATCAGTATTTTAAGGAAACAATGTGACTTAAAAGAAATTGTAATGAAAATAGCATAATTTAGAAAATGATATATCTTAAAGCAAATGTTTCTAAGAGAAATCCTAATATCATTAAGAGGAGCTTGATAAACACAGCTGTTTTCACCTTAGTTAGAAACACCCTGTTTCTCCAAGTTGGTTTAATTGCATCTCAAGTGAAAACATGTTTTGTTCTCATTAAGTGCCATTTTAATTTCTGATTGGAAGTCATAGGCACCTTAACTGCACGGACATTTCTGGAAAGAAAAAAAACAAGGAGTTTCAAAACATTTGGAACACATAATAGCTTCAATCAGGCAGACAGTAAAATCTTGGGGAATTTTCTGATATATAAGAAGAGTGGATATGAGCCAACTTAGCTTGTGGACCTATTTGAAGAATCTTGGGTGATTTTTACTGTAGTAAACACAACCTCTGATTAAATCATAAGCCTAAAAAACATAATTTCTTGACATTTTGACGAATTACTGGTATACAACTGAATCAAGTCTCTGCTTGTCTTGTGTTTGTTTCTGAAAAAGAGAAAGCTTATTGTTGGCTATGATAATGATTATTGGTAAAACACACAAACACACATGACTGTGCTGTTTTATACATATGATACCAGGTGTAATTCTAAATAGCACCTTTATTCATTCTCAAATGTGCTTGTATGGGTCCATATATTATAGTCACTCTATTAAAATATAATTTTGTTTGGAGAATTTTATTTGCATTTGGCAATCACTTATCTGGCATTGACCTGTATGCCAGGCATTGAGCTAAAGTTTTCACATATCGCAATGTCATTTAATCTTCACTATAATTCTAGGTGGTAGATATTATTTTTCACTTTTCCTTTTATAAATGCATAAATTAAAGTTGAGAATTTTAAAATCCTATATCTTAAAAAATTACCTAAGACGGTGTCTATACAATACCCTAAGTAAAACTAAAACCATTCCAAAAGTTTCAAATGTTTCCAGATATTTGATGACTCCGTATCATTTTACACTGTCCCAATAACATTTGAAAATTTTTTTTTAATTCCACTTGCATAGTTTCCCTTTGTTAGATTCTTCTTTTAATAACTCTGACTGAAAATGTTTGGCAAAGAAACAGTAAGAAACTTCCCTATTCTTGGCTAAATTAACAGAGCAATCTCTCATTTAAAACTAATTAAGCACTAGTGCTTAATTACTTTTTAGGGAAAAATTTTAGAAAAGTAGAAAGAAGCATATATAGAGTATGATGGCTTTCTTAGAAGTACTTACAAGCGACTAGGGCTTTTTTCCCCTGAATTAGGAAAATCTTGCAGCAGATTACAGGATATTCTCAATTTCCTGCTTTCTCTCCCTTTCTCTAGATTTGCTTTTCAGAAATTTCCCTAGGATTCCGTGGCACTAAATTTCTACTGAATCACAGACAGTGTCTCCCAAATATGACTTTTTTTAATAAACTTTTTTTAAAAGAATTTATTTATTTATTTATTTATTTATTTATTTATTTGACAGAGAGAGAGAGAGAGCACAAGCAGGCAGAGAGACAGGCAGAGGCAGAGGGAGAAGCAGGCTCCCCACTGAGCAAGGAGCTCGATGCAGGACTCGATCCCAGGACCCTGGGATCACAACCTGAGCCGAAGGCAGTGGCCCAACCAACTGAGTTACCCAGGCACCCTCCCAAATATGACTTTTAAGGCCCAAATATCCAATGGCTATTAAGAGTCTGGGGATATGAAAATAATTACTAAAATAAAAAGCCTAACTTTTACTAGAACAACTTTATACATGAATTATTTGTGTATCTGGTTACCAGGAAACTTCCTATGTGGAATGGATACGGATCTAAGGAGAGAAGTGGATGGAACTGCATATCAGTGCTGAGAGACCTGTGAGATAGATTTAAAATCAAGTACATGATTATCAAAGTCATTGTCAGACTAAAATGCAAAGATCTTAATTTATTATTGAAAATGGTGCTTAAAAAGGTATGTTCTGGATTATTCTCTAAAGTTACAGTTGTCAAATGTGCCAGTCAGTTATTTAGTTGTGGAATCTGCCTGCCATGTTTTTATTCAAATTGTAAATGGAGGGGCACCTGGGTGGCTCAGTGGTTTAAGCCTCTGCCTTCGGCTCGGGTCATGATCTCAGGGTCCTGTAATAGAGCCCCACATCGGGCTCTCTGCTCAGCAGGGAGCCTGCTTCCCTTCCTCTTTCTCTGCCTGCCTCTCTGCCTACTTGTGATCTCTGTCAAATAAATAAATAAAATCTTAAAAAAAAAAAAATTGTAAATGGAGGCCAGGTTTGGAGTGAGCCATACAATCCTTCACAATACAGATTTCAGTGAAAGTTACACAGGTGGAGGCAACTGGGCGATGGCCATTAAGGAGGCACGTGAAGGGCGCCTGGGTTGTTCAGTGGGTTAAACTTCTGCCTTCAGCTTAGGTCATGATCTCAGGATCCTGGGATCGAACCCTGTGTTGGGCTCCCTGCTCAATGGGGAGTTTGCTTCTCCCTCAGTCTCTGCCTGCCTACTTGGGATCTCTCTCTGTCAAATAAATAAATAAAATCTTGAAAAAAAATTGTTAAGGAATTTATGTGATGGATTGAGCACTGGGTGTTATATAAGACTGATGAATCACTGACCTCTACCTCTGAAACCAATGATACAGTATATGTTGACTAATTAAATTGAAAAAGAAAGGAAAACATAATAAGAAGTTACACAGGAACTAGTCATGTGGTGAATTAAAGCCTTGACATTTTATAGCTCCTCCCATTATCTATTCAATGCTGAGGGAAAGGGAGAATTACTCCGAAAAAAAGAGCAAAAGATAAAAAGATTAAAAGATAAAAGATAAAAAGAACCACATGGCAACCTATGAGTAGAGTTACAAGTTCAATTTTCTCTAATAACTTGTTCACGTATTCAACACTGAACTGCCAGCTTGCCGCATGCCATGCTTTGTTCTGAGGTATGGGGATACAGTGGCAACTAAAACAAAGTATTACACTCCTAAAGCTCATACTCTGGCAATAAACAACTAAACTAAATGTATAACCACAGACAACACTTCCAAGTGGTCATAGGTGAAAAATAAAACAGTGAAAGAGGATAAAGAAGAACAGAGGGTTGGCTATTGGACACTGCGTAGTCAAGGAAGGCTTCCTTAGATAGGGAACAGTTAAGCAGAGAATTCAATGATGTAAAGGAATGAGTCATGCTGAGATCATAAGGAAGCATCTCAAGGAGAAGGGACAGCATATATATATAAAAGTTCTGCAGCAGGAATAAGCTCGGTACAAGAGAGGAACAGCAGATGGACCAGTGAGGCTAGAGGGGTGTGAACAAAGGGATGCCAGTAGAAGATGAGGACCCCAGAGAGAGAGAAAGGCAGGGCCAGATCTCGTGGACTTTGAAGGACATGGTAAGAAGTTTTAATTGAATTCTACGTGTATGAAGTCATCGGGGAGTTTTGTGAAGGAGAGTGACATGATCTCATTTATACATATGTATTTATATTTATATTTATGTATTTATTTGAAAGACAGAGAGAGTGAGACCATGAGCAGGGGGGTACAGAGGGGAAAAGAATCTCAGGCAGACTCCATGCTGAGCAGGGTGCCCCACGCGGGGCTCCAGCTCACCAAACCCAACTTCATGATCCTGAGATCATGACCTGAGCCAAAACCAAGAGTCAGTCAATTAACTGACTGAGCTACCCAAGCGCCCCTGATTTCTGTTTTCTAAAGATCACTCTTAACTACTAATGCAGGACAGATTGTAGAGGGAAAGAGTGAAAGCAGGAAGACTAGTTCAAAGTTAATATAATTATCCACTCGAGAGACAGTGGCGACTGAGCCCGAGTGACAGCAGCCTGGGGAGAAGTGATTTCAGTCTGGCTATCCGTTGAAGGTGGAGCTGGCAGGACATGCTAAACAAGAATTGCATGGGGTAAAGGAAAGAAGAGAAGCAATTGAAAGGCGATTAGATTTTCACCTGAGCAATTAGGTGAAGAGAGAGACATTTATTGAAATGGGAATAAATTTGGGCAGAGCAGGATTGGGGATGGGGGAGAAGAAGAAAATCAAGAATCTGGGGTGCCTGGGTGGCTCAGTCAGTTAAGCAACTGCCTTTGGCTCGCGTCATGATCCCAGTATCCTGGGATCGAGGTCCAGTATCAGGCTTCCTGCTCAGTGGAAAGCCTACTTCTCCCTCTCCCTCTGCCTGCTGCTTTATTTGTCTCTTTCTAGCTCTCTGTCAAATAAATAAACAAAATCTTCAAAAAAAAAAAAAAAGAAAAAGAAAAAGAAAAGAAAACCAGTGATTTCGATGGTAAATCAGATGAAATGTGTAGGGAATCTAGGAATTCATTTCAAAATAATACCAAGTCCATTAGAAGTTAAAATAAATAACATAGGTTTTTTTTTTATGAAAAAATGATTCTGTTTTACCAAAGAAACATCATTTTAGTGAGAAGAAAGCATTGGTTTACATTTTTGTCAATCTCTGTCAAATGTCTGGCTTAATAGAAGACAGCTGGGTCCTCATATCTGCCTCTGTATTCAATCTGTTGCAATATGTTGTTTTGGTTGAAGTAGATGTAGCAAATCTGGCATCAAGCAGATGGGTAGTTGCAAAAGGGACTTCCTGAACACTCTCAGGACCCCTAGAGGTCCTCAAAGCATGTGCTGAGAATTCTGAGGTAGGGTACTCCTTTGAGAAAACTGACAAACTGAGTGGCAACTCAAGGAAGAATAAGGTTTGAGGGAAAGATTCGAGTCTCTTTGTTTTTAAAGAATAAGGAGAAACTGAGGCACCTGGGTGGCTCAGTGGGTTAAGCATCTGCCTTTGGCTCAGGTCATGATCCCACCATCCCAGGATGGAGCTCCACATCAGGCTTCCTGCCCAAGGTCCCCCCATGGAGGGCTGGAGAGAAGGGATGGAGAAAACGTGAAAGGTTAGCCTTTAAAGAGGGAGCGCCAACTTTTCTTCTTGACACAAAAGCATATGGAGGATAAATGGTCTTACAGAAAAAATCCAAGGTGGCAAGAAATGGCAATTGCTTAAGATGGGGAAATGTAAGGAGCTTTCAGTCTTCTCAGTCAAGAATGGATGGGGGAACAGTGTGGCAAGTGAGCAATGTAGGAGCAAAGTTGAAAACTTGAGGAGACATGGCTGTGGGGGAACGAAAAAGAGAAAAATCACAATGACGATTAAATGAGCAGCATTTGTAGAGCTACAGAGCACAGTGCTTGGCCCATGCTGGGTGCCCACGAAATGTTCCTTTTAAGTAAATGAAAGGGCATCCAAGAAGGGTTCTTGGTGGAGGACACCAAGCAAGATAGCATGGCTCTCTAGTACACTGTGTTAGTGCTGAGGAAGAGGGGGACTTGGAGTCCAAGATCTGGGTCAAGGCTTGACACACTTCTGCTTCCTTGGGTGATTTCACGGACTCCGAAGGGACTGATTCTCTCTGAAATGGAGTAAACCCAAGTCACATGGGAAATATTCATAATGGAGATGGACTTTTAGACTTGGTCACCATACAGTGAATCTTGTAGAGTATCCACACCGTCTTCTGAACATACTCAAAAAAGCACCGTACTTATTTATACTTATCATTTGGTCCTTATTTCAGGAAATCTCTTTCCAGCTGTCTGCCATGTATTTACTAACAGCTCTCACAGTCACATCAAAAATGAACTAAAAGAAGGAGAAAGAGGTGAACTGAAGAAGATTTTAGTTAGGCACACCCAGAACCACTTTTAATGGAGGAGGTTAAAAGACCTGTTTTTACTCCATAACTTCTTTAGAAAACTATGCTTGAATCCATTTATTTATTTTCCTTTTTTTTTTTTTTTTTAAGAGTAGCCTAAACTGGAGATACCTTGGTGGGTCAGTCAGTTAAGCATCTGCCTTTGGCTCAGGTCATGGTCCCAGGGTCCTGGGATGGAGCCCCATGTCTCCCTGCTCAGTGGGGAGTCTGCTTCTCCCTCTCCCTCTGACCCTCCCCATACTTGTGCTCTCTCTCACTCTCTCTCCAAATTAATAAAATCTTAATAAAAGTAAAAAAAAATTTTAAAGAATAGCCTAAACTGTTTCTCCTGAAATATTTTTACTCAATTTAAATCTCTGAAGTTATCAACTTTTTCTTCAATATCTGACATAAGTTGAGGTTACTAATTCATAATATTAAGAATAATTTTTTTAGACTTAATCTTTCATTATTTCTCTCATGGAAATAAATATTAGTGTATCTATTTTGTCTTTCATTTTTATTTTCCCAACTTATTTTCTTATGTAAACACTTTAAAGTGCCTTCTTTATTAATTACTTCCATAAGGAATATTGAGCTTGGTTTGATTGGCACATTGTTATTATCTCACCCTGGACTTGTTCCATGACCAGGAATAATTCCAATCTCAATGCCTTAACTTCTGCATTTACAGAATTAAATATTGGGAAACTATGCACTAAAAAAGCAGATTACAATAGGTCTATCTGATTCCCAAATTGACCAACCACTTAGATTTTCCTTATTTATTTATTTGAGAGAGAGTGCATGCATACAGTGAGGGTGTGAAAGGGCAGAGAGAGAAGGAGAAAAAGAATCTTGATCAGGCTTCGCACCCATTGTGGAGCCTGATGTGGGGCTCGATCTTAGGACCCTGAGATCATGGCTGAACAGAAATCAAGTCGACTGAGCCCCCCAGGCGTCCCTTGATTTTCCTCATCTTTTAAAATTTTAGGATTATATAGCCTAAGCTAATAAAGCCAAAAGAATTATATAGCCCTTTGTTTTTACTGTCATATAGATGCAGCCTATAATAACATTTTCACTCTATCTCCATATGACATAATATTATATAAAAAGAGTAGTGAGAATAAATATTATTTATGCCTCCTTACTAGATTTCTGGCACTGCGGTGAGAGCTTTACATAAATCATTCTATTTTAATTTCGCAACAGCCCTATGACGTTAGCACTCTCATTTCCATTTTGCAAGTGGAGATCTTGAGTGAAGTAAGTGATCCAAGTTCACACCACCACTGAGTGGCAAGGCAGGGCTCGAGCCCCCTCTATTACACACTCTATCACCTTGGTTCCATTTTTACTCTTTAGACTATGAATGCTGAAGACTGAAAAGTCGTGTGCGCATGTGTGTGTGTGTGTGTGTGTGTGTGTGTGTGTGTGTAGTTACATGTGTGACTGCAAACACTGCAGAAGAGGAACAGAACAATTATGAAAATGTGAGAAATAGAAGTAAAAATCTACCCCTTTCATATTTTGCTTTTGTGTCTCCAACGCACAAGAAATCCTGGTGGCACAAAGAAGGAAATAAAGATTTGGGGGAACTTCTGACAAAGTTCCTTCGACCAAATAAGGGGACTGAAAAAATCTCTTCACTCAAATCTCTGAGTGAAGCTATGGTTTTGATTGGATCCTATAGGTCTCTTGTGTTACTGGAAAGAGAGCTCTAAGTGTCCTTTCTATCACCAGATCAGATATTTAAATTTAAAATTCAGTAAATAAAATAACACACATGTGTGCCACATTACCGTTAGTTTATTTTAGGATCCCCCAGTGGAAATGTGGTTTGTGTAAATCTGTTTGTTTGTTTCAAATCACACATGAAATCTCATTATTATGATTGTTTTCATAGATATTCTTATCTGAAGCCACTTGCTTCTACAAGGTAATGCCTATCTCCTCAAAACAAATCCTTTATAAATGATACATTTAGCTTAATGAAATGCCAACTTCTAATTTGTAGCAAGAGACATCCCTCAAATAAATACATTTTAAAAGTTTGTAATGTTTAAAGTGAAGGTGTCATTTGAGCAAACTAGTCCTAACTACAAAGCTACACCGGTCTTTTTTTTCAAACAGTTCCTGCTTTCCTTTACAAGATTTCGATCTACTTCAGTTACCTCCAGGAGCTCAGTAATTTTTAAAACTAATTTAACTTTAATTCAGTCTAAAATAATAGCCACATTATATGGCAACATTCAAGGGTCTTTAGGCGTGGGTCTATTTCAGATCTGGAAAATATTTTCAAAACCTAAAAACTCTCAAGAGAAAAAAAATATTACAATGCTATTATAGTAAGTTACATTTATGGCACCACTCATTATTTAAAATGCCACAGTATTAAAAAGGCTGATATGAGAAACTTATTTATGATTTACTTAATAGCGTACCTATCCTCAGTAGTCTACTAGTTCGTACATTGAACAAACTCTCCATGAAGTCAACCAGATTTTTCACTATGAACACAATTACGATGATCACCGAATCTTAGTCATATCTTTAAAGTCGACTCTTCTGTTTGTCTGGTTTTGCTCCTCCTCATTTCCTCCTCCTGCCATTACACCAAATAGGATGCTATTCTTTTAACAAATAGAGGCAGTTCCCCCACCCCCCTCCAGCTTCCAATAAAACCTCCTGCCTGTGAATTATCTCCTCTCTGCATCTTTATGGAAACAGCCCCTGGAAAACACAGTCCTCAGTGGAGTCCCATAGCCCCTAAATGCTCTGGTCCTTGACAGCCTGGGGCATCTCCAGTCCCCTCCCTCACAGCTTCCTACGCTCTTGCTCTTTGTGCAACTTACATTTTGGTGGAAGTTAAACAGCGGGAATGGGAACTCCGTGCCGCACTCCCATCCTTACTCCAAATTTGCCACAGGTCAGTTTGTCACCCCTATTGTCACTGTGATTTCGATGTTGCAAGGACTTAGGTGATTTTTTTTTTTTATAGATTTCAGAATAGAAATCTCCCCTGTCTCTGATGCGGGCACTGGACTTTCTCAGAGGTATGCCGCTTTGGGCCTCGGGGACCCTGGGAAGCCGCCTTGGCAGGTTCTGGCAATGGAAGTAACAAGCATCCTCGCGACAGGTGACAATGCGGTCGTTTCACTCTGCCTTGAGATGCTCTTTGAACAGTGAGCCCAATAAGGATCAAAGAAATGAGCCTGGAAAGGATATGAAGAACGAATCCTCAGAAGAAAACCTGAAAATCTGTCGCCAGCACTGGCCCAGGACAGAATTGTGAAATTTGAAAATAAGTATTTATATCTGGTGCTGGCAGCCTCCTTTCCCTTTATCATCTTTTCCTTGTATCTTGACACCCAGGTTTTTTATACCGCACAGTGTTTCCCTGTCCTGAGTCTCATTTCCAGATAGCCCCTGCGCTCCTTCCCTATGCTCTGTCCTGGATTGGACCTTTGCTACAGACCATTTAGACGAGTTTGTGTTTATAGGGTAAGATGTTCACATATTTCTGCTTTATCTATTTTATGGGCAATTCAGGAACGACCATGTATTAAGCCAAGTGAATATGGCGGGAAATCTTATCTTAGCTCTCCAGTGACCCCATCCAGGCCAGCCCTCTGTCATATGATCTAGCTCCTCACTATGTTCTTCTAGACAGAAGGTGATCTATGGTTCTAGATAGAACATCTCTAGATAACCTCTAGTTATCTCCTGAAATAAATCTCAAGCTTTATGAAGGCCTGCCCTTAACCTTGTAAATGTCACAGAGCTAGACATGTTAACATACACACACCAGGAACAGGACACTGGTTAACACAGTTTTCATCTCCCCCCAATAAATAAATAAAATAAAGGCCTTTGAGAAACACACATTAACACATTATTTATTTATTATTATTTTTTTGATGAAGCTTCTGACTCTTAGTCCCATTCCTGCCAAGCGTGGTATCTCATGCAAAGTCTCCCTCTTCTAGCTTGGCTCATGCCCAACTTGGAGGTTCTGTCCTTGGAAGTGTCTAACAGGAGAAATAAACTTCTTTATTACAGAGGAAGAGGTTTACAAGGAAGGGAATTTCAATGGAGACCTAAAGATAAGTAGGATCTCACGAAGAGTATGGGGAAAAGGACTCCAGACCGAGAAAATTGCGAGAGGCTTGGGGCATTCAAGGACAGGACAAGAGGCAACACGGCTGGGGAACAGCAAGCTCACTTCAGACTCCCGCCATATTGCTGCGTGGGGTAACTGCACAGGCAGCCTGTGCCTGTAGCTCAAACATGTGAGAGCAGGCGGATGGAGGGAGCATGACAGGTTTAGCCCAAATTGCGTGATTGTATTCTGACCCCAAACTACCCACTTTTACTTACAGAATTACTGAAATATACCCCTATTGCACCAGACCGTCAATACAGTCTTCTTCTCGGAAGGCTCTCCAATCCTCTAGAGAATACGTTGCCCGTCGTGGGGGTGTAGTAGTCACTTTTCAAACAAAACCATGAGTTCTATTCTTGATAAATTCTCTATTCACAATTAATGTAAATTGACAACTCTCCCTTATAGAACAATAAAACAAAATCTGAGCAACTCAAACTACAGTTTTATTTGAAGCAAGGGGTTTATTAGTCACCTATACATTCAAAACAAAGTTTCCAGTATATCCCTTTTTTTTTTTAAAGATTTTATTTATTTACTTGACAGAGATCACAAGTAGGCAGAGACACAGGCAGAGAGCGGGTAGGGGGAAGCAGGCTCCCCCCTGAGTAGAGAACCTGATACTGGATTCTATCCCAGAACCCCAGGACCATGACCTGAGCCCAAGGCAGAGGCTTTAACCCACTGAGCCACCCAGGTGTCCCCAGTATATCCCAATTTTTAAGCCTTATCAAATCTTTCCTAGCAATCCACTTGACCAAAATACTTTTTTTCCTACATACTGGCACAAGCCACCATCCATTAAATGATATTTTGGCATTAAAAAGAAAAACACCCAGATGTATTTGGTAGTGTTCAGAAATCCAGTTCATGTGGCAATAAAATCAACAACGGCTTACTTTGCCAAATATGCATAACCTATAGTTTGGGATATAATAAAATTTTCCATACCACAATAATCAAAACATTAGTTGTATGATGCACGCACCATATAAATTGAAGCCTCAAATGTTTTTGAACATGAAGTACATTAAAAACATTGAGTCTCAGAAAAGATCAAATGATACTCCCATATGCAAGTGCTTTGAAAATGGTAAAGCACTATAAAATATATCAAGTTAGGTATGAAAGTAATATATACACACATAGCAGAAGCCAAATGTAACCGCACGCAGCAAATGATGTAATGATCCTTATTTGTCTAATTTGCATTTTCAGAAAAGACCGTTCATATGTTACAACAGCAGCTAAGTTTACAACAATTTTGCTTTGTTCTTGGCACACAAAAAAAGGTTAAGAATTTGCAGACAAGTCTTGGCAAAGAGATATTCTGAGGCAGCCTTGCCAGTCCCTGAGAGCTGCAGTATACAGCTGGAAAACGTTTGGAGGTTATGGACGTGTTAGAAAAACCTTCAGTGAGTACTGCTCATCAGTAAAGCAACATCTTCGGGTCATAATTGGGCCTTGAGGGGTATTAAAATAGTTCTAGAGCATTTTACACACTGGTTGGGTATTCCCAGTCCCATTCAGATGGTCTCATTTCTATGTGGAAATATTATTTGAGTTGCAGTAGTAAAATAGTATAACCAGTTCCCTCGTCCATCTAAATATGTAATTTGGGGCTGCTGAGTGGCTCAGTCAGTTAAGCATCTGCTTTTGGCTCACGTCATGATCCCAGGGTCCTGGGATCGCGTCCCGCATCAGGCTCCCTGCTCAGCGGGGAGCTTGCTTCTCCCTCTCTCTCTCTCTAGTTACCCCTGCTTGTGCATGTGCTCACTCTCCCTCTCTCTGTCAAATAAATAAATGAGTTAAATCTTTTAATAAAATATAATAAATTTGTAATTTGGCTTGGAGTACCACATTTTGTACCATTAGAGATCAACTGGACTATTTCCCCATCACCAAACTTAGTTTTCTCACCCAGAGTTTTACTGATAGACATGGGAAAAAAAAAGCTTTTTATTCTATCCTCCAAGACGAGACCAACTTTTTTTGTATTCAGTGATACTTCTGGCTGGTCACGTGTATCCGCAGCCCAGGCGGGGCGCTTCAGAGGAAGGCGGAACTGGAAGCGAGTTTTTAGATCATGCAGTGGATTCCACTGACCCATTACCCTGTATGACAGATAGAGCCTGAGCCCCAGGGGAGGCATTTCTAGTCTCCGGGTGTTTCTAGGCCTTTTATTTATAGTGACAAATCAACTGCTGTTAGAGAAATGATGGCCACATTTTCTGTTTTTCTAAAGAGCTACATGTTGCAAGAATTTTTTTTTTAATTAATTTTTTATTTTTTATAAACATATATTTTTATCCCCAGGGGTACAGGTCTGTGAATCACCAGGTTTACACACTTCACAGCACTCACCAAAGCACATACCCTCCCCAATGTCCATAATCCCACCCCCTTCTCCCAAACCCCCTCCCCCCAGCAACCCTCAGTTTGTTTTGTGAGATTAAGAGTCACTTATGGTTTGTCTCCCTCCCAATCCCATTTTACTCTCCTTTCCCTTTTTCTTGCTTGTTGAGACAGGATGCATTTCCTCTTTGTCAGCCTGTCTCAGGCCCCACATTCTTTTGCCCCTTATATGGAAAGATCCCACTTGCTTAAACATGTTGAGAAGCACAAATAAAAAGGAGCCATTAAAAAGATTTACATATATATCATATGCATAAATACCTATACAAAGTTCAGTACATCAAGGAACACAAAGAATTACCTAAAACAGTTGCCCATGACTTGACTTTAGCCTAGTGTCATTGAAATAGCCTTCTTTACGTATCTCTCTGTCTTTATAAAAGGTCACAATATTATTGTCCCAAGTTTTCCCATGAATCTGTCTTCATGTGGAGCATTTTTAAATTAAATAAAAAAAAAAAAGAGAGACCAAAATAGACATTCCAGCACTATTTTTAAAACGATGTGTTTCTTCTATATATTTTGGTTGGTTTCGAGTTACAAAGTAAAAGCACACTTATTGTAAATAAATTTGAATAACACAGGACTATAAAAAGGGAAAAAATGGATAGTCTTCCCTCTAACCCGTTCAGTTCATCCTCCAGAAGCATCCATTGTATAAAAGAGGTAATGTGGTATTGTGCTTAAGATCGTAAATCCTGAAACCAAATTGTCCGGCTTTAAATCTTGGCCTGCTACTTCCTAGCTGTGTGGCCTCAAACAAGTTAACTAGCTTTTCTGTGCTTCAGTCACCTCCTCAACAAAAGGCACTAACAAAAGGCTATGGCACGGGATAAATGAAATAAAGGTACCTAGAAGAATGTCGGATGTAAAATAAATGCTCAGTGTTCGTTGTTATTATCAAGTCCTTTTGAAATGCAAAGAAAAGTATAAGCTATTATAAATTACATACCTACAGGAATAAACTACATATTTCAATAAAACTGGGGGGAAAAAGCCTACCACCAGCACTACCACCACCACCAATAAAAAACTGTAAAAAAATAACAACTTTGAAAGAAATTCTTGGGGCCCCCCCAGGGTCCTGGGTTCAAGCCCTGCATCAGGCTCTCTGCTCAGCAGGGAGCCTGCTTCCTCCTCTCTCCCTCTGCCTGCTTCTCTGCCTACTTGTAATCTCTTGTCTGTCAAATAAATTAATAAATTTTTTTAAAAACTTCTGGGATCATGAAGCTATGATATAAGTTTATACTGCATTATTCTGTTACTTCAATGTCAAATTTACTTCAACAGATTATTAGTAGTATTGCTAACTGCCTAAATTATAAGGTCTACCTAAAAACCTTTTGAAAAACAGACTTGATTTCTGAAATAATCTGAATAAATTTTATTTGAAAAGTAATAAAAAATATCTTGACTAAATACCTATTTACATGAGTATGGAGCAGAAATATCTTAACAGCTAAATTCCAATTCCTCTAGAAGTTTCTCCACTCTCCATATCCCCCCATAATGCAGTGCCCTTTCTCCCACTTCTTTCTCCCTCTTCCCGAGTTATAAGGAAGGCCAGCTCGGGAGCTGGGAACCTGTGGCACAGAACAACCTGTCCGTGATCACGTTGCAGCCGCCCACTCGGCATGTACTTGGCATTGAGGAAACCAAAACAATGGCAACAGGACTGGAGCACCTACGCCAGTCCCAGCCTTCTGGTCCTGGTTCTGTCCATTAACTCTGGCTCCTTAGCAGCCATAACATCATAGCAACCTCACGCTGCACTTTGCATTCTGGGTCACAGCGGTGCACTCCAAACCCCACGGCTAGCCATCACGTCTTCATCTGCTCTCAAACCTCTGAAGCACACTTTTGACTTTACATACATAGTGTATTTAAGGTTCCTACAGTCTTGCCTCATTGGAGAGCTCCTGGGTTTTGATCAGTGACTATGTCCGACTGACTCAAACACAAGCCATGCGAGCCAACTGACAAATCATAATTCGGATCCGATTTGCCAAAGTTCCCCAACCCCCCCCCCAAATGAAAGAGACTTAAAAACCATCTAACTACTGCTGCTCCTTTCAGTTTCAGTATGAAACACATGTGTATCATCATGGAAGTGTGTGTGATGACTGGAGATATAATGAGAACAAGTGTATATTTTTATAATATTAAAGAAGAGGTTTTCCACAGAACCTTGGGGCTATATGCAGCTCTTACTCGTAATACATATGTTTCTAAGGAGAATCTGTATCCCACAGAATTACGTGCACATGTATGCGTGGAGTGTACGTATTGATGAGAACCAAGAATGAGGAGGCAAGGTCATAAGTTTGCTTACCGATGCGTATGTTGATAAAAATCTGTTATGTGTTTGCCATAATTGTTTGAACATGTACGTCTGGTTGCTCTGCGATTTGGAACAGTTTCCATCTTCTCTGGTCTAGCTGGTCAAAAATCTCAGTACATAATTTAAATACTTCAAAAATATACCATCATTTTCTCAAAATTGATTTCAAATCCTTCATCTTTGGGATTGGTGAGAAAATTAACATCGGTCAGTCTTTTTAGGATCCTTTTCCCAGCGATTTTTTTTTTTTTCTTTTCCAGGGTACTGGGCGGACAGACAGCAGGAGAACGGAGGAAACCCTTGGGTCCTGAAGTATGCATCCTCTCTGACTGCTGAGGAGAGGCTAGGTCTCAGTGTGCATGGTGTGCTGTGGTGTGGTGTGGTGACCCTTGATGGTTTGGGGCAACAATGTGAGCCTTTTGGGTGGCTATGAGTGAAGCCAGCAGTGTCAGCATACACAGTCATTTCCTGTCAGAGGTCATTCTCCTGTTCTCATCGGTCCCTCCATCCCCCTCTCGCCAACCTTCCTGTTAACGAGGTGAACCTATGCATTACGGTCCTACCACCCTATTCTTTAGGGTCCGACAGTCTTGGCCGGGTATCTTACTGTCTCCTTAGCAGCCTGACCCAAGAATGGGTTGCTCTCCCCACAAACCTGTAAACACTCCTCTCCTTTCCAATTGATTAGAATCTTTAAAAAAAAAAAAATTATCCAGGATAGCCATGTTATTTCCCTTGTTCTGACCAAGACACTTTTCCTACAGTTAGGAATCTTCTCTCTCTTCTGGGGCTAAGCTGGAGGAGGGAAATAAGCCAAAAAAACCAGAACCTTACAGGCCATGACACATTCCCTCCCTCCAGCAGTAATTTCAGGGTCTGAATGAAAGGAACGTAAAAGGATCAAGACAGGTAAAAACATTAATCTCTGAAAATATTAACTCCTGCCTCCCAGCACCACCACCATACACACACATCCACTGGCCAAGGCATCATAAATATTAAAGACTTGCAGGAAAGTAGCATGGTTCAAGGCAAGGGTACAAAGGCCTTTTCAGGATCCCCAACCTCAAGTCCAAAATGAAACTCACAAACCCATCCTCCTCAGTTAAATTCTCCTCTGCCTTGTCTTTTCTCTATTTCTATTAATAGAATCATCAGACAAGCAACATACCACGCTGGAAATGTTGGTGTCACCTTCCACTTTTTCTCCTCTCCCTTTTTCTCTTCTATCCCTCAAATAACAAATCATCTCCAATCTAATTTGGTGACAGCTTCCAGGCTTCCCTCTCAAGCCTGCTGCCACTCTGCCTTAATCTAGCTCTCTCTGTTTTGAAAGCTTTAAGTATTCTCTTAGATTACAAAGTAATATTTGAATACTACAAACAATTCAAACTGTATCCAAGTCTAAAAAAAAAATAGTGAGAGCCTCCTAATAATTTCATCAGAATGACAACTGTCAGCATTTTGATACAAATTTTTTTCATATGAATACAGTCAAATAGAAAAGTTTGTTTTTGTTTTCACAAATATAAGTTTATATTGCATATACCACTTTGCAATCCTCCCCCTAGTTTTATGAAGATGTAATGGACATATAGCGCTCTGTACCTTTAAAGTATACAGACAGCATAATGACTTCCATATATTATGAAATGAATACCACATTTAATCCATCATCTCAAAAGATACAATAAAAAAAATAAATAAATTTATCCTTGGGATCAGAACTTTTAGGATTTACACTCTTTTTTACCCTCATTTTATTTACCCTCATATTCTCAAAACTGACTTCAAGTCCTTACCATTGGGACTGGTGAGAAAAGTAACCTCAGTCTTCTTAGGATACTTTTCAAACATACCATATCTTTTTAAATATACCATACAGCAATGTGAACTGTAACCATCACGTAACAGATTACATCTCTAATATTTATCTTGTCACTGGTTGTAGCTTTTGACTCCCTTCATCCAATTCCCCCTTGTTTTGCAACTTACAAAAAAAAAATCTTATATTGTGGACGTCTTTCCATGGTAGGACATATAGGGCTACAATTCTTTTCATTGGGTGAAAAGTATTACTTTGTTTAGCTATATCACAATTTAATCCACCTTATCTGAATGGATTTTTGGGGTTTTATGCTACTGAACACCTCTCGACCTATATCATTGTACCCTTGAGCAAAGATTTCCAAAGGATTAATAAAGACTAACAAATTACCTTTCTGAAGCAGGGTATATTCCCACTGAAAATGCATGAAGGTGCCCCTCATTATTCTTTGACTGAATTAATGCAACCTAATCTTAATCATTTTCTTTGTCAACAAATTCTCCCCACTCTGGCTTATCATTTTCATGGCCACCAAAGTTGTTTTCCTAAAAAGAATGGAAGCAGATCCTAACAGTTCTTACCTTAGATGCTTCAGTCAGATCTCTGTCTCCAAAAGATGCAACTGACCCCTGAAATGTTCCAATAGACTGGCCTGAATCTACCGTTTTAATTTCTTCAGTGGACACTGCCTCCTGCAAATCATACTTAGGACATTAAATGGGTTCATTTGGGGGCACCTGCATGGTGTAGTTGGTTAAGCATCTGCCTTCAGCTCAGGTCATGATGCTGGGGTCCTGAATTCAATCTTGGCCCCTGACTCCCTGCTCAGCAGGGAGTCTGCTGCTCCCTCTCTCTCTGCCCCTCCCCCTGCTTGTGCTCTCACTCTCAAATGAATAAATAAGTCTTTTAAAAAACAAAAAGAAAGAAACTTCTGCTCTAGCATAATTGTGATGAGTTACACTGAAGGAGACCAGGTCACCCTGAAGGGGACCAGAATGTGCTGCCCCAACACATGGCACTTTGACATCAGGATTACTTTGAGCTGAAGACTACTAAGAATCAACAGACGCAGGGAGAGTTTTCTGCCCTCCCTTCTCTGCCTGACGCAGGCCATACATTTCCCTTTGAGGAAGGTGTTCCCTCTGTCCCACACCAAGAAAAGTGACCCTTCTCATCTCAGAGGACAAGTCAACCCCAATATGAGTTTGTATAAACAGACCTGACTAAAATAGCCCTTCCCATCCGTTACCTTCCCCCATGTATTTCCCAGTTACTTCCCTACAGTTTTTCATCTTTGGAGTCCAAACCCTCTCTCATCCCATAAGAGAGGTATCTAAGTCCCAGACCTTGATACCTCTTTGTTTCAGTTCTTTCCTGTGAACTACAAGTACACATAAATATTCTAAAAATTACCTCCCCTCCTACTGTTAATCTGTCTTTTGTTAGTCTAATTTGGAGTCCTAAGCAAGTAGAGGAAAACTTTCTCCTCCACCTTATCTGAATAGGATAATCCACCTTATCTGAATGGACTTTTGGGTTTTTATGCTACTGAACACCTCTCGACCTGTATCAGTCGAGACAGTTCGGACATGAGGATGCGTGGCGACTGGTTGGGATTCCCACTCACTCAGTAACCTGTTGCTGAGATCTCCAGACCCCTAACCAAGCCAGCAAAGGTAAGTGTTCTTGCCAAATCAGCCTCTTGGATTTCAGCTCAGAGTGTGGCGGAAGAGCAGTAAGAAACTCGCCTTGTGTTTTTCCTTCCAACACTCGATTGGCAGGAGAAAGTGTAAGAACCAGCATGTTGGGTATTGTAACTCCTCTGACTTTTAGTTTGCATACTTTCATTATTGATCCTGTCCCTCTTGGAGAGAGCTGTCGTTTTCTTGTCTCTGCTTTTTGTGCTGGTCATCAGAGGGAGGAGAGTAATAGGGTATAACATACTCAGAAGACCCATGAGCCTGTTGTTTGAGCCTGTTGACTCATGAGCCTGCTTACAGTTTTCACTGGACCAGAATCTGTTTGGATAAACGTTGCTATAGGTCACTATTTAAAAAAAAAAAAAAAAAAAAAAAAGGATGAGGTTCTTTTGTCTTGATTTGGGTCCTGAGAGGTTGGCGGCTTAGGTCTAGAACAACATTCTCTCTGGTTTTCCACCTATTGGGAGTGCAGGTCATTGGGCCTGCCTCTGGAGGTAACTAGCTGCCTGGTTAGGGACTTGAGACATAAGGAATGAGAGCATCACTTTCCATCTGAGGGTTTCAGTTTTTTGGGGGGGGGATGTTGGGTGGGGGGGAGTTTGTCCAAATAAGGATCTTAGCCCATAAAGGGCCCTTGTCATCTTTTTCTCTGCAGCCTTATTAGTGCTGGGAAAGTCCCATGTCAGAATGGTCTGCCGGGGTGTGACAGATTAGCAAGTCTGGGATTGGAGGCCTCTCACTTTGTGGGAGACTAGAGACACGTGTTTTCACCAACGCCATTCTTTCTGCCCGTGCCAAGAAAGGTCTCTGTTTCCCTTCTCTTCGGCTTTCTCAGGGAGTGACTTTGAATCATTGGGGCTGTATCTTCTCCACCTTCCTTGGGATGCCTCTTGTAGCCATGATTCAGTCCTATAAGGCTTGTTGGCTTTGTGTTATCTTTTGGAATATACCTTTGGAGATCCTAAATCATTGGTAGCCAGATGACAGTCTTTGGATCCGGAAAAGCTTTTATACTTAAAAGAATTTTTAGAAAATGTTCACCCTAAATAAATGTCTGATTGGTACCTGTAGGAGGATCCAATTGAAAGAAGGGGGGAAAAAAACCCCAACCTAATATCATGGTTAGCCTACAAAGATTCCCTTAACAAAAGAACAGAAATCAGATTTAGAACAACTTAAAATTCCACCACAAACACTGCCCCTCCCCCAACTCCTTTTATAATGTCAGCTTAAGAAAGCTTAGGCTGTCAGGAGAATTTACTGTTTGTCCCAGAAAGAGCAAAAACAAAAACAATAAAACCCAGAAATAGGCAAATATGCCTCCAAACTCCTTCTTAGGATTACTTGAAAGCTTGTCCCCTTTCTCTCCTGCTTTGAAATGTAAATCTTCTACCACCGAGGACTGTCGGCTCAAGGACAGGAGTCATCTCCTTGAACTGGAAGCCTCTACGGGAAGAACTTCTAACTTCGGCTCCCAGTCCAAAGAGCACCTTGCTTTAACTTCACAGTACACGGAAACCACCACCTGGCATTAAAGCCACAGCCTCCATAAACCACATGTCCAAGAAAGATCTTTAAAGTCTTCCCCACAAATACTGGTAAAGAAAAAAAAAAAAAAAGCCTTTTATTGTGGGACGCCTGGGTGGCTCAGTCATTAAGCATCTGTGTCTGCCTCTGGCTCAGGTCATGATCTCAGGGTCCCGAGATCGAGCCCGCCATTGGGCTCCTTGCTCAGTGGCAAGCCTGCTTCTCCCTCTCTGACTCCCCCTGCTTGTGTTCCCTCTCTCGCTGTGTCCTCTCTTGAATAAATAAATAAAATCTTAAAAATAAGAAAAGTTTTTTATTGAGCACATTGAGCAGGTGACTGACTTGGTCCATTTGCCATAAATATAATTAGGATTTTAAAAAAAGACAAAAATGAGAACCAACACTTATATAAATTAGTCCATTTTGTGTGTCTATATGTATACCTGACCCATGGCCAAAATCTTAAAATTAAAAAAATTTAAATCTCTATTTTATATGTATGTATGAATGTATGTATGTATGGTTCATATATGTGACTTTTTTTTTTATCTCTGGATGGCATTACCAAGTTAATAAAGGAGCACTATTCTAAATCAGCTTAGAAAAAGCTAGGCACTTGTAAGTTAAGTATTCCTGGAACTCCCAGAAATATAGGTGCTAACTCAAATGCTTTTCTTTTATTTTTATTTTTATTTTTTTTAAGATTTTATTTATTTGATGGAGAGAGAAAGAGTACAACCGGAGGGAGCAGTAGGGGAAGAGGGAGAAGCAGGTTCCCAGCTGAGCAGAGAGCCTGATGTCGGCTTCCAACTCAGGACCCAGAACCCTGAGAGCTGAAGGTAGATGCCCAACCAACTGAACCATTCAGGCATCCCTCAAATGCTTTTCAAGTTCATGTGATCCAGGATAATCTTTCTTGAATAAAACCAGTTCAATAGTATTGATTTAACAAAACATCCTCAGACTTGTCAACATTAAATATAATAACCATTTACATCTTATTGTACTTGAGTTTACTAGTCAAATAAGCTGACATAACTACTAGATGTTTAAGATGATAAAAGTTATATATTTAATTTTAATCAAATTGAGTCACTGTTCTGACAAATTTCATTTTAGGAATAAATGTCTTATGATTGTATCAGCTTAAAAATAACTTCCCAGAACTTTTTGGTAACTTGAAAACTTAAAAGTTTTTTGATGTAAGTTTTCAACTTATATCAAGTTTTGGTAACTTGAAAACTTAAAGTTATATTAAATTAAAGGATAGATATTCACTGAATATCTAGATTATTACCAAATAAGATAAAATACTGAAATATTAACTACTAAATACAACTTCATGTTTATTTACTTTTGGAGTCTTAATTTTGCAGAAAGACTAAAATATGTTAGTAAACATGTTCTTTTGCCACACTAATACACTTTACCATGAGGTAACAATCTTTAGACACTATCAAATGGTGTATTCATAAATTAGCTCATCTAGTACAGGATGCGGATCACAACAGACAGTTCCCAATTGTCCACCTCTTAGTTTTCACTAGAAATTAAGCCTACTGAGAGTTAAGAATTCTCATAAATATATGTAAATAAACTATAGGAACAATAAGAATGAAGAGGGAAAAAACCTTGGTATGCTAAGTATACAAGGAAAGTATAAGATGTGTTTTCCTTGAAAAAAAGGAAAAAAGTAATTTTGCCTTACAGTAGGTTAGAGGCCATTTAAAGCCTATTCCAGAAGGATAAAGTAGAAAATCGACAAAAACCTGAACAGATACAGAAAATTGGAAAGGATCTGTGAAAAAGGAAAGAAAAGGAGAAAGAGGAAGAATCTTATCTTGTGAGATCAACTTGGCTAAGATTGAATGGCTCTATTTATAAGATTTTTTTAAAAAATGAGCCCAATAGTGTGCTGATGTAAGACTAGAGTTTGGCTTTCTTTCTCTGCTAAAATAATACAATTGTGTTGGATTATTAGTCTCTTCTTTTTAAAAAAAATTTATTGATTTCTGGTCTATTCATGAAAGATTGTGAAAATTGTGAAATATAGATTCTTTCTTTACTTCTTGAGTCCTCCACGTAGGAAATAAAGATTCTGTGTTCTTCGCATTGGCTTTATCATAACGTCTTTGATTATTTGAGAAAACGGAGTCTTCTCAATGTTGAAATAGTTCTTTTTGCTTGTTCTTATTTTACAAGCCATGTTATCTTCTCTATTTATCTTTCAAATATTTTATTTTCACTTTCATTAAATAATTGAAAACTTAGCAATGCTTCATGGTGATCTGTGTTCTCATTTGATTGAACGTTCAAATCTTTTGACATTTTAGACAACTTCCCTAAATCGAATTCTAAATGAAGTCTTCCTGACCTTTGTGACATTGGCATTTCCTAGACAGTCCCAAAGGCCAATTTTCATGAAATTAGGCTTATTTTGCAAAGAAAATTATTGTTGATCAAAATGAGGATGATTGTGGAGGAAATTTTGTGTTTCAATAGAAAACAATCCACTTTTGTGGGTGTTCATTGTCATTGAGCTACTTTCACTCCTTTGTAAATGGGATCTTGCCATCTTGCAATTAATGTCTCTAATTTTCTCTTTCTAACTTAGCATCAATGAGGACTAAATGTGCCCTTTTCCTGAAGCTCTGCAAGTTCAAAGAATTTATCACCATAATAGTTTGGGCCACTCGGGAAGTTTACCAGAACTTGGTCCTGGAGACTCCAGGACATAACCATGACTGTGAGACCACTGTGGAGGCCGAGAAAATCATGGCCATCCCACCTCAGGTTTAGCCTTAGCATAAGTTCAGCCATCTTAGCTCTGGCAGCCATCTCAGACCCCTGTGCCCAAGGGCTGAACTTTCCCCCACCCTGCTTTAGTAACCCCCACCCTGTTTTGGTTCCAGGAAGCCCCCCCTGCTTTAGTTCCAGAGAGCCCCCACCCTGCTTTAGTAAGCCCCACCCTGCTTTGGTTCCAGAGACCCCCACCCTGCTTTGGTTCCAGAGACCCCCACCCTGCTTTAGTAACAGGAACCCATAAATACACCTGTCTTAACTAAGCTTGTGGTCCAAGTCCCTACTCCACTGCTTCGGGTGTACTTGGGCCCAAGGTTAAGCTTGTCGAATAAACCCTCACGTGATTGCATCTGTGCTTGGCCCCTTGGTGGTCTCTCGGACCGGAAAACTCAGGCACAACCACCACCATTACTATCTTCATTCTGCCTTCTAAAGAGACTTCGCATCCAATATATAGAAATCTTCTTGACTGGCTTCTGTACTCAAAAAACTGGATTAATTCTCTGCTTCAACCAGGAATCTTTCTTTTTCTTTTGTTTCCATAGAAATGCCCCTCATTGAATGCCCAGTTGTTCACACCCTATAAAGGTCCACCTTCAGGGATACCCCACCCCTACCTATACCACTGCCTCCAGAAATGAGACAGAACTATTTAACTAAACTGACCTATTCCTAAGGATAGGTTTAATTTGAATATGGGAGAATGCACTTATATTTATTCTATCTGCTTATTTATTCTTTTTCTAATCTGTGTTCTCCCCCTTGGCAGATCCTTTAACCCTCAGCTACTAACCCCTTTCTCTTTTCTCTATAGCTACCAATTAGGCTTTTGATGTGTGAAAATTGCTCAAGAGTTTCAGATGGGGAGATGAAGGGATCAAAGTATGCCACCCCAAAATACCAAAATATTCTAACTCGGCATAAGGACTATTTTGACCTGAAAGCAATTGAAATCAACAGATGCAGACATTCTCTGCCTTATGCTTCCCTACCTGAAAGGAGTAAGGCATAAATTTCCCTCTGAGGATGATGTTTCCTACCACGCTACCCCTCAGCCCTCACCCTAATACCGAGAAGAAAAAATGACTCTTCTCATCAAATATATAGCATGTCAAGAAGTGTTTTCATAAAAAGATCTTACTAAAATATTCCTTATGTTCTATTAGTTGCCACTATATGTGTCTTAGTTATTTCCCACAACCTATCCTCCCTTGAACTCTAATCTCCTTTTCCTTTATTAAGAAGGGTATACAAGCCCTCAAAGTCTAACTACTACTTTGAGTTTGACTACTTTTCTGTGAACTCCTATCCACACAAATATCTTCGGTTTAATAAAGGAATAACAAAAATTGTATGCCTTAAGTCTTGTTAATCTGCCTTTTGTGATTCTAATTCACAGGCCCCCAGTAGCTGAATCTAAGAGTATAGAGGAAAATATTTTCATCTCCAAAGGCCCCCTTGCAAAATCTTTCATACCCAGACTAAAAGTGTACATTTGTTAGTACACTGGTCAGCTATGTGTATAGCTTGTGATGTGGGCCAGAACAAGGTCAACTGTTTGGTACTGGAAGCAGCCTGAACTTGGATCTTTATGACCCCAAAGCCTTTGAAAATACTAGTGGAAATAGAGCAACCTGTAAGTTAAGAAATTATAATTATGCTGAATTTAAATTCCCCAACATCTTAGGTGTTAGAGATTTAGATATTTCTGTTAAATTGCTTATGGTGAGACTCATAGATCAATTCAAAAATTTAAAAATTATAATATATGGGCATCTGGATGTGAAAATATGATATTTGAACCAGAAGACACAGAACCAAGATTCCATCCCTAACTCTGACACTTCTTAACTGTGTGAGTTGGGGCAACTTACTAAATGTCTCTGAATATGTTTCCTTATGGGGAAAAAAGGAGTAAGAGTTTGTATCTGCTTTTCCCATATTACAAAATGACAGTAGGGATCAAATGAAATGTATGCATGCATATATTCATAATCAAGTACTAAGTAGAACTTTGTTTTTAATATGGAGAGGAAAGACATTCTAGGCTTGTTGACTCTATACTTATTAAATTTAACTCAGGAATTAAAATAATAAGGCAAGCTAGTCCTAATAACATATGGTCAGACATTTAAAAAAAGTCTGAGAACTCAAATGAGAGACAGACCCTACTTGAGTCCTAGTACCTCTTTTACCCACCTTGCCATGCACCTTCCTTTCTCATTTTACATTAAAATCTGTCCGTTTCTAAAGTGGTCAGGGGCTTTCTATGGCAGGCTTATCAGATTAAAAAGTCAGCCCAGACGGAATAACAAAGCAATTGCTTTTCTAACATCTAGTACTTCATTAACTACTATTTAGGGGAAGAGCTAAAACAATAGAAAGCTGCAGAGAAATTCGCTAAAATCTTTAGGGCTTTTCTGAAAAAGCTAAGCCAACTTTAGTGGAGGATTTCATTTCCCTATTACCTGGTACTATTTTTCCGGTTTAATATCATATATCTTTATAAAACTCCGGGAGGGATCTTTTAAAATTGTTATAAATGTATTGCATTCCGCCAGACTACTGCAGAGTGGTTATTGTCCTCTGAAATAACTGGTCTGATGCAGTTCCCCGAGAAAGGCTGATTTGATGAATCAGAGATAGTAATCTGAGAAGTGGGATAGACTGCCCTGGGAAGGTCTCTTTTCCCTCGCCACTGCCAGCCACAATGATTAGTGTTAGCCACTGACTCTGTTTCAGTGTTGAAGCAAAGAACCAAAGGGCAAGAAATCAGAACCACAGATGCAATGGAAAATTTTCCATTTTCTTCCATTTTGTTGGCTACGGTGTACTTTATGTTTACAACTCCTAAGGAATAGTTAACATGTCGGCAAGCTATTCCCTGGCTAGGAAACATATACAGAACCAGAATTACATACTTTGTAATTTTACGCATTATATTTGTGGGCTTGGAAACAGAGAGTATATGAAATTTCCTGCTAAGGACAATGAAGCTGTATGTTCAGGCACAAGAAAGAGCTAAAAAGAATTATTCAGTAAGTGCCCAGGTGAAACATCAGTCTGAGTAAATCTGGATATTCATTTTCTGAAGCTCTTGTTTTCATTAAAAGATACGTTTTTAAAATTTTTATTTTTATATGACTTTTATTGTCTCCATTTGGCTTTTTATACATGGCCACTAAATGATTTTTTAGGGGGAGGGGTCAATTTGGCCATTTGGGCTTTTTTATCATGGCTGATCGCTACGTCATCAATCAAGTGAACAGAATAACTCCTTGATTCCCTTCCCCATGGAGATGCGCATCTTTTATCCATTTCATCCAGGTGGGATTTTTAAAATATCAACAAATGAGTCATTACAGCTGTGTTTTGAGACACGGTGCTGTTTAGATGAGCAATTATATTGTGAAATTTAAGGAGCAGGTGAAAACAGGATACCTAATATCAAAAATTAATATGTATTTGAAGGTGTATGGAAGAAATACACCAAAATAGTAAAAATATTGAAAATGATTTTCTCTAGTGGGGCAATTATGGGTTATTTATAGTCCTTGGTAGTTTCCAAATGTTCTGCAATAAACATATATTACTTTTATAATCAGAAAAAGAAGTCAGTTTTATAAGGGAAGCATATAAATAAGCTTTTTAAGGGCAAGAACCACTTCTATTCATCTCTGAATTCTTCACGGTGCCATTTAATTGGGAGAAGTGTTTTATTATTGTAAAAGCCACTTGATTACAACACAGCATTTGCCACAAACAAACAGGCAATTAGAAAAATATATTGCAAAACGAGGGGATTGCTCATCAACACCCCAAAAATCCTCTCTGCATTTCCCCTTCCATTATTCCGTTATGTCCCTGCAAACACCTTTAAAAGTTTTTCTTTTTAAAAAAATGATGGGGATGCCTGGGTGGCTCAGTTGGTTGGGCGGCTGCCTTCGGCTCGGGTCATGATCCCAGCGTCCTGGGATCGAGTCCCACATCGGGCTCCTTGCTCAGCGGGGAGCCTGCTTCTCCCTCTGCCTCTGCCTGCCATTCTGTCTGCCTGTGCTTGCTCTCTCTCTCTCTGATAAATAAATAAAATCTTTAAAAAAAAATAAAAAAATGATGGATTTATAACCACAGAATCTCAGGATTGGAAGGGAATTTTAAGATCATATATTCCAACATCATCCAAATTATCCAGCTGAAACCCCAAATCCTCTTACCTTTCAAGCCAGTTCATTCTTGCAACTTCAGCAAAGTTAACAGCAGCTTGTTAAATATCTCTTACACAATTTCTTCCCCCCCCCCCCGACCTAGAATAAAGATGCTTGGGATGGATTTTGTGTCATTATTAGTAGCAAGGACTCTACTATACCAGACCTGCGGAGGGATGGAAATTACCATGAGGCTAAAGAGCCCAGCTTCCAGTAAAGTGTTTTTAGGGATGTAACGGTGTCCACATGAAACTCATCACCCTTTCGAACCTCTTGGTCTCTCAACCAATGTCCCAGAAGAGGCGCTCCTCCATCTTAAGTCGCAAAATCACTTCCGTTATTTAATTTTTGGCAAAGAAGAAATAATTTCACCTGCAAGTATAAAAAGTAGCTGTGCTTGGCCAGTCCCTGCAGAGTTGGTGATGTTCTGAGGTATGAATGGGAGCCCGGAGAAGGCCCTGCCCACTGAGTGGTCTGTTCAACAGAGCGAAACCGTCACTCTCGTTAGCCCTTCTCCGTGGGCCTCAGAACCCTTCACCGAGCCGCTTAGTTCAGCTGTTTGAATGGGCTGAAAGTCACTAGTCTGGTGTCTTACATGATTTCTAGAGCATGATGAGCAAGGAAAGAGGCTTCTGGCTCCCAATAAAAACCCAAAGCTTCCCACCTCCTCGGTAGATACCTAATTTAACGCACAGAAGGACTCTTAATTACCTCCATTTGGGCGGAATGGTGACAGCGACGTTTGTACTGGAAGTCAGTCTCAGTAGAGTTTGTTTTCAAAATGAAGCAGCAAGAGAGCTCTTTCTACCTTGGATAGAAAAGCTAGGTTTTAATTAGAACCCTGTTACCACCCCATTATCATTACCTTTTTGGTTATGCTACCGCCGTGTTTTCAGAAACACTTCAAACACTTGTTCATAGGGTTGGCCCCAAACACAGTGTTTCTAAGCTCCCCTCACCCCCTCTCCACAACACACCCTCAAAAACGTATGGAATGAAATGTGTTTAATGAAACAACTGCTTAGCCCCGGGAAGCACAGGTCTAAGAAATTTGGGCTGTGACAGTACAGAGCAACCTAAGGGTTGCAAGTAAGTGAAAATAGAGGGGTGAATACAACTGTTTGAGCTCAAGGCCAGAGAATAAGACCTGCTTAAGGTAGTTCTTGGGTCCATGCACTTTCTTTTTGCCTCAGTGCTCATATTTTAGAGTTTATTTTCTTGAAAAACAAAGGATTGGCTCTAAAATCTTTTGGGCATGTATATCTATAGCATGATTATCAACCCTTCCTTTGGTATGTTTCATAGGCAAAGCTGAGTGCTGCTACTGTCCAGGTCTGGAGGTTCCTGGCAGAGATTTTGTAGGTAGGTGTGTGCTTTCTCCAAAATAAAAACAAAAACAAACAAAGGACAGTGAAAGAGAAAGGTTAAAAAAAAAAAAAAAAAAGGAAAAAAAGAAAGAAAGAAAGAAAGAAATAAAGAAGTAAAGGCAAAATTCTGGGAGCATTGGTGCCTGCAAGAAACTGAACACAAGGTTGCAAAACCAAATGTCAGGCAGGTCAACTGAAAATAAATCTATCAGGGACTCGGCCTCCTGGTGCAATGCTGTGGCCGAGTAATTAACTCTCATACCACTTAATTCCACAAGGATTTGCTGGACACCTCTAGTATGTGCTCAGTACTGGGCTAGGCCCTGATGAATCATAGAGCTAATCTGATTCCCATGACTGTTGGGGGAGAAAATTTGCTTTTTTGCATCCTGACTCGGGTTTTTATGTCTCAGCTGGATAAACGTCTCTGATGAGCGAAATAATTATAGGGAGCACTCACAAAAATGCAGATTTATGCATTAAAAAACCTATTGCATACTGGTATTTCTTGGTTATATAGTGCAGTTGACTTGATACTCATCAGAATTTAGTCCAATTTCCCCCCTTTTCAGAGAGGGAACAGTGGTAGATGTTTTGTAGCATGGGAGGGAGAGCAATAGCTCACCTTACTCCCAGATAATCCCCCCAAAAGCAATTCCTGTGTGTATCCCTTGGGCCAGAGGATGTGACTCAAGTTCAGGAAGGTATTGCCCATAGACCCAAGTATGCTATGGTGGATCTTCCATTGCGCATATGGGCATTCCGCATTCATGGCCCTGGATATAATACATAATGCCCAGAGACATCCTTGCAGTCAGTTGAGATTGCCTTTTCCACTAGCATCTGTGCATGAGCCTGGGCATGGGGCTGAGGATCCATTCTCAGCCAGACAACTTAGGAAGATAGCACATGGTATGTATCCAATCATACAAAGTTGACTGAGCTGAAGGAAAAAGAAGCTTCTATTTCATTCGTACAAGAGAATATTCTGGCCCTATCTTCCTGGCCTCAAAAGTTAATGCTTCTGCTCTGTTCACCTATTATGACAATTAGGGAGTAAAGCATCTTCTTCTACATGGTAGGAGTGCTTATAAAATTTATCTTAAGTAGTCATTTTTTACGAACATACCAGGATAACAGATTCAAATACTTATCTCCTTGATTAATTCACATCCTCTATGTGCTGTCATAAAATAAGACCATTTTTCTGGTTGAATGGGTTCTTTACAATTAGTTCCAAAGGTACTAATTGGAGAGAAACTAAAAGAAGTTTCAGAGTCACTGGAATAATTATGTTGGCATCAAATAACTGATGGTCTATACGGGTCAGACATGATGCCAGGCCTTTCAGGGATCCTTCCCACCTTATCTTCCCAAGATTAGGGCAAAGGTTGCTACTCCTATTATACAGATTGCTTAACACTGATACTAAGGTTTGGTAGGGACTCCCTGAGAATAAGGAAGAGAACAAAATTAGTCCCCTCAAAACATCTGTAAACACTGACCCTTGATTGGCTGCACAGTCTTCTGATACCATCAACACAGCATACCAAGAAGTACCAAGGATAAAATCTAAGATCAGGAACTGTAGTGTGAAGTCAAAACAGTAGTGCCCAACGGTGATGGGCAGGTAGAGAGCAGAACAGGACGGACCAGCGCCCTGCCCTGAGAACAGAATGGGCGTCCTTGCACTCTGCCGTTCTGATCTTTCTCCACGTGGCCATGAGTGAGAGTTAACTGTACTGCAGCTCTGTATTTAGTATCGGTGATACCAACGGGATGCTTTGACCCTAACAGATGCTGAAATAACACGGATCCACTATAATCTACTTCAAAGATCACAGACTGACTCAAGAACTGTCCCTCAAGTCATCATACCCTAATCTTTATTTATTCCCACGAGGCACATTTCTAGAACTTGAGAGCACATCAGAATCACCCAGAGGGCTTGTTAAAACACAAGCTGGCCCAAGCTCCTGAGCCTCTGACTCAGTAGGTCTGAGGCGAGGCCCAAGAATCTGCATTTTTAACATGTTTCCAGGTGATGCTGATACTGCTGACCTGGGAACAACATTCTGAGGTCCTTATAGGCTTCTACAATTTACCTGTATTTAGAACATCCAAAGTCAGAAATTACCAAAGAATAATGAAAGAAAACAGAGAAGTCTTTCAGTCAGGCTCCCAGTATAATGATCCCTCTTTTCAATGGTCTCCTTTGCTTCTACATTTCATTTCGCATGTCATGGTTACAATGCCAAGAGAAAGATATCCTCAACCTTCCCAGTCTTCCATAAGTTCCTCTGATTTTGCTTTGGCAATGCACTTGCTCAAGCAGAACTTCTAGGCAATAAGCACTGTTGTGTATTTTATCATGAGGTTGAACTCTCTTATTTAGTAACATTCACACAGGGTGTTGAAATCAATGGACACCAAATTAATCACACTGTGTGTTTTTACGTAGGACTTAAAAAAAAAAATAGGGTGAGATAGGTCTTCCGAGAACCACAGAGTTTCATGATCCTGGAAAAGGAGACGAGAGCTTAAATTCAAAAACATCTCCCCTCTCTTGCAGTTGAGAATAAGGGAAAGTAAGATGAAAGCAATGAAATCAGAGTGAGTGGGGGACTTAAAAGCTGCTCGTCATAAAATATCTGGGTGAAATAATAGAAGGCTCCACCGGCCCTACTCGAAACAGGGTATGGGATTAAAACAAAACAAAACAAAAATCAGGGCACAATGGAGAAGAAAGTGCTGCAAGTTAATTAGCCAGCAGGATACTTTTCATTTGGGGGTAGACTGTGGTGCCTCAAAAAAACCGTGGGTCTCCAGAAAGCTCCCTTCTAATGGAGCCCAACAATTACAATCATGAGCTGCCTTTGTACACAGCTACACAACCTCATGCCTTTAAAATAGATCTGTCACTAATGACTGAAGGCTGCATCTTCTGAGGTTTTTTAGTTTGGACTCCTGGTTGAAAGAGACCCGGAATGAGTTTTCCGAGGAGACACCCCCCCCCCCTTTAAAAGTCCTTTGGACTCCAACGTTTAGAGAAATGCTTCTGATCCACAGAAACCAGACTGAGTGCCCCCACAGATGCTGCGTGCCTGGCTCTTCAGGGTTCAGTGGCACCAAATGCTCTACAAGGAACTTTGTCCTCCAGGGGATGGGAATAGAGGCAGGCGGTCTCGAGGAATGTGAGGATAAAATGGTGCACGTTTCATTTGTTCTGGAATTTCTAAAATCTCATTTGGCTCTTATCTCTGGAATGGCAGAGCACAAAGACAGTCACCTACCCTCCCAGAGTCAAATACTTAATTTGGGAAGGAGAAACACAGGGGAATCCGAGGAGACCTGAAGAGATCATCAAGCCTGGCCTTAACAGCAAGTTAAAAAAAAAAAAAAGTCTCCCCAAATCTATCTTTCTGGATCAACTTCTCTTTCAGCAAACATAAGAAGTCCAATGAATAAAAGTTACATTTCATGCTCCCTGTCTTGACTCGCCCTCACAAAGCAGAAATGGAACTTAGGGGCAGAATGAAAGCTGGTCCTTCCCTCTAACCTCACTGTTGCTCTCAGGCCACGTCTGAGGCAGTATCATAAATTTTGGACAAAACTGATTCTGACTCTTTTTTTTTTTTCAAGTTGTAAAACAAATGATAATCCAATAGCCGGCAGGGGGTCATCACAGACTCTCATACATGTTATGATTGGCAAGAATGGAAACTGAGAAATTTAAAAGATGAGATTTATTTTCTTTGCCAATTATGTTTATTTGACAAAAATGTACTTGATATGCTTTTAATAAAAGCAATGACTTTCCCATTTACTCCAGATTTCTCATAGTCACATCATTAATAGCAGGTGTATCAGATACCTGCTATCCTCCAGATCTAGAGAAAGGAAAGATGGTCGGTCTAGAGTTGGCAGCAAATTTTGGCAATTCAGTAGACTCGTAAAGAAATTACAGTGCTTTAAAAAGAAAAAGAAAACCTCTTATATTCTTTTGAGACGAAAAGACAAATGTGGCAAAGAATAAAAATAATCTCTAAAAAATGGAAAAAGTTGAATATTTTCCATTATATGCTAGCACACCAGGAAAAGGCAAAAGGCAATCTCTAAGTCTCTAGCAGGACAAAGACAAGACAATATAGGACACTGGTAGACTAAGATAAGACATCTCACACTGCTGGACAACAAGACTTGGATTTCAAATAATCACCCTGACCTCAGTATTGAATCTGAACTCATCATGTTTTCAACAAACCCATCTTCACCTTCCTATGCTCATTAATATTATTCCTTTTCATTGGTGCTTTGTTCTAGAAACCGCTGTCAAATCTGATTTCCTTCTCTCCTGTTTTCTTCATATGACTCTCTCCCTAGACTGTGCTGACTCACAATGTATTTTGCCATTGTCTATTTCTTCTGCCTGCGGACAGCAATCACATGGAGAAGCTCGATACTTTGTCTCTGAGCCCATTAGCAGCAGGATTTCTTCCTTCTTTCTCTATCCTCTCCACTGTGTTTTGCACAGAAGCCAGATTATCTCCTTGGTACACTGTTTTTATTCTACTGACCACCTGAATCAAATCCTCAAAGGGCTTCTCCTGAAACTTTCTCCTGCCCAAGCTGTTTTATGGTCAGTGGACATTTGAGACCAAGATAAAAAACTGGGAAAAGGATGAAGTCATTTCTGGAGGTCCCTTTCTGTGCTCCCTCCCCTTCACAGGAGTGAAAGGAAATTGACATGACAACTGTACCATCCACCTGAGAGTGACCAGACATGCCTGTGCTTAAGTGGGGGATACTGAGAAGACTAACCAGAGTCCTGACCCTGCCTTCAAGGAGCTTAACAAATCAGTATAAGGTTGGAGAAGGAGAGAAGAGCATTCTAGAAAAGGCTTATAAGGTGCAGGATGGGGATCTTCGACATAAACAACTGGGGCACAAACTAAGCACAGGAAGTAGAAATAGGCACTTGGCTCAAAATTCAGGGAAATGGACAAGAGGGGAATGGGGACATGACATTCTTGGTGAGAGAGGAGGTTGGAGATGCGGGCAGAGGTCAGATTGCTTAAAATCCTTGTTCACATGATGATTCTTTTGGTTTACTATGTCTTTTTGGAGGCAAGAGGTGTGGAGAATCTGGAGGAGTCTTCCTAAAATATCTTCATATTTCAGAGAGTAGATGGGTACCCCCATGCATAAAGGACACCTCCTACCAGGCTGTGTATCAGGAAATGCAGGATTTAGCCAGAGGAGTGTGGAAGAGTAACAGGACAGTAAGCCATCAAAATCGGACTATCTGGAAGAAAAATGCTCTCTCTCTCATCTCCCTCACCAACACACACACACACCCATATCCAGCTGCAGGCTGTCTTGGATCGGGCTACTGCACCATCATCCAGATACGAACCGAGCATGGGCCACTGGCAAGGCAGGGGACTGAAGGAAGACACTTGGACAGGCTAAGTCTCATGTTGCCTACCTCTCTCTCCTCATAGACCAAAAACTTTCCCCAAATTAGTCATTTTGTCCTCTGCTGTAAAATAATTCTAAAACCTGGGTTGTTCGCTAACACCGGCCTGGCTTAGAGAACTTCTGGTTGAGAAGAGGAGTGTCTTTGGAGCTTTAGTTCATCCTGCCTGTCTGCAGCTCTTCCCTCTCTCTCTTCCCCCATGGCTTCCGTCCTCCTGTCTCAACATACTCTAAAGATGCCCATCTTGCCTCTTCCTTCTCCCTGCTCCTGCATTTCTTGGCTCCCCGCCTGCTCCACCCCTGCTCCTAACTCCTGGATGGGGAAGAGACTGGGCTCGTGGGATAGAATGACCCAGAGCCCTGGAAATGTCTCTTCCTTTAAAAAAAAAAATATTTTATTTTATTTTATTATTTTATTTTATTTATTTGTGTGAGAGACCAAGAGCAAGAGTGAGAGAAAGTGCATGCGTACTAGCAGCGGAGGGAGTAGCGGACTCCTTGCTGAACAAGGAGCCCTAGGTGAGGCTCGATTCCAGGACCCTGGGATCATGACCTGAGCTGAAGGCACACACTTAACTGACTGAGCCACTTAGGTATCCTGAACTGCTTCTTCCTAATCACTGCAGAACAAAGAGGGAGGTCAGGGCAGACTGGTTCAGGCAAGCAGGGACCTCAGGGCACAGGGGCCTCAGCCTAGACCTGTTCAGGAGGAAATGGGAGCTTTTGATTTTTACCTTGTGTTATTGATGTGCAAAGAATAAGCACGTTGATACTATTTATAGATAGTAGCAAGAGTAAAGTAAACTAACCCAGAACTTGGATTGGCTCTTTCAAGGCAATGCCAATTACTATCATTTTTCAGATCCATTTATGGATACCCACATGTATATATATGTGCATGTGTGTGTGTGTGTATGTATGGATATATATCTATATATATATCTATATATATATATGGATACCTACATATATAAAATATATGTTTATATATAAATGTATAAATCATATACAAATCATGTATATATATAATTTGATTTGTCATCTATACACATATACATACATATATACATATACATATATTATAACTATTAGGCATCTAGTGTGAGTGATATGAAAGAGGATAAGGTGTTGTCACTGCTTTCAAGGAGCTCATCCTGCGTGTGTGGAAACCAAGTGAAATGTCGCGGCGTGCTGGGGCCCGCCCACGCCCACTCACACCTGCTCAGGAGAGCGGACTGTGCGTCTGCTTCTCTTCCCAACTCCCTGCTCAGTGACGTCACTTTGATAGTTTCAATTAACCATGATAAGCGTATTTACGTAAATCAGGATTTTTTCCCCCAGAGAGCTGGTTACCAGCACCCCACTGATTATGCATATCATTAATATGATACATTAATTTTGTTGGGAATTTTGATTACAGGCGCTAAATTCTGTTCACAGTTACACACACTCAACTGTTACTCACACAGCATCACTCTTTGTCTCAAAAGGAAGACGGAGGTGGAAAACTGTCCTAGGGAACAAAAAAGGAGCTCTTCATCTTAATATGCGGGGCTCTGATGGCCTGATCCCAGCTTTCATGCTCACGAGAACATTCAGGCTCAGCCAAGGTTCTTCGTGCTACCCTCTCACCCCGGACAGAGAAGGGATTTCTCTATCCCCACTGAGACTTCTCACTGAGAAGTGGGGTATCTCCACCCTCCCTGTCCCCGTCCAAACCAGTCCTCAAGGCCACCGGAAGTTCTGGCCCCTGCAGAAGCTCCACCAGGCACGGTTCTAAGCACTGTATATCCATTGACTTAATCTTTACAGCAACTCTTCCAGATGATCTCAGCTCTGTGGCAAAGATGAGACACTGAAGCCGAGGAAGGCTAAGTCACTTGCGGGACGTCGTGGACGTAGCTGTTCGCGGTAGAGCGGAGACGCGAACCCATGCGGTCTGACTCCGGGCTCCATAAACAGCAGCGCTCTGCACACAGCTTCTCAGGGAGCCAGGGCTCCAAGTGTGCCATCTGGAGACCACACTGTCTCCAGGCTCCCTGTTTTGGCTTCCAATATTGCCTTGCGTTCTTAGTAATTGTTTCTGCCGTTTCACTCTGTCAACTCAAAGGCTGGGATTTTGTGTTCTGTTCCCCCAAAGCTGTCTCCTTCATATGCTGGGAGCCTAACGAGGTTTTGTTCACTGATTCAGATAAGGACCTTCTTAAATTCCCCCTCATCCTTTTGCATCTCCTTCTTAAACTTACCAGAATTCTGGACCTTTATTGGACAGATCTCATGTATCCTTGACAGACCTTACAAAGATATACCAAGTTGGACATTTCTTTTCCCAAAAAAACAAATAATAATTAGAAAAAGGTGAAAAGCTTTCAAGGCAGTAGTTCTCTGACGCTCGAGTCTGCTACCCCTCATTTGTACCAAGAAGCACCTTGAATCTCCTTTCCTTTAAACAATGACAAGTAGACCAGATTCAGTTTGTTCAGTTTATTTTTATTTTTTTAAAGATTTGTTTTATTTTATTTTATTTTATTTTATTTTATTTTATTTTTTTATTTGACAGAGATCACAAGTAGGCAGAGAGGCAGGCAGAGAGAGGGGGTAGGGAAGCAGGCTCCCTGCTGAGCAGAGAGCCCGATGCAGGGCTCGATCCCAGGACCCTGGGATCATAACCTGAGCTGAAGGCAGAGGCTTTAACCCACTGAGCCACCCAGGCGCCCCTCAGCTTGTTTAGCTTAATGAATCCGTTTCTCCCATGGGTTACAGAGACTGGGAATCTAACGGAGGTTCCCTGGCACCTTACCAGGATCTGTCTCTCAACTATTTCCTTAAATTATCTTTAATATGAATTAGGTACAGATTTACAATTTATATCAGTACCTTACATACATAGTTCACAGCCCCTTCTTGGTAAACACATGCTGTCACGAGAACTCCTTCCAGTGGAATTCAATACACCAGTTTTCAGGGAGCTGAAATCGCAGGTCTGAACAGATAGCACTGGGGAGAATTTCCAAATTCAATTGCATTCTTTGCTGACGTAAATGCACACATCACCAAAAGGTAGTTTCAGTTGTGGGTGTCAAATAAAACCTCAAGTGTATTGAGCATTACTGATTTCCTTTTTTAATTTGCACTCACAAAACATTTCGTATCATTTGAAGGTCTAAAGGCAGTTTGGGTGGTCCAGCCCTAGGCTCTCAGTTACTGTCTCCTTTGTCTGTATTCAGCCATCAGCGTGCGGTCTGAATTCTTGTCTTCTTTTGCATATCATCTACTTCCATACATGTCTCAAGACTGATGGCCGATGGTTGTTGACACCGAGCTCCGCTGCACTTTTTAGGGCTGTTTGATTTTCGGATACAATGATCTCGATTAAACTTTGGGAAGTGTTTGGTTCGGGTTTGTTTAATTTCCATTAATGGCACCAAATAAATAAATAATACCTTAAAAAACAGCGAGTCATGAACTCCTTGCGTAGGCCTGTCCTAGATAATAGTTTTTATGGTATTTTATTGGTGTCCGAAAACATTTTGAATGCAGCATGGACCTTAAAGCTATAATTGAACACAGTTAGCTCACTGCAAAAGGCCTTGGCCTGCAGAGCCCACTCCTGCTGAGAGTCACCTAAAAGGGCCCCCAGGCTGCAAAAAGGCCCCCCACACAGAAGGAGCCCACTGGGCAAATGCCTCCTTGCCTCAGGGCCAATCGTAGCCTGGCAGCTCATAAACACCATTAGCAAAGCCTACTGCTGAGTTATTATGCGACACAAGGATGCTTGAAACTGCTGGTTGGTATTGTTGTTTTACTTCTTGCTTGCCTGGGTCAAAGTGGCAACATTCACTTGAAAAGATCAGGCAATTTCAACTTCTCGATTGTTGCAGAGGTTGAGAATTACGCACAGATGTATTACATGTTGTGATTTTCCAAATCTCCAATGTGTCTATTGTCCTGGGCGGTGTCATTCGTCAAGATAACTCAGCAAACGAAGCCAAAAGGAAGACAGTGGAACAAAGTCATCCCTGTTAGGATTTTGTCCCCCATATTCAAACCAGAAACCAAACTGAGACATTTTATTCACTCCACTGGACAGGGAGTTAAGCCACATATCCTAAGAGACCAGAGACTAAGTTAATCATTCTTACCATCCAGCCCTACTTTTTGGCTTAGTGCTTCTTTTTATCCTTTCTTCCTCTACCACCGTCCCACCTCGTCTTGGACATTTTTAAATGGCAACCGAGAGATGTAAATGCTAGAATGAGGCTGGCGGTTTCAGAACTACATACATTTAGTGTTTTATAATCATAAGACCATGATGACTCTCCTCTTGAAACAAGACACCCTCCTCCAAATCGTCACATTCATTAGGGGCCCAGTGGTGTTGATGACGCTAAACCACTCCCGGAGAACCAGAGTTTGAGCCTTATTCTTTCTGGGGTCGAATGCGATGAACTCTCAGTGGTAGTCGTTGACCTCTGATTCAGGCCATCTTGCAGCCGGCTTTCCGGAATGAGAGCATCCTTCACGGCTTTGTTCTGCCCTTGTGGAGCCCTTGAAAAGCTGAGGATACTTTGCAGAGGGATGGGTCCCAGTGAGGCGATCGGACTTGTTGCTAGAATGAATATTAACTTGATTGGCTTTCTGCTTCCATAATCATCAATCCTCCCCTGGAATTGTATTCACATTTTATGAACTCTCTGTCTCGTCGGCTCCTTTGATCTACAGACATTGTCTTCCAGTTGGGCCTTTGCCTGCCTCCCAACTCATCAGCCCCTGAATCCATCTAAATAATGTGCTACATAAGAACTTAGTGTTTCCCAAATAACAAAAGATGGATCTGAATGCTTCAGTGCACCATGAAAGGCTGCCCAAACCATCAATCTTGCTGGCTCTTGTAGAGGTCAAGAGACGAGAGGGCCAGCTGGCCAATCAATTAACCACAAGATTCAGTTTGGTGCTAAAGAAAAGCTACCCTGTGTTATTTTTTTCCAGCAACATAACTGTCAATATTTACAGCAGGTCATATATAAAGACTGAACGACATGGGGAGAGTTACTGTCAAGAGTAGCAAATGCTAAAATCACTGGTCATTCTCACTCGTTGCCAAAAGAGTCAGAGCTACAGAACGTAGAGCTTCTTGAATCAAACTGAACACATATGGAGCTTCTAGAAAAGAAACTTCCTGGTGCCCACCTGTAAAAGGGTATGCTCATCTTTGTCCACAATCATCATGGTTGCCTCAATGTAAGTCAGAAAGAAACTTCCCATATGGTCTCTTGGAATGAAACCTTTCTATAATTGTATGGGATCCATGGTATTGTTAGTGCCTGGGAGCACATAAAAGAGAAAAATTAATTAATTACCTAATTACCTATAGCTTATGAAAGAAGACAGTATCAGCAGGGAAGGCCCTGCAGAATGAATTCTTTCTTTCAAATATGACCCTCTGCTCTCTCTCTTAGGTCCAGTTCTAGAATCTGTACACACCTTACCATACCATACCATTTGGTCCTTCTTTTCCACCATTTGTCCTCGTTTTCACAGAGAGAAAGACAGGTGTCTTCTCCAACAGACTTTCTTCTCCTCACAATTTCAGTCACATACATTTAAAAAAATATTTTATGTATTTATTTGGAAGAAAGAGTGAGCAAGAGAGAGCACACGAGCAGGGGCAGAGGGAGAGGGAGAAGCAGACTCCCCGCTGAGCAGGGAGCCTGACCGGGGGCTCAATCCCAGGGCCCTGGGATCATGATCTGAGCCAAAGGCAGACGCTTAACTAGCTGAGCCACCCAGATGCCCCCACATAAGTGTTGTTGTTGTTTTTTTTAATCAATTTCCATTTCCCTTATTTCCACATACTCAGCCACCTAATAATTTTTCTACTCTGCAGGATCCTGATACTACCTGTTCAATTTTTACCACTCCTCCATAATACAGGCACATTTTTCCTCATTTTTGAGAAAAGAAATTAAAAACTGGAGCCCTGATTTATTGACATAAATCACTTAAACCATCTAAGTTAATGCCTGGTCTATAACCATCAATAACGATTAGTATTGTCACATGACTTAACTTGTCCAAGATCATATTAACTGTGAGTGACCGAGTCAAGATTTGAGCTTCAATTTATTCAACACCTAAGTCCCATTTTTCCCCATCTGCCATTTTTTCTAGTCAGAAGTACATTTATTCTTAAGTCAGGAATGATCTAAAACTAAAAAGAGAGGGTATTAGAAGACCTTCAAAGGAAGACATCAAGCAGTAGTGCCCAGGGAACTTGGGAGCCATGGTAAGAGTGGAAGAAGCAGCTGGTGACTCTTGGGGTTCTTGACAAGGTGGTGAGTAAGGGAGGGAGAATTAGTGTCAAAAAATTAAAGATAGTAGGTTTCCAGGCAGGGAAACATTGTCATCTGTGTCTTCTCAGTGCTAATACTCTACACTAATGGGGAGCAATTTTGTGTGCTTTGCATGAATAAACCAACAATCCTCACAAAAATCAAATGAGACAAAATCAGCAGAACATCTGGTATGGCTCCTGCCATGTAGGACCTGTTCCATAACATAAATACAGCAGCCATAGAAACAGGAATAGCACTGAATGCCGCTCCTGGGCCAAACCAGAAGTGGGAGCCTTGGTACCTGGTAGGGAAGGGAATACTTTGGGGAGTATCGTTGTGACTATGGAATAGAGACTTCATGGGAGTGAGTGTAAACTTGAGATTCTGGAATCTGTTTCTACTGTTGCCAGCTCCCAGAAAGTCTCCTCTTACCATAGTCATTCCTCAAGCCAGAGATTTTAAGGAATTCTCAGAATGTTTGGAGGGATGAGCAAGGTTGTTAAAATAAGCATATGGATACTCAAGATGACTCTGGTAAATAACATTTTGGTTTAATTTCACAAGATTCTTCTCTCTAAAGTGTTAGGGAACATGTTTGTGCCCATCGGAACTGTCTGTCTGGGCAGGAATATATTTACTATAAACACATATTAAATGAAAAGGCATCTCAATAGGGGGGTGTCCAGGGGTCAGGATGCCAAAAAAGAACATATAAGAATGGGAAGCCTGGGTGTAAGCCTGGGTTTTGTAAGCCTGAGGAAACCATTAAAAATGGAGGAAGTATCTCATTAACCAGGTACATGAGGGTTGGAGAAGAACTGATAGATTTGGTTGGGTCTAGAATCCAGGATGAAACCAGAAAATGAAAGACTAAGCCTTATGTTACATAGTGTGTTATAGTGGAAAGGGTCTGATTATGACTTTGGCTTCCTGGTCCAAGATCTTAAACATTGCTTACCATCCATCTTTTTCAAAGAAATGGAACAAATAATTTTAAAACTTATATGGAACCAGAAAAGACCTCGAATAGCCAAAGGGTTATTGAAAAAGAAAGTCAAAGTTGGTGGCATCACAATTCCGGACTTCAAGCTCTATTACAAAGCTGTCATCATCAAGACAGCATGGTACTGGCACAAAAACAGACACATAGATCAATGGAACAGAATAGAGAGCCCAGAAATAGACCCTCAACTCTATGGTCAACTAATCTTTGACAAAGCAGGAAAGAATGTCCAATGGAAAAAAGACAGCCTCTTTAATAAATGGTGTTGGGAAAACTGGACAGCCACGTGCAGAAAAATGAAATTGGACCATTTCCTTACACCACACACAAAAATAGACTCAAAATGGATGAAGGACCTCAATGTGAGAAAGGAATCCATCAGAATCCTTGAGGAGAACACAGGCAGCAACCTCTTCAACCTCAGCCGCAGCAACATCTTCCTAGGAACATCACCAAAGGCAAGGGAAGCAAGGGCAAAAATGAACTATTGGGATTTCATCAAGATCAAAAGCTTTTGCACAGCAAAGGAAACAGTTAACAAAATCAAAAGACAACTGACAGAATGGGAGAAGATATTTGCAAATGCCATATCAGATAAAGGACTAGTGTCCAAAATCTATAAAGAACTTAGCAAACTCAACACCCAAAGAACAAATAATCCAATCAAGAAATGGACAGAGGACATGAACAGACATTTCTGCAAAGAAGACATCCAGATGGCCAACAGACACATGAAAAAGTGCTCCACATCACTCGGCATCAGGGAAATATAAATCAAAACCACAGTGAGATACCACCTCACACCAGTCAGAATGGCTAAAATCAACAAGTCAGGAAATGACAGATGCTGGCGAGGATGCGGAGAAAGGGGAACCCTCCTACACTGTTGGTGGGAATGCAAGCTGGTGCAACCACTTTGGAAAACAGTATGGAGGTTCCTCAAAATGTTGAAAATAGAACTGCCCTATGACCCAGCAATTGCACTACTGGGTATTTACCCTAAAGATACAAACCTAGTGATCCGAAGGGGCACGTGCACCCGGATGTTTATAGCAGCAATGTCCACAATAGCCAAACTATGGAAAGAACCTAGATGTCCATCAACAGATGAATGGATCAAGAAGATGTGGTATATATACACAATGGAATACTATGCAGCCATCAAAAGAAACAAAATCTTGCCATTTGCGACAACATGGATGGAACTAGAGTGTATCATGCTTAGCGAAATAAGTCAAGCAGAGAAAGACAACTATCATATGATCTCCCTGATATGAGGAAGTGGTGATGCAACATGGGGGCTTAAGTGGGTAGGAGAAGAATAAATGAAACAAGATGGGATTGGGAGGGAGACAAACCATAAGTGACTCTTAATCTCACAAAACAAACTGAGGGTTGCTGGGGGGAGGGGGTTTGGGAGAGGGGGTGGGGTTATGGACATTGAGGAGGGTATGTGCTTTGGTGAGTTCTGTGAAGTGTGTAAACCTGGAGATTCACAGACCTGTACCCCTGGGGATAAAAATATATGTTTATAAAAAATAAAAAATTAAAAAAAAACATTGCTTAAACATTATTTATATATTTTATTTATTTTTATTGTTTCTATATTTTATTTATTTATTTATTTATTTATTTATTTATTTGATTTTATAAGGCAGATGCTTAACCTACTGAGCCACCCAGGTGCCCTGGGATTGCTTACATATTTTGAAGGAAAAGGATGACTTTTTATTCTAAGGCTTTACTTTCCGTATCTTTAAAACCAAGGGACTAGATTATATATTACTCACTAGATTGTCTCTAAAGACCATTCTACTTCTAGGGGCACCTTGGTGGCTCAGTCATTTGAACATCTGACTTTGGCTCAGGTCATGATTTCTGCTTCCTGGATTAAGCCCTGTGTGGGGCTCTGAGCTCAGCAATGAGTCTGTTTGTCTCTCTCTGATCCACCCCTTCTCATTCTCTCTCTTTCTAATAAGTAAATAAAATATTAAAAAAAAAAAAAAAAAAAAGATCATTCCAGTTCTAAAATCCCATCACTGTGCACTAAGGTAAATCAAATTCAATGAGTATCCTTTATGCAGAAAACACTGTTTTTTCAAGTAAGGATAGTAATAAGCGTGGGTATCCATTTATCCAGCCCCTTCTTTGTACTAAAGTTCATATGTACATATGTCATCTCTGATTCCTTCAGCAACTCAATTTGAAAAAAGAGCTTCAGTCATGATGTAACTTGTTTAAGGTCAAAGTGGATTCAAACTCATCTTCAAAGACTTCATTCTTTCTCCTTCATCCTACACCCTAAAAGCCCCCATCCATTCGTCATTAATAGACTTGTATCTTCCAAATAACCGACGATCAAAACACAGAGGGAAGATTATCAAGAAATCCAAGGAGAAAACTGGTGAGTAACAGAATTGTAAAGAAGGAGTCATTAAACAAATAAGGACTTAACTTTGCATTCTCACCAGATGACTCCCACTTCCTCCCACTCGGCCTCAGCATTTTTTCCTGGTGTTCCTTGTGGGGCAGGCAGTAGGAAGAAGGAGGGAGATCAAAATAAATCAAACAGCAACAAAAATCCTATAAGCTGCATGTAACAAAGTACAAAACATGCTCACAGATAATCTGAGCCTCCAGAGTAAGTATTATTACCCCTACCTAAAGGTGATGAGACCTTGGACCAGAAAAGTCAACTCTTGCTCAAGGTCACAAAAACAGGACTTCAAAGAACACGATCTTCCAACTCTTCTGGTGTCCTTTACACTTTTGTAGCAACAGAAAACTGCATTTGAAGAAGATGGATGTGTACAAAATAGATTTCATTGGGGACTGGTATGAGGGAAGATAAAGGACAAAGGCCAAGACCTCAAGGTCAGGATCTTTGGAAATAAGCTCCTACTCCCCACCACAATTTATCCCTTGGTAAGCCATGTGGAAATTACAGTGGCTTTTTAAGCAGTGGAGATACCCGATGGGGGTACTGCCTGCACCAGTTCGATCATGTGCCTGTAAGGGGAGAAAGTGAGTACCCAACTCCCTCTTCTCTCTGTTGAAATATGGGGAGTGCTGACAGCCCACTTGTTCATGGACTCTTTCTCATCAGGAGCTTTCTTTTCATATCCAGTCTCCAAATGTTTAAGCATCATCCCTAAAGTTGGCCATAAAAAAGCCAAACAACTGTCTAGAACTTAGAATTGTTAATAAAATCATCTTTTTCCCCCCACCTCTTTGGAGTGAGAAGGTAAGTTGACTCAAGAGAAGACGTTTAACAATAGAAGTCCCCCCCCCCCCGCCATTTTAATGTTTAAATACTACCAATGTTAAGTATTCAGCAATGGTACAGAATCTTACAAGATTTTTTTTTTCATTTTTTAAAAAATAAGCCTTGTCTTCAAATGCTTTTTGTTTGTTTCTTACTAAGCCCAAGTAGATTTTACTTGGATCACCTATTGTGTAAAATGAGCATTTTTAAATGAAGTCGAGGAAGAAGGATACCTTTCACTGGCTTGGTACCATGACTGATGAAGATTGATCTATAATCACAACCCTCTTATCAGAAAAGTCAATTAAAAACAATCCACCAAAAATGTAAATGTGACAAATTACAAAATGGAGGGGAAAAAAAACAGACCCATGTGGGTCCAAGGAAAAGTGATTAGAAATGGATTTTCTGATAGAAAAGAAGCATCAGGTCAAGACAGTGTGCCCTTCCATCCGCTATGTCTCATAGATGAAGAATTCTATTGTTTCTAAAAAAGATAACTGAATAGAAGCAAAGATAAGCCCATCGATCGGAGTCAAACTAAAACAGCTTGCAGGGAAATAGCTGCTTACATGTCTACGGGCATAAATGCCTCCAAGTATTGGTGACTTCTGGAAAGACCCATTGAGGGTAAGGAGACGGGTTATAAAAGATTCCTAAAAGCCTAGCTGCAGTTCTGGTGCATCAATCATTCAATAGCATATCAATCAAAAATGTGAAATTTCTAAAATAGTTAAAACTATACTTTAGTTCATCTCTTTAAGATCCAGCTTATTAAAAAATCAAGAGACTCATTCTTACAGTAGCTCATAGATCTTTCCAAAGGGTGGTGAGAACTATTTTTAAAACAAAAGAAAAAGAGGCGCCTGGGTGGGTCAGTGGGTTAAAACCTCTGCCTTTGGCTCAGGTCATGATCCCAGGGTCCTGGGATCGAGCCCCGCATCAGGCTCTCTGCTCAGCGGGGACCCTGCTTCCTCCTCTCTCTGTCTGCCTCTCTGCCTACTTGTGATCTCTGTCTGTCAAAAAAGTAAATAAAATCTTAAAAAAAAAAAAACCCAAATGAAAGAAAAAAAAAAAGAAAAGAAATTAAAGCACAAGGCTAGAGTCAGAAGCAATTCTCTGTTTTGTGGTTTATGTGATGGAATGAAGAGTCCGTTTTAAGAAGAATTTTACCACTGGAATTGCGAATTATTTCATTATTTCATTAACTAGGGATCCCCTGGCAATGGGAGGAAAATGAAGTCTGAGAGGTAAGGGTGGTACTTGTTTCCTTAAATTAAACTTTCCTGGGAAGAGCAGGGGTATCTGATAAGGTACAGCTCACAAGTATCAGGACAGGGTTTGGTACCCGCAAACACAAGTGCGTGTTTCCAACCTTCCCTCCCTCTCTCAGACTCCCATCCCAAAGGAATCCTAATTTTTATATTCTGTTGGGAGAGAAAAAGTACTTCTGGAAATAGAAAAGGTTGAATCAGCTTAGACACAAGTAAAAGGGTTTAGAATCCACTTTCAAGGAGCATCCTTGACTCCTTGAAGGTTAGCATCTCGAGGCTCGTGTTCCACTCCCTGACAACTCATATTATCTGCTAACTTTTGCTGAGGTTTACATGTGTATCAGGCACTCCCTGGAGCACTTTTCAGGCACAATCTTACTCAATCCTCACTAAAAGGAGATCAGGTTGGTACAGTTACGATCTCTGTTTTACATGGGAGGACATTGAGACTTCCAGAGGCTTCCAGTCTAACCTACACACCTCAGCGGGTGGGAGACAATATAGTGATTGGAGCCCCTTCCATTGGAATTTGGGGCCCAGATTAGGCTTCCTACAGCCTGTCCATGACTACCAACAAGAATAGCACAAGTTTTCCTTTTCCTTTGACACCAAATTTGGCCCAACGTCCATGGCACTCTTCACAAATATCTCTGACAATCTCACTTCCTGTTGGTTTTGGCTGCCCTGCTAGATAGGGATCCACTCTGGCTTTGCTCTGTTGGTAGGTGGAGCGCAGTGCTTGGAAGGTATCTGTGAATGAATGAATGCATAAATGAATGATCTCCTCAATGGCTTCAACCCATTGTTCGTACTCTGTCCCTGTACTTGGTTTTCTACGTTATCCTCTGGAGAAGAAACTTCAAATATGGAAGTGGATAAAAACAAATATTGATAGTGTGAGCGTAGTAAGCCCCTCTCCTGGGTTCTCAATAAACAAAGAAGGTACTTCTTGCTATAAAGAAAACCGTATGCTAGATAGCTCAGATGTGTATATATACAGATGTTAATTAGTGACCGCTCAGAGAATAGCATACACAGAAAAAAGTAGCAAACAGGAAAGTCATTTTCCAATGTGACTGAAAGTGGTTGGAAAAGTACATAAAAAGGAAATTTTCTAGAGAGAATATATATATACTTTTTTTTTAAAAAAAGAGAAATAAGAGACATTTAAGTTATTCAAAGAAATGTTAACAACAGATGTAGTAGTTAAGCTAACTTGCATACGTGGGACAAAATTGCAGGAAGAATGATTTCTGGGTGATAAAAACATTGACAAGTCAGCTATAAGTTAAGGGGGGGTTAGTCAAGTAGCAGTTTGGAGAGCTTTTTTTTCTTTAAGTTGGAGCCAAGATTTGTGCCTGGAAATACAGACTGAAAGGGTTTCTCAAGCACCAACGAAAAGAATTAACTTCAGTTGACCTCGGGTTACAAAAAGACAAAGCTAGGAAGAAAAACAAGATTTATCCCTTAAAGGGAGGCAGCGCTGGACTCTAATTACCTTGTGTCCCTGTAAATTTCTATCTCTAAGAGTCAGTATCCCCCGCGGCCCCCACAACCCGGCCCCCTTGCAGGAAAGTCATTTCTTCGGCTCTCATGGTTGGCTTAGTGTGACACACAGGCTAACTGTGTGACTAGTCAGTCAATAAAGGGAAAAAAAGGACTGAGGGATTAGGAGGCAGGGGGCTCCAACCCCTGGAGCATTCCATACTATTTAATATGTTGTGTTTATTGCCCGCTCGAAGATGGGCCAACGAGACAGCTTCCTGAAGTCTTTTGTGTTGGGTCTGTATCTATCACTGGGGTTTTCAAAGTACTTGAGAGATACTGTGGCAGCTCTATGCATGGGACAATTTCATGCAGGGAAGGGAGAGAATTGGCAGTCTGCAGGCCAGCATATATGAAGAGCTAGGGTGGAGGGAGCCAGACCATAAATTCTTCCAGGTGCTTTCTAACACCATTGGCCTTTCACACTGCTTCTGGCTCCCACAGCCCTCTAACTGGGTCTCTCCTGTAGGTTCTTACCCACTTACGCAGACTTGGGGGTTTGCCCCTACATTGTTTGTTCTTTCAAAAAAGATTTGGTGCCTATTTCTATCTACCCTAGCACAATATATGGCCCCTACTAGGAACTCAGCAATTGCTTTTTTAATGAATAAGTGAGCTCCATAAATTGAGCTCTGTGAAAAAATTTCTCATGCATGGAAAGAAATGATCTTATGCAGCAGCTGTGTGTTGGACTGCTTGGCATCTGTTGAAAGATCCAGCCAAGGACAGACCCATAAGAGATCACCCTAGTGGAGTCAGGGCAAGAGTTCTGGTCTACAACACACATGCATGTGGGCTCTGGGACTAAGAAGAAGGCTCTGAAAGGGGCTGGTGGAGACAACTTTTCTTCCTTCTCAGTTAGCTAATTGATTTGCCAAATAACTCTTGAAATTCCACCCTAACTATTACACTTCACTTTTGAAGAAATGGGAACCCAGAGAGTTACTTCCTGTAACATGACTTGTGTCAATGCTCTCATAAGAACTCTGGAATATAGTCATATGCCATCTTAGATGTCACCAGTAATCATCCAGCCATTGGATAGTTGTATTTTTTTTTAACTGAAGGAATATTATCATCAGAGAAAATTTGAAATGTAAAGAAGTAGAGAGAAAAGTAATAATAGAAATTGCTGGAAGGGGCAGCACCTGGGTGGCCCAGTCCGTTAAACATCAGTTCAGGTCACCATCTCAGGGTTCTCTGAAACGGCCAGGGAGAGAAAATGCCAAAAACCCACATCATGGGAAAAGGGTGTCCCTGTTCATATGTCCATATGTCCCTGTTCACATGTTCCCTGAAACATACAGTTTTACTTCCTCTGCTAGATTTTTGGGAACTTAGCTTTAGACATTTTCTAAGTACAAACCTCTTGTTTTATGAAGAAGATACTGAAACCCAGAGAGGTGATGCACATTTCCCTTAATTAGTAGAGGTCTGTGGCTGTTGTAGTTTTTATTTTAATTAACTAACTAATTAATTATATATTAATTAAAATTACCCACCAGAGGTCACACTCGCATTGATACAACCGTTACAAGCATAACCGCATTCAGCCACCGTGTGGATCCCTAAACCATTGCCGTAGTCTTCTATGCCTCTGAGTACTTGCAGCCAGTCTTCCTCCGAAAGAGCTTTCTGCAGGGCCCTCTTCATTTTAAGACTTGCTGCTTCCCTTCCAAGAATCGCACCCCTTCCCCTTAAACCTCTGAATCTCACGTTTCTTGGTATGACTTCAAAGATCTTTATCATCTACTCCTCAGTTTTCCTGTCTCAGGGGTCACACACCTTCCTCCCTCTATTTGCATAAACTCTTCTCTGTCTCAGAGATAGTCTCTCCCACCTGTCTTTTGCCCAGGTCCTTAAGGTTTTGATATACTAGACAACTTCTATGCAAAGCTTCCTCTGCCAAACTCAACCCTCTCTCTCATCTTACAGCTCTGCTGGCACACCTCTCCTGCAGCTCTGTTCCAATCTTAGTATCTTCTACTTTTACACAATATGAGCTCAAATAATTCTTGACTAAATAAGTGAGTGACTACTAGTCATATAATTGTCAATAAATATGCTGTAAACTGATGTTGATTTTCTTCAAACTGACGTTAAATTTTAAAAGAACATTTTGTGAGCTCCTTTGTCTCTGTTGCAATTTTATTACATAAGCTATTTATTCAGACTTGGCTTTATTTATTTACTTTTTTCAGACTTGGCATCTTTTAAAATGATGTCTCTTGGACAATTAATAGTTTAAAGTACTTTCAAAATCCTTCTCAGTAAAACAAGGAATATCATGTGTTTTTGTCCTTGTGTCACTAACACAATACTGAACATTTCTCTAACCAGTGGAATAATATGATTCATAGGGCCTGTGCTGAAATGCCCAGGTAAAGAACTAGCTTACTGTCTCTCAAACGTGACTCATTGTTTGTCTATTTATTAAAATGAAATATGGAATGATGGCTTAATTTTTTCCTAGGACCATTAAAGCCCTGATAACTTTATTGGTTCATCCTGTAACAGACTGGCTTTGGACTGATATTATTAGTTTGTTCCTTCCTCACCAAAACAAAAAACAAAGAAACTGACCAAAAAAAACCCTATAAATTATGAAAATCACCAATAAGTAGCAGATTAGGTGTGGAAGGGGTAATTATATAAGGTATTTATGGTTACATACAGAGACAAAAGCTGGTATGCATTTGTATATTCACATAATTATTTAAAATACTTAAGGTAGATAAATAGCCTTTTCCTGAGCCATCTGATTAACTACACAAGGTTGCAGGTCACATGGTCTATGAGAGGAGCCTGCAACAGGTACCTGTCAGCTAGCCTGTAGCCATTCATACTTATCAGCCTCCGAGTGTTCCCTGCTCAGTGCAGGTCCAGAGTCCAGTGGATGCCTGCAGTGCTCTGGCAGGGGCCCTACATCACGATGGAGAAAGAACAGGTGCCTGTCAGGCCCTTCAAGGCAGGTAGGGGTCCTAACCAGCATTCCCATGAAGTGTGCCCCTTGTGGCTGTTTGTGGGAACTGCAGCTTCTGCAAGGTACCTCTAAGTATTCTGCATTTCACTTCTGGTTTTATATACAAGTAATAGGGAACAATTGAAGAACTACAGTGTTACAAATTTGGAAAACATTACTTAAAAAGAAAAACCATGATGGGAAAATTTGAGGAAAGTAGACCCAAAAAAGAGAGAAAAAATTATAGGAGTGTGTGTGTGTGTGTGTGTGTGTTTATTATGTATGTGTCTTCGTCAACCCTGTCTGGATGGTTTGAACAATGGTGTTTTAACAGTAACATGTTGGCTAGTTAGTACTGATCAGAGGGTTCACCCGAAAAGTTCACATTTAGAGAGTTATTAGATAGTACTGGGGGGGAGCATGGGAATGGAGAGGAAGAAGATAAAAGCTAGTAGTTTTTCTTCCTATAGTCTTGAAGCACCTAGTTTTCCAAAACTCATTAAAATGCTATGATTCAAAAGCACTGATAAGTACTAATTTAAAAAAAAAGTAAAGATCTCTGTAAGAGGGGACTCCATCATCTCTGTAAGTATTTCATTTTAGAGTGAATATGGTTTTTTTTTTTTAAGATTTTATTTATTTGTCAGAGAGAGGGAGAGAGAGCGAGCACAGGCAGACAGAATGGCAGGCAGAGGCAGAGGGAGAAGCAGGCTCCCTGCTGAGCAAGGAGCCCGATGTGGGACTCGATCCCAGGACGCTGGGATCATGACCTGAGCCGAAGGCAGCTGCTTAACCAACTGAGCCACCCAGTTGTCCCTAGAGTGAATATGTTTTAAAATATTTATTTATTTTAAGAGAGAGAGAATGAAGGGAGGGGCAGAGGGAAAGGGAGAGAGAAAATCCTTAAGAAGACAGCCTGCTGAGCATGAAGGCCCAGCACAGGGCTGATCCCACAACCCTGAGACCATGCCCTGAGCTTAAACCAAGAGTCAGACACTTAACTGACTGAGCCACCCAGGCACCCCTACAGTGAATATTTATCCTGAATGTCTTTTATCCTGCCTAAATTTTTCATGGTCTTAAAATATCAACTCAACTTTCCTTTTTAGTTTTCATCCAACTCTGGTTAAAAGCAGGAAGTATTTTTTCTTGTATTATGTTCATGCTTACTTCAAGTCAGGTTAGATGAATCACAATTTCCTTCCAAAAATTATTTAATCAAACAACTAGTTGCTATTTTTTGTAGTATATTAAGGCTTCACTTATTCATAGCAGTAGTTTGATGAGAATAGCAGCTCCTCACTAATAAAGCATAAAACAATACAAAATGAGAATAAATACAAAGATAGAAAGGGATGAGACCTAGTCTTCCAAGTAGAGCTTCAGGGAATCTGGAAACCAAGTGGCATGGCAACAGGAATCAAAGCTCAAGATTTTCTATAGGGAAGAATTTAAATGCTACTCATTTATTTCCATCTCGAGGTTCTTACAGATAATATACAACACCGGAAGAAATGAATTATCGGCATGTAAATCTGCAGGAAAAAAATAATACACAGTACTTCCTCCAGGAAGCTAGTCAATTCTAAATGCTCCCATCCTGAAGTTTAGCAGCAAACAGGAACAGAAACAAGGAACTCCGGGAAGGAGAGATGAAATTTTACCCTAGGCTATTTTATCGAACTTATCTGGCAGTTTAAAAGATTCGGCAATTTTACAATGGTTGATTAGATTACTGAATATTGGAAGGGCACAGGAAGTTTTCAAGGTGCTTACCCGAAGCTAGATACAGAAAAAGGTTAGTTTGAAGACAGCTCCTCTAAGCCCTTCTACTGAATACAACACATAACAAAGCTCCTTCTTTATAGACAACAGCTGTATTAGTAGACTAGGCAGTTTTAGAAGGCACTTGTTTTGGGGCACCTGGGTAGCTCAGTGGGTTAAACATCCAACTCTTGATTTCAGCTCAGGTCATGGTCTGAAGGATTGTGGGATCAGCCCTGCACTCATCAGCTCTATGCTGGGCTCCGTGCTCAGTGGGGGAGTCTGCTGGAGATTCTCTCTCTCCCTCTCCCTCTGCTCTTCCCCCAGCTCACTTGAGCTCACTCTCTTGCTTTCCCTAAAATAAATTAATAAATCTTTTTAAAAAAGGCATTTTTTTCTCTATGTAGACTGTAGTTGAAATTAGATCAGAAGACATGTCTTTTGTAAACGAGTCTCCCATAATATGGATATTTCTTATTTATACCAGACTTTAAGAGATTTTTTTAGATATGGTGTTTTTGTTGGTGTTGTTTTTTAGTACACTTACAAGACAAGTTGAATGAGCTTGAAGGGTAGGTGCCTTACAGACATCATCTATTATATTCTCCCATTATCCACCAATCAGAGCCAGAATTCTGAGGAAATTCTATTTCACTGAGAAAGGAAAAATACAAAATGTTCATTGAACTCATAAGGGTTAATGATAGAGTCTTGCCTTCAAAAGTTCAGTGATCCTGCCTCCCTTGTCATCACTTTTTTAGAGCTCGGGAAAAAGGTACAATCTGCTAGGATGTATTGTCTGTAACCATCTAGACACAGACTTCACGCTGGGTTGTGTTTCGCCTATATGAATAGAATGCTTGGCTTTTCTTCATTTCTTGGATAAGTCTTACAGTGGAGTCAAAAGACACAAAAAGAAACGAGCAGGGATGTAGAAAAAAAGAAAATATATTCCACATTCAAATGAAGGACTGGGGATAGAGAACTCTCACTTTTTATTGTATTGTGCTCTTGGAGATTATTTGGAAATTATTTGAAAGCAGAATCAGTGAAAGACAGGTTCCCCACCCTGACGCCTATCCCCCACCCTGAGGCTGCAGTTACCCACTTTTCTTCATAGGCTGGCAGAACAAAATGCTGACCGAGATTATAAATGGATCTACAAAAACTGATGAATCAGGCCCTGATACTAAAAAATGAGTAGATCTAGCTAGCAAAAAGTGAAATAGAGGTGATTTTCAAGCATCAAGTGTTCCAAGTTGAAAGGCATTCAGGTTCACTGATGTTTGATCTCAAATTGTAAACTTTGACAGGTAGTTAAAAGCCCATCCCGGAAAGTGTTTCAACGGGTCACCACAGTGATTCTTAATGCTCGCAGCTTGGACCTGCTAATGACCCACAGCTCACTTCAGTTAAATGTTAAATGTTTAGTCACTTTCATCTGTGAAGACAGAACCTGCTTTTTCATCAGCTCTGTAAGAAATGAGACAGCCAAATACAGATAAACGGTCGCCGCAATGTTATTAATTTGCATAAGCAATAAGCCAAAAATATCATCTGACCCACTTTAGGTCATGTTTGTAATTATTTTCATTCATTAATTCTGTGTTTCTTGAGTACCATCTATATGTACAGGACTGTTCCAAGGGCTAGAATTAGGGTCATAAACATGCAGATCAAGTCCTCCTCTTAGGGAGCCTCCCTTCTTTTTCAAGGGTAGGAGGTCGTAGGAGATGGGCGAAAGAAAAATCAGTAAAATGGGGTAAATGTTCTGTGTTTAATTAACTTAAGGTGCTCTGATGTTCAATGACTGGTAGTGACCCCGGACTGAGATCAGAGAAGGCCACTCTGAGGGTGTGATATTAAATCTGAGTCTTAAATGACAGATGTCAGCCTTCTGCAGATCTTAGAAGACAGTGTTCTAGCTATAGGAACTAGCAAGTGCAAAGGCCCTGAGGCCTGAAGTTGGGGGTTGTAGCGGAACAGCAACAAATACATTTTCAGTGGTTTTAGAGCATAGGAGATGAGTGGGGGAGGGACAGGAAATGAGATCAAAGATGGGCCAGGATAAGGAGTTTAGATTTTGTTTTACATGTAGTAAAAAGCTGTTGAAGACTTTAAATATGAGAATAACACAATCTAATGTATATTTTAAAGAGATCATTCTCGCTGTTCTCGGGAGGAGTCATTGAAGGGAGCAAATGTAAAATCAAAAGAATGAGTTTGGACACCACTGTTAAACGAGCAAGAGATGATAATGGCTCAGGCTAAGGAGAAAAAGGAGAGAGAGAGGAGGATTCTGGGAACATTTGGAATTAGATACTATAGGCTATGTTGATGGATTAGGAGTGGGAAGAGAGTGAGGGAAGGAGAGGAAGCTCTCCCAGCTGGGTGACTTGAGGAACTGGGTTGATAGTGGCGGTATTTACCCAGATGACAAGGCCGGCAGAAGGGCTGGTGGGGGGAAAAGACAGGAGTTGTGTTTTGACTGTGCTGAACAGAGCTGCCTAACCCGCCCATGAGCCTGGTGTTCTGGGAGACAGGGACAAGAATGGAGTGTGGGTGACAACAGGAAGTACGTGGTACTTAAAGCCGTCTGACTGTGTGCAATTAAGGGGAGAATGAGGCCCTGGAACCCTTGGACATTTGGAAGTCAAATAGAGGAGAAAGAGACAAGAACACTGAGAATGAAGAGCCAGTGAAGTAGAAAGAAAACTGGGAAAGAGATTTCATTTAAAAAAGAAAAAAATCAGAGTTTTGCTTAGCAGGGGATCTGGCTGATCCTTTCCTCCCCTTAGCTGTACGGGGGTGGAGGTGGGGGGTGGGGGGTGAGGCAAATGCAAACTCCAGAGTAAATGTAAGTAAATGTTTCCTGGTCATGCTAATCACGTGAATGAGCTTAACCTCACAAATAATATGTTTATTTATTCCTCATGGATGACTTCTGGAAGAAGGGAGAGGAAGCAGAGACATTAGGAAACAGGCTTCAGGTACAACAAAGATATAAAGAGTGTGGATATCGGAACAGGATGAAATCTCACGCCCACATTCATCAAGCAAACCCTGCTGGAAATAGAAGGAAAACAGACAGAAATATATTAGTAGTGGGAGACTTTAATTCTCCTCTCTCAGCCTATGATGGATCAAGTTTTGGCTTTTGAGGTCTGGAACGATTGGGATAAAGTATCTTACTACTTTATTCTTTTCGTAGCTTTTCATGCCTTCTTTGAGCACGGGAAGGGACAGCTCGGTAAGAGCAGAGCAAAACGGCCTGAACATGGTTCCAACACACCGTTTAAGTTCTCCATGTGCTGAAGGCCGAATTTTCTAGAGCTACAGAGAATCAGCGTTGACGAAGGTGCCTTTACCTCCGAAGGTGACCGGGAGCACATACATATGTATCCCCTCTGTATACGTGCACACCAGCTAGACCCTACTCCCTCCTGGTCCCTATGCCTCCTGAAGACAAAATACAACCAAATCCCTTTCAGAACAGCCTCTCAATCCCTACACCAGGTCCTGGCTGCGGACTGGTTTGTGCTGAAAACCACGCAAAGGAAGAGAGGAATCTTGCCATTGAAGATAAAAGATTGAAGTCGAAACATCTTCTTTTTGCTAGTCATTGCTTAGTCTTTAATCAAAGAGCAATCATACTAATTTTTTTTTGAGTGAAGCTAGTGAAAAGGAAATCTGAATTGGGATTTCTATTTCCTTTCCCATTTTTTTAAAAGATTTTATTTATTTATTTGACAGAGAGAGATCACAAGTAGACGGAGAGGCAGGCAGAGAGAGAGAGAGAGAGGGAAGCAGGCTCCCTGCCGAGCAGAGAGCCCGATGCGGGACTCGATCCCAGGACCCTGAGATCATGACCTGAGCCAAAGGCAGGAGCTTAACCCACTGAGCCACCCAGGAGCCCTTCCTTTCCCATTTCTAAGGAGTCCTCTATTCCGGTTTCTACTGTTTGGGTGGGAAAATTCGGGATGGGGCTTTCTACAGGGATGCAAAATAGGAGTGCTCTGGGAAAGGGAGTAATGACAAAAGCACTTTGCAGAAAGGAGTCAGGAGCCATATGTGACCGGACATGACACCTCACGTGATCAGCGGCCATGTTTTTTGCTTATTATTGTATGTGGAAGAAGGTCTGGCAAACAGGAGATGCCCTAGAGATGAAATGTAGGCTGCCCTGTGATTGTCTGCAACGGAGCCCAGAGACACACTTTCTGAGAGATATCTCTCCTCTTTCAGCAGCTAGGAACAACAATGTCATGTATTTTTCTCAGGTGCTTTTTATTTTTTTTAATCATTTTTTATTTTTTTTAAAATTTTATTCATTTATTTGACAGACAGAAATCACAAGCAGGCAGAGAGGCAGGCAGAGAGGAGGAAGCAGGCTCCCTGCTGAGCAGAGAGAGCCGGATGCGGGGCTCGATCCCAGGACCCTGAGATCGTGACCGGAGCCGAAGGCAGAGGCTCGGGTGCTTTTGAAAAATAAAATCAACTTCGCTTTGTGAAGGAAGGGAATATGAACGAGCGAGAGTTCAAATCATGAAGACTGTAGGTCAGAACACACGGGCTGAATTTGTGTGAAACAGAAGGGTGGAAAATACATTGCTTTTCACTTACAGAATTTGCTTTTGTGGAGAAGCAATTCTGTTGATTATACACAGGAAATAATCCTAAAATTAAATAACATAGCTCTGTGAAGAAAAGATTGTTTGAAACAATTTTCCCTGTAAGGACCGCATCCAGTGAAACAATTAGTAAGGATCAAGGGACATTAGTCCTAAGTAGATTTCACTATTCAGCTGTGATGTGATCTTTCAAGAGGTTTAAAGAAATACGTTGTCATCTGGCTGATTAGGTTCCTCGGCGTTGATTATCGGTCTCATTTGATTATTAACCTAATTGCTATCTGCATCAAGGAAAGCTATTCACTGATTGCTTCTTGATTTTTTAAAAATAGTTTGACTGGTTAATGCAATATCTTTTATTTACCTTGTGTCTTGAGTAGTATCTGCTAGATGGTTGTTTTGATAGAACTTGGAAATGTAATTTATTAGCAAAACCATAGAAATTAGTGGTATGTTATGATTTATGGGTCAAAACGGGCTGTGATGAAATCCACGGAACTCAGAAAAATGGATCCTCAACAGGGAGTTGATTCCATGAGGGGCAATTTGGACTTACTCTACTGTAGCTGATTTTCAGAGATAGAGGGGCTCCAGATAGAGCAATAATCCTTCACTTTATTGCTACAAAAACAGTGGTTTCATGTTGAATGCACATTTACTTGGTAGGCTTTATTCTCATTGTATTTCCTCTGGCACCTTATTTCATGTCCACAGTAAATCAAATGGAAAAACTGAGATACGTCAAGGCAAGCGATTTGCCTACAGTCAGTCTTGCTGTCTAGTCAAGCTACATCAGGGCCTGAATGTTTCTTAGTGTGATTGGGTTCTTTCTGCTCCTGAGCACTGCCAATTGCCTTCTTTCTCAAATGGAAAACTACTGTGGTCCTGGTTGTATTTTTTTTTTTTTTAAGGAGTTTGGATCAAGAAAATCTTCAAAGGAGAGATTTCTTTCATATGAAAATATTTTCATATGAAAAACAGATCCAAGTACTAAATAATTTTTGGTTAACAAAGCAGATGGAAAATGAAGCTACATTAAGTTATCCTATAATAGCATAAAAATCCACGTTTTGATGGGAAGTCACTCATTATTTGCTCTGTGTTCCCTCCTATAGTTTTAGCCCCAAAACAGTCACTTAGGGACCAATCCAGGCTGAGGGCTAGTGTGTATCTGTTTCAGTCATGGCTAAACCATCAGGAGAGGACTAGGAAGGAAGAGGGGGACTTGGAGCCCATCAGGCCCATCCTTTCCCTAACTGAGACTGAGACTGAGACTAAGGAGCTTACATGTTTAATTTCTCTTATATTTGGTTTCTTCTCTCTAACATAAGGAACTTCTCTCTAACATAGGGCTATTGTTAATATCAAATGAAATAATGTATCAAAAAAAAAACCCCAAAAGGCCATTTATTAGTGGTTTTCAACCCTATCAGATCCAATTTCTCTCTCTCTCTCTCTCTCTTTTTAAAATTTTTTTAGAGAGGGAGAGAGGTGCAGGGAGGAGGAGCAGAGGGAGAAAGAGAATCATTAGCAGACTCCATGCACAGCGTGGAGCCCAAGGTGGGGCTCGATCTCACCGCCCTGAGATCAGGACCAGACAAAATCAAGAGTTGAATGCTTACCCGCCTGAGCCACTCAGGTGCCTCCCAACATCTCCTTTATATAATAGTTTATAAGGTACCTTAACTGTCTCAAAATGAGATTCATAGATGTTATACTTTAACTACAAAGATACCTTCTTAAATAATCAAAATTAATGCCTGTTATATAAAAAAGAAAGAGGAAAATGATCCGTACAAAAATAATAATATACAGATGTATAGGGCGTCTACAGTTCTACAATCCAAATGACTCAGAAATTCAAAACCCTTTTGTAACTCGTTTGACAACAAAACCTGACAGAAACACAGAAGAAGCTGATGTGGTCTTTATTTTTCCCAATTAATGGGACTAGCCCAGAAGGTTTTCTGAAAATAATAATAATAATAATAACGTGTTTTCTTTTTTCTTTTCTTTTTTTTTAAATTTTTAAAAGTATTTTATTTATTTATTTGACAGAAAGAGATCACAAGTAGGCAGAGAGAGAGAGGAGGAAGCAGGCTTCCTGCTGAGCAGAGAGCCAGATGCAGGACTCGATCCCAGGACCCTGAAATCATGACCTGAGCCGAAGGCAGCGGCTTAACCCACTGAGCCACCCAGGCGCCCCTAATAACATGTTTTCAATTATGGGTGTTCTCCTGGTTTCCACTGATAATGTTAAATAATGTACATAATACAAGAACCAAATTACCTTTAAAAATATATTGGATTCTAAAACACATCTAGTCCCATGAGTTCTAGAGGATTGTAAACTTGTTATAATTATTAACACTTTTATTGTGCTTACTGAATGCCCAGCATTGTTCTAAGCTCTCCCGCTTTTCTAATATCAATGAGATAAATATTAGTATTATTCCCATTTAACAGATAAGGAAAATGAGACACAGAAAAGCTAACTGACTTGCCCAAAGTCACAGAGCCAGTATGTGGTAAGAGTGGATGGCAGGAGAAGGTAGGCGGCCTACACCCATGCTTTTACCACTATCCTGTACTGTATCTCAATAGGCACATGGTCAAGCATGATTATTCAAGGAGCTATAGAGAAGTACTCAGATGTCTGCACCTCTTCTTGAAAGGCATACGTTCTTGCATTGTATTGGTGATTTAAAGAACATAAACAATTGGTG